>NC_136070.1:1265915360-1266515360 GCF_964261635.1 Lissotriton helveticus | reverse complement strand
CGCTAGGAGCAGAGACTGAAGTCTGGAGAGTCAGGGCGACATGTGCCTAAACAATATCTAGTATCGGATGTTTAGAGAACATGTTGATATAAACTAAAAGTTATCGGGGTAAAGGCTAACAGACTCTAAGACTGGTGCATGCATTATTCTACATGTAGTGCGTGTTGAAGAATATTAAATGACCATTAATACAGTATTTCTCTTACATGGAGACGTAAAAGCTAGACTGTGACGGAAACTATTGATGCGATTCAGTAGCTTAGGAATGCAGAGAAGGAGGGCTGGACTGATAACTAGAATCATAACATACTCTTGGCAGACTCGTAGGCAGAGCCAGGCTGAACCGGGCACTGTGAGGCAGGAAGTAAGTGAAGGGTCAGGAACACAGGTGGGGGCTGTATCGCTCCTCAGCGAGGGCTCAGGAGACAGGAGCTGAATCTGGTGTCCAGGCCCTTTTGAGGCCTAGAAACGGGGACTTTACAATGAAATAACGTGCACACTGAGAAACGTGGCAACGTAACTTTACATAGGCCTAACATTCGTAGTATTCACGAGAACTGGAAACTGGCATACTAAAGATGGACACAACTATAATTGCATCTTTAATCAAACATGGGGAACACATATGCATATTAATCATGCACACATAACATAAGATGGGGAACACGTAGGGACACAGAACATGGCAAAATTTACTTTTCCACATTCCCTCCTTGTCACTACGTTTCCATCAGGAAACATCAATATTCATGATACCATCTATCATTTCATACAGTATCATTTGCTCGTCTCGAATTTTCTTGGAACGGGATTTAGAACGGGACTTGGGACTAGGAATACAAGAGGTAGCACAAATGCCACAAATCGCAGGGCCACATTGTATACATAGGCAGCAACTGAATACGATCGCCACTGCAATACCTAGAAAGGACAAGACTTTCCATCCCCAAGCGGAAATTATATTCCAGAACCAACCGGACCATGTCCAGGTGCCTGGATCTTGGTGTAACATATGGGCAATTTTATGGAGTCTGGTTATAGCTGAATAAACAGACGGCGCGTTATTTGGAATGAAAATGCAGCAACTAGATCCGATGACTCTACATGCCCCGCCCCTATCGGCCAGTATGACGTCAAGGACGAGACGATTCTGGAGCACGACAATTCTCATAAAGGATTGCTCTTCGGTTAAGTTACCTAGAGCAGAAGTAGTCTCAATCACTACTGTTTCAAGGGTTCTGGTTAATCTACGTATCAGTTTACTATTCACAACAGTACCTAAATAGGGGAAGACACCTTTATTGATATCTATGTATTGTTCTAGAGCAGTTTCAGTATAATCGACAATCGGGAGGTCTCTCTTGTGTCTGGTATGTACTAGGTGGGAATTCCTATGATAGTCAGGTGGTGCTAGAAAAACTGGTGGCAGTAGGAAGGCAATGTAACAGGTTCCCTCCCAATCGAGGGGCAGACGAACATATGCGGTCTGACCACAAACAAAATAAGAATGACGTGAAGCTTTAAAAATAGATTTCCTACTGTCACTATACTTGACAATAGTAGTACAATCACTATGTCCTACATGTACGGAACCATTCTTTCTGATACATAATTTGCCTTTAACTGGTAGTACTGACATAGCAGGTAAGTCTGGAGTAGTATCAGACTGAACATTCAGGACCATGAAATTCGAAGAATAATTACCTAAATTATAAACTTCATTTTCTAGATCTAACCCTATTCTGTGGGGAAGACCTTGCTTGTCTGGAAAACATGTACTGTTAAGAAAAGACATATCTGTTGATGATGACGTTAACGTGGACCATGCTCCACATGAACCGTTATGTGAAAATGGATAAGGAAAGAGTGGCAGAACTCCCTTCGGTGTCTGAAATGGGGGGAGTCGACCACACACCCAACAATTAGTGGCATTGCTGGTCTGGTGTGAATAATGTAACATGCGGATAAAGGAATTGTTACGCATAGCAAGACGATAAGATAGTTCATGAGGAGGCAGATCACTAAACGTGTGCTCTATTGCAACATTAGAAGACTTATTATGAGAAACTGGAAAACACAAATAAAATGCATAACTTGTGCAAGTAGTCATAAGGCTGAAAAACAATATGAAACTTAGAAAAACGATACATCGGATTGAGTTTTGACTAACTCTCTCACTATGGGGGTCTATTTCATACATGTCAGAAACCGGTCTAACCGTTTCACCTAGGGGAGGACTTAGACAATCAAACTGGCTGACTTATTTTACTAGACCTTAATTTTTTCTTATACTCCTGTTGCGGAGTTTTCTCTAACAGGGAGGGATTTATATCATTGTCTTTTGCGGGACAGTCCTTAAGAACAGTACTTTGGCAGTCTTTCAAATCCTGGGAAATGTTCTTGGAAACAGTCTTTAGTCCATAAAATTTTTTCACGTGAGACAGATGGACCCAGCCCTTCCTGCCTTCCAGCTTGACGGCAGTACGGGTGGCCAGGAGGACCTGTTTTGGCTCCTTCCAGCGAGGCTCCAGCGGACTTGAACGATCAAAGTTCCTCACAAGAACCAGATTTCCGGGAACGATCTCATGCGGTGCCACCTCGGTATTGTCTGGAAAGGCGGCGGCAACCTGTGAACGACAAGAGTGTAGGGCAGACATCAAGGAAGCTAGGTAATCTGTCAGCATATTACTTGAAACATCTGTAATACTTCGGGGTCTAGGTGTACCCCACATATTAGGGGGGCGGCCGAATACGACCTCATACGGGGACAGACCTGATCTGGAATGTGCGACCATGCGCATATAAAACAAAGCGACTGGCAGAGCTACTAACCAGTCCACACCTTTCTCTTTACATATTTTAGCAATACGGATTTTCAGGGTCTGGTTATGTCTCTCTACGAGACCGGCTGCTTCTGGATGGCGTACACAATGGAACTTCCACTGGTACCCTAACAAAAGGGAAACATGTTTCATAAGCTCAGATGAGAATGGCTGGCCGTTATCAGAATATACGACTCTAGGGAGTCCATAACGGGGGAAGAACTCACGAACCAACTGCTTGGCAGTGGTCGTGGCTGTGTAATCTGGGACTGGGTATGCCTCTGTCCATCTGGACAAAGCGCATACAACTACAAGGACATACTTGAAACCTCGACATCGCTCCATCTGAATATAATCCATCTGGAGGACTTCAAAAGGGTGGTCAGGGGGCTGGAATCCACCTTGTTCCACCGGGACACTTTTACCTGGATTGAACTGGCAACATATCATACAGGTACGGACTTTCTGCTTAGCTGCAGCTCGTAAATGCTTGTTGAACCAAATGTTCTGGATACTGTCTAACATAGCTTTTTCTCCTAAATGTGCTGGACTATGTGCGGTATTGATAATGGCTTGAACCATAGAGTCGGGGAGAAACCATGTGGCTCTACCCTTCGTTACCCATCCCTGATCTGTCTGGACCCCTCCTTGTTCGGACCATTTCTTGATTTCATCGGGAGTAGCATGTAACTGGATATCTATGACATCTTGAGTAGGGTCCTTAACTGTCATGCATGTAGTCGGATCTGGAGTATGTGTCTGTGTTGGATTAACTGAAATGTCTGGAGTCTGTGCTGTAAGCTTGGCTGTGCGATCTGCTAGATCATTACCTTGAGAAATAATGTCAGTAACTTTCGTATGTGCTTTGCACTTCATGATAGCAATAGATGTCGGTAAATGTATGGCATCTAACAGAGCTTGAATAAGGAGACCATGCTGAATCTTGGTTCCATGAGAAGTCATGAAACCTCTCTCCTGCCAGAGCACTCCGAAGTCGTGTACAACTCCAAATGCGTAGCGTGAATCTGTGTAAACATTAACTTTCAGGTTCTTGGCGTGTATGCAGGCTTGTGTCAGAGCAACTAGCTCTGCTGCTTGAGCAGACAGGGTGTCAATACGATGTGTTTCTATAACTTCAGTGTCAGTAGTCACTGCATACGCGGCTACTAGTTCTCCTGTACTTGTTCTCATACATGAACCATCCACATAAAGTGTCAGGTCGGGATCTGGTAATGGAATATCTGTCAGATCTTGTCTTGGCTTAGTCATAGTGTTAACTACTTCCACACAGTCGTGTGTGGCAGGATTTGAATTAACTGACGGTAACAGTGTAGCAGGATTTAGAACGTTGCAGCGTCTGATTTCTATGTGTGGCTGGAACAGTGTCAATTCATAACCTGTTAAACGTGAAATTGTCAAGTGCTGAGTCTGTGTTCGGTTTAAAAGAACTTCCACGGAGTGTGGAACTTGTACTGTCAGGGAATGTCCTAATACTATGGGATCACTTTGTCTGATAGCTAGTGCTGTGGCTGCAACTGACTTGAGGCACACAGGCAGAGCCTGGGCTACAGGATCTAATGTACTTGAAAAATAAGCACAAGGCTTGTATTGTCCTGCTTGATCTTGTGTGAGAACAGATAATGCTGTACCTTCGCGTTCTGTGACAAAAAGTGTAAAAGGCTTACTGTAGTTCGGTGTAGCTAGAACTGGAACTTGGCATAAAGCTTTCTTTAACTCATTGAAACTAAGTGTATGTTCAGATGTCCAAGGGAGGACAGTCGATACGGCTGCCTCCTGTGTCGTTAACTGTATCAGTGGTTTAGCTAGAAATGCATACTGAGGAATCCATTGTCTGCAATAAGAAGTAAGGCCGATAAAAGCACGTACCTCCTTCTGGGTCTTGGGCTGAGGAAGACTTGCTATTAACTGGATACGGTCTGGTGTCAACTGCCTACCCCACTTGGACAGTAAGTGGCCTAAGTAGATCACTTGCTGGACACAGAATTGAAGCTTCGAAGGGGACACCTTGTGCCCCATATCGGCTAGAAAATACAAGACTGTAAGTGATGCTCGCTCGCAAGCACGTTCAGAACGGGCTGTGATCAGTAGATCATCGACATACTGGAGCAGGGCAGTGTCTGTTGGCATGTGAATGTTGTCTAGTTGTCTTTTAAGTGCTTGACTGTAAATACTAGGACTTTCTGTGAAACCTTGAGGAGCTCGTGTGAACATATAGCTCCTTCCATTTAAACAAAATCCGAAAAGAAACTGGCTGTCTGGATGAATGGGGACACTGAAAAACGCGTTCTTGAGGTCTATGACTGTAAAAAATGAGGCTTCGAAATCAATGGCTGTCAATAGGGAAGAAATATCTGGAACAACTGGATACTGGGGAATAATACATTTATTGAGTTCTCGAAGGTCAATCACTAATCGATATACTGGGGGAGCATTTGGATCAGTACGTTTCATGACGGGAATGATCGGAGAATTACATACATTGGAGTCAGTTTCTACAACTACTCCTTGAGCCATGAGCTCGTCAATAATTTTGGATAAGGCTGCTACAGCCTCAGGTGGTAATCTGTACTGTCTGATTCGTGGTAACACTACACCTGGTTTGAGAGTCACACGATGGGGTGTGATTTGCATGAAACCTACATCAGTTGGACCTTGCGCCCATAGATGCGGCGGGACATTAGACAATCTCGGATCAAAATCTCGTAAAACATAGTGACCCTTAAAGTCACGTAAAAACAAACGTATTCCTTCTGGGGAGCAGCAAATAACTGCACCTAATTCTTTCAGTGTCTTAATACCTAACAAATTTTCTGGACATGACTTTGTAAGTAATAGATCAGTAGTGCGGGACAATGGACCTACTTCTAGAGTAACCGGCTTTGAAATCTCATTTACAATAGGCTTTCCTGAAAATCCAAGGGAAACATTTCTAGAGCCTGAGAGCGGAGCCCCTGGAACTTCGGCGTGACTGATGGTCGTCCTACTTGCCCCTGTATCAATTAGGAATTTTCTGTCTTTCCCTAGTACCTGACTATGAACATAGGGACCTTCTTGATCTACAGGAATCTCGATGAGAGGCAAGCCTACCTCCCTCTCTAGGCTGTTTCATGAATACGGTTGATACTCTGGATACTCGGACTGCGCATACTGGTACATCTGCTGTGTAACATGCTGTGTTGCAGCAATAGGCTGCGGTGCTGGAACTGTCTGTTGTGCATTCTGTGGCTGAGAAGTCTGTGAAACTTGTTCTTGTCTAGGCGGACGTGGTCTTTCTTTAGTCTTACCGGTAGCTATATTGTGTTTCAGAACTGCACACTCGTTTATGAAATGACCTGGCTGTTTACAATAATTGCAAGTCCCTTTAACGGGAGCTGCAGGATGACTGGCTTGATTCGGACCCCTCTTCTGACTGTCTTGGGGAACAGATTGTGCAACTAGTACTTTCATTTTCGTGTCTTTCATACGTTTTCTCTCGTGTTCTTGCTCTTCTCTGATTCTATTCTGGTGGTACTGGAGCATCTGTAACATCTGGGACGGGGTACTAGCTTGCCATGTACTTTCGACTTTCAAAACTCGATTCTTAACTTGTGGACTTGAATTCTCGACTAATTTAGTAACAAAAAGATGAGGGTATGACTCGCTACTCGTCTTCAAGCCACTGTTTATAATAAAGCATTTCTCGAACCTAGAATAAAAATCACTAGTGTCTTCGTCTTGTTTCTGTTTACAGGCTGAGATTGCATCCCAGTCTTCCTTTTTAGTGGCTAATAGTCTGGGCAAAACTTGTATTAACAGTTCTGGTAATTCTTTACATTTCTCTCCAAGACCGGTACCTGGTACTCGTATCTTATCTTCGGCTTCTAGAACTGCCCAATCGATCTTTTTCTCTCCCACCTCCCATTCTTTTTCCTTGAGTTTCTCGTATACCCCTGCGGGCAACAGGACTTTTAACATTTTAATAATATCTGGATAAGTGTATTCTCCCATATGGAGCATGTCTTTTAATTCTCGGTGGAACCCTGCTGGATCTTTGTCGTGACAAGGAATTAATTTCTTCATCTCTAAGAGTTCCATCTTTGTAATCGGGGTGTAAACAAATACTCTTTGCATTTCACCACCTGCTGTCCTGACTGGGTGTACTTCTCGTAGCGGGTTCTGTCTATCTATGTAAAATGGTTTACTTTCTGGAGGTGAGACATGAACAAAATGCGGGTTCAGGAACGTTCTATATTTGTGACGCTGTACTAAAATGACACTAATTAAATCGGTACCTAAACCTTTCCATTTATACTGGAGTAACTCGTTCAGGACATCATGTAACGGACCTGGATCGGAATGTTGACCCTCATACAATGTGATGAGGTGCTGGATCATATACATACCCACCAGTCGTTGCTCGGCTGGGGGCAGTTTCAGAAACATTTGTGCCACTATTTCGTCTGGAAAAGTGGTAGAATCAGTAATCCATCGGACTGCTGATCGGACTAGTTCTTGTTCATGCATAGTACTTAACTCACTATAACCGATTCGTGATTTCAGAATATGATCGGTAGCTTGAAATACTTGTTCTAGAGAACCTTGTTCTGGTGCTGGATGATGAAAAACTGACTTGTGTTCTAGGCGTAAGTGGCGGTCTGGAAATCTAGATTTTCCTACATACGCTATTCTGGCGGGATTCTCGTCCTCTACCTCTTCTGTAGGAGAGTCATTCTCTTTCTCGCTTACTTGTGCTGCTTTACGTTGTTCGTGTAACCTTATTATTTCCTTACGAATTTTCTTGTACATACTCTCTATACTACTGATAGTTCTGTGTTTACCCTCGGCTATATTATCACTCCACCTTGTCAGGATTCTCATTTCGCTCGGATCTTTGGTCGGATAATCTTGTTCTCTTATTAAACAATTAATCAGAAACTTTAATATCATGAGCTGGATCTCAGCTTTCCTTTGAGACATGGCTTCGCCAATACTTTCTGGATCATCCCCTGTACGGATGAAACGATATATTCTGTCTAGATCTTCTTTCATATCTGGTAGGGTGTCCAAATACCCGGTCACCCGTCTTACACGTATGGAATATATAACCGTACTATCATCACCTGCGACTGGATCATAGCGGCATTCAGTAAGAGCTCGTCGGATATCTGCAACGGACTTATATTTGGGCGTACGCTGTAACGCACATTCATGTAACTCGACTAACGTTAAACGTTGGTGTGGTGGCGGGGTACCAGGAGGACCTCCTCCTGCGGCCCCTAAACTGGTATCATCGACTGATACTCTTCGTACTGGCGCGGCGGGAAATTGTAATGTAGGCTGGACCGGGGGTACCGTAGCAGGTACTCCGGTGTCTGGAGGAGCAGGAATGGCATGATTTACAGGGACTGGCGGAACAGGATTTGTATATTCTGGGACTGTGTCGTCCAAGTAGGACGAGATGAAAATATCAGCTGCGGTCGGTTTGTGACGTAGCTTGGTCGGAACTAATGGTGACGGAAAATTACTGGATGCCTCCGGGGTCGCTTTTGGCAAGCCCTCGGCAAGAAGAGGATACATACCCTTAATAAGGGCATGCCTCTGTCTATCTGACTGTTCGGTTTCGACTCGTTCACCTATCTCGATTAATTCCCTTTCGTGGGCTCTTTCTATGGATTCTCTACTTAATTCTGACTTTCTGATTTCTTTCTCGGTTCTTTTATGAGATTCTTTGCGCCATAACTCGATGGCATCTTTCTGTGACTGTCTGGCTTTCTTTTTCCATAATGCTTCTTCTACTCGCATGATGCACTCGGCATCCCACGTACTTGATACGGGCCATCTATACTTTTCTTCTAACTGTTTGGTATACTCTACCCATAAATCTAGATATAATATGGCACTTATGCCATGCTTCGGATACATAAAATGACCTGGACTGTCCCTAGGCGGGACAGGAACTGCTTCTTCTAACAGACCTTTTCTAGTTCTTAACTGACGTAGTCTGGAAAATAACGGCATGACTGAACTGTAATCTAGACACAATACAATACACAATGAACACGATAATTACACCACTTTCATACCACGACATTAAAATACATGAAGAACATTTAAAATAACAGTTCGGACAGAATACTACCTGGAGTACGGAAAACAGAATACATGAATCTTCTCGAGAACAGAACTGACTAGAACAGAAACTAGATGCACTGCTGAAACAGTACGAAACTTACCGGTCTCATAAAGAGACACGTCAGGACCCGCATCCACCGGAGTGGACACTTCGTTTTGGGATCTGTGTACCACCAAACCCCACGGACCAGAGACAATTAGATTGACCCTGTCTAGATACTCCCCAGCAACGGTACTCACCGGGCAGCAAGAACGGAAGGCCTCGGACTGGACTGGACTGCTTCGACGCCGGACGGACGAACTTCGGACTTCTGTTACGGGTGGGCCTCCGGATACCTCGGACCTTGGACTCTCGTCTTGGGCTCTGGTCGGGACTCGCCGCGTTCCTCCACCGCCTCGTCTGGATGCTGGACCGCAACCTCCGTCTCCTCCGTGGGCCTGAGGGATACTTGAAGCAGAAATATCTGCACGTGCACGGTATGGTTCCGTCACGGCTGCAGAGGATCAGGGGGCATACGTGGCTTCACCGGCGCGTGGGGAAAGGGCAAGTCCCTGTTCGGGCGCCATTATGTGGTATATAAATAAATAATACCGGATCTAGGTTTGACTGGACATAGCAATAAAAGATAGCTCAATAAATAAGAGTCAAGATTCGAGGTAGTAGGAGTTTGCAGGTTTAATACAGCATAAAGGACAGGAACGGGACAACCTGCACAGGAATAGGATGGCAGCTGCCTGGGGGCAGGATCTGGAATGAGCGCGCTAACTTTAATAACAATACACAAGCATATATACTAAAACAGTTGCAATTGCAATACATACAATAGGCGGAGCAGTGGGTGTGGTCAATAGCAGTCGCGAAAGATAAGGGTGAAAGTAGGTGTAACAAGAGGCGTATACATAGACATGTGATGTAAACGTAACAGAATATGTCATAAATGGGGCGGAAACATGGAGGGGGCTACCTAAGGAGCCGGGACCTCTAACCTAATGGTGCGCGCAAACTGACAATGACGTGTTACTAGGAGAAGCTGGGGGCTATGACTTCTACGCTAGGAGCAGAGACTGAAGTCTGGAGAGTCAGGGCGACATGTGCCTAAACAATATCTAGTATCGGATGTTTAGAGAACATGTTGATATAAACTAAAAGTTATCGGGGTAAAGGCTAACAGACTCTAAGACTGGTGCATGCATTATTCTACATGTAGTGCGTGTTGAAGAATATTAAATGACCATTAATACAGTATTTCTCTTACATGGAGACGTAAAAGCTAGACTGTGACGGAAACTATTGATGCGATTCAGTAGCTTAGGATTGCAGAGAAGGAGGGCTGGACTGATAACTAGAATCATAACATACTCTTGGCAGACTCGTAGGCAGAGCCAGGCTGAACCGGGCACTGTGAGGCAGGAAGTAAGTGAAGGGTCAGGAACACAGGTGGGGGCTGTATCGCTCCTCAGCGAGGGCTCAGGAGACAGGAGCTGAATCTGGTGTCCAGGCCCTTTTGAGGCCTAGAAACGGGGACTTTACAATGAAATAACGTGCAGACTGAGAAACGTGGCAACGTAACTTTACATAGGCCTAACATTCGTAGTATTCACGAGAACTGGAAACTGGCATACTAAAGATGGACACAACTATAATTGCATCTTTAATCAAACATGGGGAACACATATGCATATTAATCATGCACACATAACATAAGATGGGGAACACGTAGGGACACAGAACATGGCAAAATTTACTTTTCCACAGCTTGCTCACTCACTCACTCACTCGCTCACTTACTCACTCACTCTCTTGCTCAGTCACTCTCTCACTCATTCACTCACTCAATCGCACACTCGCTCACTCACCACTCTCTCACTCACTCACTCTCTTGCTCACTCACTCACTCTCTCACTCACTCACTCTCTCTCTCACTCACTCACTCACTCTCACTCACTCTTGCTCACTCACTCACTCACTCTCTCACTCACTCACTCACTCTCTCACTCACTCACTCACTCACTCACTGTCTCGCTCGCTCACCCACTCACTCACTCTCTTGCTCGCTCAGTCACTCACTCACTCTCTCTCTCACTCACTCACTCACTAAGTCACTCTCTCGCTCACTTACTCACTCACTCACTCTCTCACTCGCTCACTCACTCACACACTCTCTCGCTTGCTCACTCACTCACTTGCTCACTCACCCACTCTCTCGCTTGCTCACTCACTAACTCACTCTCACTCACTCTCTCGCTCGCTCAGTCACTCACTCACTCACTCTCACTCACTCTCTCGCTCGCTCAATCACTCACTCTCTCTCTTACTCACTCACTCACTCACTCTCTCGCTCGCTCACTCACTCACTCACTCACTCACTCACTCACTCACTCTCTCGCTTGCTCACTCACTCACTCACTCACTCTCACTCACACTCTCGCTCAGTCACTCACTCACTCACTCTCACTCTCTCGCTCGCTCAGTCACTCACTCACACTCTCTCTCGCTCACTTACTCACTCTCACTCGATCACTCACTCACTCTCCCACTCACTCACTCACTCACTTACTCACTCACTCTCTCGCTCACTCACTCACTCACTCACTCACTCTCACTCACTCTCTCGCTCGCTCAGTCACTCACTCATTCTCTCACTCACTCACTAAGTCACTCTCTCGCTCGCTCACTCACTCACTCTCTCGCTCACTCACTCACTCACTCACTCACTCTCTCGCTCGCTCACTCACTCACTCACTCACTCACCCGCCAGCGCCGAAGACCCCTGAGCTCGGCATCGACCTGTGTCAAAACTTCCTCCAAACTCCAACAGCGCGTGATATTATTATATTTGGCGGTGTGTGAGGCTACCAAGTTATTTTGTGCCATCATGGTGAAGTTCTGTGAATAACAGTCCACAAGGGCTGCTAAGTATTATGTTTTCCAAAACATACATAAAAGCAGTGAATATGGTAACAAAGTCTGTTGCGTATAACTATACGTAACTCCAACCAACAAAAAGGTTCTGTATAAAATATATTTAGTGGAAAGCCCAACGGTGCGTACATTTGCTGGAAAAAAAACCTGCCATTGTGCATAGAAAAGGAAAACAGAAATTAAATAAACAGAGAACCTTTCTGCATTTATTTTCTAGCTGGGCTGGGTTCCATTAGAGGGAACATTATCTGACAATGCTCAGAAAGCTTCCCACGGTCGAAGGGAGAGGTTTGTGGCAAAATTTCACAAGCTTCGCGATGGGTAATACCAAAAAAGTTTAATTACCTAGATATGTAATGAGTGCATGTCCAGGGGAAGATATATACAAAATATAGAAGTCACATTATAGAAAAAGGCAAATTGCTATCTTTTGATTTTTAGTTCAGATAAATATCTTTCAGAATTACTACTGTGAGAGAGGCTTTTGGCCCCGCCCACATGGTGCTTGCCTTGAGTACAGGATTTCCTTGGGCAGCAGGTGTGTGCTTCCACTGAAAAGAGTGCTTCTGTAATCATTTTTTCTTGTGGGAAAGCTTATGCTCCTCTGCACAGCAGAGCGGTGATGGTTATCCTGGGAAAACATTGAAGAAAGCTATGGGCCTGATTTGTTTTTCATTAAAAAAAAGGTGATGGCAGAGGGAGTAGTCTTGGCTTATTTACCGTGAACATCATTGGCTAAAGTCAGTAGATCTTTACTGATGGATTGTTATCATGCTATGTTATAGTCTATTGACACGTATCGTGTTATATGAAATCTCAGATTGCCGCGGTAGGCAAGGGTTTTGGTGTTGCTCATCCACTCTGACAAACAGTGGAGTTAGACGATTTGCACAATGATAATCCTCAGTACGCCCTCCTAGGAGTGGACTTATTTTGCTTCGATAATGGTCATTTTGTACATATTTATAATTTCATCACCACCAATACCACCGCCAATACCACCACCACCAATACCACCACTAATACCAATTCCACCACCACCACCAATACCACCACCACCACTAATACCACCACCTCCAATACCACCACTAATAGCAATACCACCACCACCACCACCACCAATACCAATACCACCACCACCACCACCACTAATACCACCACCACCAATACCACCAAAACCACCACCACCACAACGAATACCACCACCACTAATACCACCACCACCACAGCGAATACCACCACCACTAATACCACCACCACCAATACCACCACCACCACAACGAATACCACCACCACCACCACTAATACCACCACCACCAATACCACTACCAATACCACCACCACCACCAATACCACCATCACAGCCCAATACCACCACCAATCCCACCACCACCACCAATACACCACTAATACCACCACCACTACCACCACTAATACCACCACCACCAATACCACCACGAATACCACCACCACCAATACCACTACCAATACCACCACTAATACCACCACCACTAATACCAATACCAACACTAATACCACCACCACCAATACCACTACCAATACCACCCCCAATACCACCCCTACCAATAACACAACCAATACCCCACCACCAATACCACCCCTACCAATACCACCACCAATACCCCACCACCAATACCACCACCACCAATGCCACCACCAATACTACCCCCACCAATATCACCAATACCACCACCAATACCACCACCACCACCACCAGTACCACCCCCAATACCACCACCACCAATACCAGTAACCCACCACCAATACCAGTAACACCACCAATACCAGTACCACAACCACCAATGTCACCATCACCACCAATACTACCACTGCCAATACCACCACCTCCACCAATACCACCACCACCAAAACCACCAATACCACCATCACCAATACCACCTACACCACCACCAATACCACCACCAGTACCAATACCAATACCACCACCAATACCATCACCAATACCACCACTAATACCATCACCAATACCACCACCACCACCAATACCAGCACCACCACTAATACCACCACCAATACCACCACCAGTACCAATACCAATATCACCACGAATACCAATACCACCACCAATACCACCCCTACCAATACCACCACCAATACCACCACCACCACCAATACCACCACCAATACCAGTACCCCCACCACCAATACCAGTACCACCACCAATACCAATACCACCACCACCACAACGAATACCACCACCACCACCACTAATACCACCACCACCAACACCAATACCGATACCACCAATACCACCACCACCACAACGAATACCACCACCACCAATACCATCACCGCCACTAATACCATCACCACCAATACCACTACCAATACCACCACCACCACCAATACCACCATCACAGCCCAATACCACCACCAATACCACCACCACCATCACCACTAATACCACCTCCACGAATACCAATACCACCACCACCACAACGAATACCACCACCACCACCACTAATACCACCACCACCAATACCAATACCAGCACCAGCACAACGAATACCACCACCACCAATACCACCACCACCACTAATACCACCACCACTAATACCACCACCACCAATACCACTACCAATACCACCACCACCACCAATACCACCATCACAACCCAATACCACCACCAATACCACCACCACTAATACCACCACTAATACCACCACCAATACCACCACCACCACTAATACCACCACCATCAATACCACCACCAATACCACCACCACCACCACCACCAATACCACCACCAATACCACCAGCAATATCACCACCACCAATATCACTACCACCATTACTACCACCACCACCACCACTACCACCATCACCACCAATACCACCATCAATACCACCACCAATACCACTACCAATACCATCACCAATACCATCACCAATACCACCACCACCACAATACCACCATCACCACTAATACCACCACGACCAATACCAATACCAGTACCAATACAATATCACCACAAATACCATTAGCAATACCACCACCAATACCACCACCACCAGTAATACCACCACCACCACCACCAATACCACCACCACCAATACCACCACCAATACCACCAACACCACTAATACCACCACCACCAATACCACCACCAGTACCAATACCAATACCAATATCACCACAAATTCCAATACCACCACCAATACCACCCCACCAATACCACCACCAATACCCCACCACCAATACCACCCCTACCAATACCACCACCAATACCACCACCACCAATACCACCATAAATACCACTACCACTACCACCAATATCACCACCACCAATACCAGTACCCCCACCACCAATACCAGTACCACCACCAATACCAGTACCACAACCACCAATATCACCACCAATACCACCACCACCAATACCACCATCACAGCCCAATACCACCATCAATACCACCACCAACAATATCACCAATACCACCACCAATACCACCACCACCAGTACCACCACCAATACCACCACCACCAATACCAGTACCCCCACCACCAATACCAGTACCACCACCAATACCAGTACCGCAACCACCAATACCCCACCACCAATACCACTACCACCACCAATACCACCACCAATACCAGTACCCCCACCACCAATACCAGTACCACCACCAATACCAATACCACCACCACCACAACGAATACCACCACCAACAACACTAATACCACCACCACCAACACCAATACCAATACCACCAATACCACCACCACCACAACGAATACCACCACCACCAATACCACCGCCACCACTAATACCACCACCACCAATACCACTACCAATACCACCACCACCACCAATACCACCATCACAGCCCACTACCACCACCAATACCACCACCACCATCACCACTAATACCACCACCACCACAACGAATACCACCACCACTAATACCACCACCACCAATACAATACCGCCAATACCACCACCATCACAATGAATACCACCACCACCAATACCACCACCACCACTAATACCACCACCACTAATACCACCACCACCAATACCACTACCAATACCACCACCACCACCAATACCACCATCACAGCCCAATACCACCACCAATACCACCACCACTAATACCACCACTAATATCACCACCACCACCACCAATACCACCACCACCACCATCAATACCACCGCCAATACCACCACCACCAATACCACCATCAATACCACTACCACCAATACCACCAGCGATATCACCACCACCAATACCAGTACCCCCACCACCAATACCAGTACCACCACCAATACCAGTACCACAACCACTAATGCCCCAACCATCACCACCAATACCACCACCACCAATACCACCATCACAGCCCAATACCACCATCAATACCACCACCACCAATATCACCAATACCACCACCAATACCACCATCACAGCCCAATACCACCATCAATACCACCACCACCAATATCACCAATACCACCACCAATACCACCACCACCAGTACCACCACCAATACCACCACCACCAATACCAGTACCCCCACCACCAATACCAGTACCACCAGCAATACCAGTACCGCAACCACCAATGCCACCACCATCACCACCAATACCACCACCACCAATACCTCCACCTCCACCAATACCACCACCACCAAAACCACCATCACCAATACCACCAAAACCAACACGTCCACCACCACCAATACCACCACCACCAATACCACCACCACTAATACCACCACCACCACCAATACCACCACCAATACCACCACCACTAATACCACCACCACCAATACCACCACCAATACCACCACCACCAATACCACCACCACCAATACCACCAGAGGTACCAATACCAATATCACCACAAATACCAAAACCACCCCTACCAATACCACCACTAATACCCCACCACCAATACCACCCCTACCAATACCCCACCACCAATACCCCTCCACCAATACCACCACCACCAATACCACCACCACCAATATCACCAATACCACCACCACCACCACCAGTACCACCACCAATACCACAGCCACCAATACCAGTACCACAACCACCAATGCCACCACAATACCAATACCACAATTACCACTACCACTACCTCTGCCAATACCAGCACCACAATACCAGCACCTCAGCGCCTCTCCCTCACTAGTAATAGCAGGGGCACTGTACGAGGTCGGAGCTGCAGCCGAGACCATTCCTCCCTCCCTCCCTCCAAGCCTGCCATAAAGCACAGCCCGCCCTGCACCAGGAGGTGAAGTCCGGGCCCTACCACAGCTGGAGTGTTTTTTATTATGCCAAAGATAGCAATGACATTACGCAATGCGGAATATATGACGTTACAACGCATACATTTACAACGCATGCCTTTACAATGCAGTTTTTACATCGTGACATCCTTTACAATGCATTCTTTTACATCGCATGCCATTACATCGCATTTTCAGAAATTACCTTTACAACGCATTCCATTACATCACATTATACCTTTACAACGCATACCATTACAATGCATACCATTACATTGCATTTAAGGTAAGTGTTGAATAGTATAGGGGTAAAAATTACTATCCTAACTCCAGTGAGTGCAACAGTAGGGTCAGTGTTGGATAGTGTAAGGGCACTATGCGTTGTAATGACATGCATTGTAATGACTTGCGATGTAATGCCAGCGTTGTAATGACATGCGATGTAAAAGATGTTGCGATGTGATGACTGCGTTGTAAAGGTTGCTTCCCCACAATGCCACACTGCATACTCAAATCATGGGGAGGGCAGGAAATAGCCTCCCCTCCCACTACAGTGTAACGATAGAGAAATAGGTGTTGGACCGCTTTGTTAGTGTTTATAGCTCAGATCACATGTGACTCTCACTTCACACTTTGTGTCTGTGTAATTTACAACACTTACACATCTTCTGACTGTAGTGCACTAATTATCACTACTTTGAAGACGTCACAGGCCGGTCTCTTCCTCTGATATTTACAATCTAACAAGCTGTCGAGAAGGCCCTTTATTGCAATGCAATAGGTCTCGCATTTGCGAGAGTTTATGCTATTAGTATTGTAAATGACAATGCCTTTTATTTATGGTTTCAAACCCAAAACATAAATAAAAGGCATTGTCATTTAGAATGCCAACAGCTCAAACTCGCGGGAATATGAGACCTATTGCATTGCAAATGCTTGTTTGTCTCTTCATTGCCGGTGTCAGGTGATGGGCTCATGGGTGAACTGGTTAGGCAGTTGAAAAGCAGGAGTCTGCTTCCGGTATTGACTGTGGGCCCGATTCACAGAATGAATTTAAGACTCAATCCTAAACTTACTACTTTTGGTATTCACAGAAGTTAGGATTTTGTCTTAAGTTTGTCTTAAGACAGACTTAAAATAGACTTAAGACAGACTTAAGTTAGGATTTTGTCTTAAATTTGTCTTAAGTCTGTGTTGTCTGTCTTAAGTTTGTCTTAAGACAAAATCCTAACTTCTGTGAATGCCAAAAGTAGTAAATGCATTCTTTGAATTCCAAAACAGTAGTAAGTTTAGGATTGAGTCTTAAATTCATTCTGTAAATCGGGCCATGAATAAGTAACTACTAACAACTAGTTACCATTAATCCAATCAAAGGAAGGCGGGGAGTGGACAACTAGAAAAGTTGCGGATGTTGGTTTGAGGAGATGGGGTTTGTCTAATCCTGGCTTGGCCACGTGACCTCATTGTGTGTTTCTGAACACATTACGTCATCTCCCTGTTTCTATATATTACATTTAGGTTTGTGCGAAGTTGCCTGGTGATTTCCTCTAAAATTTCACAAACCTTTGGGAAAATGACACAAAATGAAACATACATTTTGCAACGTACATGTTTGGGCTGCCTTGAATGAATTCTGAATGCGGGGGCACACACCCCACTTTCAAAAGTCACGCGCCAGGTGACTGGCTGGGGATGAAAAAGTCTGCTCTGTTACTTATACAGTCAATACCGGAAAAATTGCGTACTCTCCAAAAGGACACATTTTTCGCCTAGAACAAAATTCTCCAAATTTCATAAATTTCCAAAAGCGTTTTTTTTAATTTTTTTTTATCGGGGTATATTTATATTATTTGTGACATGGGGGTCTAACTTAAGGGCATTCGAGTCTCTGCCCAGAGGTGAGGAGTACAAAGAACTGACTCACAATAACACTTCCCGAAGGTGTGGCAGAAGAGAGAGGGGGTGGGCAAGGGGGGGGGGGGGAATAAAAAAATGGTATTTGACGTTGCAAAGTTCCAGACCAGAACTTTACATATGTTTTAATACTAGCTTAGCAAATCATAAAGTTTATTCAATAAATTATAACTTTTATAAAACAGAATGGGCAGTGGGAACATTGTCAGCCTGGGATGCACACACGCCTGCTCACCAGTGTTCACTTTTAGATGAACAGAGCTGCCTCCCTGTCATTTAAATGCCAAGGTGGGGGTACAGGCAGGGGTGAAGCGGGTGGCACGGCTGCCCAGCTGCAGCTTCTGGGCTCCCCGCTGCCCCTCAGAGCTAGAGCAGTCCTGACTGACAGGTGGAAACACACTGCCCCCAGCCGGGTGTCCTGCCTCTGTCGGTGGCACATCTGGCTGCAGGGGGTGGGTGATGGGTCCCTGGAGAGAAAGGACCCTTCGGACCCACTTGGGGAATGTCTCTCTTGTGCGTGAAGTGCAAAGTTTGAAGGGTTCTCTCTCGACTACGTAGGCGTGGTGTTTCAGAATGCAGAATAGAAGACTGTAGGTGGGGGGAACCTTCGAACGCTGCTTCAGAGCCCCCGATAGGCGCGAGCGTAAATCGACAGCTCATAGAAGCACAAGGCCTCTTGGCGCCTTCCATACATCAATAGCTCATAGAAGCGCGAGGCCTGGCCTCTTGGCGCCTTCCATACATCGATAGCTCATAGCGGCGCGAGGCCTGGCCTATTGGCGCCTTCCTGTACCTCCTGGCCTCCATCCTGTGTATCTGGCGGCTGCGGGTGCTCTGCGCCTCAGCATCCCTCTGCGCCGGGTAGCGCTTTGAGCGGTGGAGCGCCAGCGCTAAGCGCTATGTCAATAGCTGCGCGTGCACGTGCCGGGGTGTGTCTGTCGTGTGCCCTGTGCTCACCGCCTCTCCCCTTGCTGTTTCCAGGTGTGCCCAGACGCGGTTGGACTCGGAGGCCGACGATGAAGCTGTTTCTGTGCCTGCTGCTCTCCGGTGAGTGGACATCCGCATCTGTGGGGCTGCAGGGCTGATGCGGAGGGACATCTTTGCAGGGTCTCGCTTCTGAGGGTTCAAGTGAGCAATGTGGGTCCGTCAGCCTTTCCTGGGGGGCAGTCTGCTCGGTGTGGAAGAGGGAAAGCTGGTTTACCTATGAGAGTGGTTTGTTATCCTTCGCCTTACTGAAGTATGTGTGTCTGCACCTATCCTGCCCTGGGACCCTCGCTCTAAAGCGCCCAGCAGCGCTCACATCTGAGCGCTATAAAAGCTGTAAAGAAATAAGTAGAGGTGGGCGCAAATGGCGTCGTTTTCTCTAGCGTTATTACTTGTTAAATCTTTAATCTCTTGGTATCTCTATCGACAACTCCCTAACCCTTAACGTCCACATCAAAAACTCTGCCAAAGGAGCAATCTTCACTCTCCGTCACCTCAAGAAAATGAAACCCTTCATACCCACTGATGACTTTAAACTTCTTGTTCAGTCACTTGTTCTTTCACGTATTGATTATGGTAACGCCATCCTCAACGGAATCCCCAAGGTCCACCTTGCTCCAATCGAAGCTGTGCTCAACCTCGCCGCCAGGCTCATCACAGACTGCAAACGCTTCGATCATATCCAATTTCAATCTTTTTTTCGGCCCAGTTGGACCATAAAAGATGCATTAAAAGAAAACAGACATTACATACAGTTACCATTTGCATAATTTGTACTCCTGCAAAAGGTATCGGTGAGTTTGGAAATCGTAATTTAAATAAGCTAAGAATTAAAAAGGCATAGTTCTGTCTGTTCTTAGCTTAGTTCGATTATTGTTTAAAAATCATAAAAGCATACATTTAAAACCACTCATGACAAGAGTTACATACAAAAACACAAAATGGCATAAAGATAAAACATTTGTCCATGTTACATAAATAAATTCCTTGTGTCATAGTTGTATTCGTGATTACCCAAACCCATGGCCGAAGTACATTGTTACAGGGTGGTTGAAGGCGGAAAAGCCATGACCACACAGTGCACGGATGTTACTGCGCTTCATGTGTGCTGGCTCTGCCCTTGGTTTTAGTTAAGGCGTAAGTACCCTGCTTGGGTAAAAGTCACTTAAGTCCCAGATGGATATAGGGCCTACACCTTCACGAGGGTGCAAAGATCGCAGGTAGGGAACGACTGAACTGCTTCTAAATTTTATAAGAACGAGGTCACCATCAATGTCTTTTTGTAGGGGGCCTAACCAGCCCACTCTTCTAACAGATAAGATGGTCCCATCAAAACCCATGGGCAGGGGCCTATTTTTTGTTAACCAGTATATGACTTTATTGAGTAAGTCTTGTTCCCGCTCAGTTTTTCCATTTTTAATTACTGGAACTCCTGCTAGAACACACACAACGGGTGCAGCCTCCGGGGGTAGCTGAATGTGAGTTGTGTTATTCTTTGGTTCTACTCTTATAGCAGTACGTTGTGAAGGACCCGGTTTATGGTTGACTTTAGGTGCATTAGGGGGTGGAATGGTAGGGACCAATGGTTGAGATTGGTTGTTGTAGTTAGTACCAGGTGGATTGGGACAAATTGATCTTACAGGATTTTCCGTACAAGTTAGGTTGACCTTAATGCATTTCTCCATTCCCAACAACCTATCCTCTAGGGTGGTGATTTTAGCAATTAATGGCGAGATGAGTGATCCAACCATTAGTTCAATCTGGGCCAGGAAGTTCGCATTGAAAGAGGTAATCCATTGGTCTATTTTATCTTCCAGTTGTAGAAGGGTGTTAGTCGCAATCAGTGGAGAGCGAAGACACAGTTTTTGTTGTTTTGATTTATTCCCTATGGGCTTGGCCCCATCCCGCTTCCTTTTACTAGATGAGGGTAGAGGAGAAGTAGTGTGTGGTGTTTTGGCATTGGATTGGGGAAGTTGTACCAGAGGACTGGCGATTGGGGATGACATACTGGGACGTTTAGCATGGCAAGGGGAAAAACTTGTGCTTACGTTTCTGGCTTCCACAAATTCATAGCTTGATTTACAGAGGGAATTCAGCTCATCCAACAGCGAAAGATGTTGCGCTGTACCATTCGTAGGGTCGGCCGGTTGATCAATGGGTATGCTAGAATTGGCAGAGTCATTCATGATGGCGGTGGACAGAGATGGCCTTCCTTGAGTTTGTGGCCCTGCGTACAAGCCTCTCTGGCTGATTGATTTCTTGGTCGCCCCCTTATGAGTCATCATGGGGTGAGTAAATGTTAGGCTATAATAAAACCTCAAGAGAGTCGAAGGTTTAAGAGAATTTTCAGATAAGGTACAGTTTATAAACTCTTGCCAAATTGTCAGTTAGTTCAGAAAATTGGTACCTTAGCAATGTGACGAATTCAGGGAGAATGGCCCCGTCTCGTCCTCTTCATGCCTCGGAGGGCCACAGAGGGCCCGCCCTTTGCCCGGGCTTCGATCATATCTCCCCAGCTCTCAAATCTCTTCAATGGCTCCCTATCGAAGGCAGGTCTGCTTACAGAACTGACGCATCACTCATAAAATCCTCGACCAAAACACTCCAGAGTACCTCTCCAAGGGCCAGATGTAGGTCACCCAATACCGGTCGGTAACGGCCGATTTCGGACGTACCCGACCGGTATTTGGTGATTGAGATGTAGGGGGCCAATATTTTACAGAATCGGTAAATTTACCGATTCTGTAAAATACCGATTCGGTAATGAACCGAATCGGTACATCTATATGTAGGTGGCACTGGAAACAGTGCCACAGGCCCCTAAGAATTTGTTATTTATCATGACATACTATGTCATGGTAAATAACGAATTCCTGTGTACATGCACATCTGGGCATGTACACCTGTGCCATGTGGCACACATACATGCCCTAAGGACATGTATGAGTGCCACATGGCACACAAGCCAGAATCAGGGGTGCAACAGGGTGTCAAAGTGACACCCTGTCCCCCTTGCAAAATCGGTAGTTTTACCGAATCGGTATTTACCGATTCGGTAATTGCCATTGATTCCTATGGGCCTCAAGGCCCATAGGAATCAATGGCAATTACCGAATCGGTAAATACCGATTCGGTAATTACCGAATCATACAGATTTGGTAAAAATTACAGAATTTTTACCTACATCTGATTTACCGAATCTAGAATACCGAATCGGTAAAATTAGGTATTCTAGAGTCGGTAAATCAGATTTACCTACATCTGGCCCCACGAAACTCCTCATTGCTGGCACCACTCGACCTCTGAGAAGCACCAACACCCTCCTCCTAATCCCTCCACTGCAGAAAAAGAAAGCCACACAAACACTCTCCTTCTCTCGAAAAAGCCCCCATCATCTGGAATACCCACCCAAAAAACCTGCGCTGTAACCTCTCCTATTCCAGCTTCAAAAAAGACCTCAAAATCCATCTCCTTAACCATTACTGGGGGTCCTAAACTTGTGTCCAGCCCTGGATTGCCAATTTTAACAAGTTACACTAGTCCAGTAATATGTGTACATTTGCCTGAACGTCATCTACCCAATTACTTGAAATGTATAGCTCTTCCCCATGTTTATCTATTTGAACTATATAATCCCCGTGGTGTTTTGTGATCGCTTATCTATTTGTATGCCATGTCTGACCAATATCATTATTGGCGGTCCTTACCTGTGTCCTGCACCTGATCGTCAATCACCTTGCTATGCTTGTTCATTTCTCGAACATCATATACCGAATGACTTGAAATGTATAGCTCAGGCACCGGAATATCTGTGATGACCTGTATATCTCACATGATGTTTCATTACCCTCTACATACTTGTTTGTCATGTTTGCTATGTATTTATGTATATCTATTCTGATTAGCATATCTCACATGAGGTTTCATTATCGTTCATCCACTTGTTTGCCATGTTTGTTATATATTAGCTTTTTTATTGTAAAGCGCTCTGATACCTCTGGGTCTAGCCAGCGCTATATAAAACTTTTAAATTAAATAAATAAATAAATAAACTTGTAATTAAAGCAAAATAAATTACAACTATGCGCAATTACGCGAGAAGCGTAATCCAACATTAAGCACTATTTTCAGAGTGCAAAATGTATGCACCCTCGGATCCAAAACTGGCCCGAGAATGCACTTTGGGCTAAGAAAATGCACTAAATGCTACAGGACATGGAGAGCAGTCGTCAGCAGCCGCTTGCTCTTTCTGAGTTTGTTGTACTTCCTGCGCTCCTGCTGTAGGATTTTTGCCACAAATTACACAAGTTGACGTCATTGCTTGAGTTGACTAATTTTGCATCACTAGAGTATAGCATATTTACTGAAATGACTCTTGCATAATTAATATTTTCCTCAGGCCTACACATATGATATTATTCTACGCTGGAGGTACATTTATCGGGTTCAACGGTGTCACACATGACATGGGTCGCACCCCCACCCCAAAGTGGGGGTGATGAGACTGGCCAGGTTTGACAGTCCCCACCTGCAGTGCTGCAACATAAGTGGGTCTGCCTTGACCCTGCTTCCAGCAGCTGTTCCAGCAGCCGGATGTGGGATCTGGCCAACCCAGAGAAACATGCTGAATGTGTCGTGGTGTCATTTTACGACACCGAGACATAATTCAACATTGCCAACACATTTGAAGCAGCAACCTGCAGGTGGGAAGGGTCTTTCTTATTTTAACATCCAGCCAGGAACAAACAAGGGCCTGATTTCAAGGGCCATCAGCCCCCTCTTTTGTTCAAGCATCATCCAGGCAGGGAGCCATCTGAGTCTAAACCTAGACGACAAAGAAATGGAAGAAAACAAAGGTACACAACTTGTTACCACTTCACAAGTACTTAATAAAAATGACTGCAGGCAGGTTTGTAACTTTGTTCAACTCTCTATGTAAGAGATGTGTTTACACTGTAAGAATGCAAGATGTATCATTCTGTATGAGTAATTACACAAACGTTGATTTAAACAGCGCCTAGACACCTAAGGATAGTAGTGCGCTATAGAAATCGTGATAACATAACATAACAGCACCTACATTTTTAACCCCTTGCATGCTGATGACGGCCCCCATCCGTCATGCACTAAAGCGCTTGTGTGCTGATGACGGCTGGGGGCCGTCATAAACCCGCCCACTCGCAATTTTGCCGCACAGGCGCAGAATCGCGGCAGCATGCAAGGGGTTAAAATGTAATTCTTTTATAGCGCTACTTATCCCCGTGTAGGATGTCAAAGCACTTTACATCATACACTCTGGTGCAATAAATCATACAAGTGTATAAAACAATATGTAGGAAACATCACATAAGACAATGAGGGTTATATGACGTCGGAATCACATATTATCCATATTTGTAGACATTATCGGACTAATTAGGATCTTGGTCGGAAAGCCTCTGACGGCTGGTTGGAGGCTTTTTGACCGGCATCCCTGGTTTGACTTCCGACTGCCATATTACATTTACGGCGGTCAGAATTCAAATCGATTGACCATCCAGGTGACTTCCTACGGGCTCGAGGTGCCCGTCGGCCAGTCGGGAGGATTGCATGATCCCGGGAGGAAGGAGTTTCCGCCTTCGAGATTGTGAAGCCACTTTCCAAGAGCAAATCCATGTCTGCCTTTCCAACATGGATTTGCTTTCGGAAAGTGCCTTTGGGGGCCCTTAACAGGGCCCCCCTTGGTCCTGGCCCTCCAGTTGGGAGCTTGGGGGAGGCACCATAGATGACCCCTGTAAAACCCTGCGCCGTGTGGCAGGCACTGTGAGGAGGGAGTTACACATTACAGGGATTTACACAGACTCCGGTTAAATAGATCACTGCGCTATGTTAGAAGGATTATAGTTTATGAACTGAAAATAAGAAAAAGATCTCAGTGTCAAGCAGTAGCCCACTTACCTGTTTAAATAAAAACAAATGTTTGGTCTACATATTACATGATGTGCTTTGCAGCAGGCACATCAGCCCTCTATGCAACTTTATGAGTTAAAACTGTGACTAGACACAACACAGAACTCTTCCAGAGCTGTGTTAACCACTAGAGATATTTTACGCTATTATAATCCCCTTAAAATTGCTGGGCACACACAGATCTCTGCAGCAGGTGCCTTAACCCCGTAAAATATTTTTCAATGTAGCCTCTCTGTGACAAATTAAGTGATGAAGAATACATTTACTGTCTCAACTGTCCTTGTTGCTAATTTCTTTGTAACAGATTAATATATATATATATATATATATATATATATATATATATATATATATATATATATATATATATAAAGTTGACTATCAGACTCTGCTTTTCAAGCTCCGCCCTTGTGGCTCCACCCCCTTCACTCTGGCCCAATTCATGGGTTCCCAGAGTACATTTTTTCCACACAGAGCGCGCGGTGCAAGCTCGCTCGTAGCATCATTTCTCTCTACGTGCATGGTTTGCACCAACCATCAGGTGAACAAAGAACACATTTCCAGTTGGCACACACTGCAAAATGACAAACACGATACAATAAACCAACAATTAGCACTAAACACTATTTACGCTTCAGCAGGAGGAAGTGCCTGCTTTCGAATAACAAATAGTGCAGTTAGAGCTGGGCAAACAGGGATTATGTCTATATTAAAACTAAGTATAATGCTTTGTGGCCAGAAGAAAGCAGTGCGGTGCCTTAGAAGAAACAGCCAGAGGCTGGGAGAACCAGTTACAAGCAAGCGGAAACCACAGGGCCGGACCGGCCGTAGCTGGCACCAGGTGTTTTCTCGGTGCCCCGGAAAGGTGGGGGCCGGTTTTGGAGCACTGTTTTTTTGTTTTGTTGCTGGGGTCTGATTTTGCAGCAGTGCCGTAATATCGGCCCCCTTTAACAAGAACAGCAGCGGTGTCTCCCACCAGCAACCCCAAACCCCACCCGGGCTGGTCTGACTTAATTGCCAGGGATGGTTTGCGTTCTCAGTCCGGCCGTGAGAAACCACATGCCCCAGACAAAATCCTAAACTTACTACTTTTGGTATTCAGAGAAGGCATTTAGTAGTGGTAAAGTTAGGATTTTCTCTTAAGTCTGTCTTAAGTTTGTCTTAAGTCTGTCTTTAGTCTGTCTTAAGTCTGTCTTTAGTCTGTCTTTAGTCTGTCTTAAATCTGTCTTTAGTCTGTCTTAAATCTGTCTTTAGTTTGTCTTTAGTCTGTCTTAAGTCTGTCTTTAGTCTGTCTTTAGTCTGTCTTAAGTTTGTCTTAAGTCTGTCTTTAGTCTGCCCTAAGTCTGTCTTTAGTCTGTCTTAAGTCTGTCTTAATTTTGTCTTTAGTTTGTCTTAAGTCTGTCTTTAGTCTGTCTTTAGTCTGTCTTAAGTCTGTCTTTAGTCTGTCTTTAGTCTGTCTTAAGTCTGTCTTTAGTCTGTCTTTAGTCTGTCTTTAGTCTGTCTTAAGTCTGTCTTAAGTCTGTCTTTAGTCTGTCTTAAGCTCCGCCCACCTAATGGAACGCCCCACACCGCAGCGGAATGGCTGCCGCGGTTAAGGCATAAATGATGGAACTCAGATTATGACTAAAACAGTGACGTGGGGATGCAGTGATCCCTAGTGGCTGATTGATAGTCAGAGTGCAGAACACCTCGACACGCGGTGTGTTGTGATGTGGCAGGACGCCAGGTATAGTTTGCCTGGGAGTGGGAAATGAGAAATCAGGTATGTTTTTGGCGGGGAGAGGGAGGCAGCACCCGAGGCATATTTTGGGTGGACGTGAGGGTCAAGTTGTCAGTTATGTTTTGGGTGGGGATGAGAGTGGGAGGCAGGATGCTTGGTATGTTTTGGGTGGAGTGTGTGCATTGGGATGCATGCATGTATGTTTTAGGTGTGGAGTGGGTGGCAGGATGTTTTGTGTTTGAGTGGGGTCAGGGCACCAGGTATGTTTTGGGTGGGGTGTGGGGGCCAGGTTTGTTTTAGGTGGGGTCTGGGGGGCAGGTATGTTTTGGGTGGAACGTGAGGGCCAGGTTTTTTGTGGGTGGGGTCGGGGGGGCAGGTATGATTTGGGTGGAGTGTTTGGGCCATGTATGCTTTGGGTGGAGTGTGGGTCCAGGTATGTTTTGGGTGGGGTCTGGGGGCCATGTATGTTCTGGGCGGGGTGTGGGGGGCCAGGTTTGTTTTAGGTGGGGTCTGGGGGGCAGGTATGTTTTGGGTGGAGTGCGGGGGCAGATATGTTTTGAGTGGGTCTGGGGTGCAGGTATGTTTTGGGTGGAGTGTGGGTAGCAGATATGTTTTAAGTGGGGTCTGGGGCCAGGTATGTTTTGGGTGAGGTGTGGGGGGCCAGGTTTGTTTTGGGTGGAGTGTGGGGGCCAGGTATGTTTTGGGTCTGGAGTGGGGAGCACTATTCTAGATATGCTTTGGGTGGGAACTGGGGGGCATATTAGCAAGACGGGCGATATGAAATTATCGCTGCTTTTGCAGCCGTTTTCGGCCGAAAAGTGGCGATAATCTCATCGCCCTATTAGAATGCTGTCGATAACATCAGTTAGAGACAGCTTTTAGGCAATAGCGAGCGGTTTGGGGCCCGATTTGCATGTCAGCGATATTTATCGCTAATGACATGCAAAGTGGGCGTACCCAACCGGTTAGCGACTGAAAGCAGTCGCTAACATCGCTATCGCCTATTATCAACACAGGCACAGCGATAAAAAAATTCACGATAAGCACGGATATCGACAAAAACTAACGCCTGCTCAGACCACTTCTTAACCTGTGTATCCAATGGGAGTTGGATATTCAGGTTAAGACCCTATTGGCGTTAATGACTGAATATCGTTGGTTTTCCAGCGATATTCATGCATTGAGCCGCTATCGCCGGATATTTTATCGCATTTGAGATAAACGTTGCTAATAGCACGTTATCTCTGCGATAAAATCCGGCGATGTGCGGCGATAAAAAAAATATTGCTAAGCTCATTTAGCGCTAAATATCGCTAGTTGTTGATAATATGCCCCCCGGTGGCAAGCAGGACACTACGGGGCAGATTAACAAGCCCCTTGCAACATGTTTACAACATCGTTGCGTCCCTTTAGTGTCGCAGCGGCGTAGTAAACAATGCACCTCCATGCGACAGATTTACAACGTGACGCATCTAGTGAGATGCGGCACGTTGTAAAGCCCGACACACCATTATACCTGCGTCAGGTATAATGTATGCAGGGAGGGCGTTCCGTCGCAAGGAAGCCCAGTAAAAGTGAAGCAGTGAAATCTACAAGATTTCACTGAGTCACTTTTACATGCATGTTGCGTCAATACCCTGCGCCTGCTTGAAGCAGGCGTAAGGAGTGACGCAGCATGTTAGGCAAAGGGTGCCCCTGAGCATAGCTTGAGTTGCATCACGATTGTGACACGACTCCAGCAATGCACTGCCCTTACGCCAGAATATGCGACACGCATCTGTCTATCCCTGTGCCATGGTGCGTCGCATTGTAAATGCGACGCACCTGTGGTGGCGCAAGGGTATTCCTGCATGTTGCATCTTTATTGGCGCATCCCTGCTGATATGCAGGGATGCACCAGTCCTTGTAAATCTGCCCCTACGATCCTAAACAATATTTTTGGCTGGGTGGCTAGGTGGGTTGTGACTTTGGCGGCTAAACTGTGCACACTGCACAGCCTATGCATTTCGTGAAGTTGCAAAGATTGCATATTTTGCCTACTGTCTCCAGAGGGGTAAGATGTCCTGAATACAATATTTTTGGCACCGCATCGCACAGCATTTTATATGGGAATACTTTACTGTACTGCAAGAAACGTGTTTGTGGTGTCTTTTCCCATTAAAATTGTTTCACTTTGCCTTTCACCAAGAAAAAAACAATTTTGTCTGTTTTCTTCAGTTGCTTTTCATCTTTTTAAACCTTCTAAAACTACTGTTCACGGAGCTGCAATGAAAGGTATGAGTAACCACATGGTGGCTCTTCTGTCTGACACGCCCCCACCATCCCAAATATCCAGAACGCACACAAGTTGTGCCGGAACCTCTCCATGGCCACAGAACTCTTCGGGTCCGTATCCGGTTTGCGCACAGCACTCTCGGTGATGCCTGACCTCGGTTTTCACTTCCGGGTGTGTTCGATTAATGACAAGAAGTCGGGGAGCGCCTAGAAAGAACGGAATGCTTTGTTGGCTTCGAGGAGCTGCGAGGAAGAGGGAGAGGCCGGCGCCAGGCGCACCTGGAATGTGGAAGGCTGGCTCACCCCTAGTCTGGGCTGCAGGAACACACTCCAGGTTAATAATTCACAGAAACAAGGCAGGTACCTGGACACAGTCAACACAGGAATTAAAACACAACACAAAGAGAGTGCCGGCTTGGCCTTGGTCCTGGATTCGGGCTGGATCCGCCCCACACCAGAGAGTATCTGAGGCAAAAAAGGACCAAACCCTCTCCAAGAAGGCGCGTGCAGGCGCGGGACGATGCTTAGCCGTTTGAAAAAGAACCAAAATAGAAGCACTTGAGTCCTAGAGGCTGTGCCCATCGCTAGTGCCAATATAGGCAACTCACCCAACATGGAGACGACAGCATGTACATCAGTAAATAAACACACAAGACTTGCTTGCTGGAAAACATTTTGCTGCAGGTTTATTTCATACAAGAAATGTGCCAACGTGGTGGGTCAACTTATGGGCAATCCATGGGCAGGCAGGGGTGACTGACCTAAGCAGCCCCGTCCGCCTGATGCGCCAACTATACCGTGGCCTACCCAATCGATGCTACCATTTAGTGGGGAATATTTCCCTTAAATACAGTGGACCACCAGTCCATCCCTTTACTCACACCTTTTTAGGGGCAGAGCGTGTCCAGGCAAGACCCAGATGGCTTAGGCCAGCGATACTCAAAGTACGGCCCAGCGGGCCAGTTGCGGCCCGCCAGGCATTTCCATGCGGCCCTCGTGTAAAACAGACAGTTCGGAATCAACTGCAATTCCGCCTGTTGTAATTTCTCGGGGGCCGCATTGACAGGGAAAATGATGAAAGAAGCAGGCGCAAAATCAGTGTCTCGCAAGCTCACTCGCAAAAGGTCATCCTACTGCAGCTTCCAATTAGAAACAAACTTGATATACATCTGTTGGTAGGTAGATAATATATCTTATTTTAGGGCATGAGTATGAGAAGGAGAAACTTTCTAACTGCCACATTAAAAAGCCCCCTTGATTTGTTTGATGCAGTGGTTTAATAATTGAAAATAGATATTCCTTCTTGCCACATCTACGGGCAAAGATGATTTAATTGTCCTCTGATGTTGCTGGACTGTGCTTGTTTTCCATTTTATATTTTTTTTAAAGTACGTTTAGCCCATATGAAGGGTGCTTGTATTTGTGGGCTGGCATTTAGATCACTGATGACGTAAAAAATCAGCAGCATGCACAATCTAATGTTCAACCAGTTACCAATGACAGGTCAGCATGGCCTGTAGAACTTGGCGGCTTTTAGAATGTTTTCACGTTTAATTTTGAGTTCTCAGACAGACAGAGAGGCAGCGACACGGAGAGATGGAGAGGAGAGGGAGAGAGAGAGAGAGGCAGAGAGAGAGAGAGAGGCAGAGAGAGAGAGAGAGGGAGAGAGAGAGATAGGTTGCACGTTTAATTTTCCTCACAAGGACAATGAGTACTCAGAGACAGACAGAAAGGCAGAGAGATAGAGACAGAGAGGGAGAGATCAGCAAAGAGAGGGAGACAGAGGAAGGGAGGGAGAAAGAGGGAGTGAGGGAGAAAGAGGGAGGGCGACAGAGAGAGGGAGGGAGAGAGAGAGAGAGAGTTGGCAACAGAGAGAGAGACAGGGAGGGCAACAGAGGGAAGGCGACCGAGAGGGAGGGTGACAGAGAGAGAGAGGGAGGACGACAGAGAGATAGAGAGAGGGAGGGAGGGAGAGAGAGATAGAGATAGGGATATGTGTGTATGCCCGGTCTGGTGGCTCAGTGGATGAATGCGTCCGCTGCAGGGGCGACGCTTGGTCACAGTTATGTTTTTGCTCTAGCCCCGCCCCCTCCACCACTGACCCCGCCCCCACCTGTGTGGCCCCCGGCCACAAACCACACTGTAAATTTGGCCCCCGAGAGAAAGTTTGTGAGTACCCATGGCTTAGGCTTACAACCGCCCGAAGGACTAGCGAGGTGCCGTCGTTTTCCTCCAGGGTCCTGACGTAAAGTCTCCTGGAGTTGTTAGGCATATCCACCCCTTATTGTGCTCCTGAAGAGGGTACCCCTATGTACCATTCAGCCTCCGGATCGCCCTCTTAACTCCGCCTGCAACACAAATTAACAAGTTAACATATTCCTACCCTAGCTACGCACCCCAGTCGACACGCCGGGTATGCGGTACGGAGCGAGACGGCGGGACAAGAAGGCGTAAAAGGAACGCCAGATGTGAGGGCAGGTATAAATACCTTGCCCCCACCCTCAAGTGTGCCGGAACTGATGTGTGGACCCCGCTGGAATTTAGGAACTCCCGGATGGTCCCAACAACAGCCCTGTTGGCGTGCCTAATGTGGCACTAGGGTGGTCGCCCGCCTAAGAGGGCACACTGCGTGTGCCGCGGGCCGCCTCATAGTGCCAATATAGGCAACTCACCTAACATGAAGACCATAGCATGCACATCAAAAAATAAACACACAAGACTTGTTTGTTGGAAAACATTTTGCTGCAGGTTTATTTCATACTAGAAATATGCCAACGTGGTGGGTCAACTTACTGGCGATCCAAGGGCACACAGCAGTGACTCACCTAAGTTCCCGTGCCTGTCGGATGAGCCAACTGCACCGTGGCCAACCCAATCAGTGCTAACATTTAGTGCGGAATATCCCCCTTAAATACCGTGGACCACCAGTCCATCCCTTTACTCACGCTGTTTTAGGGGCAGAGCGTGTATAGGCAAGCCCCCGGTTGCTCAGGCTTACAACCGCCTGAAGGTTGGCATTCTTTAAAATGTAAACAAAATCTTGTTTAAGAATTCTATCTTAAATGAACGACCTAGCTCTACCTCCCAGTTAAGCTGTCAGATATACTTGTATCTTTGGCTTATTTGATTATATGCTCATATTATTATTCCATTTATAAAGCACCTGGTTACACCCAACGGTGTGTCCCCCTGCTAGGATAGAGACCCCAGAGGAAGAAAAATCAAAGCTCTACCTAAGCCAAGAAGAAAGAGGAATACTGAGGAAAGCATACAGAAAGTACCAAACTAGGGTTATAATAACCAGGTTTTTAGTTGCTTCCCAGAAATGCTTTCAGTAGGTACGGCTCTCAGAGTCAGTGGCAGAGCTTTCCACTTTTTGGCTGCAAGATAGCCAAAAGAACGTGCTTCCATTCTGGCTCTTTGGATTTTAGGCATCCCGACCAGGTGGGTTCCTGCAGATCTCAGATTGCGGGCAGGTGTATAAACGGTTATCATCAAACTTAGGTAGCTGGGGCCTTTCTTCCACTTGATTGTGTGGCGTTAGCACATGGCTTTATAGATAATCCTCTTCTCCACTGGCAGCCAGTGAAGAGTAGGCAGAGCTCTAGAAGTGGATTCTCTCTTGGGCAGGTTCAGTACTAAAAGTGCGGCAGCATTTTGGATGCGTTGAAGTTTGCTGAGATTTCTTTAGGAGACTCGTAGGTAGAGAATTTTATTATAATGTGTCTGAGATGTGACTAGAGCGTGCACAATGGTTTTTCTAGCCACAGTTGGAAGTACATCTTTGGAGTTTTCTTAGGACTTTGATGATCCCAAAGCATTTTTCAGCCACCTTCCTTATTTGGTTCTCAAACGAGAGTTTTAGATCAAACCAGACCCCAAGATTTTTCTTTTCCGCTTTAGGGACCAGCGCTGGCCCCAGGATGTGGCCACCAAGCCGATGACCAGATAGAAGGTGATTTCCCAACTATCCTCACTTCAGTTTTATTGCCGTTTAGTTTAAGGCAATTTCTGGAAATCCATGAGGTTAGCATCCTAAGACAGGATAAGAACTGACCAGCCGCTGTCTCCGTATCTTGCGATAAAGTGACAATAAGTTGCGTGTCATCTGAAAATGGCACAATGGTTACGTTGTATTTTACTACTATTTCTGCGAGGGGGCCAATATAAAGAATGAATAAGGTGGGACTCAGTACAGAGCCCTGAGGGACCCCTTGCAAGAGGAGAATGCTCTTTGATAGGTGAGGGTGCTGAGCGACTTGGAAACTGCGAGAAGGGAGGAAAGAAGTAATCCAGCAAAAAGTTGAACCCTTCCCCAAGAAAGCCTTAGTCTATGAATAAGTAGGTTGCTCGATACGGTGTCGAATGCCGCACTCAGGTCCGGCAGGACCAGTGCTGCAGTATGTCCTACATCGGCACATTTCCTCAATTTTTCCATTGCGAAAAGTAGGGGCAACTCCGTGAAGTGAGAGTATCTGAAACCAGATTATGAAGGGTGAAATAGATTATTTAGATTGATATGATTTACAAGTTGATTGTTCACCACTTTCTCTGCAATTTTGGCAAATAATGGTAGCGAAGAAATTAGGCATAGGTTTTCTAATAACATAGGGCCAGTGGAAGGTTTATTTGCAGAGGGAGAACTACCGCTTGCTTCCATTTGAGTGGAGCTTCGCCTGAGCGGAAGGATATGTCTAGAAGCTGCTGGACACAGGGCAGAATAGAATCCATTCCTTGCATCAAGATTTTAGGCGAAGCAGGATCAAGAGGGGAGCCCGATTTGATGCTCATGGCTAGGCCTTTCAGATCATCTAGCATTAGGGACTTTAATTCAGAGAGACCAATCCCCCCAAATGCTGCGTCACACAAGGTGTCAAGGTTGATACAGCTACGTGCCTCTCACGGGAATGTGTCATAGATCTTAGCTACTTTAGACGAGAAGAAGTCAGCAATTATATTACAGTTCTCAGGGGATGTCGGTGGAGAGGCCATTGTGCGATCTGGCGAGGACAGTCATTTGAGGATAGAGAACAGTTCTTTGGATGAATTATTGGCTCGCTCAATTTTATCAGAGTAAAAAGTACAACCCATTTTCCTAATGAGTGCGTGATACTGTTTGAGCTCCTTTTTGTAGATGGTTTTGTCAGTTGGGCAATAGTCAATCCTCCACTTGCGCGCTAGGCATTTACACGTTTTTTTGGCAGAGGTCTGCGTTTTGTTGAACCAAGGTACTGAAACCTATTGCTTGTGGGTGATCTTGGTGGTCCACGGTGCTATTTCGTCTATAGTTTGTAGAATCCATTTCGAGACCAGAGTATCCCTTATTGACGTCATCCCAGAGTTGAAGGGTGGTACTCGAGAGGATTTGAGTGAAGGTTTCAGAATTCAACTTAGCCCACCTCCTTTGGGTAATCATCTGACTAGGCTTAAAGGGGAAGGGGGGTCTGCAGAAAGGTGTAGAAAAGGCTACCAAGTGGTGGTCTGACCAGGGTACGATTAGCGGGGTGTCTACTTCAATCTCAGGAAAATTGGCAAATATAGGATCTAGGATATGCCCTAATTGGTGGGTAGGGAGTTCACTTTTTTTAATTAGATTGATAGTTCTCAGTTCCTTACATAAAGAGTGACCCTCTAAATTAGAATTATTGTCTAAGTGCATATTGAGGTCACCTAAATAATCAGATTATTATGGCGAAGTGCTGGCTGGATAATGTTCCCAGCGAGACTGAATATGAGGTATGCCGCAGGTCCTGGTGTCCGGTAGATCAGGAAGCCTGTTAGAGCATTGTCTTCTACTGCGGCCAGAGTGAAAAAGATGGCCTCACAGTTTTCAATATTAGCGGCCTTAGTGGTGCACTTTAAGGACAGTTTAAAGATATTGCTATCCCTCCTCCTCTTAATAGGGCGGTCCTGCCTTAGTATTCCGTACCCTTGTGGTAGGGTGTCTAAGATGTCGGGCGTTGAGGACTCATTAAGCCAGGTTTCTGTTAGAAACAGGGCGACAGGCTGTTTTCCATAAGAATATCAAAAATGTCACTTAGATTGAGCCTGCAAGTTTCACAGATTTTGGGAGCTAAGTCTTTGAGTTGGTCAGCAGAGTATTTTAGAAGTTGGGGGGAAGTAAAACTAGCAGGGGTTCTGGCCCCTGGCTCTGGCTGGATGCGTACAGGTGCAGACGGGCTTGCCTTTGGCGCACCTTTGGCACACCTTTGGCACCAATATCTACACTGCAGACTCTTTAGTCACCTCAGATACTGATTTTGAAAACCTTCTGTTTTCAGATTCACTTATCCAGTTTATGGCATCTCACAATAGCAGGTTGAGTCAAGCCAAATTACAATTGTAATTGCTCAAATGATTTGCCATCATATTTCTATGTTACTATGTTTAACATTTTTTTACTAGTGACTCACTTTCCTAACATCAATTAAGTTCCCTCTGCCATGTACTGCTTCCTGAATAACACATACTGAATGGGTACAAAACAGAACGAAACATAGCGAGTCCATAGAGAATCCAATGAGCCTGTGACAAGCGAACATAATCCACATTAAAAGCATAAAGCATGTTATCTGTGTGCAAATATTAATTGCTTTATTTTAATTTTATTGTTTCTGTTTACTTTGTTTTTAATGATGATCACAGAAATACACTACATTTTAACACCTATCCCTCTGCTCCTTTCCTTTCATATTTTTCCCCGATTTGTCTTGCTTTCCATGCTCTTCTTTATACCACTTTTCTCTCTATCTCCTCTCTATCTCCTCTGTTTCCAGACTTGCTTCTTCCATAATACTTTTTCACCTCACTGGCTTGCTTCTTCTATAACAAAAAACACAACTTGATCAGCACTGAAATCATTTCATGAAAATATGTCAGTTACTGAAGAAACAATTCATCAAAGATTTCATTGTCCCTCTCTCCCTGGCCTTTAATCTGCGGATGATAATCATTATTGTCCAGCTGGGAGTGCTATCTCTGTGTGCTCGCAGTCTAACATTAACTGCCATACTTTCATCTTTATACTCCTTATTTAATGTTCTCTCTCCTCTCTCGCCCCATTTTCACTCTCATAAATGTCTTCTCTTCTAAAATGTAACCCTCTTGCTGTCTCGCCTATAAACTCACTGCCTCTCTGTCAGTCTCCACCTTTCTGTCTCTCCTGCTCTCACTTGTACTCTGTTGCTCACTAACTCGCTTGCTTTTCCGCATAACTACTTTTCATTCCGTTTTCCTTCCTCTTTCAGTTTGTACTCATCAGATGTGTCTGCCTTCCGTTTTGTCACACATTCAATTTGGCGGAACCTGCTTCAGTTCTCTTTATCTCTCTATAGTTTTCTAGTTCTCCCTTGGGGTTTCCCACTCTCCATAGTTCTGTCGCTCTCTTCCTCTCTCTTGTCCTTGCGCTCCCCTTCATCTCCCACTCTGGTCATGTTTCTTTCCCTCTTCTTGTTTGCTCCCCCTCATTCTGACAGTGGTATTCTTTCCTTCTTCCTCTTCCTCACCCAAGGCGCTCTTTGAAGCCTCCAATTCTAATATTGTCTTATTGCTTTATTTATCTTGCATTTACTACCCTGACGAGGCATAGCAGAGCTTTATGGGTAACCCTGGGCAAAGCACTACGCTACGCTCGTGTAGTTTGCGAAGTTTGCGCTACTTCGCACTACGCGAATTCCACATAGCACAGTGCAAACACGCGTAGCGTAGTGCAGAGGTCATTTTTTGCTTGCTCGCGGTCCTCAACGTCAAGTTGACGATCGTGAGCAAGCAAAATTACATCCCGGTGAGACTTTTTCCTCGTTCGCGATCATCAACATCAAGTTGCCGATCGCGAGCGTGGAAAATAAACCCCCCGGCGAGATTCTCAACGCAGGGTGGTCAGATTTCTCATTGCAAGTGGTCGCGTATGCTCGCGACCGCTCGCGATGAGAAACTACCAGTCCGCGTTGAGAAAGCTGCCGCTCGAGTAGAAATCTACTCGAGCGGCAACAACCGCTTGCACTGGCACTGTGCAATCAGTGCGAACAGCATTTTGCACAGTGTACTATGCAGTTCACGTAGCTATGTGTAGCTCGCGTAGTGCGAAGTGCACTTTGCGTAGCGACGTGTATCGCTACTTCGCAAACTACACCTAGGCTTATTTATGGGGAGTAGCACGCTACTCTGCAACCCAGGATTAGTGGTTCATTTTGTGTTTATTTGTTTAGTGTTTTCAGTCTTGTGTTCTCAGTAGAAACCCTCCCATGCATTACCTCAGTATATACTGCATGCTGGTCTCCATGCACCACATACCACCTTGAGGTGATATCGGTTTAGTGTTTTGAGGGGCGTGGGCATGTGATGACAAAGCTGGGGTCACCCATGGTTATCTTGGGGGCAGCCATTACCAGCATGAGGCCTGATCCTCATATTTAGAGAGGAGGCATGCCAGCCAATCATGACGAGGGCGTGGCTTTAATGTGCAGGTTCACAAACCCCTCACCCTGCAAGGGGGAGGGGGTTGCAACATCCTCTTTACAGTAGTTAATCCTGCCGACGCTGATAATGATATATTACCAGTGTTATGGTATAGGGTCATAGTGCCTAGAAGCATTTACAGCCATTGTTTGTAATTATTAATAGGGGTTGCAGCCTTTCGACCCCGTCCATGTGTCTTTGCTGCATAACAAGATGCTAAGAGTAGTGAACTGTGGTGGGTGATTCTTGTTTTGGGTCTAGTAGGGAGGGTCGACCACTCCCTTCCCTGTCTCTGTCCTTCCATGTCCTGTCCCCCCTCCCTCCCTAACCCTCTTCCTCGCACTCCCCCACCCCGCTCCATACTTTTCATGGCTAGTGCTCCTAAGTGGCTTCAAGGCACAGATGTCAATAATGGATAGCTGGGGGCAGCGGGTTCTACCCCAGGCTTCTCAATTGGTGCCCATGATACTTCTCTCCTAGTGTCAGGGGTCATGAAGGATGACTCCGGAACCGGAAGTAAAGAGGGCTCCAATAGCCTTATTTGTTTTCTAGGTTTTCCATTCTTTGCCCTTCCTATGAGCCCTCATCATCATATGGGAAGCCATTGAGGGTCAAAGCAAGGGCGGAAAGAGGGTCAGTCAGATAAGGCCATCAGCTGTCAGAGTGATGTCACTTCTGCTACCCGTGACGATTTTGGGGAGTAAAGGTGATCTTGCAGCCAATTGCCCCGCTCTTCCCACTCCTCTTTCCCTAAATTCTCCACTTCCTTCCTCTCTCTTTCTTTCTCCTTCTCTTTCTATCCTCTCAGCTCTCCTCCCTTTCGTCACTCGTCCCTCCTTTACTCTTTTTCTCTTTTCCTTGCTCCCTTCCAATCTCTTCCTGTTCATGCGCCTCTCCCTCCACTGAGGAGGCACTGTGCAGGTGCATTCTTCACCGCTCCACCTTTCATCCCTCTCATTTCCTTCCTGTCCATACGGCACTAGTCTCCCACCCTCCACTGAGGGGTACTGTGCACTCTTCCCCCCTCCGCCTTTCATCTCCCTTCTCTGCATGCGGCACTCCCTCTTTCCACTGGAGAGGCACTTTGCAGGTGCACTCTTCACCGCTCCACCTTTCATCCCCTCTCATCTCCCTTCTCTCCATGCGGCACTCCATCTTTCCACTGGAGAGGCACTTTGCAGGTGCACTCTTCACCGCTCCCCACCTTTCATCCTCTCTCGTCTCCCTTCTCTCCATGCGGCACCCCCTCTTTCCACCGAAGAGGCACTTTGCAGGTGCACTCTGCAGAGCTCCACCTTTCATCCCTTGGGCTCTCCCTCCCTCCTCTGAGCGGGCACTGCCAGTCCGCCGGCGCCCTCGCGCACTGTAAGGTAATATTTACCTCCGGTGTACAGTGCGCAGCCAGGCTCTGACATTCCGGGCATAGCAGGGCTCTGATGCACAGCGCCCTGTGCAGGCAGCGGCATGCCTTCAGTTAACGCTTCACCTGCCGGACCCCCCGGAGAGCGCCAGGGGGTGGGCACCTCCAGGCACGGGCCAGGCCTGGGGAGCAGGGCAGCCCTGACAGCCGTAGGCAGCCTCCAAGTACCACTTTCACCCCAAAGCATCCCCACCCCCGAAATCATGAGACAAGGCAGTGCTGTTTGTCAGGTATGATCTGACACGCACCCCCCACCCCGCCCATGAAAACAGGGGGCAGCGCCCTTTCATTTTCATTTTTAACAGATGCAGGTGTGAGCTGGCCCTTCCAAACAAGGCCAGGCGTCTGAAAGGCTGGCGGGGCGGGGAGGGAGTCAGTCACATTGCCTCACTTTCTCACTTTCCCTATGTGGCAGTCAGCCTCTGTACAGGTGCGTCTTGGGGCCTGTGCAATAGTCATTGGACGGCTCCTACGCATCCAGAACGCCTCTGCACGCCTGATCCTCGACATCCCTCGCCGCAGCCACATCACACCCCACCTAAGAGACCTGCATTGGCTCCCGGTCAACAAGAGGATAATCTTCAAGCTCCTCACCCACGCACACAAGGCACTCCACAACCCCGGACCAACGTACCTCAACTGACGACTCAGCTTCTACACCCCCACCTGCCAGCTCCGCTCCGCCGACCTCGCCCTCGCTACAGTCCCCCGCTTCCGAAGAGCGACCTCAGGAGCAGATCGTTCTCCCACCTCGCAGCCAAGACCTGGAACACCCTCCCCATCCACCTACGGCAGACCCAAGACCTGCTGACCTTCAGAAGACTCCTCACGACCTGGCTTTTCGAGCAGTAGCAACACCCCCCTCCAGCGCCTTGAGAACCTCACGGGTGAGTAGTGCACTTTACAAATATATGATTGATTGATCATCTCTGCACTCCATAGATCTTCGGGCTACAAGAAGATCCAGCATCTCACCCCTTGAAGATCAGTATCCTCCCTGCATCCCTTGCATCATGGGTCTCCAACTTTGGTGAGCTGCCTAAGGTCCTCTTTCGACTGCTGTGCCTTCGTCCTGTGGGTCCTCCAGAGGGTCTTCTACTGCTTCAGTGGGCTCCCCTGCTTGCTCCGGGCCTGCTCTGACTCTCCTGCATGTGGGGAGCCCCGTCAGACCTTGCTGGTCCCAACAATTGCATCTTTTCGTCTTCCCCCCCAGTTGCAGCTACCAAGACTTGTTGGTGCTCCCGCCGGACACTGACCACCTTGACATCTGACTTGGGACAGCTCGTGTAAGGCTCCTGGTCTCCACAGCATCGCCGGGTACCCACAGCTACAGTGAAAATGTCTTATGAACTCTTATGAACTTACTGCCAATGGTGGGCATTGTGCTTACGTGCCACTTGGTCACCTCCGAGTGGCACAGACTATGTCCCCTCTGCTTGCAGGTTCTCCTCTTCAAGAATCCGCCCTTGGATTCCACTGGACTTCTACACAGACTTCTCAAGAGGCCTTTCTTCCCAAGCCACCCATTGTAGTCTCTGAGACGTTCCTACGTCACTTGATCCCTATGCACCCGGCTTCCCTGGTGTAGGTATCCTGGTTCTTGGGGTATCCATGGGCGGGTTGACTCTCCAACGTTCCGTCCTCCAAAGCGTTTCTTCAGAGTCCTCTGGGAAGGGTCCTTTTTCTTTAATACTGCAACTCCAACTTCTCCATTGACTTCTATTGGACACACAGCCGTGTTTCCTCTCTGCACACAGCCTCTTTGGGGTTTCTGGGTACTTACGTTGAGTGGTTCCTGGTTCTCCAAGTGCTTGTATGTCCTTTGGTCCAAGTCCTGCTCTCCGTTGCAGTTTGCATTCCACTTATTTAGTATATGGTTTGGTGTCCCCCTGGAGACCAGTGTACATTTGTTCTACTTACCTGATTTGAAGTATTCTTATGAGTATTGTTTATATCGCCGGATACGAGAAATACCAAGTGACAGTGATTGGGTTGTGTTAACAAATAGACTTATTTTTCATAAACGTTGTATGTTTCTTTCTTATCTAGCCTACACTCTTGATTAAATGTGGTAAAACAAGCTGCTTTACATTCCTTCAAGATAAGCCAGAAGGCCGCCCTCCACAGCTACCCCTTGGGAGCTTTTAAGGTTATCACAGACCCCTAAAATCATCACAAGTGTTGCCTGGATTAGTGCAAGGCGCATCACTCATTTAAGTGTGCACCATATTCGAAGGCAGCCTCCTACAGCGCCCATCCCTCAATGTCAACAATGCCCCCAATACATCCGACGGCCGAGGCACCGCAGGGAAAGACAACCAAACTGACCTAACCACATTTATTTATTTATTTATTTATGCATTTTTATATAGCGCGGACTTTACCCGAAGGCGTCAGAGCGCTTCACAATAGGAACAGAACTGATACATGAGGAGAACATTACACGTGAACAGATTACAAAAGCAGACGTTAAGTTACATAAGGTAAAGTGACAATTGTGAGCAAACAAAATACATGAGGTAGCAAAAAGTGCACAGGAGGACAAAGTGACAAGTGTGCAGGTTACAAGAGAAAACAAAGTACAATTAGAGGTATAATACTGCAATATATGCTAGACACTCAGGCACAAGAACAAACGTTACGTAGGCAATGCAATGGTGGCACTTGTGCATGTATCAAAAGCAAATAAAATGTGAGAGGTAGCAAACCGTGTGTTACAGGGGAAAAGTGGTGTGTGCATGTTACGAAAGAGTACCAAACACAAGTACAAGGATAATACTGCAATAAATGGCAAACACTCCAACCACAAGAGCACACTGGGAAGGCATTTCCATAGTCATGGAGAGTAGAATTTTCAGTAATGGGAGGTCTTCCTTCAGATAATAGAGAGGACGTGAATTACTTTTGGAGGTGTCTCTGGAGGAGGAGAACTTTGAGGTCCCTTTTGAAGGCCTGGGAGGAGGCGGTGGTCCGGAGCTGAGGTGGAAAGGAGTTCCAAATTCTCACTGCGTTGCCTGAAAAGGATTGGGCCATCGTTCTTTCCTTCTTGAAAGTGGGAGGTTCAAGCAGTAGATTTTCCGCATTACATGATGGTCTAGAGCCTCCAGAGAGTTTCAGTTTATTCGTCAGGTAGCGAGGAGAGGAGGAGTGCAAGGCTTTTTGGGTAATGCAGGCAGTCTTGTAGATAGATCTTGCCTCGATGGGAAGCCAGCGGAGGGTGGATAACATTGGTGTGATGTGGTCGCTTCTTTTAGCCCCATAAATGAAACGAGCTGCTGAATGGAGAATAGATTTAAGGGGGGACAAGTGGGATTTGGGGAGGCCAGTAAGAAGAGAATTGCAGTAGTCTAGTCTGGAGAGGACCAGCGATTGCACCAGGGTTATAAGGTCCTGCTCCGGGAAGAAGCGACGGATTCCCCAAAGAAGGCGCAGTTGGTATCGACCAGACTTTGCAATGGAATTGATGTGGGAGATTAGATTGAGTTTTTTGTCGAGTATGACACCAAGGGATTTTGCGCTGTCCACAATGATGGGTTTATTGTTAAGTAGATTCATCTGATCCATCCATGATTGCACCGGGGGAGGAGAGAGTGAGTGAGGAGGAGAAGAGGAGGAATTCAGTTTTGGAGGGATTCAGAATCAGTTGATGAGTTGACATCCAGTTTTGAATGGAGTCGAGAGTAGAGCTTAGGATAGAGAGATCGTGAGTGGAGGCAACCTTGAGGTAGATTTGAGTGTCGTCTGCATAGAGATGATAGTGGATCCCGGATTTACTTAGGAGCTTTCCCAGTGGTTCTAAATAGAGATTGAACAATGTGGGTGCAAGTATAGAGCCTTGAGGAACACCTTGACCTACCGCCAAAGGGGATGAAAGACTGTTCGCTATTTTGATCATTTGGGATCTATCAGAGAGGAAGGAAGCAAACCAATTTAAGCACAGTGCCCTCCATGCCCATTCTCTGTTGAAGAATGTTGAGGAGGGTGTTATGATTGACAGTGTCAAAGGCTGCAGAAAGGTCAAGGAGAATTAGAAGACAGGACCCCCCAGAGTCGAGTATCACATCTGTCACGCCTGCATAATGCAGAAACTGCCCGAGTCCCAACCTGAAGCTGATACTGGCATTTTCAAACGAAAAAAACATGTCATTGGAATACAGATCTGCAACCAGCTCACACCGTCCCATTCGCCAGGCTTGAAACAACATGTTCTCCTCCATCTGAAGGAACGGAGCCAAAACCCACAACGGTAACTCCCAGTGAAAGGGGACCCTCCTTATTACCACCATCAACAATCTCTGCCATCACCAGCCGTCTAATGCACCACATAAGGAGCCACCGTTGACACCCTCGATCCTCCCTCAGCAGCGCCGTTAGCCCAGCCCCTTCCACTAACCCGGCCAACATAAACTTCTACTAGTTACTTTTGGCCTCCATACATTTGCCGCATGTTGCAAGTGAGAAGCATAGTAGTAATATTCCAGATTCTGGATCCCAAGCCCACCCTCCTTGTATCCCCTCATTAGCATCAGACGGACCACCCTGCTCCTCCTCCACGCCCAGCGGAGTGCGGTAAGGAGTGGATTCAACTGACGAAAAATGCCACCTCTCATGGGTGACAAGGGGTTCTGGATCACATATAAACAGCGCGGCAGAAGCACCATCTTAGATATTGTAGTTCTTCCCATCAACAACAGTGGCAGAGTATCCTGACCCACACTGATGCCTGCAAGGAACTTGTCACCCGGTCAGTACTGTACTGCAATTGCTTTTAGCGCGTATGAGCCACCATCATGCCCAGGTAACAGAAGCAATGAGTCTCCCACTGCACACCTAAATCCGGCAGCCTCTCCACTGGTACCCCTAGCCAGAACTGCCAGTGGAGACAAATCTAGGGGTGGGCGGAATTTGCTTAGTCGCGCTACGCAAAGCTCCATGAAACAGTAAAAAATCTCCCTGAGCACGCAAAAGTTTAGCGAACACGCGGGATTGCTTGTTCCGCCCGTTTGTGATACTTTTTTCTTGTTCGTGAATGCTGTTTGCGTACTCAGGGAGAAATATCTTGCGAACACGCATTTTGAAAGCGCAAACAAGCAAAAAAATCCGCAAAGCCACGGATCGCAGAATTTTTGGCAATTCCGGTTTCTCTGCGGAACGCGAAATTACCCACATTCCGCAAATTCTGCGAGTGGAACGGGATTTACCGCCCAGGCCTAAGGACAATAGGGATTTTCTAGTATTTATTTTGAGACCAAACACCTCCCCAAACTCCTTCAGTAGCTTCAACAGGATTGCCACCAATGACCTAGGCGCCCTGAGATAAAACAACGCATCATCTGCATAGAGCGATATGATGTGTCTAGTGTGGCTTACCTTTATCCCCCACACCGGTATGACCATACACATCTTTAACGTCATTGGTCCCAATGTGAAGGCAAGGAGCAGTGACAAAGCGCATCCCCGTCTAGTACCCCGTTCTACATCCCACAAATTCCGACCTGTACTGTCCCACCTTCACACGCGCTCCTGGGCTGGTGATTAATAATTGTACCCAGGCCCTAAAGTGGGCCAAATCCCCAAGACCTTCCTCACTTCCAATAAATACCACCAATCAACCTAGTCAAATGCTTTTTCGATGTCGATTGAGGCCGGCACCACTTCCTCCTGCCTACCTTCAACCAGGTGAAGCACATGTATTAGTCGCGGCAGATTCAGTGTCATGCTGCAACCCGGAATAAAGCTGCACTGGTCCACATGAACCAGCCCACTCTTCAACCGTCTAAGGCGACTGGCCAATAACTTACATCAAATTTTGATGTTGGAGTTTATCATTGTGAGAGGCCGATACGGTAAGGGATAGAATTCGGTCTAGCCCAGTTTAGGGAGCATACAAATAAGACCCTCATCCATGCTCGGTGTTAGCACCACCCTCTTCTTTGCTCCTAGAAGCACTTCCAGTAAGTGCTGACTTAGAACCACTGCAAACCCCTGGTACAATTCACCTGGTACCCCCCCCTCCCCCGGGCTTTGTTCTTTGGCGACATTTTCAAGGATGGTCGAAGCTCTCCCAGCGTAATGTTGGGAATCCAGATCTCCCACTACCAACATTCCCAACCGAGGCACTTCCAAAGGTGCCAGAAATTCCCAGACCTGATCCAAGGGGCCACAAGAGCCCCACTGATCTACCCCTTCCAAATGTAATTTAAAGGACCACGCCGCGAGAGCTTGGATCTCTTTTTCGCTGTGAGGGTGCTCCACAACACCACGCCGCAGCCCACCAGTGCCAGGCAACTTTAGCCATCAAATTGTATGACTAATGTTCGCTCAGGGTCTCGGAATAATAAAGGATTATGGACGATCCTTCCAGGAGCAGCAGGCACTACGTCTTGTCGGCCATCTTGCCAAGCCCCGCTCCCCCTAGTGGCCAATGGTTGATAAACAACTCTTGAATGCAAGGCTTGCTATAGTCAATTTGCTTTCCCAATTTTGAAAGTGTGCTCCACCAGCTTTCTGCTGTCACAAAGCGCTTAAATCCAATATTTGAACCTTTGTCCAGTGGTGCAAGCGATGTCCTGGCCACTACCAGGGCCAGATCTATTCGGTGTCATTGGGAACTTTCGTTGTGAGCTGGGCAGTAAAACTGAGAGTGACATGTAGGGTTTTTCTTGTAGAGTCAGGGAGATCCCTGATCACCTGAAATGCAGAAAGGCCCTGAAAACCGCCCTTTTTTAGCTTAGCGCACCGTCGCAACAACTTCTTCGGCAATTCCGCAAGTGCCGAGATACCCCTCTGGAGGTGATTCATGCACTATATAAGCTTATAAACATAAACACGAACCCCAAATTTCCACGCCTGTGAAATACATTTGTCTTTGGGATCTATGGTATTTTGGACTGTCTTCTATCCGTAGCCCACCCAATGCTTGATCTCTATCCGTGGATCCGGAGGGTCAGCGTGGAATGTACCATGGGTGGTGCCATTCAGGGGGGTGAGCTGTGATGTGGCTGCGAAGGGAAGGAAACTGCTAAAAGTAGGGACTGTATCTTATGCAGGGGTTGAATGAACCAGACAGTGTTAACCAACAACAGCTTGCTGCATTTCGCTTTGTTGATGATGCATGAAGGGTTTCTACAGGGTTAGTTAATAGTCAACCAAATTCTATATGACCTGAAATTCCACAACTGGATGGAAAGAGGGATGTGTCAACCCCTGGCCCAGAGCTCTGCACATTTCTGAGAAGGAAGTGGGTGTTTCCAGGGAACTCCTCCAGATGCCATTGGACTGATAAGCACAACCTAGCTAATCATAAAGCATTGCTTACAAGGCTATAGGTCGTTGGCTGAAGGAACCCTTCTGTGTATGGGCGATTGGTAGGATTTTCAACCTCTGCCTTTCATTTTACAAGGAGAGGACTGATTGAGTTCCATAGCCACCCACCTACAGAGCTTTTTTTCTGCATCCCTCCAACACTTGCATCAGATTCCTCTAGGAAGTGAATCTCTTTCTGAGATTTCTTTAAATTTTTGTGTTGTGTTGTGCTGGTTTCCAAAAACATCACACCTGGCACCACATTTACACACGTGATGTCAGCCTATCTGCAGTAACATGTTCAATGCCTGGGCAAATGTGTCTGGTTGAACTTCAAATCACGCATTGGGGCATATTTACAAGCCCCTATCGCCACCACCACATAACTTTTCAGGACTTTGTGTTGGTGACAGGGGCTTCGCCTTATTTACAAGGCAGCATTAAGCCACTTAACGTGGCTTAACGCTGCCTTGTGAATAAGGTCCCCTTTCACGCTATACTTACCGTGAAAGGGGAGGGCAATGGGTGTTGCTGTGAGCGTTCCACTGCAACACACATTGATCTGAGGCTGCCTCTTATTTATAAGGACAGCATAAAAATAGGTCATTGCCAAAATTAAGACCCGGTAAAACCTGGTCCTACCCTGGTGAAGCTAAGAGAACATTTGTATTTTCTCCTCGTTTTTGCTGTTTCCATGTGTGCAGCACACATGGAAACAGCAAAACGCCAATGTGTCCCTTCCTGCACATAACAATCATTTAAAAAAATAACGTTTTGCAACTTCTATGTGCGTTGCATTGAGCAGCTCACATAGAAGTTACAAAACCATATTTTAAGTTTGTTTATGTGCAGAAAGTGGCACCTTCCTGCACATAAACCATCCTCCCCTGCAACGCAGATACCCTTGCACTATGGTGCAAAGGTGCCTAGGCTGGCGCTAGGCTGCTAAATTTAGTGCCAGCGCAGGGGGAAATGCAAAGCTGCACCATATCCTTGTAAATGGGCCAGTGCCTACTCTTAAAAAATGAAAAGAAAACTTTTCTTTCATATTTGTGTAATGCAGCCCATTTTCCTTAAGGGAAAACGGACTGCATTACAAAAAAAACCAATACTGCTTCATTAAAAAAGCAATCACAGACATGGTGGTCGGCTGACCCCAGCAGACCACCATCCCTACGATTGTAGCCATTCCCAATGAGTCGCAAATTATGACCTGCCTCAAGAATATTGATGAGAGAGGTCCATTAGTGACCCATTGGGAATGCCAGCATTGTCTAAGACTCTGCTGTACATAGCAATTTGCGATTTCCTACTTGCGAGTCGCAAAAATATGCAATTATGAAATCGCACACCGAGTTTTTGGCACATCCGGCCCCAGGTATCCTAACATTAGGAATAGCAATTTCCTATTTGCGATTATCTCCCGAATTGCATTTAGGAAATCGCTATTCCTAATGTATGAAACTTTTTATTTTAAAATAGCGGTTCCTAGTAGGTCTCTAATTGACCTACCTCATGATTAATCATGAGGTAGGTCGCAATTTAAGACCCTCTAAGCATCGCTGCAGCCACAGGATGGTGTCCTTCTTGCCTCAGTAGACAACTATATCTGTGGTTACTTTTTAATAAAGCCATCTTTTTTTTAACACAACCCTTTTTCCTTAAAGGAAACGGGACTGTGTTTAACAATAAAAGTTTCTTTCTTTTTTTTGTTTTATTTAAGAAGACACAGTGGACCACTGCCTCCTCTTAAACACATTTTTACACTCACAAAGGGGAAGGGGTCCCAAAGAAATGGCTTACCACTACAAGGTTGTAATCGACAAAATATTAATATTATGCAACCAGAATTTGGTTGAAAAACATCAATACATTCCATTCTGACACAGTATTTGGAAGGTACACAGCTTCAAAATACCGAATCAGGATTTAGTCACAAATTGTGATTTGGTAATGTGTTACCAAATCGCAAGTTGATGTTTATATATAAGGAAAACCTTTCCTGAGTTTGCAAACGGACCACATCTGCAAATTGGGCCATTTGCGACCTTAAAAAACCTTCGCATATATTGCCCTAAATCTTATCACGCGTGTAAAACTCAGGCCAAAATGGCCTTTCTCCCCCTGCGCCATATTGCATACTGTCTTGGATTTGGAAAGCAACACTAGTCAAGTCCTGCCTTCACATACCCTTCATACCAGTCCAAGATGTCTGCATGGCACAGGGTGCCACATACCGGCCCATCCTATTGATGAACCTGTCAGCCTCAGACATGCAGTGCACGAGCACAATGAACACACATGAGGAGTGACCTCACACCAGGAATGCTAGAAATGCTGGAAGTAAAATGTGCACTTCTTACCCCAGCCCCCTTCCCTAGAAGCATGCACTTAAGAACCCGCATTCTTAGCAGGCGGCGAGACACATGTCCAAAGAGAGGCAAAGTTTGGCATAGATTAGGAACTGATTTATGGCTTTCACCAACCCACGTAGATGAAAAAGTTACCTTAAACCTAGAACTACCACATACACCTAGAATGGCTTCAAAGTCTATTAAAGGCCCCAGGTGGGCGATGCTGAGCAGCAGGATTGCATTGAGACTAGCTGAAGATTCAATTGATGCTTGAGTACCAATGTGAACCCCACACGCAGCACTTCTACTGAAAGACATCAGATGAGAGTTAGTGAGATGTCTCATGGTGGGGACTTGTAGCAGCTGTGAGGACGGATGCGCTACCCAGAATGGTGGGCCCGATTCACAGAACTAACTTAAGATAAAATCCTAAATGTACTAATATTTTGGTATTCACAGAAGGCACTTACTTATTTTGGTATTCACAGAAGGCACTTACTCGTCAATGAGTAAGGGGCCGATTCACAGAACTAACTTAAGACAAAATCATAAACTTACTACCATTTTTGTATTCACAGAAGGCACTTACTCATTTTGGTATTCACAGAAGGCACTTATTCATTTTGGTATCCACAGAAGGCACTTACTCATTTTTGTATTCACAGAAGGCACTTATTCATTTTGGTATTCACAGAAGGCACTTACTCGTCAATGAGTAAGTCCTTCTGTGAATACCAAAATGTTAGTACGTTTAGGATTTTGTCTTAAGTTAGTCCTGTGAATCGGGCCAGCTGTGTCTGTTCCAGGCACTGCTGGTTAGAATAGATGCAGGAGGAACAACACAGAAGGGTCTGCCAGAGTTTGTGTGGGAGGACAGAAAAGTCCGCCTCTTGTCTTCTCTGGTCTCACCACCTTACAGGAAAGGTAGGCTTGGATGACGAGGCCCACGGGCATCCCTCTGGGTGGCACTCCGGTGGGTCCTTGGAGAATGGACCCAAGGAAGGCATCAAAGCATTGGACAAACATGTATTGGGCAGTGGTGGGCAGGACAATCTGAGATGTACCATGGGTCAGGCCTCAGAACTTTATTGTAGCCAGGTGACGCGAGTGATGCTGGACATACAGGACTAAGAGGTCCACAGGGACATACCCTCTATACATTTACGCCCATTCCCACCAGCTTGCTCGGGTCATACATTTGGGATTGCAGAATCATATCTGATATGTATGATAGCCCTAATATTCACCTGTTTAAAGACTGTGAGAAGAAGTGTAGGTTAGTACCAGGAGAGAGGTCTAGACACTATCATGTACTGTCAGATCAGACGCTCCTTGGGGCAGAGCCATGTGAAGCAGGGAGTGACCAGGCCTTTGGCAAGTTTTGAAAAACTTGTGGTCGACGTCGCGAGAGCGAAAGGCCTGGCTTACTTTCAAAATGATGTACCGTGTCACAGACAAAGATGGGGATGAAAAATACAAACATATGTCCCTCTTAATGTGAAAGACAAAAGGCATCATTATGGTGCCTGTCGGACACTCATCCGACCAGCACCGTAGTGGGAGAGGGACAGCCGACAAGGAGGCGGCTGTACCCCTGCCCTTATTACAACGCGACCGCCTTCACGGTGGTCACAAAATTTATATTTCCTATTGTGGCTTGTCCTGCGTGCTGCAGCAAAAGCATCAATAGAAAAAATACACTTTAAAAACATCCCTGCACCGAGGCCTTATAGCGAAGGGCCATTCCTTCATCAGTCCTGGGGGTTCACTGATGTTGCTCCAGGCAGGCGAGGGAATGGGTCCAGTTTCTTAATTCTGCACAACTGATGGATTTCTGGCAGATCTCCTGAAATACTATTCACCTCAGGGGCTCCATCTCACATGCAGCTCTTGCAGCGAGGAAAGGAGGTTGGCTCACTGAAACACTTCTAGGGCTTCAAAATCGGGGACCTTCCTCGGTATAGTAGAACGTAATCCTCAGGGGCTATCCCTACAAAGGCTACTATCAGGGCTACCTGTAAAAATCAGTGGCTACCTTTTGGCACATTCTCTGCTTCTCTCCTGTGTCCAACTCGACCACATTCTCTACATTTTAGCACCCATATTCGATTGATGACATCATAGGCGCTACAGAGCTGCCTGATCCAGACCTCCTGCCCTACAGCACACGCCGAAACCTGTCATATACCGGAATAATAAAGAAGTAATGAAGCCAAGAGGCACCCATCTCCTTCTTTCAAACAACACAATTCTGCAACGAAATCAGTCAACACTAAATAAAACTGGCAAACTCACAAGGGCATCTGCATTACTCCTGCTCAGACAATTACTCCCTTGCTCGCACAAGAATTGTCACCCTTTAGAAAGGTTCCCAGAGTTACCAGTCACAAACACCTTCTAAGAGCTCTACAGCGGGAAGCTGTAGACTTTTACATCTGGGTGAAGGTGGGAGGCAAGATCCCCTGTTTGAAAATGTTTACGTGGATATTAAAAACCTACTTTTTCTGGGTCTCGCTCTGTGATGTTTGTGGGCACTGAGAGACTATTTATTCTTGATGAGTATTTTTTTAAATTTATTTATAAAGTGCACACATCATCCCCAAGGGGACATCCCAGCGCTAGGACCAAACATGGAAGCTCTGCAGATAAATGCCCTTAAAGAGGGCACAGCCAAGTTTTCAAATGCTTGCGGTCCTCAAATGCAACCTCTTCATGGAACCCCTCGCCCTCATCCTTAAGCAATCTGGAATCAATTACCTCCTCTATGCCGATGACACCCAACTTTACTACAAGATTAAATCCCATGCGGACGTTCTGCACCTCAATGAGACCTTAACCAAGATTCAATCCTGGTTTCATCATAACCACCTGAAACTCAACCCTAAAAAACTGAAATCATTCTTTTCTCCCCTAAAATAAACCCACTCCCAATTCAACACTGGATCACTGACCATAAAGCACTCAACTGTTATCTCACCAAATCCAACTCAGTTAAATCCCTCAGAATCAGTATTGACCAGAACCTCAGTCTTACTTCCCACATCAAAAATTCGGCTAAAGGCGCACTCCTCCCTCTCCATCACCTTAAGAGAATCAAACCTCTCATTCCCGCAGATGACTTTAAATTAGTGGTTCAATCCCTGGTCCTGTCCCGAATTAACTATGGTAACGCCACTCTCTCTGGAACACCGATAGTCCACTTAGCCCCAATCAAGTCCGTCCTTAACCTCGCTGCCAGGCTCATTATGGACTGTAAGCGATCTGATCACATCTCCCCCGCTCTCAAAGACCTCAAATGGCTTCCCATTGAAGGCAGATCCACCTACAAGACTGCTTGCATTACGCACAAAGCACTTCATCAAAACACTCCACTGTACCACTCAGATAAACTCCACAAAGCGGGCTGCTCTAGAGCATTAAGGAGCACTATCGCTCTCGTTCTTGTCCCGCCTCTGTTAAACAAGAAATCTACTCAATCCCGTTCCTTCTCCGGAAATACACCTACCATGTGGAATTCCCTCCCTAAAGAATTACGCTGTAACCCCTCCTACCTTAGCTTCAAAAAGGACCTCAAGCTGCACCCTCTCAACAAATATTGGGGCCCTTAATCCTTTTATCTGGACGCTAATCCCCTCCCTCCTCCCTACTGTATAGGTCTCCCCCCTATTGATGTCCTGACTCCTTTTCCCTCCCCTCTTTACCTACCTTCCAATACTACTGCCTTTCTCCCTTCGATTCCTCTCGCTGTTTATGCCCATGCACTCATACTATTTCCTTACCCAGCACCTTCCACTGTCCCCCCCACTTTTACTCCCCTCCTCTTCCCCATCCCTAACCACCGCGCTCTCTAAATCCACTTAGGTTTGGTTGTTTACCTAATGTAATCCTTATTTGATCTCCCCTTGTTTTAACCGTATTGTTTTTCATGTTCTCATGGCTCGTATACTTCCTCATTGTCCAAATGTTTCTTGCAATCTTTCCTGCCTAAACCCTTGTAAAGTGCTCTGACACCCTCGGGTCCAGCTTGCGTTATATAAAACCTTTAAATAAATAAATAAATAAAACACAAAAGGGTCCTCTACAAGACGCATTTCCAGAGGGAGGGAATTCGAATGAAGTGCTGCTCAATGACCAAAAGAGCGGCCACCCATCCTGGCTTTCCTAATTCGGGTACTGCGAGCCAAATAAATGAAGGAGAGAGAAAGAATGTGACTGCCTCAATCCTACCAAGCATTCAGAGACAGCAGTAGACAAAGACAGAGAGATACAGACAGAGAGATACAGACAGAGAGATACAGAGAGAGAGATACAGACAGAGAGATACAGACAGAGAGATACAGAGAGAGAGATACAGACAGAGAGATACAGAGAGATACAGACAGAGAGATACAGACAGAGAGATACAGACAGAGAGATACAGACAGAGAGATACAGACAGAGAGATACAGACAGAGAGATACAGAGAGAGAGATACAGACAGAGAGATACAGAGAGAGAGATACAGACAGAGAGATAGTCTTTCAATGGCAGGCCCTGCTGGGGGAATGGCTTTGATGGACATGTTATAGTTACTTGTGCTTTGCAGAGCAGGGATGTCAGCAAGGACTGCTGTTCTGACAGTTTCCGGGTCAGTGCTTCGATGCTAGGTCAGCAGATCTGAGGGACATGGAGGTCTGACTCTGAGGGGGTGCCGGGGAGTCGGGAGAGCAGTCTGGCAGGAGAAAGTAGGAAGAGTTACGATGTGCTAAAAACCTCCTTCTCTAAGGGTATTACAAGCCTTATCAACTATAAAATGATATATATATATATATATATGGGGCAAGTGGCAAGTATTGTTAGAGGTAAACACACTGGAAGTGGAGTTCACTGGGATTGTGTGGTGTGTACGTGGAAAGAACTATGTCCGCTTTAAGTGTTGTGCACTCAAAAATGTCAAATGGTCAGAATCAACCACAAAAGTCACCCAATAAACCTGGACTTAATGCTCTGCTGGCCATGCTTAACTTAGAGGCAATGTGCACAGAATGTATTCAGCACTCAAGCAGTGATAAAGTGAACACACAAGAAAAATCCCAAATCAATTTCGAAACAGTATTAGTAGAATTAGATGAATAAAACAACACCAAAACAACAAAAATCCAATAAGTACAACCGGAATTATGAATTTTTAAAGTTTTAGATGACAATGGTCCCAGAGAACTACAAAGCATCACTCGCAGGTATCTGGTCAAACTGGACCAGGTAAAGTCACGTGTGCAGGCCAACCATTATCAAGCACGGGTCTTATACAGTGACCAGGTACATCCCAGGTAAGAGCTTACCTTTTCAAAGTCCAAGTCCATTCGAGGAGCCACAGCTGGAGCTGCGCGTTGGCGGGGGCCCCGAGGAGATCGTTGTTCGCATTCGCGGGAGATGCGGCCGGTGGCTGTTTGGCACAAAGAGATTGTCACAGTCGGAAACTTGCATTAGCAGGTGATGCAGCAACGGTTGCTGATGAGGAATTTTGCAGCTGATGCGTAGAGCAGGTCATTGCTGAAGCTTGTGTCAGTGAGCAATGTGGACTTTCTTTGTTGAAGCAAAGGGTACGCTCATGGTGCGAGAAGCCCAAAACATCTGGATTTTCATCTGTAGTTACCGTCTTGAGTAGGAGGAGTACACTCTGATCTCAGCCAAGAGTCCAGGGCCTGGAGTGCAGCTCTTAGGGACCAGGACTCGCTCCAGCAGGGGCTTGCAGCAGGGCTCAGGAATGTCCAGTTGGTGATGGCCAGCTTGGCAATTGGAGGGGAGGCCTCTAGAAGATTGTTGTGTCCCTGTCACTGAAATGGGAGGCCAGGCAACTGAACTTTGGAGTCACTTCTTGGGATCCTGGGTTCAGGGCAAGAGGGCCCTGTCTTCCTTCTTGAGACAGCAGGGCAGTCCTTGTTCAGAATCTTCCAGTGATGTTCTGATGAGAGTTTCTGGGGGTGCTATTCTTTTACCAAGTGACAGCTGGTGAGATGGGGATGTCCCCTTCATCTAATATGACCCCTTTGCTGGGTTTGAATCCAATCCTAGTAGGGGGACAAAGGTCTAGGTGTGAGCTGCAATTGTCAGTGGAAGGGCGGGTAGACTTCAGAAGTTCGGAAGGGGGTCAGTGCAGCCCTCAGGGTACTGTTAGTAGCTCACGAAGGTTTGCACAACTCCCCCCGGCCATCCTGCTCAGGAGAGGAACATCCTGCCCCACACCAAAGGCCCTTTTGTCTTCCATGTCTGGAAAGAATACACATCACACCATGGGAGGGCTGTTACAGTCATGGGACCCTGTACGCTGGCTGAGAGGCACATTCGCTTTAAGCAGAAAAATGTAAACTTTCTAAAAGGGGGCATTTTTTTAAAATAGTAACTTTAATTCTGATTTTACCATTAAAGAGGACTTTAAATGAAAATTCAAATGAGTACAAAAAGTATTTTTCTATCTTCTTCCAAACAGAAGTTATCACTTTTAAGTGTAATAAGGTAACCCAGTATATGTATATGGGAGAGTTAGCCTTGCTACAATGTAAAATGAGTCTAGGGTTTTTTCACTGTCAGAACATGTAAAACTTATGTACACATGTTCTGCATTTAAATACCATGCGTCCTGCCCTAAAAGCCTTTATGGCCTACCTTAGGGTTAACTTACAAGTATTGAAAAGGATGGTTTAGATCAGGCAAATGTTTCTTTTGCCAGGTCGAAATGGTAGTTCAAACTGCACTACAAGCTGCGCGGCAGGCCTGAGACATGTTTTACAGGGCTACTTCAATGAGTGACACAGTGAGTGCCCACTAGTATCATTTACTTTTCAGGTCCTGGGTATATGTAGAACATATGCCAGGGACTTATACGTACATTAAATAATTCAATCAGGTGTATATCAATGTTACCATGTTTTCAACGGAGAGCTCAAGCATTTTACCACTCATTAGCAGGAGTAAAGTGCACAGAGTCCTACAAGCCATCAAAAATGTGTTCAGCAAAGGAAGGCAAACATCTGAAGTGTCCCTGCAGACAGGCCCAGGTCTGACAACATCTAATTAAAATAAGTACAATAAGAGAGAGTGAGAAAGAAACAAAAATAGTGCAAGTTAAAAAAAGTCCACAGTAGCCAGGGGGAAGAGAGTGGTGTGAATCATCAGGTTGGCAATAAAAGAGTAAACACATTGATAACGTGCTGACATGTGGTGACATGGAGTATAAGAAGGCTTTCTGCCAAAGAGGGTCATTGCTAACCCACTTAATGAGTCAGAGTTCTACTGAAAGTGCCTTATCGGCACAGCTAATCGCATTAGAGTTTTCCTGAGTGCTGGTGCCGCGCCGCTAGAATCTTTACATCGCTTCTAAGAAGTGCTGGCACTGCGCCACCAGAATCTTTATAATTCTTCTGAGTCATGTTACTATTGTAGATCTTTACATTTCTTTCAGAATTGCAGGTACAACACTACTTTCATATTTACAGCTCTTCTGAGAAGGGCTAGTACAGCACCACTAGCCTCTTTAAGGGGCTGATTCACAGAGCTAACTTAAGAAAAAATCCTAAACTTACTACTTTTGGTGTTCACAGAAGGTATTTAGTAGTAGTAAAGTTAGGATTTTATCCTAAGTTTGACTTAAGACAAACTTAAGACAGACTTAAGACAGACTTAAGACAGACTTAAGACAAACTTAGGACAGACCTAAGACAGACTTAAGACAAACTTAAGACAGACTTAATACAAACTTAAGACAGAATCCTAATTTAAGGCTGATATCCTATCTTGGTGGCAGGCAACAGTTGGTTTCACTCCCGCCATTTAGCTCTGTGCCAAGGAGTGTAGGACAGGGGGTTCCACAGGGCTCGGCCATCAGCCCTATATTGTTCAACCTGTACCTTCGCCCTCTAGTCCAGCTAATAAAATCTTTCACTGTCTCGGCATTTAATTATGCCGATGACACCCAGCTGGTCTTCTCTCTGGAAGGGAACAATGCGGTTTCGCTGGATACTTTCCATCGCTGCATGGCAGCTACAGCGGACTGGTTACGAGCTAACTCCCTACAATTTAATAGCTCCAAGACGGAGGTGCTCCATTGTTCCATCGACCGGATTCCGCGGGCACTTCCAGAGAACTTTTGGCCTAGTACCTTCCTCGAGCCAGTGTTGGCGGCGGAATCAGCCCGTAACCTGGGGGTGATTTTTGGCCCTAACCTACAGCTTGACATACACGTCAATAAAACTACTGCTACTTGTATGATGCTGCTGCGCATGTTACGCAAAGTTCTGCCCCTTCTCCCCGTTCAAGCCAGGCCGGAAGTAGTTCGTGGGACCATACTAAGTCGTCTCGACTACTGCAACGGGCTTCTTCTGGAGGCCCCAAAAAACCTGACGGGGAAGCTACAGCGGGTGCAGAACATGGCCGCCAAGCTGGCTCTTTCCCGCCCTAGGTCCAGCTCCTCCACTCTTGCTTTACGAGACCTACACTGGCTCCCAGTAGATTTGCGGGTACAGTATAAAGCTGCATGTTTGGTGTTTAAAGCTGTACACCAACAGGGCCCTATTCTTCTGCAAAATATGTTTACGTGGTATTTTGCTTCGCGGCCCCTCCGCTCTTCATCGGCGCATCTTCTTGTGGTTCCGAGGTTTCATAGAGTGAGGATGGGTGGCCGCTCTTTCAGCGTTGCAGCGGCCAAACTTTGGAACTCCCTGCCACTCTCCTTGAGGAGTCACAAGAACTATTTTCCGTTTAGGAAAGCGCTAAAAACTCACTTATTTCCAAAAACGGCCTGAGCGGTTAAAGTGTACGGGTTCTTGATCAAAGCGCCAGGATGCCCTTTGGGTGACAGGTTTCTGCGCTCTATAAATACACTAAATAAATAAATAAATAAATTAAGTCAAACTTAAGACAAAATCCTAACTTTACTACTACTAAATGCCTTCTGTGAATACCAAAAGTAGTGAGTTTAGAATTTTGTCGAGTTAGTTCTGTGAATCAGGCCCTAAGAACTTCTTACTGGTCCCATTCCACTTAAATGTTTGCATCTGTGAAAAGTGACGGCACTTCTGCGACACAAGAATCATGACCTCTCTTCTGAGAAGAGCTGGTACTCGAATGCTACATTTTTAAAGTTCTAGTAAGTGCTGGTACAGCATGTCTAGAATTTTTACAGCTTATTTTAGAACAGTTGGTACTGTAACCCTAAGATCTTTACAGGTCAGAGAAGTGCTGGTAGTCCACCCCTTCAATATTAACAGATTATTATGACATGGGCCTGTTCCCAGGTTCCATGAAATAGGATACGTTGGTGGGGCCCAATCAGATGATGCACCAGGAAGAGGGATGCCTGGGAAGATCTTTCTGGTGAGGTGGGTTCAGTTTTCCCTGGTGGTCCTTAACCCGTGTGAAGAGGATGGAACGGCAGGGGCTCACCAGGGATTCTTTATTGAGCTGGTTCCTGAAGAGTGCTGTTCTCAGAATGTTCCCACATTTGTGGTATTTTGTGTGGACTTTGAGGGGTGATTGAGTTTACTCCAGAGCTATTCTCTGTATGTTTGCAGAGTTCTTCCTCCTGCCTTCGTCTCACTCAGGATGGATTGACTGGACCTGAGGGTTTTGGACAGATCTGCTGGTACTTGGACCTTTTCCCAGGAGGCTTTATTTGATTTGTGTGGCAATAAGGGTCTCAGAGCAGGCATTTCATGGTCATGTAACAAAATAAATAAAATGATTAAAAAATAACTTACCTGCCCATCCTGCCGCTTCGCCGGTTTTCTCCTGGTCACCCGCACAGACTCCCAGAATCCCCTGCAGCCAATCTTAACATTGCTCCTATTCATGAGAGAAGCGTCAGGATTGGCCTGAGTGCCCGCAATTTGTGCTCCCAGGGAGACTGGGGGCCTGTGACTGCTGTCTCCACCCAGCAATGCAGCTGGGGTTGGAGAGAGCTTCACTGCGCATGATGCTTTGGGTGGCCTGAAACGGCCGGCCAAAGTGTCATGCGCACTGAATCACATTGCTTGCCACTCTCCCTCTGTGACCTTCCCCGTTCCCCGGCCCCGTGATTGCCGCGCTCCCAAGACTCACCGGGGAGAGAAAAATAAAATGATAATAAACCTGGTTTATTATTATTTTATTTTTCAATTTTTGCAGCTCCTTTTGGGGGGATGAGTGGGGTGACAGTCCTCCTCATAGAGGAGGAGCTGCCACTGGGTGTTACCCCTCTATTGCAAGTGGTGAATGCCATAGGGCAATGGCTGGCGGGGACACCTACGGGTAGTAGAACAGCCCAGGAGACAGCAGAGATGACCCCTGAAGAAGGGAGTCAAATGCTTCAGCCAGGAGACCAATCAGAGTTGCGCAGGGGAGATAGTGCCCAGGGAGCACACAACGGGAAGATGCCCAAAGGACAACACATGGCCCAGAAGGGACCAATGGCCCCCAGAGGCAGAAGGAAGGACAGTGTAGCACTTAGGGCAACCACAACCCGAAGTGGTCAACCCATCTTGAAGGAACAAGGGGCAAACACAGGAACAGTGGGATAACAGCTTCACGCCTCAGCAAGAGGACGGGGGAGTCCAGCTGCCCCATCCACCCCGGCTACGCAGGACTCCTATAACTGGGAGGAGTCTGCACAGGTTCAGAGAACATTATTCAAGTCTTGGAAAAAATACTTGGAGAAATGTGGTGGAAGATCCTTCTCACATCTTATTCCTAAACTTTGGAACTCACTGCCATTAGAAATAAGAAGCCTAGACAAGGAGACACGGTTTAGGAAACAGCTTAAATCCTGGACCTTCCCCTGCTAATGAAAACCTCATCAGAAGGCCCCATGGAAGCTCTGTTGCAATGTGAAGGCTCATCTAGGGCCATATGTATCAACATACCCTTTTGCGATTTCTAAATAGCGATTTTTAAGGAATCGCTATTTAGAAATCGCAAAATTGTATGTATGAAGAAAATCGCTGGTTTTTAGCGATTCCTTAAAATTCCTTAATTGCGATTAGCAAATTGCTAATCGCAATTAAGGAATAATTTCCTAGAAGATGGTGGTAATTTGCGATTCCTTAAGGGCATTTTGGAATGTTTTTTTCCTTGATACATTGCATTTAAGGAATCGCAAAATTTGCAATTCCTTAAATCCAATGACAAAATAAGGAATGGCAAATTTTGCGATTCCATATTTTGCACCCAAATTGTTTCATACATACCATTTAGCGAAAATGGGTTCGCAAACGCCGGAATTCTGCGAATTTCGGTGTTTGCGAACCCATTTTGCCTTGATACATATGGCCCCTAGTGCCGGGAAGCCTTTGGAAAGCCATGCGCTTTAGAAGTTTTCATAGAATAGACTAGAACAGAATAACATAGAAAAGAAGACATAGAGCTGGGGCAAAACAAGCCCTAGAGGAGGGGTGGGGGGAGAAGCAGATTTGGGTGATGAGATGAGAGACGGAGGAGCATGGAGCAATGGCAGGTCGAAGAAGAGACAGGACAGGTTGGATGACCACAGGCTTGATGAAGACAACAGGCCCCACAGGACATGAGACAAGCAAAGAGAAGGAGAATGTGCTGGAGCTTCCATGTGGACATTTCTTCTTGAGCACAAAGAAGAAGAATTGGACCAATGAATACAGAGATATGTTCAAGTTGTTGCGCAGGGAGATGAGGTGCAAGGAAGGATGGAAATAGGAGGAGAGGGCAGAGGCGGCTCCCCTGCTAAGTCGGAGGAGTGTCGCCCCACTGCTTCAACTGCAAGATAAATACAAAAATTAAAATGATATTTAACGTTTGTTATTATCATTTTGGTTTTTTTATTCAGCTTGCAGCTGAAGCTAGGCGAGCTGGTGGAGCTGGCCTCCCCACGTCACAGGGGGAGGAGTGGTTGCAGCACCTAAAGTGCGCATGTCGCTTTGGCAGCCCGTCTCGGATGGGCCAAAGCGGCATGCGCACTGTGCATTGTTCTCCACCCAGGCTGCATTACAGCCTGGGTGGAGAACTTGCACAGCCTGCCAGCCCCTGTCTGAGGGCCGAACAACGGCATGGAGACAACAATGCTGTAAGGCAGCGTTGTGATTGGTCAGGGAATTCTGGTAGGCTGGGTGCCTCCTGCCGAGTGTGAGAGGAGGACGGAGAAAGAAGAGGCGGCGACCAAGGTCGGTGGTACAAAGGTAAGTACTATTTTGCTATTTTATTATTACTCTCCCCCTGCGATCACCCCCGCCTCACTTCCCCTGTTCGGTAACAGCCGCTACTGGGAGAGGTGTTGGCCAAGCACCGTAAAATCCCAATGAGTACGGCCATTTGGCTGGTGTTATTCGTGAATTCTAAAAGCATAGGGCCTCATTTATTTGAAGTGGCGTATCGCTGCGTGAAAGCAGCGATGCACCACTTCTCAGTACGCCCTCCTTGCGACACCAATGATGCGTCATATTGACAATATGACGCATCATGTCGCAAGGAATGACAGATACGTCAGTATTACTGACGTATCCGTCGGCGCCAACAGTGGCGCATTGCTGGAATTGTGTCGGAAGTCTGACGCAACTCCAGCAATGTTCCTTTCAAATGGGGCAATCCCCATGTGAAAGGGCCTGCGTCACCCTTACGCCTACCATAAGTCAGGCATAAAGTTTTGGCGCATTGGCGGCATAGAAGTGTCATAACGAAGTCTCATAGATTTCACTGCGTCACTTCTACGGAGCTTTGTTGCGACAAAACACCGACCCTGCATACATTATACCTGACGCAGGTATAATGTAGCGCAGGATTTTCCAAGGTGAAGCATCTACCTAGATGCGTCACCTTGTAACTATGTCGCAACATGGCACATGTGTTACGCCGCCGCAGGGTCACGAAAAGTGACGCAATGGTGGCGCAAAACAGGCGCACAGGCTCATAAATAAGCCCCATAATTTCTAAAAAGACACAGAGGCCAGCAAAGGATTAACTGAACCTGATGTGAATGGCCATTATAAGCTCCGGCGGGTTGGCATGGTTACAATACGCTGTGGAATTTAGGTCACGTAGAAGTTTGAGTTCTTCCAGGGGAGGAATGCACAATGAACTGTGACTGCAGGTCATGACAGCCACATGACCATTGCCACCGTTGCATACAGCCAGTGGCTACTGCTACCAATTACAGTGATTCCCAGTGTGTCCCATCCCTCTGAGGCACACGGGCAGACCAGACCCATTTGGAGCCGGTTGGATCTAAAACAAAGCGCCGTGCCATAAGTCCATGTAATATAGCAACGATTGAGTCTATATTTATTGATTGCTAACGCATTTCCCTTCTCTGGGAACCACTGTTGTTTAGAATAGTGCCATCAGGACCAGCACAGGTTCAGACACGATTGTTTAAAATGTGGGGACAAGCATCCGGTGTTAAACTTCTTTCACCCCCTGTCCTGGCCAGATATAGGTGACAAATACATTGAGCAGATCAAATGCTCTGTGTCATATGCCAGCACTGACAAAGCGATTGAAATGGAAGGGGGGATGAAATGGGAATGGCAGCCATTAAATCAGCATTCCATGTGCTACCCATGCACCACAGGACATCTAATTCCTGGTCACAATGACTGAAAGCCAACTGTTTATTGGCAAAGCCATGCCCATGGTCTGTAACCCGGTACAAAAGGGGGTGGTGATGGACGGAGCATCTGAACCAATCAAACACTCACACCCAGTCAACAGATCTGGGTTTAATCCATCAACGTTCTTTAGCCCACTCTGCCACCCCAGTTCGGACATGGCCACATGCAAATCAGTCTGACCCTGTGCCTCATGGGAACAGTCCAGCCTGAACTGCCAAGCCATGCCTTCCCTGGACCTGGAAACAAGCTTCCGAGGACCGGTTTCTGGCATTTCAGCCGTCTTCAGCCGGGCTTGCTTGAATCCAGTGCCAAAGTGAGCAAGGGACTCACGTCTGAGCATACCCTGCCACACTTATGGCAGCCAAAAGCGGTACAAAAGGGGGTGGTGATGGACGGAGCATCTGAACCAATCAAACACTCACACCCAGTCAACAGATCTGGTCTTGGTCTGCATCCCGGCATGCTCTGCATTCGAGGAGCTCAGTATACTTGTGGAGTCGGTGGGGAGAAAGATCACGCAATATGAGCAGGTGATGCAGTACCTCCAGAAGTTCTGATGGTGGACCGGGCACGAATGATGAAGGAGTGTGGGAGACGATTGACTACTTGTAAGGAAGAGTCAGGGTTCTTTGGGATGTGGTCGTCAGAGAAGACCAAGGATCCTAGAATATGAAGAACCTACTGAGATATTGAGCTGGGTTCAGTGTGGCTGGTTTCGCACCCACCCGTGGGCAAATTAAAGAGGCTGAGGACCATTGGGAGAGGCAGGGGGTAGAGAAGAGTGCGGCTTGAGGTTCATGCAAGAGTTGTAGGGTCATCTCAACTTTGCTTGTAGGGTAGTTACTCCATGAAGGGCATTCTGTAGACAGATGTCCTTTGCAATGAGAGGAGAGCCGAAACCTCACCACTGCATTGGGTTTACACACAGAGGCCCAGATTCACAAAAGGCTTCCACACTTGTGGCGGATTCCCTGCCATCGTGGGGGAGTCATCGTACTTGGGAGTAATCTGTGCATTGAGAATTCTCATTGCGGAGACTCCCCAACGACGGTGGGGCCTCCACCATGAGTGCGGAGGGCTCCCATTGCAGAGAGTCTGCCCCAAGTGCGGAGACTCCCCGACAACTGTGGGGCCTCCGACACGAGTGTGGAAGCCCTTTGTGAATCAGGCCCAGAGCGAGTAGGGACTGACAGTTATAGCTGAGATTTTTGGACCAATCTGCCGGTGTGACTTTGTGTCTGTGGGACGTTGCAGTGACCTGCAAGGTGGAGCTTTTTTCTGATGCCTGAGGCACGGGTGGTGTTGGACTTCACAGTAAAGAACACTGGTGCATGGAGCAGGGGCTGGAGGACTAAACGAGAAATCAGCACATCATCGCCTTTCTGGAATTAATTCCAGTGGCACTGGCGGCCAGGTTGTGGGATGAGGAGCTGCAGGACAAAATGGTGGCCTTTGTTGTCGAATAGGAGGCATTGGCTCGGGTTGTGAACAAGTTATCGATGAATGGCCCGTATGTGTTGTGTGAGCTGGTATTGCTGTGCTTGCAATGGAGCATCTTGTTTCAGACAAGACTCACTCCAGGACTTGACAACGAAGAGGTTGACTTTTTATCTGCTTCACAGTAGGTGAGGGTCTATGGTTTGGCTCCAGAAGCCGACTTGAAAGCATCGGCAGTGCCACCCTGGTTGAGGGGATGCAATGGTAAGGGCATGGCCGCTGATGGAGAATTCACTAGTAGCATCGACAAGGACATTGTACCGCGTTAAGCATGGAGGGGGTGTATAGACTCCAGTGCCCAGTGGGGGAAGGGAGTGGGACCAGGAGTGAGAGAAGATTGGAGAGCAGGATGGAGGGCGTGGATAACTTCCTGATGGGCCTGACACAGAAAGGGAGGGCACCAATAACAGGAAAGTTGGAGGGCATGGCATTTTATGGGACGTATATCTTGGTCTACTAGCTTGGGGGTGACGGAGAACTAGTATGGAAAACATTGGCGGGCTGTGCCAGGAAGAAAATAAAGAGTCAGGATGCGAGGATGCATACTCAGTGGACATCTTGCCGGGTAAGCGCACATCAAAAGGATGAAAGGCTGAGTGGACTCGCCAGAATTTGAACCTGTGACCATGAAGTCGAACACAGGCCCCTACAGTGGGCTGATTAGTCCACTGTGATGGTGGGTGTGCTGCAGGCTGGAAAATCAGGCAAGGAGGCCGGATATAGTGGGCTATGCCGGGATTTATTAAACACAAAGTCAGGTAACAGTAGGGTCAAAAGCAAAAGGGATCCACAGGATAGTCCGGGTCCTTCTTCGGGGCTGGGGTCCGTTTCCTTTCTTGGCGTTCCTGTGGCGGTTCTGATGTCGGGGAGGAACCTCGGAGGGCAATAAGAGAAACAAGGAACCGTTAGTCCTGGCGGGGACTCTAATGAATATGGCAGTCACCGCCACCCGGGTAGTGAGGAGAGGAGAGAGAAGACCATGAGGAAGGGAGGTAGCACAAGGGGGGGTGGGGAGGGGGGGGGGGGCGAAGGATAGGTAGGTAGCAAGGGTGTGTCAGATACGTAAGTGAGGGGAGGAAGGGTTGTCTATACACTGAGGGTGCTTTACAAATATCATACAGTGCTCTTAGTTCGTGCCTAAAGAGAGATATTTACACAGTAATTACAACGAGTACCTACCGTACTCTGGGGCGGGATTACTGGTACTCACACGGTCCGCCGCAACTCTCCTGTGAGTCGCGGCCGCTCTTCAGCCACCTCCTAGGGACTCCACCAATCTTCCGACCACACGTCTTCCTCCAGGTTCGCCTCTTCTCCGTCTTCTGCGCCAGTCCGAGTGTCCTGCCACGATGCTCCGACGGCGTCCTGGGCGTTTTCACTTGTTCTGCCGCTGCCTCAGGGGCGGGACTTCCGGGGTTGGAATGGAGTGCTTCCTGTCGAAGGCGACCTCAGGTTGGTTCCTGCAATACAGAGATGGGCAGGGGTCTCCTTGTCATGGTTACTGTTCCGGGAATGTTGTTTGACACAGGAGAACGGCCGAAGGGGCTTGCGCCTGGCACACCAGATAGCGGTATGGTTCTAGGAGGGTCCAGTCCTGCTCTCCAGATATATGGCCTGAAGAGGTCCTTTGACAGAATGAGTGCTTTACTAAAAAACATTACAAAATTAAATAAACACGAATAAAATAAAAATACAAAATATGTAGGTGGAGTCCGACAGAAGCAGCAGTAAAGTATTACACACCCATGCTTGAATGGCAGCGACACTAAGGAAGAGAACTATACTATACGTAGCTCTTTTGTTGTCGCAAATGGCCCGATTTGCAGAATCGGCCATTTTGTGGCCACAAAAAAATGCCTTTTTTTTAATGTACAGAACCCAATTTTAAGATTTGGTTACCTATTACCGAATCACAAAATGTTAACGAATCAGTATTAAGAAGGGGTGTGTTAAGGGCATCTCTTCCTAATAGCGACTCGCAGTGCCATGTACAAATGTTTTGTGACGAAATGCTGTTGCAAATCATTCACATTTTACCGTCTACTTCAAGTAGGTTGTAACCCAGTTGCAAACAGGAAGGGTTCCCCAGGGGACCCCTTCTCTTTTGTGAATGCTTGTAAAAACTTTTCTAAGAGCAGGCAGCGGTCTCAGTTCAGGAAAACGGGCTGCATTAAAAAAATTGCTTTATTTAAAAGCAAAAACAGACATGGGGGTCTGCTGTCCCTAGCAAGCCACCATCCCTGTGTTATTCCCCATTCCCAATGGGTCACCAATTGTGACCTACCTCATGACTATTAATGAGGTAGGTCAATTGCGACCCCATTAGGAATAGCTAAATGTGTAAAGTACACATTCATACATAGGTGTTTGCGATTTCCTAATAGCGAATCGCAACAATTCGCTATTAGCAACTCGCAAAATAAAACCTATGTACCTGTGGACCTTGGTGGGAGGCTTAGGTGGACAGAAGCCCACTGGTGGAAAAGTGACCTTTAGAGAGACACCAGTGGGGGTCTCTTCTGCTGAGCAGACTACCAAGTGAGACGAAATTTTGACGACGGCCCCTGGCATTCACGTTTGCTTTTCAGAAACAAACCTCCCTAAAGTGGGAGTTTGTTTGTGAAAATTAAAAATGGCCGCTGGAGCGCAGGGATGTTTCTCTGCTGTAGGCTGGAACACTTTTCAGAGGGGGGGTGCTGCCATCAATGTTACACCACTGAAGTCATAGAGGTTGTGAAACATTTGAACGACGCACAAAGAACAAGCTGCATTCAGCAAGAAAGTGGGATGGGTGTTGTGTGTAGCTGGTGGTGCACTTTGAAGCACACTGTCACAAAAACATCACAAAAATAGCGCACCATCATTTACAGACAGCAGACATTCCATTGAAATGGACTCTCAATTTACACAGAGACACAGTTTTACTAGTAAAATGATACAGCGTATAAACTAGGGGTGGGCGGACATTTCCGTTCCGCCCGCGGAATGTGCGGATGCGCATGCGCATTCCTTGCCAGAAATGCGCATGCGCAGGCTCCCGCGCATGCGCAGTTTCAAAGAAGAAGGCGCGAACAGGAAGAGATGTCCCCGCGTTAAGGTAAGTGTTTTTTAACTCTTATTTCACCTTTAATCTTTGTAATATTGCGGGCGGGAGGCGGGCGGGCGGTGGGTGGGAGTCACGTAGCGGAAATTTGCGGAGAGGCACAGAAATTGGTTCAATTTCGGTGCCTATCCGCGAAAGTCCATTACGCGACTTCCGCCCACCCCTAGTATAAACTATAATCTGAGGATATTGTGTTTAAGCCAAAAAACAATCAAGTTCACAAAACAAAACAATCAAGTGTCTTGATTTGTTTAGGTCCTATTCAAATTTTTGTTTCCATCACATTTCAAAATCAAAAAAAATTACTTAAAATGTGCTTTAGTAATTACCGGTATATTGTGAAATATTTATACAGTTCATTTATAGTTATTTAAATTATATTGTGCGTTAGAAGAAAATGACACATTACAGCCTTTCCTGTCCCACTCCCTACACCCCAGCAAGATAGTCACATAGCCAACTGTAAAAAATCCTCTCACTTTGCAGGCAGGGTAGTAAACACAAATCTCCAAGTTAAAAAACATAAGCAGCCATGTGTCAGTAGGCACAGCCTGATATTTGGCACAACACTGTCACAACATATGTGCCAAGATAAAAACGAAATTTAGTAAATGTAAACGTGGGTATACTTGTAAAGCGCACTATCACCTGAAAGGTATCTTGGCGCTGTATACCGCTGTGGAACCCTTCCTGGCTTTCCCTGTGAGATGCCCCCTTACTGGGCACCTCCAAGGTTAGGCCAGGCATCCTAGCACTTTCGGGGCCGTTGTGGAGATTAAGGAAGCTATTGCCCAGAGTTGCAGAGTGGGACCCATGATTAGAGTAGGCACCGAGGGGAGAATTATCGAGTCCGCTGACATTGAGCCCAAGACCCTGCCGCGTCGGGAATTGAACCCTGGTCCCGGGCCAGACCTCTGCCTCAGTGTCTGCCGCTCTAATCGGTGAGCCACACTTCTCCACATGGATTGTTCATTCAGATTCTGAACTCCAGCATAGTGTTTTGGGAGGTGCGACATTGTCCTCAACTCCTACTTCCAGCACCTATGTTTCTCTGTACGCCTCCGGGACAGTTTGCTTTTTCTCTAACTGGAAGTTCTTTGCCTGGCATGCCAGACCATGGCTGGAAAAATTAGGGCTAGATTAAAGAGGCCTCTGTCTCGGTGACCTTGCACTCTTGTCCAGATGGACAGGTTGGACAAACATTTTCTATGTGGTGGCACCACCAGAGGAAGGTTATACGACGGAACCCCGCATTCATTTACCCCACATGCCCTTATAACGGAGTCACTACCCAACTGCGAGATTACCATGCGTTAGTTTACCACACAAGTCATTACAATAACTTACTTTAGGGGGCGCTGCAGTTTGGAAAAGTATAAGTTACTATTCCAACTCCAGTCTACGCAACAGTAGGAAAGATGTTGGACTTAAAAATCCAACACCAGTGCAACGATGTTCCCCCTACAGCAAGTCGTTGTAATGGCTTACAGGATAAAGTAACACTTGGCAACTTTGTTGTCGTGATAGTGACTGTGTAGTAAAGACTGGTCGTTGTTCAGACTGCGGGGTAAAATATGTTTTCTCCAGAGGAAACCTGGTGGTCCCCCAAGGCAACCACACATTTAAGAGATCAAGGGCTATATGTAGGTAATTGTATTTTACCGATTCGAAAATACCGAAATTTACCGATTCAGTATTTTCGAATCGGTAAATGCAATGTAGATAAAAAATCAGTAAAAAATACCGAATCGTTAAGATTCGGTATTTATCGAATCGGTATTTACCGATTCGGTAATTGCCATTCATTCCTATGGGCCTAGAGGCCCATAGGAATGAATGTCAATTACCGAATCGGTAAATACCGATTCGGTAAAATAGGGAAATTGTCAAGGGTTTGCAGGGTGTCACTTTGACACCCTGTTGCAACCCTGAATTGTGCTGGTGTGCACATGTGGCATACATACATGACCTAAGGGCATGTAAGTCTGACACATGGCACAGGTGTAAATGCACATATTTGCATTTGCATAGGAATTCGTTATTTACCACCAACTAATAGTTGGTGGTAAATAACAAATCCTTTGAGCCCAAAAGCACTGTTTGAAGTGCTTCCTACATTTCATTTACCGATTCGGTAAATGATGATTCGGTAAATACCGAATCAATAAATACCGATTCGTTATTTACCGAATCAGTAAATGTGCCCCCTACATAGGGAAAGTCAATTACTGGTCGGTAACGGACGATTTCGGCCGTTACCGACCGGTAATTGCCTTCCTACATCTGGCCCCAAATGTTTCACCAATTTAGCTTCCCGAGTCCTAAATGAATCCTTAAGGGCCTGATTTTGAGTTTGATAGTAATGTAAAAACCCTCTGACTTCACATACAGGACCAAATGATAGGGTGAGCAGAGTAGAATATCTGGGTGGAATTCTGCTCTGCTCATTCATAAGCGGCCAGTGCTCCCACTCACAGATTTCCCAGGTGCAGGATCACTAGACTTGATTGAACTTACTTATGCTTACTTCCCCTCCTGGGGTGTAGGCCATCAACCAGGCCTCTCCGGCCATCTCTGTCCTGGGCTTTTCTTTCCATCTGACTCCATGTGTAACCCATCTACTTGCAGTCAGCCTCGAGGTTTCGGCACCAGGTGTTTCTTGGCCTTCCTCTTTACCTTTTCCCTTGAGGGTTCCAGGTGAGGGCCTCCCTGATGGTGGTTGGTGGACGCTTGTGGAGGGTGCGACCTATCCAGACCCAGAGTCTTTCTTTCATGATTTCTTCATGAGCAGGGAGTTGGGAAGTCTGCTGCCATAGGTGGTTGTTGCTGGTGGTGTTTGGCCAGCGGATTTCGAGGATTTTCCTCAAATAGATGTTGCTGAAGGTCTTGAAAGTCTGGACCTTGTTGGTGGTGGTCACTGTTCTCCTCCAAGTTTCTGTTCTATACAGAAGGACTGATTTTATGTTGGTGTTAAAAAGCCTGATCTTGTTTGCAGCTTTAGGTTCTTGGAGTTCCAGATCTTTTTGAGCTGAATGAAGGCAGCCATTGCTTTGACGATTCTTACCTTGTCGTCATCATTTGGGCCAGATTGTATTGGTTGAAAAATCCAGCCACGAAAATCATATTAGGAATGGGCTGCAGTTCAATCCGGCCATGATGCACAGCTGACCTTGTACCAGTGCATGGAGAGATATGTAAGGCTCCCCTACGTAGCCGCATCCTTTCCCTCACCCACCACCTCCACCCTGCCCCTTTCAGTGGCAAAACGCAAAATGATAGGACCTCCCCCCCTGCAGAATGTAAAGAGGGGTCACCTTAGACTCCCATATCTCACAAACAGTCATTGGTCTTGGGCTAAATGGGGCCCCCCTGAAGGGTTCCTGAATGGTTGTGGGCCCCTGTATGCCCCTGATCCCTCACTCAAAACCCACAAACATTCACCACCCGCTGACAACATGCAATCAATGTGTGCCCTAAATGCAGCAGAATTAGAAATTGTATACGGAATTCTGCATGATAAATCTGAGTTGTGCAGTTATTCCCCATTTCATGAGTTATAACTCATAATTGGAGGATATATGTGAGGAAATGCTGGCTGATATTGTTAAGTTTGACCACTTGATGTCTCCGCACCCATATGGTCGTAGCTTGTAATCACGCCCTAAGGTAATAATAAGAACGCTCCTATTACTTACCCTACACTTAAGGCCTGGCATGTCCCAATAGCGCTTCAGGGGCACATGACGAGTAAGAAAGGGCTACACAAGCAAACAATACAACATAGCACAAAAGTTACAGCCGTAGGTGGATTTGCCAGTGGGATTCCCCCACCTTAGTTACAGCAGGTGGAGAGGAGTCCCCCAGTAGGTTTCCACCCACCTTCAGCATTCCTCCCTCAAGATTGGCTGATTTTTATTACCACCAACTGTCCATCAATCCTCCAACCCACAGTTAGATCCTGGTGCAAAAACAGGGCACAAGCCCCCTTCCTCCCTCTCCCCCACCTCTACCCCACAACTGAGAGTTGATAAAGCGCCTTCCTTGTGTTTTACGAAGCTTACATCACTTTATACAATGGCGTAAAAAAAGGAGAATAACACACACAACAAACGGTATTTGTGTGCGTATTTCTCCTTTTTTTTCTTGATTTGCGCTTGAACTAACCAGTGAGTGTTTGCCCAAAATTGTCTCATTGGCTTCACCTCTAAATCTGCGCTAGTGCAAAAAAAGATTAAACGCGAGGGAATACCATTTGATGTTTTTTATGTCTAAAATGGAATCCGAAATGAAGACCTTGTGGTGTTGTAGCAGGCGTGGAGGCCAGCAGAGTACCTGAGCCTGTGTGCAGTGTCATGCACATCTGTGCATCGAGGATTGGTGCATGCACACGCCTTTTAATGAACTGTTATACTGCATAGGAGTTTCACAGCCCCAGAGGGTGTGGAGGCCAGGCTGTGGTGGGCTCAGCCAAGGGTTGAGCTGCAGACCCTTCATGGCCTGGTTAAGAGCAGTCTGTGGGCGATGGGTACACTGGCGTGGCCTGGTCCTCCTCACCCTCACCTTACCTTCTATAGGCCCATTTAACAAAGGAAAGCTTACACTTTTCTGTAACTTTACTACTTACCGGTATTCACAAAGGTAAAGTTAGACCAAAAGTCAAACTTTAGTACTTTTCTGTATTCACAAAGGTAAACTTAGACCAAAAGTCTAACTTGAGTACTTTTTGATATTCACAAAGGTAAGCTAGAGTTAGACTTTTTGTCTAAGTTTACCAAAAAGTAGTAAACTTACTCAAAAGTGTAAGTTTACCTTTGTGTACCTGGCCCTATATGTATAGGGTGACCCTGGGTTTCCCCTCACTGCCTACCAACAGAGGAGTGCCCCATCCGCCCGCCAAGTATGCCCGGAATGCCCTGCTCAGGGTGTGTGCACAGCCCTTCCTGCCAGGCTCTGCTGAGAGGGCACTCCTGCTGGCAGCCAGCTGGCCCGAAGGAGTGGAAAATTACACAGGCCTGGCTTTTTGTACACTTTATCTTATCACTTCATAATCCACAGATTCTTATCAGTTCATATTTTCTGAACAGTAATATTTGTGCACATTTCTTCCCCAAAGAAATGAACTATCTAGCCTGAGGAACGGGTAAGTCCCAAGTCCCACCCACGCTGGCGCCCAGGCCACCCCAGTCCATGTAGGGCCAGGATTGACTGAGTGTGGAAAAGTACTTTGCTTCTGCCAAGGAGACCCGCCTCCCCATCCTCTGGCTGGGTTGGCATGACCTGGGGTGCCTTCTGTACGGGAGGCTGGTGAAGCTGGGGAGAGTTTGGGGTACACACATTTCTTTTCTAGTGGAACTCAGAACTTTACCATCAAATCCCTGTCATTATTCCACTGAAGTGCAGATTTTAATTCCTTTGGGGGAAAATGAAAATACTCATGTCATGGTATGTCCAGTTACGTCATGTTATGGTACATCATGTTAAGAGCATGTGTATAGTGTACATCTGCCAATGCTAGTTCCATGCAGGCCACAGTTTGAGACGTCATTGGCTGTGCTGTGGTTTTGATATTGTGTCCCTAAGTCTATCTCATGTCCCAATATGTGATGTGGATGTTGAATATTGAGTTTAATTGAAGGAGAACCACAGCTTGTTCTCTTAGATGGACGGGTGGCAGAGTCATGTTGGATGGATGGGTGGCAGTGTGGTGTTCAATGGACGGGTGGCAGTGTCATGTTCGATGGATCGGTGGCAGTGTCGTGTTCGATGGACGGGTGTCAGTGTCATGTTCGATGGGTGGAACTGTCTTGTTCGATGGATGGGTGTCAGTGTCCTGTGCGATGGATGGGTGTCAGTGTCCTGTGCAATGGATGGGTGGCCGTGTCCTGTTCGATTGACGGGTAGCAGTGTTATGTTCGATGGATGGGTGGCCGTGTCCTGTTCAATGGACGGGCGGCAGTGTCGTGCTCGATGAACGGGCGGCTGCATTGTGTTCAATGGACGGGTGGCAGTGTTGTGTTTGATGGATGGGCGGCAGTGTCCTGTTCAATGGACAGGTGGCAGTGTCATGTTCATTGGATGGGTGGCACTGTCCTGATGGATGGATGGGTGGCAGTGTCCTGTTCGATGGATGGTGGCAGTGTCATGTTTGATGGATGGTGGCGGTGTCCTGTTTGATGGATGGGTGTCAGTGTCCTGTTCAATGGAGGGGTGGCAGTGTCCTGTTCGATGGACGGGTGGCAGTGTCATGTTCGGTGGGTGGAACTGTCCTGTTCGATGGATGGGTGTCAGTGTCCTGTGCGATGGATGGGTGTCAGTGTCCTGTGCAATGGATGGGTGTCCGTGTCCTGTTCGATTGACGGGTAGCAGTGTTATGTTCGATGGATGGGTGGCCGTGTACTGTTCAATGGACGGGCGGCAGTGTCGTGCTCGATGAACGGGCGGCTGCATTGTGTTCAATGGACGGGTGGCAGTGTTGTGTTTGATGGATGGGTGGTAGTGTCCTGTTCGATGGACCGGTGGCAGTGTCATGTTTAATGGATGGGTGGCAGTGTGGTGTTCAATGGGCGGGTGGCAGTGTGGTGTTCAATGGGTGGGTGGCAGTGTCATGTTCAATGGATGGGTGGCAGTGTCCTGTACAATGGACGGGTAGCAGTGTTATGTTCGATGGATGGGTGGCAGTGTCCTGTTCAATGGACGGGCGCCAGTGTCGTACTCGATGGACAGGCGGCTGTGGTGTGTGCAATGGACGGGTGTCAGTGTTGTGTTCGATGGATGGGTGGCAGTGTCCTGTTCAATGGACGGACGGCAGTGTCCTGTTCAATGGACGGGTGGCAGTGTTTTGTTCAATGGATGGGTGGCAGTGTCCTGTTCAAAGGACGGACGGCAGTGTCGTGTTCGATGGACGGGTGGCAGTGTCGTGTTCCATGGACTGGTGGCAGTGTCATGTTCAATGGCGGGCGGCAGTGTCATGTTCGATGGACGGGTGGCAATGTTGTGTTAGATGTACGCTGGCAGTGTGATGTGCGATGATTGGGTGGCAGTGTCGTGTTATATGGACGGGTGGCAGTGTCGTGATTGATGAATGGGTGGCAGTGTCATGTTAGATGCACGGGTGGCAGTGTTGTGTTTGGTCAATGGGTGGCAGTGTTCTGTTAAATGGTCAGCAGTGTTGTGTGATAATGTCACTGTAGATGGACAGCTGGCAATGTCATGTTTGGTGGATGAGTGATGATGTCATGTTAGGTGGATGACTGGTAGTGTTGTGTTAGATGGCAGCAGTGTGGTGTTAAGTGGAAGGTTGGCACTCTTGTGTTAGATGGCAGCAGTGTGGTGTTAGGTGGAAGGTTGGCAGTGTTGTGTTAGATGGCAGCAATGCCGTGCTAGATGGAAGGTTGGCACTCTTGTGTTAGATGACAGCAGTGTGCTGTTAGGTGGAAGACTGCCACTCTTGTGTTAGATGGGCAGCAGTGTCATGTTAGGTGGAAGGTTGGCATTCTTGTGTTAGATGGGCAGTAGTGTTGTGTTAGGTGAAGGGTTCGCACTGTTGTGATAGAAGGGCAGTAGTGTTGTGTTAGGTGGAAGGTTAGCACTGTTGTGATAGAAGGGCAGTAGTGTTGTTTTAGGTTGGCATTGTCATGTTAGATAGTGTTGTGTTGCTGGCAGTGTTGTATTTGATGGGCAGCAGTGTCCTGTTAGGTGGAAGATTGGCACTGTTGTGTTAGATGGGTAGCAGTGTCATGTTAGGTGGAAGGTTCGCACTGTTGTGATAGAAGGGCAGTAGTGTTGTGTGAGGTAGAAGGTTGGCAGTGTTGTATTAAATGGGCAGTAGTATTGTGTTAGGTGGATGGTTGGTAGTGTCATGTTAGAAGGACGATTGAGGATGTCATGCTAGGTGGATGGCAGCAGTGTAATGTTAGGTGGAAGGTCGGCACTCTTGTGTTAGATGGGCAGCAGTGTCATGTTAGGTGGATGACTGGTAGGGTTGTGTTAGATGGGCAGTAGTGTTGTGTTAGGTGGATGACTGGTAGTGTTGTGTTAGATGGGCAGTAGTGTTGTGTTAGGGGGAAGGTTGGCAGTGTTGTGATAGATGGGCAGGAGTGTCTTGTTAGGTGGTAGGTTGGCAGTGTTGTGTTAGATGAGCAGTAGTTTTGTGTTAGATGGGCGGTTGGCAGTGTCATGTTCGATGGGTGAGTGATGATGCCATGCAAGGGGGACAGGTGGCACTGTTGTGATAGATGGGCAGTAGTGTCATGTCAGGATGACTGGTAGTGTTGTGCTAGATGGGCAGCAGTGTTGTGTTAGGTGGATGGTTTATGTTAGATGGATGGGTGGCAGTGTCATGTTAGAAGGATGAGTGATGAGGTCATGCTAGTGTTGTATTATATGGGCAGCAGTGTTGTGTTAGGAGGATGGCTGGCATTGTTGCATTAGATGGGCAGCAGTGTCGTGTTAGGTGGAAGATTGGCAGTGTTGTGTTAGGTGGACAGCAGTGTCATGTTACGTGGAAGGTTGGTACTCTTGTGTTAGATGGGTCGCAGTGTCATGTTAGATGAAAGGGTGGCAGTGTTGTGTTAGGTGGACAGCAGTGTCGTGTTAGGTGGAAGGTTGGCAGTGTTGTGTTAGGTGGACAGCAGTGTCATGTTACGTGTAAGGTTGGTACTCTTGTGTTAGATGGGTCGCAGTGTCATGTTAGATGAAAGGGTGGCAGTGTTGTGTTAGGTGGACAGCAGTGTTGTGTTAGGTGGAGGGTTGGCAGTGTCGTGTTAGGTGGAAGATTGGCAGTGTTGTGTTAGGTGGACAGCAGTGTCATGTTACGTGGAAGGTTGGTACTCTTGTGTTAGATGGGTCGCAGTGTCATGTTAGATGAAAGGGTGGCAGTGTTGTGTTAGGTGGACAGCAGTGTTGTATTCGGTGGACGGGGGGCAGTGTTATGTTAGATGGATGGGCCGCATTGTCATGTTAGATGGAAGGGTGTAAGTGTTGTGTTAGGTGGACAGCAGTGTCGTGTTAGGTGGAAGGTTGGCAGTGTCATGTTAGATGGAAGGGTGGCAGTTTTGTGTTAGATGGACAGCAGTGTCGTATTCAATGGACGGTGGAAGTGTTATGTTAGATGGATGGGCCGCATTGTCATGTTAGATGAAAGGGTGGCAGTGACGTGTTAGGTGGGCAGCAGTGTCGTGTTAGTAATTAGGTTGGCAGTGTTGTCTTGGATGGATGAGTGGCACTGTTGTTTTTAAAAAATAACAATTATTGAGAGTTGAATTCATGATTAAATATACATATACAAAGTAAAGTGCATAAGTTCTCAGTTACAAATATGGTTGACATCGTACCAGAAACATAGATCAATCTTAAGAGTACTTAAAACCAGAAACAGCAGATGAGAGTAGCAAATTGCACAATTTCTTATAAAAAATTATTTTACCCAGGCCACAGACCAATTTCCTATGGAATTCCAGCACATCTTGTATTTCATAAGAAATCCTGATCTTAAAGCGTAACGCCTCTCTAGCTCTTTAACTTTATGGAGTTTAGCACTCCAGGCTTGGAAGGTGGGTAGTGTTACTGCGCCAATTTTGTAGAATTAATGATCTTGCCACCAGGGTTGATATAAATAAACACTCCTCTTGCATTTTGTTCATCGTTGTATTTGGAGAGCATCCCAGAACTGCAATGTAATTAGTAATTATCGATAATGAGAGCTTGGCCTGTAGTCGTACTGAGATATTTCACAGGTGCTTCCCATAGGTGCTTGGTCTTTGGACAGTCCCAGACAATATGGGCCCGATTCACAGAACTAATTTTAAACAAAATCCTAAACTTACTACTTTTGGTATTCACAGAAGTTAGGATTTTGTCTTAAGTTTTTCTTAAAACAGACTTAAAACAGACTTAAGACAGCCTTAAAACAAAATCCTAACTTAAGTCTGTCTTAAGTCTGTCTTAAGACAAACTTAAGACAAAATCCTAACTTCTGTGAATACCAAAAATAGTAAGTTTAGGATTTTGTCTTAAGTTAGTTCTGTGAATCGGGCCCTATGTGACCAGGTGCCTCCCTCCTCCCTGGAGCAGCGAAAACACATATCCTCAATCTGAGGATATATATTATATAGAAATTACGGAGACCTATATATTAGCCATTTTGTGTAAAATTGCATCCGCTTAAAATTGGCACCTCTGAGTGTTGTTGCGTTCAGGCTGTTGATTCTATTCCACACTGCTCTAGAGATCTGCAGGCCTTCTTTTTTAACGCCATTTATCTTGAGCTTTTTCATAGATAGCGGCGGATTTATTATCATTAAAGATTTTCACCCAAGTGCTTACTGACCGCTTGTCTCTAACTTCTAGTGCTTCGCTTAGTTCTAAACTTACTCTTAAACCTCTGGAGTCGACACTTTCTAAAAAATGCTTGATTTGGATAAACGAACATGTAAGCATATCCCTGGAGTGCAGCAGCATTTTCTCTTTTTCGCTCCACTTTTTCCAAGAATCTGAGTTAAGAAAGTCTCTCACTTGCCTGTATCCATTCTCCTCCCATTTCTTTAATACGCTGGTTTGCAACAACTTGTCCTCCCCGGTGTAGAAGTCAGTCAATCTTGTAGAGCCATTTATCTGGGGGATACCAAAAAATTTTAACAATTGAGTTTTTTTGTTTAAAAAGCCATTGGAGAATTTTATACCGCACTTTCTTCGGGTTCTTGGCTGTCCTCATTGGGTCTACGATTTTATACTCATCTAAATAAATTTCCATTAAAAAAAATATCCTTGTCTGAAAAGTTAAGCTGGGGGTAAAATCTATGGTTGGTACCACCCTCCCCTGGATGGGTGGCAGTGTTGTGTTAGATGGACGGGTGGCAGTGTCGTGTTAGAAGGACCATGGTAGGTGGACTGCTGGCAGTTTCATGTTGGAGGAACGGGTGTCAGCTGCATATTAGAAGGGCAGCAGTGCTGTTTAGATGGATCAGAGCATTTGCAGCCACAAAAACGCTATGTACATCTGGCCCAGAATTCCTTCTTCTATTCCCTACAGACTCCCCACTGCCAGTACACAAAGGGCAAAGGGCTGTAGAACCCCTAGGCATCTGCCCGTCAATGGCACCACAGGAAAAGTGGCTCTGGTTCTTCTGTGACCATAAGGTCTCCTTAAATGACCACATTGCCAGACCGAGAAAGTTGTCTTCCTCCCAACTCCATCTGTTCAGGAAGCTAAAAAAAGCACCCGTCAGACAGACTTCAGACCCGCCGTCCAGGCAGTGGTTCTCACACATTGACTTGAGGAAAAGTTATCCTACGAGTCCTTCAAACCCTTCTACACAGTCACACCCCTATGTGCCATACTCCATGCAGCTGCCCATCTAGTGAAACATCTTCACTCAAGGCAAGAATTGAGGTCACAATTGCATCATGTACAAAGCAATTCGCACTGCCCTTCCCCGCCCACCTGAGGAACAAGCACCAATTCACACGAGGACAAGGATCTACCAGAGGCAGCAGGCACATTCTTCTAGAAATCCCAGAAGAAAGAAATCTAAACAAAACAGGCCTTCTTTTTCCAACCTCCAAGAATCTTCCAGATCACATCAGGCAAAATCTGGACCTTCTCACTTTCTGGGAGACTTGACATTTGTAGAATTCACCTCCTGAACTAATCCCCCAGATCTTCACTTGCTTTTACAGACTGTTCTTATGTCATGTTCTTTTTCATCTATGTTGTCTGTAAAATGGATGTATGTCAGTACAACGCGATCTTGTAGATCGCGGTACATGACAACGCTGCCATTACAACGCAAGTCGTTACAACGACTTGCGTTGCAGGGCGTGGATTGTGGAATATTATAATTTTATATTCCAACACCAGTCCACGTAACAGTAGGGAAGGTGTTGGAATATAAAATTGCAATATTCCTTATACAACAGCGCCATCCAGCGCAAGTCGTAGTAACGACTTGCGTTGTATTGGCATCGTTGTAAAGGCATCGCTGTGTTTTCACCGCGTTGTAAACGATGTACCCCCTGTAAAATGCTCTGTTGCAATGTGGCTAGGTCCACACCATAGAAAGATATGAAATACATGAATAAATAGTAAATACATTATTATTTTAGGGCAGGCTACTTTCATCTCTGGCATGAATCAAAAAAGGAGGTTAGCTGGAGAACCTCTTAGTTAATTTATAAATTAGTTCATATTATCCTTACCATGATATATCAATGGAATGTGGTGTAAAATGCAGAAAGTCCCATTATCTGTGCATGTGTCCTGAACTCCACTTCAGACGAGGCAATGCCCCATCTCCTGTGTGTCTTGAAGAGAAGGCACTAGGCTGTAGGGAATTGCTTCAATTTCTCGATTATAAAAATCCAAAACAATATTTACCAAATGAATAAATAAGTTGGCCAGGTTGCTCCAGCTGGTGCCTTTGGTTCGAGTGTGAACAGTTTGGGTTACTTTCCCAAATTCTAACAGACTACATGCTTTCTTCGCAGTTCACGTGTTGGGATCCGCAACCGAAGAGGAACCGAATCTTCAAGAGGACCCGGACCTTCTGCAACAAGGCTGCACCGATGGGAGCTGCTACCCAGCAACAGGGAACCTTCTCATTGGCCGGGCCCAGAGCCTCAGCGCCACGTCCACGTGTGGGCTCCAGGAAGTCCAGGAGTACTGCATTGTCAGCCACCTCCAGGTACTGTACGCATTCATTAATCTTTATTCGGTTTTAAAAAAGACCATAAAAAATACAAGATAAAACAATTCATACATGTTAAGTAAACACAATTACAATTAATCATTCCATAATTAGCCTGGGGCAGTTAAAATAAATAACATTTTATCTTTATAGTATAAAACCAGTTTCTCAATTTGTTGAATAAAATACAATAAAAATCCAAATCTTACTATTCAGTAAATTCCAAAGAAAAAATGTTTTTAGTGCCAAGCCTAATAGTCATCACATGGAAGTTTCATATCGTAGAAGGAAATATGAGTTGTAGGCAGAGAATTAATAAAGTGCAGATGCTAGGAAAGTACATATAGATACTTAAAACTTTCTACATGAATTCTGAGCACGGAATACAGTGCAAGTGCTGGAAAAGTGCATAAAGGTACTTAAAACAGCACATGAAAATTGCGATATTTAGGGCCCAATTCACAGAACTAACTTACGACAAAATCCTAAACTTACTACTTTTGGTATTCACCGAAGGCATTAAGTAGTCTTCAATTAGGATTTTGTCTTAAATTAGGATTTTGTCCTAAATTAGGATTTTGTCCTAAATTAGGATTTTGTCTTAAATTAGGATTTTGTCCTAAATTAGGATTTTGTCTTAAATTAGGATTTTGTCCTTAATTAGGATTTTGTCTTAAATTAAACTTAAGTTTAACTTAAGTTTGTCTTAAATTTAATTGAAGACAAAATCCTAATTTAGGACAAAATCCTAATTTAAGACAAAATCCTAATTTAAGACAAAATCCTTACCTAAGGCAAAATCCTAATTTAAGGCAAAATCCGAAATTAGGACAAAATCATAATTTAGGACAAAATCTTAATTTAAGACTACTAAATGCCTTCTGTGAATACCAAAAGTAGTACATTAATCTTAACCATTTAAAAAGGAGGCTCCACAGACATTCATAAAGTGATTTCTGGCTGGGCGAACATTTGGCAGGACACCATGTTGAAAGCCTAGAGAAGATTCAACCGGTGCAATCCCTTCTCCTCCAGAGATAGCACCACAGGCAGCATTGCAATGATGGTTTCCCCGCCTGGCTTAGCATTCTTTGGGGGTTTTGTCTCTGGGCACTATGCCCAGCCATTTAGCCACAGTTGACTGAGGAGGTATGAAATGTTGAAATGTGATTGTAAGTGGAGAATGTGTGACAGAAACCTGAATGTTGCTAATTGATGACGGTCAGTATTAAGTTGCTGCGTCCAGAAACAGTTGCCTAATGAACTATATTCACCTGCTGAAAAGGAAGTGTTGAGGGTGAAAGACAAAGATTGGAAAAATGAGTTTGTGAGCAAATTTCAGAAGTATTTAGGGAAGGTTTGGGGAAATTGAAAGGCCTGCACATAGAATCATTTTAAATTGAATGAGTTACTTAAGGGTCACAAGCTAAGAGGTATTTTGATGTCAATAAGCAATGGCACAATGAAGCTTTGAAAGAATTAAAAATGAGTAAACATTTGGGGCCATAGAAACAAACGCATCTTCTGTGTGGATGACGTCAGAGGCTCAGGGCAGCAAGGCTAATGGCAAAGAAATGTTATGTATGGGGCTGCCTGACTTTACCAGTACAAAACAGGTTGATCATTTTCCTCTGTGAAAAATGAATGCTTGGATTAATTATGGTAATCCCCATTACTAATGATGGCCTTGGCCCTGACTGACACTGTTGAATCATTGACCAGAGATGACCCCCTCAGAGCCTTCCATGGACAGGCGGCTTTGCTGTTGGGTCTGCATTCAAGGCCAGGCAGCCCCACAGGATTTCCTCACGCGGAGGCAGTGAAAGGGTTAAGCACCAGCCAGCATTCCCCTTTGATCTCTGGTAATACCTTAATCCCAGATTGTGCCATACACCGCAGAGCGGAACTGTCCCTCCCGGGAGCTGTGCGCTCAGCTCTTCCCAGGCTTTCAGAATACAACGCAGGACCCCCTCACCCCCAGGGCACATACAGGCCTTCCATACCAGGGCAGACACAGGCCTCCCTGACCAGGGCAGACACAGACCACCCATACCAGGGAAGACACAGGCCTCTCTCACCAGGGCAGACACAGGCCTCCCTGACCAGGGCAGACACAGACCACCCATACCAGGGAAGACACAGGCCTCTCTCACCAGGGCAGACACAGGCCTCCCTGACCAGGGCAGACACAGACCACCCATACCAGGGAAGACACAGACCACCCATACCAGGGAAGACACAGGCCTCTCTTACGAGGACACACACAGGCCTCATTTACCAGGGCAGACACAGGCCTCTCTCACCAGGGCAGACACAGACCACCCATACCAGGGAAGACACAGACCACCCATACCAGGGAAGACACAGGCCTCCCTTACCAGGGCAGACACAAGACTCCCTTACCAGGGCAGACACAGGCCTCCCTTACCAGGGCAGACACAAGACTCCCTTACCAGGGCAGACACAGGCCTCCCTGACCAGGGCAGACACAGACCACCCATACCAGGGAAGACACAGACCACCCATACCAGGGAAGACACAGGCCTCTCTTACGAGGACACACACAGGCCTCATTTACCAGGGCAGACACAGGCCTCTCTTACCAGGGCACACACAGGCCTCCATTACCAGGGCAGACACAGGCCTCCATTACCAGGGCAGACACAGGCCTCCATTACCAGGGCAGACACAGGCCTCCTATACCAGGGCAGACACAGGCCTCCATTACCAGGGCTGACACAGGCCTCTCTTACCAGGGCAGACACAGGCCTCCCTTACCAGGCCAGACACAGACCACTCTTACCAGGGCAGACACAGGCCTCCCATACCAGGACAGACACAGGCCTCCCATACTAGGGCAGACACAGGCCTCCCTTACCAGGGCAGACACAGGCCTCACTTACCTGGGCAGACACAGGCCTTTCTTATTGGGGCAGACACAGGCCTCACTTACCTGGGCAGACACAGGCCTTTCTTATTGGGGCAGACACAGGCTTCTCTTACCAGGGCAAACACAGGCCTCCCTTACCAGGGCAGACACGGGCCTCCCTAAACCAGGGAAGACATAAGCCTCCCTTACCCCAGGGCAGTCACAGGCCTCCCATACAGGGCAGACACAGGCCTCCCATACAGGGCAGACACAGGCCCTGTCTCACCAGGGCAGACACAGGCCTCCCTTACCTGGGCACACACAGGCCTCCCATACCAGGGCTGACACAGGCCTCCCATACCTGGGCAGACACAGGCCCTGTCTCACCAGGGCAGACACTGGCCTCCCATACCAGGGCAGACACAGGCCTCCCTTAACAGGCCAGACACAGCCCTCTCTTACCAGGGCAGACACAGGCCTCCCTTGCCAGGGCAGACACAGGCCACTCTTACCAGGCCAGACACAGGCCTCCCTTACCAGGACAGACACAGGCCTCCCATACCAGGCCAGACACATCCCTCTCTTACCAGGGCAGACACAGGCCTCCCTTATCAGGGCAGACACAGGCCTCCCATACCAGGGCAGACACAGCCCTCTCTTACCAGGGCAGACACAGGCCTCCCTTGCCAGGGCTGACACAGGCCTCCCATACCAGGCCAGACACAGACCTCTCTTACCAGGGCAGACACAGGCCTCCCATACCAGGGCAGACACAACCCTCTCTTACCAGGGCAGACACAGGCCTCCCTTGCCAGGGCTGACACAGGCCTCCCATACCAGGCCAGTCACAGCCCTCTCTTACCAGGGCAGACACAGGCCTCCCTTGCCAGGGCAGACACAGGCCACTCTTACCAGGCCAGACACAGGCCTCCCTTACCAGGACAGACACAGGCCTCCCATACCAGGCCAGACACAGCCCTCTCTTACCAGGGCAGACACAGGCCTCCCTTGCCAGGGCAGACACAGGCCACTCTTACCAGGGCAGACACAGGGCTCCCATACCAGGGCAGACGCAGCCCTCTCTTACCAGGGCAGACACAGGCCTCCCTTACCAGGGCTGACACAGGCCTCCCATACCAGGCCAGACACAGCCCTCTCTTACCAGGGCAGACACAGGCCTCCCTTGCCAGGGCAGACACAGGCCACTCTTACCAGGCCAGACACAGGCCTCCCTTACCAGGACAGACACAGGCCTCCCTTACCAGGGCAGACACAGGCCTCCACTAGCAGGGCAGACACAGGCCTCCACTAGCGGGGCAGACACAGGCCTCACTTACCTGGGCAGACACAGGCCTTTCTTATTGGGGCAGACACAGGGCTCCCATACCAGGGCAGACACAGGCCTCCCTTACCAGGGCAGACACAGGCCTCTCTTACCTGGGCAGACACAGGCCTTTCTTATTGGGGCAGACACAGGGCTCCCATACCAGGACAGACACAGACCTCCCTTACAGGGCAGACACAGGCCTGCCTTAACAGGGCTGGATACAGTTCTCTCCCCTAGGCATAGATACAGAACTTGGCTACCAGGACTGGATGTGGACATCACCTCCCATCCCAACGCTGGATGCAGACCTCACCAACCAGGACTGGAGTCTGTCTCCACCTCCCAGGACTGGGCACAGACCTAACCACCCAAGGCACCCTCCAAGCTGGATACAGACCTCACCTACCAGAACTAGACACAGCCCTCTCCTCCCAGACAACCCCCAGGGCATGATCCACCCATCACCTGCCATGACTGGATACAGATCTCATCCACCAGGGCTGGCTACAGACCTCACCAGCAAGAGAGCTCCTCCCACAGCCCACAATATGCTGCCACCAGGGGATCCACCTCTATTTTGGACATGCCCTGGAGGATGAGGTACCCGAGACCCAAGAAGGCTAGGTGAGGAAGCCACACACTCCCTTCTCCTATTGAATTGTATTTGCCCAGGAGGATGGGTTCCCTCGAGCCCTTAAAGTCTCTGGGAGGAGAGCCACACACACAAACGCTGGGCACATTGTGGAGTTCGCTGCCTACAGCTAACCTTGTAGCATGGTGTCGGATGACTGCGAGGGTGGGGGGCTTTGTAACAGGGCCTGGCTGCAGACGGGGGGGGGGGGGGTTGACTTTTCTTATAGTAACAAAATATTACTTTATGTTTACACAAATCTAGAAATTCACTTTAAAAAACAAAGTTTAACATAATGTTATAGTTAGGAAAAAAGTTCAGTAAGAATGTAATGTTTTAAACTAAAAATAAAAGTAGAAATTCGCCAGTTATAGTTGTAGTTATCTCAACTAACTATAACTCTCGCCCTCTCCATACACTGCTAATTATCCCATATCTTACATCACATCTTCTATGATGGCATTGGTAATATCACTGCCACATTTGCAGTTAAATTATTGATGAGAAAACTGTGCATGGCGGGGATGAGTAATCAGTATATGATGGTTCAATGAGAGGTGGGTGTCCGACCAGTATCCTGTGTTTGTTTCAAATAATGACTTTCAAAGCCCATTTGTGCCCGGAGCACCGTCTCTGCCGAATGTATGACGTAACAACGCATACATTTACAATGCATGCCTTTACAACGCAGTGTTTACATTGCAACATCCTTTACAAGGCATTCTTTTACATCGCATGCCATTACATAGCCTTTTCAGAAACTACCTTTACAACGCATACCATTACAATGCATACCATTACATCACATTTAAGGTAAGTGTTGGATAACGTAAGTGTAATAATTACTATTTCCACTCCAGTGAGTGCAACAGTAGGGTAGGTGTTGGATAGTGTAGGAGTAAAAACTACTATTCTAACTCCAGTGAGTGCAACAGTAGGGTAAGTATTGGATAGTGTAAGGGTACTACGCGTTGTAATGGTATGCATTTTAATGACTTGCAATGTAAGGCCTGTGTTGTAGTGAGATGGGTTTTAATGACATGCATTGTAGTGACATGCGATTTAATGGCTGCGTTGTAAGGACATGCTATATAAAGGTAGTGCTATGTAATAACTACGTTGTAAAGGTTGTTTACCGTCTTGGCCAGAGTTACTGGTAAACCTTTCCAGTTGCTTCTTTGTATAACTAAGTTGTTAGTCTACTGAAATGTCAACAAGTGCAGGGTATCAAGAGATCATAATGCTCACTCCAGCCTTGATGACAACTGCTGGTCTAATAGCATTCCCCTTCCTCAACATCTATATGGCTCTGCTTGCCAACATCATCAAATCCCACGTCATAAACATCATATCCTACACCGATGACACCCAACTCATCCCGTCTCTGTCTGACAAGACTACCACCATCAGAAACAATTTCACCAAAGGCATGATCACGGTAGCAGAATGGAGCCCAACTGCCTGAAGCTCAACTCCAACAAGATGGAAGTGCTGGTCTTCAGAAACAAAAACTCTCCATGGGACTCAAGCTGGCGGCCGCCAGAGCTCGATCCACACCAAAATCCACCGACCACACCAGAAACCTGGGAAACATCCTGGATGATAAACTCAACATGATAGCGGAAGTCAACGGATTCTGCTCCGCCTGTTTCCACATCCTACGCCTGCTACACAAGATCATCAAATGAAGGCCCCAGAACACCAGATACACCGTCACACAGGCACTGATCACTAGTAGACTCGACTACGGCAATGCAATCTACGCTGGGATCTCCAACCAGCTCCGAAGCAGACTCCAAACCATCCAGAAAGCTGCAGCAAAACTCACCTTCAACCTCCCTTGTAGCACACTCATCACTCCATGCCTCAGAGAGCTCCGCTGTCTCCCAATACACAAACACAGCCAATTGAAACTCCTCCCACACATGTACAAAGCACTGCACAACATTGGACCAGAATACTGGAACAACTGCTTGCACTTTCACCAGCTGAGCAAACACCTGTGCTCAGCCACACTCTCACTCACTCACACACCCGCATCCACAATAGCAGAACTCGAGGCCGCTCATTCTCCTACATTGCACCCAACTGCTGGAACAACCTTCCTCAACACATCAAAACCTCCTCCTTATCGCTTCCTGAATTTCCAAGCTGAAGCTGAAGAAATAACCCATCAACTAACTATGTGAGGCCCAGTACCTACACACCTGCTCATGCACCTGGATACCCTCATCTGTGATAGCCACAGTGTAGTTATGGTTAGGACCAGCAGCGGCCGTCACAGGTAAACGCGGTGGAGCGGTAGGGCACGGACGGGGTGGGGTGGTAGGGGGGAAAGTCGACAGACCATGGAATAGGTATAATTAAATAAATAAATAATACCTATTCCATCGTCTGTCGGCTTCCCCTCCTGCGCCACACTGCCCCACCCAACCCCCGCAATGCGCTTACCTGTGCTGGCCGCCACTGGTTAGGACAGAGTTTCAATAGAAAGAGTGTTTCTTGTTTAGCTAACAGCTTTGTCACCATTTGACAAATCGACATGAAACTTTCCCATAAAAGTTCATCCATCGCAGCAACTTCCCAGAAAGTTTTGCATCAATCCATCAAGTGGAGTCCCAAAAAAAGGGGGGGTCCAAAAACATTGATTTCACTTGATAACTCCGAAAGGAAATTTTGTCCTCCAATAACAGAAAAAACAGCTGAACAGAATTACATCAAATCTGACAGAGTTCAAACTTTACTCAAAGTGTGCTTTTCATTATAGGGTGTAACTGTTCAGACTTTTTCAAGAAATGTGTGTTTGAAGAGCTACTTGAGTAGGCTTGAAGGTGTTCAAAGGCAGGTATATCTGGATGATCTGTCACGTGGTAAAAATAGACCCCTTTCATTGAACAAGGGAGCTTTTTTGACCCACACTGATTGGCTGGCTGCAATTCAGAGAAAAATGTTGTGGCCACCATTACAGGACTTGGTCCCTTTGGTCATGAAAATGTAAAACAAATAGACTATAAAGAGCAGAATCCTCCCCCAGAGCCCAAAATAAAAAGAATTGTTCTGCGGGTAATGGGATACTCCTGTGGGAACCAGCACAGTCCTCCAGTGAGGTACTGGGAATGAAGCTACAGTTCTGATACCGCGGTAATCGCGAAACAATTAAAAAACATGAAAACAAAATGTGAGTGGGGTGTTTGAGTGGAGAAGGCTACCGGTGGTGGGGTCTGTGGGAAGGCTAAGCCCAGTGCCCAACCCCCCACTGTGCCTGGTCATAAGCCATACACAGCAGGGGGTTGGCTGGTGTTGTTGGCCACAGGGTCATGCGCAATGGAGACTGGATGGCCGCGGGGTGTTGGGTGCGGGTCCTGACCTGATTTGACAGTTTCATGACTCTCTCCATTTTTAATATTTGTTAAATTGGCTGATATGTATAATTAATTAATCAGCTGCCCAGAGGTCTCCCACTGTCTCCTGTAGTTTATAGTTTTCAGAACCTTTGGCCCTTATTACAATTGGCGGTCGGACCGCCGACCACCATCGTTTCGGGCAGGTTACTCTCCAACAATGAGTCGGCAGTCCCACCTGCCCGATTAGATAGGACCACCGTGCAGGTGGTCATAAAATGCTATTTTCTGCTGTGGCTTGTGCTGCGGCCCATAAAAAGGGACGCAGCAGAAGCTGCAGTAGAAAAGGGCACTTTGTGCACGTGCATGCACCATGTGCCAGGCACCACATGGTGCCTGGCACATGAGGGGCACTAAGTGAGTCCCTCAGGCTACTTAGCAGTGGCATATGGGGAATGGGGCTCTGCGTGGGGCCCCCAAAGTCACTTTCTGTCTGCCTTTTCATGGGAGTGGGACCACCATGAACAAGCAGTCGGAAAGGGATATCCTATTCCCTACGGCGGTGCCTGCGTAGGCACCGCCTCCATTGTAGGGTTAGGAATCCGACCGCCATCCAGACAGGATCTTTGATCCTGTCGGTGGCGGCGGTTTTAACTGCCCCCTTCCCCTCTCCCCCGCTTTCCATCTTTGGTGTGGAGGAAACAGTGTAGGCAGTGGTGAAATTCACAGCATTGAACATTTTCCAATCCTGCAACAAGTTTAAATCGCCTGCAAGGTAATCTTTTATTGGTTGAAGAGAGAAGACTCCCAAAGCAGTTTCCTCTAAACAAAAAATAATTCACCCAACACACAGGGAGTTTTCTCCCTGTGCATGGGGGAAAATCCTAAATTTGTGTGGCACAGAGCCACATGCCTCGCCTGGCAGCCCGGGTCAGGGAAAATGAGCGACAGTGAGACGGCCATCACTGTTCTCTGATGCCCGATGATGGCGGATATACCACCAGGTCAGATGTTTACCCAACTGAGCAACCCCGACCCTCCACGACTATAAACAGAGTGGGTGAACCATGAGCTCGGCGGGTGCCGGAGCTCGGGTGAGTTACAGCGGTGCTCTTGCTCCACCAAACTCTAAATGAGACTTCTTGTCGCGTTCCATCTAAAAGTGCACAGGGCGGAGACGATGGTAGGGGTGGTTCACACGAGAGCGATGGATCACAAAAGGGGTCCAAATGTTGTGACCTAGCAAAGGAGCACCAAATCTCCTAACATAACAACTGCCACAGGAAGTATTGGGCAAGTACGACAGGTGAGCAGAGTGGCGGCTGCACAAGTGAGGTTACAGAGCCATAAGAGAACACATCAGGATGAGACAGTGCTTAAATTGTGCCAGTGGTTTCCAGGGCTCGGCACTGGCACTCAATGTTCAACAACAGCGCTTATAACAGTCTGCCACAAGGTGGCGCTGTCTGGCTAATTTACAGATGACCACAACAACAGTTCATTATTAATTCAATGTAGATTAAAAATGACTATTAACTGCCACCCGAGCCATTCTTATAGCTTTGAGGGGCCTGGAATAGTCTGAAGTGTCACACGTGTAGGCGTGTGATGGTTAGTAGTTGTGTTGTTACTATGATTGGCAGCATGGCAGGAGCAATGTGTGGTGCAAGCTGCAATGTCTTCCTGACGAGAGCCCGGGCACTTATTTCTTTACAAATTAGGCACAGGGAGGGGGTGAAGAATGTAGGGATTGTGCACAGATCCGCGTTGTTACTGAGGCATGCCATGCCGCACATAAAGCATAGACCGGCCTCATTTTACGCCTGCCTTGGCCCATCAGGGGTTTGTTACTGCGAGCTAGAACAAACCTTGCTCGCCGTGATGGTGGCCATTGGGCAGCGAGCCGCGGGCCTCTGCCCACGGCGCTTCAATGCACTTGGATCCCCCCAATGGACCAGGCTGGGGGACTCTTGAGTTCTGCGCCTTCCTGTCCACCCTCCAGCGTTACCAGGGCGACAGCGAGCTCCCGCGAGGCCGGTTTACAAATCCTGCCATGCTCTGTGCACGCGGCTGCAAGGGCGCCTGGCGCGACGCCCGCCCAAGAGCTCAGGAAGGGGAGGAGGCAACGATCCAGATAAGAACTTGGGAGATCTTGGAAACAAAATGGGGGTGGGTTGAAGTAAAGGTGGGAGGGATAATTCTAAGGGCGAGCAGAGGGAAGGAGGCTGGAGATGGTCCAAAGACCCACCAGGATCAGCGAGGAGTGTAAGAAGGCGCCAGCGAAGAAAGGGAAGGCCCGGGTCCAGACAGACAAAGTTAAAAAAGACAAACATTTAGGCCTGCAAGGTTACCTCTTTATTTTGAGCATTTTAAGGACTTTTTTTTAAAACTGAGAAAAAACTCTTAGTAGACCTATCAAGGGTCAAAGATTCCCAGGACAGAACTTATATTCACATGCAGCTCGCAGAAGTGTGAGGCTCTTGTCCCCTTTTCAATGTATGCATGTAAAACTTACATACCTTCATACATACAGTAAAAACTCCAAAACCTTTATTTTTAAAACCTTTTTTTCAAGGGAAACAGAGATTTCCCATTGAAGAAGCCCTTTCTTGACCACTCTATCATTTTCGGGGAGCGAGAGATTAAGTTATCCTCCCAATTTCCTTACTGGTCCGTCTTACACTACTGCGGCTCCCACGACAGGATGGAAATTCTGACGGGCAGATTTACAATCCCCTTGCGTGACTTTTGCGCGCCGTTGCGTCACTTTTGTGAGGCAGCAGCAGTGTAAATGTTGCGGCCCATTTACAGCATGACTCATCTATGGAGATGCGTCACGTTGTAAAGCCCTGCGTCACATTATGCCTGCGGCAGGTATAATATATGCAGGGGGGGGGCGTTCCCACGCAAAAAGCCATGTAGAACTGACGCAGTGAAATCTTCAAGATTTCACTGCGTCACTCTACGCCTTCACTGCGTCAAAATCCCTACGCCTGGGGCGTGGCTTGGCGGGCGAAGATGGCGGTCGCAGCCTTGTAGAGCTCCCGCCGGCCCGGACTTAATTTGATCATTTATCCTGACCTCCGAGCCCACTGTCGGTACCCAGTGATTGCTTTCGATCTAAGGGAACCTCCGGTCTACTTTGGTGTGTTGATCCTGTCTTTCCTCCCTTCCTGTGGTCGGAGGGAGGCGGCGGCGGAGTGCGGCCTGGTGGCCGGCCGGAGACCGGGGACCTCGAGTTTCGTGCCGCCGGGTGGCGGCTGCGACCTGGCGGGTGCGGGTGGCATCCGCTACGCCGCTCTTGGCTCATCTCTTTGACCGCGATCGCCTGGAGATCTGGCCGGTGCCTACAGATCCTACCCATCGGCTCACCCTCTGAACGACCAACGAGCGGCGGCGGTGAGGCGAGGTCCCGCGACAGTCTGAAGACCGGGGCTCCTTGTGCCCCGAGGCGGCCGGGGATAGACTAGTGACCGGTGGGGCATCTGATCCGCCTCTCCTGGCTCGGCCCGCTGGATACAGCTGCCCACGGACGGCGGACCCGCAGATTCTTCCGATTATACCCTGGGCGGCTGCCTGTGGGGACGAGTGTGGGTGCGGCCTGTCCTACCGGGGTGACGCCGGGACCTCGATTTCCGCGACATCCGATCGCGGCAGCCGGCCCGCATCCGTCCCTCTCTGGGGCCTCATCTGGGCCGTCCCGTTCAGGACTGGTGGCAGTGCCCGAAGGTTCGGGGGTGGTGCCCACCTGGCCCAACGCTTGCCATGACCAGGGACAAGGGAGGTGGCCCGTCTAAACATGGCCCCATCGATAAATTCACCGGGCCGAGTGGTGGCGCCGGGGTGGTCGGTGGTAGCGGCGGCCCCGGGCCGGACAATGCAGCTATCCTGGCGGCCATCACCCAGTCCCGAGACGTGCTCGATGCCAAGATTGGAGCGGTTGGGGCGGATGTCGCGCTCCTGCGCCAGGACCTTCGCAGCGCGGTGGAGCGGATCGCTGGGGCCGAGACCCGTATCACGGAGACTGAGGCGGACATTAGTGGCCTGAAGAAGTGACTAGCGGAGGTGGAGAGCGTCCAAAAGACACTAGCGGCCCGCGTGGAAGATGCAGAAGGGCGCGCGCGGCGCAACAACCTCCGCTTCATTGGTTTTCCAGAGCGGTGCGAGAAGGACAACATGGAGCGGTTCCTGACCGGGTGGCTGGAGAGCTGGCTCCCCGAGGGGGCACTGTCTACGTGCTTTGTCATTGAGAGGGCCCACAGGGCTCTGACCCAGCGGCCACCGGAGGGTGAGCGCCCACGGCCAGTTATCGCTCGCCTACTGAACTACCATGACCGGGATGTTATCCTGCGGGAGGCGAGGAACAAGGGCTCCCTCACCTTCGAGAATCATACCATCATGATTTTCCCGGATTACACGAAAATGGTGCAGCAGCAAAGGCAATCCTTCATGGACGCTAAGGCTAAGCTTCGGGGCCTCAAGCTCCAATACTCGCTCCTGTATCCGGCTCGCCTGCGAGTGATATATCAGTCTCGGACCCATTTCTTCGAGTCGCCGGAGGAGGTGTTCCGCTGGACCGATGAGGCGGTGCGACTCCGGCCCCATGCCCAGCCGGGGCTGGACCCGGGCAGGTCTCAGGGATCGTCGCCGGAGCGGACGGATCGCCCGCCCAAGAGGGGCCGCCATCGGAGTTCTCGTTCCAAGAAAAGATCGGCTTCCGCCTGTGCTTCGCAATCGGGCGGTGCCAGGGACTCGGAACACTCCGATGCGGGCAGCTGAACACTGCTGGGCCTACACGCACTTTGTATGCTGCATACTGCATTGCTCTGCTTCGGCTGGTGAGACTGTTTCATTTTGTCCTTGATGTGCCAGTCGGTTCCCATGTGAAGACTTTGGTTATTGTCATGGGGATGCAGTGAGGTTCGGAGGGTACCGTACGTGGGCCTCAGACCCTCACAGATGTGAGTGTTGTTGGGGGGGTGGTGTGTGTGTGTCACTGTGGGGTTGCGGGGATCCATTGGTATGGCGGGCCCTGGGTCCTCTGTTTTGGGCCCGGGTCTCTCCATACCGCGACAGATACTTCAATGTTTTCTGAGGTATTGGGGTGGTGGGTGTGGGGCTTGGGAGGGTGTTCTGGTGTTGCACTTGTTGGGGGGGTTCTGGGTTGGGATGGGGGCGCTGAGTTTGCGGGCTGGGGAGGTGGGTCCACACATGTCTGAGGCTGTGGTTCTTGTCGATTTGCGGGTTGCACCTGGGTGGGAGGGAGGGCCAGATTTTGGACTGTATATTGACAATGGCTGATGCTGCGCTTATGTCTCCTTCGAAGACCCTGCGGGTGGTAACATGGAATGTGCGGGGTATCCTAGATAAGATCAAGCGTGGGGCTGTGCTGCGATGGGGAAAGAGGGAGATGGTGGATGTACTCCTGCTTCAGGAAACTCACATGCTGGGCTCCAAGGCCCTTAGCCTCCAGAGGTTCGGTTATCACCAGGTCTATCATGCTGGCTTTACGAGGGGATCACGGGGGGTGGCCATATTGATACATCGTAGAGTGGCCTATGTCCATGAGAAGCAATGGATTGACCCTCAGGGAAGGTTTGTCTTTGTTAAGGGCCTACTGGGCTCCGAGCCGGTGGTCTTTGGCAGTGTCTACGCCCCTCCCCCCCTGCAATGGGCACTGTCTGAGCGGCTGTTTGCGCTGTGGGACGAAATCCCAGAGGTCCTGACTGTGGTGGGGGGTGATTGGAATGAAGTCATGGATGTGGGCCTGGACCGCCTGAGGCGAGCGCGTGTAGTGTCTGACCCCCCCCCGTGGCTGCCCCCACCCGGTTGTGTGCGACTGTGCGTAGTCTGGGCTGGATCGATGTGTGGCGGCATTTTCATCCCGCAGTGCAGGCCTTCACGTATGTATCGGCGGTGCATGGGTCATTTTCGAGACTCGATTATTTGTTTGTACCGGGTGCCTGTCTGAACCGTGTCAGGGACGCCACGATACTCCCCAGGGGCCTCTCGGATCATTCCCCTGTTCTGGCCACCGTAACCCTCCCGTCTAAACGACAACCCTTTCGTTGGCGTATGTCCGCCTGGCAGTTGCAGCGGCCGGAGTATGTGGCGCACTTACGCGAAGAGATCGACCACTTCTGGCGCGAGAACTTGGTTGGGGATGTCGATGCCATTGTTGTGTGGGAGGCGCTGAAGCCCACGATCCGGGGCATTGATATAGCTTGGTGTGCGGCCGCTCGGCGGGAGCGCCGGGAGGCCATTGTGACTGCCGCGGCCCACGTGGAGGAGCTGGAGCAGCGTGGTCGACTCGGGGGTGACGATGGCGTCGTGCGGCAGCTCCTACAGGCCCAGCAGACATATTCCTCGGTCCTCTATGAGGAGGCCCGGCAGGCGTGGCTCGCCACGCGTAGCAGGGTGTATCAGTGGGGCGATAAGTCCTGCACCATGCTACATAGGCTTTGCCAGGCGACTTTCCAGCCCCTTGAGCTACCCGGCATTACGGCGGAAGATGGCTCGGTTATGACCGACCCGGATCGGTTGGCGGCTAGCTTTGCCCGCTACTACGAGGCACAATACGCCCCTCGTGACCCATTGATGGAGGGCGAGATTGCCTCTTACTTGGACGACCTGCTCCCGCAGGCAGTTCCGGAGGAGACTAGAACGGCCTTGGAGGCCCCGCTAACGTCCGAGGAACTTGGGGAGGCCCTTGGCCAATTGAATACTGGGAAGGCGCCCGGCCCGAGCGGTTATCCGGCCGAATTTTATAAAAAGTTCCATGTCCAACTGGGACCCCACTTTCGCAGCGCCCTGGAGGCGGCGCGGTCTAGAGGCGAGTTGCCACCTGACTGGCGTCATGCTGAGATTGTGGTCTTTTTGAAGCCTGGCAGGGCGCCGGATCGACACGACTCTTACAGGCCAATCTCCCTCCTCAACATCGAGGCCAAGATCTTGGCGAAAGCCCTGGCGAATCGCCTTCTGCCCCACATCGCCGACCTGGTCCACCCTGACCAGGCCGGGTTCATGCCGCACAGGGCCACCAGGCATAATATCCGGCGGGCGCAGGCAGCGATCGACGCCATGGGTGCTAGGGATGAACGGGCCGCACTGCTCCTCGCGGACATGGACCGGGCCTTTGACTCGGTGAGTTGGGCGTATTTGTTCACCTTGTTGGCCCGCCTCAATCTAGGGCCCGTCTTCTTGTCCTATATCCGGCTCCTGTATACTAATGTTACGGCATCGGTCCGGGTAGCCGGTGCGGTCTCGGGGCGCTTCCAGATCGGCCGTGGTACTCGGCAGGGCTGCCCGCTGTCCCCCTATCTGTTTGCCCTGGCCATGGAGCCCCTGGCGTCGCGGATACGAATGGATGCCCATCTACGTGGTTTCGTCTGGAACGATACCCTAACGGATAGGATTGCGCTTTACGCGGACGACGTCCTCCTGTTCCTTACCGACCTGCGGCGCTCGGGCCCTCGTGTATTGGAGATCATGCGGGGGTTTGGCGAAGTTTCAGGGCTCCGCCTTAACTTGTCTAAGTCGACCCTGTGGGTTCTACGTGGCGGAGTGGTTGCCGACCCTTGGGCCGCCGACCTGCGCGTGGCGACGGACGGCCTGAAATATTTGGGTGTTTTCCTCTCGACTTCGCGAGCCGTGGCCTGGGCACGCAGTGTCTTGCCGGTGTGGGAACGGGTCCAGGCTGATGTCAAGACGTGGTCCAGAATGCCCCTTACGATTTTTGGGAGGTCGGCCATCTTTAAGATGGTGGCGCTGCCGAGACTGCTGTACCAACTCCAACATTTCCCGCACCCTATTGGCATGGAGTGGTTCCGTCAGGTGAACTCTGTGCTGAGCCGCTTCCTGTGGGATGGCGGTGCGGCCAGGGTGGCCCTGAAGACGTGCTTTCTGTCCACTTACTGTGGTGGTTTGGCCACGTCCGACCTCCTCTCCTACTACCAGGCGTCACATCTTCTTGTCCTCAATGAATGGTGGTACGGGGACAGGAGTGACCCGGCCTATGCCCTGGAGAGGCATCTTATGGGTGACCGTACGCTCCACACCGTTCTCTACTCGGCCCGTATACGCCGTGGGTTGCCGTCGGTAACAAAAGTGGTCTTTGCAGTGTGGCGGCAGTCTTTGCGCCGCATGGGTTGGTGGGGCAAATTAACGGCTGAAACGCCGCTGTGGCACAACGGTCTGCTCCCGGAACTGGCGGCCTTAGCCGGGTTCGAGGGTTGGGAGGCTATTGGAATTACACAACTGGGCCAGGTCATGTCAGGCGCCACCCTCAAATCCTTTGAGGAACTCCGAGTAGAGTTCCAGATGCCTCAGTCCCAGTTCTTCCGTTACCTCCAGCTGAGGCATGCCCTCGCCCCAAGCATTGCCGGCCTCGACTCCCTGCCGGAGTTCAGCCCGATTGAGGCGAAAGTGTTAATGGGAGACATGGGAGACAAGAAGGTCTCTGGGATTTATCGGTCCCTTGTTACTCACTGCTCGTCCACCCTTAGCTCCCTTCGGGACGCATGGGAGATAGACGTGGGCGCCTTGGATGAGGACGACTGGAGGGAGGCGCTGGAGTCCCCGCGCGGCACCGCAATCGCGGTCCGGCTTCGCCTGATACAATTCAAATACCTGCATCGTGCCTACTACACACGTGAACGACTGTGGAAGGCTGGGTTGATTGCGTCACCGGAGTGCCTGCGCTGTGGGGAAGTGCCTGGCTCCCTGATACATACGGTGTGGTCGTGTGGTCGCCTGGCTGGATTCTGGAGGGGCGTATGGAGTTGCCTGGCTGAGGTCCTGGGCTGGGATCTTCCTCGAACCCACAGGCTAGGCCTGCTGCACATTATGGAAGGGGTTGGGGGCAACATATACAAGCGTCACTTGCTGCTCCTGGGCCTGGTGGTTGCTAAGCGCGACCTGGCTCGGGCCTGGAAATCTGTGAGGGCCCCCCCCCTGTCTGCGTGGAAGGCTGGGCTGGACTACTTTATGGGTCTTGAGAAACCGGTCTTTGAGGCGCGGGGTTGCCCACGCAAACACTTCAAGATCTGGAGGCGGTGGGCCGACTACCGTGACCTGACCTTGGAACCCCCGGCGGAGCAGGAGGAGGACGTTTGATCGCAGTGACTCTTCTGGCCCAAATGGCACGACCCTGGTTGCACTATACCTGCTTCCTCTATGTGAATCGTTTTTGTGTTGCCTCTGTACATGTGTGGTGGGGGGGGGGATGGTGGGTACGGGTGGGGGTGTAGTTGGGGTTGGGATGGGTTGTTAGGGCATTTTTAAAGCTGAGCTTCATTGACACTAGCTTTGTGAATCTTATGTATGTTACCTCTGCATTGATGCTGTTGTGGTGATCTTGGTGTGTGAAGATGCCACATTCTTGATACTTTTATGCTCAATAAAATTGGTTGTGAAAAAAAAACAATCCCTACGCCTGCTAAGACCAGGCGTAAGGAATGACGCAGGGCTTTTTGAATGGTACTCACCCATCTATTGTGGCACATTGCTGGAGTTGCGTCACTTTCATGAGCAACTCCAGCAATGCGTCACTTTTGCACCAACAGATGCGTCAGAATTTCTGACGCATCTGTTAATCCTTGTGGCGTGGAGCAATATTGTAAATACAGCGCATCCATGGTGGCGCAAGGACATTCGGCGCTGACGCAAGGAAACTGACTGCATCTACCCAGAATCGTCAGTTCCTTGTAGATCTGCCCCTGAATCTTTTCGAGGTCTACCGGCAAGTTGTTGGTAAATACCCCCAAACTTGCCAGATTCTGGGTTCTGCGCCTTTAAGAAGCACCCACTCTATAAACCCGAAAATTATAGTAAATGTCTTCACTTTGAAAATCCATCATCTTCTGTATTTACTGGGCAAATATTTTCCATGTCTGAAGGCCAAGTCACACAGGGGTTTGCTGTCCCGAAAGGATTATTTTTGTACGCCTCGGTTCTAGTTAGGTATACAAAAGTGTTTGTGAATCAGTTATATTAAGAGGATAAGAAGTACGTGCGTATAAAACCCTAATTATAATTACTTCTTTAAATAATTGCTAATTCCTTGATTCTTCTGTGCCATGGGCTGCACGTGGGCTAGGCCAAAATATGTGTTGTAGCCCCACACAGATATCTCCGGATATGCATAGGTCAGGCCTGGCTTGTCAGCCTCTTCCTGGTTAGTGCCACTTGTTACCAGAAGGCAGCTTCAGAGCACTTGACAACAGACAGATATGCCGCTGAACGCGCGACACGCAGGGGAGCATGGGCGGGCAGCGCCCTAGTCCCATACGACGGGCGAGCAGAGCCCTTTGCGCATCACCCCTCCCTGAGCCTACCTCCTACGCAAGCAGCCAATAGGGAGGGGTCACCTGGGAGAAGGGGGCGTCCCCTATGTTATAAAGAGGCGCAGCAACTATGCTCGGCCTCTCTTTCCCGCCAGGATTCCTTAGGCTCAGTAGTAAGTAGGGTCTACAGCCGGCAGTGAATCTCACTGGTAGCCATATCCATTATGTAATAGAGCAATTTGAGGCTCTAAACAGCGACCGGAAGTAGCTAGGTGGGTGGGGGGCTCTGTCATCGACGGGGGCCTCCTCCAGAGCTGTGGCGGAGTACAGGGCGATCTGGAAGCAGATGGACAGTAAGGGTACCTCTGCGGCAGAAGGATACAGTCTAGATACCTCTGCCTGGCACAGTAAGGGTGCCTGAGCCAAGCACCTGGAGCCGAAGGGGGTTCCAGAAAACAGCGTTGGCGCCCCGTTAGTCCTTCGGGCGGGCGGGGGGCCTGAACCGACCGGGGGTGTGCCTCATCGCTCCGCCCTGACAGGGGGGGCGGTAGCATAACGAAATGGTAATTTACTGCACCGTCAGAGCATCGTTTCGCCGTGCAAGATGGCTCCTTGGGCATGCGGGTCAGCGAGGGGCTGCCGCATTGGATCGCCTGTAAGATGACCCACCTTAACTGCTACCTGTGTTGTACGAAATAAACCTGCAGCACTGCTTTCCCCACAAATATGTCTCATGAGTTTTCTTTGGTATGTAAGTGGATAATGTGCAATGCGGGGCGAGCACTGGCGGTGTGGGCACTAGAATTTGCATATCGAAAACATCCTAAATGCTTTCAAAATATGAATAGAACGTTTGGTTCACAGCTCAGCTGAGATATCCAGAGGACCGGCTGCTCTTTATAAGACCTGGCTTTTCGAGCAGTAGCAGCATTCCCCACCCCAGCGCCTTGAGACCCTCACGGGTGAGTAGTGCGCTTTATAAATGATATGATTGATTGATTGACTGATTATAGGGGCTGGTGGTTAGTATCCAGGTTTTAGGTTGCAGATCTCGAGAGAACTCAGCCCTTCATCCCTCTGAGGTCGGCTGATAGAGTGTTATCGAGTTTGCCAATGGAAGCGTCTGTGATGAAGCAGCTAAAATATCGTTGATTTTGTTTGGTAAGCAAGTCACTTATGTGATACGTAATTGTTAATATTAATAAACCTTGTCTAGAAGCATCTTTCTGCAACATTCATTCATGTACCAGCACCCTTATAATCTGGCGATGAAAGCCAATCATAATAGCAGCACCCCTTGGGGATAGTTGAGTCATTCAACCCAGCCTCAACATTGTCGTTGAGTGAACACAGCGCCTGGCACTTCCCTGCGTCAATCACCCCAACTTCTTTCAGAGCACCGCATGGCCGCTTATACTGCGCTTCTGGTAAAGCAATGCAGCAATTCCACACCCAGAATTACTAATACCACAGGTTCAGTTTTTAAGTCTTGCCTAAGAGAGAGCATGCGCTGTCTCTTGCAAGATCATGGTTCTCTTACAGGGGGCTTAGAGCCCGCCCATTGCTTACCATTGGTTGGCTCCATTGTCACTCTCATTTGCTTCCTTCTTATTCATCAGCTTCCGTAGGCTTCCTTCCTCTGCTTGTGTCTGTCCCTCCCCTGGAGCATGGACGCATTACTTGTGTCCTTCCACTGCTCATTTTGTCAGCCCCTGCTTTTTTATTTTTGTTTAAGCACACTACAAGAGTGTGTGTTTTTCAGCTGTTTCCCTCGTCTACTTCTCCCCACTACATGTTCAAACCCCAATTTCATTTTTGGCCCTCGCCACTCCCACCCACTCTCCGTTTTCTGGCATCCACCCCTATCCCCTCCTCTCTGTGTGGTTCCCCCCAGCTCTCCTGCCCACCCTCCGTAGTCTGTGTGCTCCCCATTCCCCTCTCGGCTGTCCTTCTCTCCCTCCTCCCCCCTGCTGCATCAGGGGAGCATACGGCCAAAATGTTTTTTTTTAAAGCGCTATGACGTGGCTCACCTGGCCACGTCATAGTACTTTTTAAATTAGTTTTAAAACAACCGCGCTGCTGTACATCAGTTCTACAAACATTGACCACGCTAATAGTTCTTGTAGACAAGCACTATTGACTTTTTCAGTGCTTGTTACATAATACGGTTCGTTTTTCACTTTGACATATGGAACACTACAGTACTGCCAATAATTTTCGCCACTTCTGAAGTTTGAACTTCAGAATAGTTGTGTTTTTCCTCCACAAATTCGGTCAGATTTTAGCTGGTTAAAATCTTTCGGGGGAAAAACTTGTGAGTTGCCAAAATAACTACAACATTCGGAATCCCACTCCATGGGCCCGATTCACAGAACTAATTTAAGACAAAATCCTAAACTTACTACTTTTGGTATTCACAGAAGTTAGGATTATGTCTTAAGTTTGTCTTAAAACAGACAAGACAGACTTAAGACAAACTTAAGACAAAATCCTAACTTCTGTGAATACTAAAAGTAGTAAGATCGGGATTTCTGCTGATGTCAGAATGGGTCACTGTGCTCTCAACAGCAGCTCCTATTGTGACATGCCATACATTAATATCTAACAGAACAACAAAGATAGAACTCTTTATTACACCTAGGGTCTCATTTATGAGAAAGTCACTCAATGCAACAAAAAAAGTCACCTTGCTGCGCTGCACTGCGTGACAGGGAAAGGTCAAGAATGCAGAGTATTTATCCAATATGGCGTATTCCTGTCTTTCCTTTGCACCGGCGCTCTTTTGGTAGCCTAGCGCCTACTCAGGCACTCTTGCGCCTTGGTGCAAGGGTGCCTATGTTGCATGCAGGATTGTTTTTGTGCAGGACGGGGCATCTTTCTGGCACACCCCCAGGTTTACAAGTTCTTGTAAATATGGGGATGCGTCAAAATCCATGGGAGTTGCGATGGGAAAATCCCATGCAACGCCCATGAAACGCCTTCCAGGGCAGAGTAGCACAATCTAGCGATTAGTGCTGCGTTGCGTTACTCTAAATTTTTGAAGCCACTCAGAGCCACACAAATTGTCTTTGCGTGGCTTCGAAAATCAGACTGAGAGGTTTGCGTCATGCATGTACCACGTTGCGTGGAGCAAAAGTGACACAATCCTCTCATAAATATGTCCCCAAGTATGAAGTTTGTGTTGACCTTAGCGGTACAAAAGGGGGTGGTGATGGACGGAGCATCTGAACCAATCAAACACTCACACCCAGTCAAAAGATCTGGGTTTAATCCATCACCGTTCTTTAGCCCACTCTGCCACCCCAGTTCAGACATGGCCATATGCAAATCAGTCTGACCCTGTGCCTCATGGGAACAGTCCAGCCCGAACTGCCAAGCCATGTCTTCCCTGGACCGGAAACAAGCTTCCGAGGACCGGTTTCTGGCATTCCAGCCGTCTTCAGCCCGGCTTGCTTGAATCCAGTGGCAGAGTGAGGAAGGGACTCATGTCTGAGCATACCCTGCCACACTATAAGCCATGCCTTCCCTGGACCGGAATGCAGCTTGTGTTAACCTTAGCAGCGCTCACAGCTTCCATCCTACAAAGCTCTCTAAACACCACTTTTCCAAGCACATGTATAATTTGCCTTTTTCCAACAGAACACACTAAACAATTCCCAAAAAAACCCTGTACACACAACACCAACTCCAGTTGGCAAAGTGCTGCCAACTCAACAAACCTCACACCACACCCACAGACTGTTTTCAACCATTCAAATACATTTACCTTAAACATTGTACACCATCGTACTGAGAACATAACAGGATAGCTATTTGCCTGGTTAGCACTATTGTCAAGAAAGCAATCACCTTAGCCCAGGCAAGGGACAACAAACCATCCGGTCCAACAAAAAAACAAAGAAAAAGTCCTTTATCTGAGAATCCATATATATGTAACATACTACAGAGCTCTTTATCGAGATCATGCTCATGTTATGGTCACACGAGCCAAAACAAGCCATTATTAAATTAGACGTTATACACAACCAAGGAACCAGGCGCATTCAAACACAACCAAACAACCACACATATGGAAACACACCCAATCCTACACATTCAAGCCCAGCGTAGCCACCATACTCAGCGGTGGATGGAAACCTTAAAACAAAATGAAGCCATCTGGAAAGGGTGCCTTGATCGAGATAGCGCTTCAGTGCAATGCTGTTGGTAGAAAGCACTATACAGATGCAGATAATATAACATTAATTAGGGTATGGAAGCAAACTTCCGGTTTCCACTCTCCTACTAAGCCGTGGACTGGCGAGGGGGGCCAACCAACATTGCTGTGAGTTTACACTATATTGTGACTCAGTCACGGCTCGATTGACACATTTTTCTTCGGACAGTCAGTCTATCGCGTTCCTGAGGAACACAACTGTGATATATATCCTACAAGCACCATCTGCTTGTCTCTTCTACCCACTGTCAAAAATCAAGCTGCCAAGAATAGCACTCCTCTCTCCACAGCTCCTTGAAAAGGAGTTCCCTCTCCCAAATGTTCCTTTTCTATCAGACTTTCGCAATCTCCATGGGATTTGTACTTAATATTTTAAGTCCCTGGTCAGCCTCACATGTACCTCAATAAAAGTTCAGTTCTGCTTGTGGACGCCGCCATTTTGTTTTGGGCGGGACTTCCTGTCTGATGCTTGATGGAATGTTCCCCTCGCTCCTAACACAATAAGGAAGTTTGTGGCTCTTAGAAGCTTCTTTCCCAGAAGTCCCGAGTGCAACTTTCTGCACTAATTAACTAATGTGAGAAGTGTGTTACTTTCCAGAGCATGCTTTTAGGCTCTGTGGAAACATTTTGAAATCGAGTAAACTAGAAACTATTGTATCTTTACTTAGAAAAATCGTTTTTGGCCTTTCTGTGCCTATTAGCTGAGGTGAAATCAGGTTCAACCACTTTGTGACCTCAAAGTTTGGCAGGAATGATATGACACCACCATGTGGCAGAAACAGATCAATGCCAAAGGCAAAAAATTGGGATCTTTAGAGGAGGGGGGCATTCCTACTTCAATAGATATTTACTTACACTGTTCCTCAGCGGGTCCCACCACCATGCGTTACACCAGTCAGCGAGGCGTGAGTACAGTACAGACTATAGAAATGTCTCTTCGGCTTTGTGGGTGGTGTAAACAAACAGTCAAGGGGGCTGAACCCTTCCATTGTGTGACAAAGAGGCTTTTGAGGATTAGGCGAAGACATGTTACGGTAAGTGAAGCGAATGTAATTACACACCAGCAAGGAGTAGAGCACGCGGTGATAAGGTAATACATTGTAGGAGCTTCTCCGCATGCCTAGACTGGTGTGTAGTCGACCCGCCCAGCCATGGAGCCTGGCGTGTCGGCTCCAGACACAGTAAATGAGCATGGCTCCAGCAGAGAGTCTGGCAGGATTATTGTTCTATGCTTACTTTTTTGTACCCTGCAGGCCTTCGTTTCAAGCGGAGAGAGTCAGTTCAGGTGCAGCGTCTCGTACCGGTAGCCGCGCGCCGCGCTGAAACCTGAAGTGAACTATTGTTAGGGCAGGTTCTTAGACGCTTCACACCGCCCATTAAGCAAGACAAAAAATAGTCCCTAATACCAGGTAGGTGATAGTAAGGACAATGGTTTCATGAAAATGGAGGTACACTACTACCACTCTTTTCACCACAGGGGGTAAGGAAACCAAATGGATAAGTAAATGAAAAATGTTGAGGGTTCGACAGTAGCAGTCAAAGAAAAAAAACCCGCGCCACCATAACTTTGGCGCTGAGACCAGTGATCTTACATGGGCCTAGTGCCCAGAGCACAGAACATTAGCTAACCTTCTCAGCGCTATGCTTCACAAGCATGCTTTTTCCACTCCTCTCATGTTTTTGGCTTTTGTGATGGGTTTTCTTGCTATCCCTCATGGGGGTTCTGAACAAGGTGCAACTCCCCCTCCTCTGCTTCAACATTCTCAGCAGAATGGAATGTTGTTCCCTTTACCAGTTTGCTGGGTGGATTATAGTGTTGGAGTCAACATACCCTCAAGGAATGAACGAGGATGCAGAGATTATCAAGTAAAGATGCTAAACACACAATTTTGAATCAACATAACACAATAAATGAGAAACAAGTAGAAAGTTTGAGCTTCAGGGGCAAATTCGTGAAAATAATTCCAAAGAAACTTGCACCAAAAATAGAGAAACACACATGGGAGTGAAGGTTTTTTTGCTTTTATGATCTATTCACCAACTTTACTGCTGTGGTGGTTTTGGAAGCATATATGCACTTGTCTTTGCATTAATACTTTATCCTTTAGCGGGCAGATATCTCACCAGGTCTCCTTGTGTCCTGCAGGACTCCGAGAAATGCTTTTACTGCGACTCCCGAGTGCCCTACATCAAGGGCAGCCACCGGATAGAGAACGTTATCTCCCTGACGGGACAGGATGGTGAGATGACCTGGTGGCAGGCAGAGAACGGTAAGAGGCACAGAGAAGTGACTTTCGTTCACTCAGAGGGGCATATATTAACTTGGGGCCATATTATCAAGAAAGGGCGATACATTATCGCCGCTTTTATTGGCAGGAAACTGCCCCTAATGCGGCGATAATGGGCTTGATAATACGCCCTTGTGAATTCCCATAGAAGCCCAGGTTAACACCAGAACCTGGGTTTCTATGGGAATTCACAAGGGCGTATTATCAAGCCCTTTATCGCCGCTTTAGCAGCAGTTTCCTGCCGATAAAAGCGGCGATAATGTATCGCCCTTGCTTGATAATATGGCCCCAAGCGTGCGCAGTTTCAAAGATATTTATTTTTTTATGTTGAAATCATAATTAACTTGATAAAGTTTGCACATTTTTTTAAACAAAAAAAAAACAATGAACAAGAGAGAGAAACAGCTAAAAGTATGTTTTGAAGAACAAAAACTGCAAAAATAATTTCTTGTGCGGAATAATGTCACAGGTTTGCCCTAAACTTCTGAGAAAAAACATTTGGCAATATCTTCAACAGCAAGCGTTTGCAAAGTTAACACACGTCAAAAAGTGCAAAACGTGTCATTTTTCCAAACCCTTGGTGGGAATATTTTAATTCCACCCCCCCCCCCGTCATAACACACATAATTAAATAAATATAATATGTTTACTAGTTCCTCAATGACATGCAATTCATTGCCCTCAGTGCTGTGAACTTTCTTGAGTTCACCTTCACACCACAAAACTCTCATTTTGAAAAACCCCACACCCATGTACTCGGGTGGTCCACAGCATCCATGAATCCACAGAAAGGTCAGTCTTTCTTTTTTTGGACAGAAGTCCAAATCTTTGGTGCCACTGACCCATCGCTTCAAGGGTCGATACCCTCTCTTCCTCCATCGTCCAAACTTTAATGTGGAAACAAAATGGAAACTTATGGTTGTGAATAGGGTTTTGCCTCACAGGTGGGCTTTTCCACAGTTGCTAAATATATATCTCACATGTGATATTCTCTGTCCCTCCAATAGAACCTTCCGGAGAGAAGAAATAAGGGAGATGCTTTTTAAACTCCATGCTTCTACTGCCTGATTACAGGAACGCACTGTGGGGTGAAAAAGTCTCCCATAACTTTGCAAATGACTGTATACTAATCTGCAGTCTGTAATTAACGTTAGATCCCAGGCAGTAAAAGCACCTTAGCGCTTAGCAAAAGTCCTCCAGGCACTTCAGTAAGAGAACGTGACCAAGAAGGCCAGTTGGTGCCTTGTTTGGAAAAAGACTGCGGCCTGTCAAGGTCAGGAAGTGGGTGAAGGTCACACATGGGGCCTATTATGATTGCGGTGAATCCGCATCCTCGGGGCCGGCGGAAGCCACCGCCGGCCCCGAGGATGCGGATTCACCGCTGCGGTGATTCACAAGACCCCCGCCAGATTAGGATGGCAGGGGGGTCGGGAAGTCCGTACGCAGCTTTTCCGCCGCGGTCCCGCGGCGGAAAAGCTCTAATATGGTGGTGGTGTCTCTCAGACACCGTCCACCATATTAGGAAATGCCTGAAAAGATGCTTTTCCGCGGCGGATTTTCCGCCGTGGAAAAGCATGTGGTACTTCACTGCGGGGACCCATTGCGGGCCCCCTAGGTGAAGGGGGGGTGGGGGGTGCACATGGGGGGTACCTATGGTACCCCCCTGCATTTGTATGCAGAGATCGGCAGGCACCGCGTGGTGCCTGCCGCTTTCTGCATACAAATGCAAAGTATGCATTTTTAACATTGCGGCGGGTGAAGCTTGAAGCTGCACCCGCCGCAATGTTAAGGATAGAGGATGTGACCGCCACCCTGGCGGTCACATCCTAATCTTCACGGGGGGAACGCCGCTGCCCATGCGAACGTTCCCCCCTACTCTATGGTGGCAGATGGACTCAGGTCCGTCCGCCATCATAATCGGCCCCAAAGTCTTTGCTGGCTACAGCATTGACCATTGATTTGTAGAAGGTTATGGGGTCAAAGGGTCCCAGGTCATTTATTGGGTAACAAAGGACATGTTCAGAAGTTGTTCACAAACAATGAAGACCTGGCAGCTTCACTCACTTACAGACCTCACCAACACAAGTGTGAAAGGTTGTGACCCGGACGGGGAAGGGTCAAAGAGAAGCCCAACCCTTTAACTAGTAGAAGGGTCTCCAACCTTTTCTTTAATAAGATCTACTAATGGCCCAATGTAAATCATTCCGAGCTAATACATATTTATCACTCAAACATTTTGGAAACTCACACATTTTTCTTCAAATATCAGCTTTTGAGTTTTGAAAATACCCACAGGTAATTATTGAATACACGCTTTGTATTCTTGGCATACATATATGAATTTAAGGCAGCAAAAGCTTTTGAGTTAGTAGCCTTAGTAGGCTGGGCTGCACACAGGAAGGCTACTCACAGGCAGCTGGAGATCTACCAGTAGCTCATGAGCTACCTGTTGGAGAAGCCTGACCTAGTACTTTGAGGCCCTCATTAGGAGCGTCCTGGAATATGGGCCAGTATTTCCCCATCCTGGTATTACTGGTTCTGGGGGTGCGGTAATTCCGTGGGTAAGGAGTATCCATCCCAGTAAGGGTTGCATCCTGAGAATTGATTAAGAATTAGGGATTACAGTGGGAATTAGTCATTTTGCTTCGAATTCCCCCAGTAATTTCTCTTTTTTCCCTAGATTTCCCACAGAGATTTCTGAGGTGTTTAGTAGTCGAACTCTCCATGTGGAAATAAAGCACTTATAATACCAATAGAAGTTAACTGATTATCTCAGAATTAAAGAGGCTGCGTGTAATGTGGGCCCAAATGTGCAAAGCACGCATACTCAAGAGCAAAGGTAAATTAAATCTCTCATGTACCTGTCTGGAACTGTGGGTGATGTTCTGTGCCTCTGTGATTCTCCTCTACAGGTGTGGAGACCGTCAGCGTGCGCCTGGACCTGGAAGCCGAGTTTCATTTTACTCACCTGATCATGAAGTTTAAGGTAATTTCTAAGTAGACATTTGATTCCAGGATCATTTCCCCCATTGGATAGGTGGTCTGCCGAAGGACCCTAGGCAGTCTGATTTTGATTGGAAAAAATTGTCATTGATTAATGTTCCCTAATTGTACTTGATGCTGTCCATCTGCAAAGCAGCATAGTGCCTGGGGGCTGTTTGCCCATCTTAGAAGCCAACATTGTTCTTCCTCTTCTAGTGTGTAGAAAGGATTTAAAAACCTGGCTTTATACCATCGAACTGTTTCGTTTTTTCAGTGGGGGTCGTAACTGGTGGCTCGTTTTTCTCTGTTAGAACCTAGACGCCTTCGGATCATAGTGCGCTACGTAAATAAATAAATAAATACATAAATAAATAAATAAATAAGTCAGAAGTGTCTTTTAAAGCAAGAAGTTCTCCACTGCGAATAGTCATTGACACCCAACTCATGCAGCCCATATACCATCTCCCACGAAGTTATTATTGAGAAGAGAGGAATTTATAGGCAAGCCGGAGTGGCTGCTAAGAAAATCTGAAGGCTTGCAGGCAGTAGAATAGGTACTTGACCTGCAACACATCTAGACATAACTCATTGCACTCAGGTCCTGGAGAATGGTAGTTATGCGGGTAGACACCCTGGCTCCAAGTGAGCGATACCTTCTGCTTCGGCCATCTGTTCCCCTATCCTCTCCCAGCATCCTCTAGAATATTGACAATGCGCTGTCAGCATAGCTATGGCCATCGCCTCATACAACCCTTGTTGAACCTAAAACACTTAGGGGCATATTATCAAGGGATTTATCTCCGCTTTTTTGGCTTTAAAAGCCAAGAGAGCGGAGATAAAATTATCTCCCTAGTACCTAGCTGTCGCTAACACTAGTTAGCGACAGCTAGTAGGAGATAGCGACCATCTTGGGCCCCTCTTTGCATGTCAGCGATATTTATCGCTAATGACATGCAAAGTGGGTGTGCCAAGATGTTAGCGACTGGAAACAGTCGCTAACATCGCTATCACCTATTACCAACTTTTGGAGATATTCTCGCTAAGCGTGAATATCTCCAAAAGCTAACACCTGCCCTGAGCAGTTCTTAGCCATGTTATCCAATGGGAGGTGGATAACATGGCTAAGAGCATTTGCTCGGTAATGCCTGAATATCGCTGACTTTTCAGCAATATTCATGCATTTCGCCGATTTTTATCGCTTAGGAGATAGAACTTGATAATATCAAGGCTCCTAAGCGATAAAAATCGTCACTACACGGCGATAAAATTATAGCGGCTAAGCCAACATAGCGATAATTATCGCTAGTTGTTGGTAATATGCCCCTTAGTTCTAAGGAGCAGCCACCTGGGCAACTATTAGTCAGGCTCAAAGTCCTGGCAGCCTAGATCAGGCCACCCCAACTGGACAGTCACTGAGACTGCCCCTTCACCCCACAGATGCTCTCATGTCTCTGACCTCACACCAGCCTTGAGAATATAGAGAAATGAGACAGTGAGTACCTTTCATCTGCTGTCTCTCCTTCCCTCAACTCTGTATTCACTTCCTGGGTCTTCTCCTGTGGCCCCACACTTATCCCATTTCTCCTCCTTGATATAAAGCTTGACTCTCCCCTTTCTTGCTCCTAAACTGACTCATTCCCATCCCCCAACACCCCCTAAGTGTCCTTCAAAACCCTCCATTGAGCCCTAATCCCTGGCTTCCCATGATTGGCCCTAATTCCCCTTTCCTTCTCCTGCTGTCTCACCCTCTGAAGGATCTGCAAGTGTCTGGAGTGTTCAAAAAGTGAAATGCAGGTGACATATGAAATACAAAAATAAATACATTGAGGATGGGACCGAGTGTACACCAATAGTAGCTTAAAGGGGATCAGAGTTCTACTAACAGCCAACCAGGTGAGCTTTGGGCCAAGGTTCTTAAAAAGAAAAATAATTGCCTTATCCTTTCTGGGCTTTCATAACACGCCCAGATACTCCCGGCAAGTGTATCGCGGACAGTATTGTAGTTGAGTTAATTTGAATAATGGAGAAGTCATGTAACTTGTGGTCACAGTCAAGTATTGTAAATTCCCTTGCATTGATGATGTAGACATCTGCTTAGAGACTGGCAGTAGAAGAATGTGCATGTATTGTACCTGGCCTGTGAGAGGTGTGTACTGGAGTAAGTGTGATCGTGTCCAAGAGGTAAAGATATTATAATCCACTGAATATTAACCTCACAGCCTGGACCACTCAGGAACTCTAGGTATCAGAGAAGATCCTTTGTTTACCAGCCCACCGTATGACCCTTCTGTTTTTCAGACATTCCGTCCGGCCGCAATGCTGATCGAGAGGTCTGTGGACTTCGGGCGCAGCTGGAAAGTGTATCGGTACTTCTCATACAACTGCACCAAGATGTTCCCAGGAGTCCCTATCCAGACCCAAAGGGAGGTCGATGATGTCATCTGTGACCAGCGCTATTCGGATATTGAGCCCTCAAGCGAGGGGGAGGTGAGGAACCTTCTGGAAGAGCATGGCCTCCAAAGCAGGATCCACTTCATAAAAAGGTGTCCATGCCCCACCTCCCTCCTGTAGTGGGAAAGTCAGCCAACTCTAGATTCTACATCACTGTATTCTTATTATTCATTATTATTTAATTCTGGATTGAGGTTGTGCAAAATTCAAATACTGCAAGCAAAGTTTTACAAAGCTCACAATATTTGTGCTCCAAAACCTTAACACTTTCGCCTAACTCTGCTTACAGCTGTGGGGCCTTTTGGGAGATTTTTCCCTGCATGTATTACTTTGCCATAATAAGTAGGCTGTACATATTGTTATCCAGCAAAACATACTTGCCTGCATGGTTTTCACCCACAGAGGTTGTTAATTTGTCTGCTTTATGAAGTTTCTAATTAAAAAAAAACTAATTAAGTTGGCAGAACAAAATTTGCCAATATCACTCACCCTAATCTTGGTAGTATACCATTGCCTTGCCTCCAGTTTGGTTGTCAACCATTTTCTTGAAGCTTTTTCCTTGCTAACTCTTTTCTTGCCATTCTGCTGGTAAACTATTTTTTACTATTCTGTTGTCACCCCTTACACTTACCCCCTTAGCTTTACACCATTAACCTCATAACTCCATTCTCCCTTTACCCTCAACCATTTATCCTTAATTTTATCCCTAACCCCTTGGACTTAACCCCTTATACTTGTTCCTTACCTTTACCCCTTTAACCTCTTATCTCTACCCCTTATCCCCTTGACCGTAATCCATTATCCCACTAACATCTTATCCTGACCTCTAACCAGTTACCCTAAACCTTACCCCTTTACATGTACCTTCAGTCCTCTACCCTCATTCCGTTCCATTTAGAATCGTACCCTCTTATACGTGTGTCCTTACTCACCATTCGCCCATTCTCTCTTTTCACCTCCACTTAACCTCTTTCCACTTCAGCTTCACCCCTTAATCAATCAATCAGAGAACTTGTAAAGTGCGCTACTTACCCCTGAGGGTCTCAAGGCGCTGAGAGGGGGGGGCGGGGGTGGTGCTGCTACTGCTCAAAGAGCCAGGTCTTGAGGAGCCTTCTGAAGGTCAGCAGGTCTTGGGTCTGTCGTAGGTGGATGGGGAGGGTGTTCCAGGTCTTGGTGGCGAGGAAGAAGAAGGATCTGCCGCCGGAGGTCGTTCGCTGGATATGCGGGACGGCGGCAAGGGCGATGCTGGGGGAGCGGAGCTGGCGTGTGGGGGTGTAGAAGTTGAGTCTGTCGTCTCGTTGACGGGGAGCCAGTGCAGGTCTCTTAGGTGGGAGGTGATGTGGCTGCGGCGGGGAACGTTGAAGATCAGTCGGGCTGAGGCGTTCTGGATGCGTTGTAGTCATCGCAGGTGTTTGGCCGGGCTGTAAGGGGCTTACATCATTAGCCCCTTATTGCCACACTGCCCTCCATATATTAACTATACATTATTTAATTATATTACTTAAAGTGAAATGACAAACAAAATGGTCTATATTGAAACTATAGTGAGGAAATGCCCACAAACTAAAAACAATATTGCAATGAAATGGATGTGCACACAGGACATGTTCCTCCATATTCTAGATGTAGTGAAGAAGAGAATGACCGACAAATAACCTCACAAAACTATACTTTCTGTACTCTACTCACAAACTTCAGATTTATAAACAGTATTTTCCAGAAATGTGTGTTGCCTTTAATCTGTCTTTTCAGCATTTAGTCAGAAGGTTTCAGCTGAAGAAAATATTCTGTAAGGAAGTATGTTGTTAGGGCCCGATTCACAGAACTAACTTAAGACAAAATCCTAAACTTACTTCTTTTGGTATTCACAGAAGTTAGGATTTTGTCTTAAATTCGTCTTAAGTCTGTCTTAAGTCTGTCTTAAGACAAACTTAAGACAAAATCCTAACTTCTGTGAATACCAAAAGAAGTAAGTTTAGGATTTTGTCTTAAGTTAGTTCTGTGAATCGGGCCCTTACTTTGACCACCATCAGTTCTACATATCATTAATTGGGTAAAGTCTCTTCAACCTGCCTTTACTTTGATCATTAACTTTAATCAAAATACGCTTTATTTGAATCTCAGGCTCCTACCCATACCCAGAGCTTAATCTTTCAGCAAACCATCACCCTAAGCTTACCCCCAAACACAATCTTACTCCTCACACTTCCTGATCTCTAACCCGAACCCTAATCTGAACAATAACCCTAACGAATATGAAATTGTTACTGCTCGTTAAATTAGATTAAACCAGTAACATACAGTTTATACTAGCTGTAAACTTAACTCCTGTTAAATATCAAATTATATTTACATTAATAAAATTAATTTCAAGCAATTCAATTTGATTCAGAAATAGGTAAATCTTCACTAGGAATTGAGATTACTTCATTATATTCAAATTACATTCGTTAAATTACACTAAATTAGATTAAATTTGAAAGGAAGCCATAACCTTAAACACATTTAAATATCTATTTATATAATGCACTAAATTAATTTTGAATTAATAACATTTATTATTTAAAAAAAAGGTTAACTGACTAATCGCCCACATCATTGTAGTTTATTTAAAATACGTTTTACTATAGTTTGAAACTCATTTTAAAATATTTATTTTATCCTTTTAATTTCTTTTTCTTTAACGCATCCTGTGAATTACTTGTTTACTTACCTAAAAAGTCAAATTCCATATATTGTTGTCAGAGTAATGGTATTTCTAAATATGGTTAGTTGACGTAATAGCGTAAGTCAAAGTAATAGTATGTACAATGTGCTACGTGGGCTGGGGCCTGCCAGGGCCAGGTTCTGGCGAAGCACTAAAATGCACTGCACCCTCAGCAATATAGCAGCTCCGCTGTAACACAGGCGCTGAAGCACACCCGGCACACACTCTGTGTCACTGGGTGGACCCGATGATGAAGCAGGCCACCAACTAGGTTGCTGGGTGAGGGCTTCATGAAGGAACACACTCTGTTCCCGATACATACATTTCTGAGTCATATATTAATTCTTTATAGACCAGTCTATTTTTGGTTACATATAAAGCACTAAAATGGTCAGTGAACCAGGCCACTTTGGGACCCTCTGTTTCTGTCATTCAGTAGCTGAAGGAATTAAAAATTGTCCCTGCCACCCTATCACACATAGTGCTGCAGTGTAATTTTATTAAAAGCCCCCTTTGTGGTACAGGCAGTAACCAACATGGCGGGTATCTTTGGTGTTCCAGTGTGTAAAGCACCATTTCATTGGAGTTGAAAAAACAAGTCATTTTCACTAACTTTTAAATTCACTTTGTCAATGTTTTTCATGCTTATGGCCAAAGATAAAGGTGCTATATAAATTGTTTATTAAAATATCTTGCTGTTTTTTTAATTATGCTTTGTCCAGTAACACTTCTTTTATGAATTAGTTAAGTACACAATTCCATTTCACATGCATTAGGCTGTGCCACAAGTAAGTATACCCTCTTGTAAAGGTTTCTTACAGACCCTTCACTCCCCTGTCACCTTTTTCATCCCACTTAACGCACTGGGTACATTGAAGTAATGGTTTGGAAATAATGAGCCTGCATCATCACCATTTTATCACTTTTATCAGAGTATTGTGATGGGGTCACAGATGGTAGAGTACACCAGCTGTCTGAATTAAAGTGGCCCCTTCTTCAAATAAAACCCACATCTAAGGAGATGATTAAAGTACATTCGCAAGGAACTATACTATACAAATCCTATACATGTTTTATTGGTCCAAAATACAGTATCACCACCAACAGCTTATTCCAACTTGAGCTTGAGGGCAGATCTCTTTTGTGGCATCTAAAGTCAGTCACCACAGAAAAGACTTCAGTTCTTCAAACTTGGAAAGTAATTAGCTATGTTTCTTCCCTTTTCTGCATACTTCTAAAGCACCCATCTGGTGTGTAACTAACTCTTCCCCAGCCTATGAGACCTTGCTGACACATCCTCCCATCTGTTCACATGATAAAAATGGATAAGATGTGTTTGCGCTACTCTTTGTTATTTAATACTAGCAGCCCATCCCGACGTTGTCCGGGCATGCTGTAGCCAACGCCACTATACCGTAACACGCTCCAGCCGCAAACGTGTTTTTCCGGTGTTTGCTCCATCCCCGAACGTGTTTGGCCGCTCTAGCGTGTTTGGCCGCTCCAGCCTACGCCCCTTCAATATGCGAACGTGTGTGTTCGCTCCATCCCCGAACGTGTTTGGCCGCTCCAGCCTACACCACTTAGACGCACAACATCGCGTCAACGTACAACGCCCACAACAATGCTAAATGACATGCGCACTCGTATTGGAACGCTATTCCCACACAGAACGCTTCTCTTTTGCCGAATCCCACAACGCACCCGCACACAACGGACTACTTTTCACAAAACGTTATTTTCCCCTTCTAATGTATATGTTGGGCTGCTGTATAGCCTATGACCATCTGCTGATACTGTAGTTTGCAATGCTGTATTGGGTGTTCCGATTGGTGCTGTAGTTCTTTATCTTACCCGCCTCAAAGGTTTGGGCTCTCTCTTTATTATATTAGTATAGACAACTAAGTAGAGCCTAATCAATCGCCTGGTACAAAAGACTTCATTTGACATAAAGGAACTCTTTGCTCAAATCTCTTCAACACAAGTAGTAGCAATGGTGCAAACATGTCTGATCCTGTTTGTCACCAGTGCACACTTTAAGGACTTCTTTACTCATTTAGATTCGAGGTCCCATACATGTTTGTGAACACTTTGTAAACTATTGTCACTTTAATTTCCATGGGCACTTCCTAGTGTCTCATGTCTTGCATTGACATGGTTGCCTCCAAGCTCTTCCCAGAACAAGATTGTGCACGGTAGGTCTGGGAGGATCAGATTTAAGAGAGATTGTCAGGATATTCATGTAAGATAAAAAGAGATGCAAAGGGCGGGCCCTCTGTGGCCCTCAGGGGACTGAAGGAGACTGGACTGGGCCTGGACCCTTATATTTCCCCTTTGGACCAATTTCGCGCCTGGGGAGCGTAAGATATTCGATTTACTTTTAATTGTGTGTTGTATAGGTTGTTTTAGTATTAAGTGCTTAGATTGACGGGTATCTGTTTACAAGTATTAGTTCCATTTATATTCACTATGTCAAAAACTAAAAATGATAAGGTACAGGTGGGCCCTGCTACTCTTGATAATTTTCTGGTAAGGAAAGTAAGTCAGATAAATAACAACAGACGTGCATCATTGGGGAAAAGCACTGTGGTAGGGGAAATGTCATTGGAAAATTCCCCTATCAGTTTGTTACAAGGATGTGTAACTAACTCGACTGATGTCATCTCTATTGACCCTCCTGTGTCCATCTTAGTTAACGTGGAGGCTCATTCTGACCCTCAGGTGCTGTCATGTCCTGATACTAGCCCTGATACTAGCCCTGATACTATTGTGTTACCTGAGCCCCAACCAGAAACTAGGGCCATAAGAACTTGTAGAACACTGTCTCAAAAGGTAATTGGGAAGCAAGATAAATCAAAAAAGAAAAAGGATGGTAAGGCTATTTTTAGCCCTTAATACCTACCCCTTTTGTTTTTACGGGCACTAACAATGATGGTAATGATAATGGTGTAAGCATAACCCCTGATATTTTAGCTTCACTTATAAAAAATCTAGAAGCTTCTTTGACAACTAAATTGGAGGAGCTTATCAAACCATTAACGAGTAAGATAGATAACCTAGCAAAGGAAGTGACAAGGCTGGGTGGTCTGTTATCAGTAAAGAATGGTGTTTCCTCTAGTGGAAGTGTACACTCTGGGGGGAATGGCAGAGAACATGCGAAAATTAATGATATATGTAATAAGGCAAGGGGGAATGCTGCTGTTGCAGTGGTTACTGGTTCTGAAACTTCGATTCGCCCAGACACCCCTGCGGCAGCGGCTCCTTTAATATCATCTACAAAGCAAACAAATAGTAGAGCACCTAGACCCCCGAGGTACAATCGCTATCTTAATCTACCTCCAGATTGTGCTCCGTTTGTTGCTGTATTAACTAATGTGCCTCCTTGCGGGACACACCCGGCATCACCTTTTGATGAATCCCAATCCTCTTTGAAAAATAAGACTGTGTCTTGGCTCAACAAAAATTGTGGGTTCCCTGTGTCATACTCGGAACAAATTATGACAGTAAGACGTGTAAATTGGGTAGGGCCATCTAAAAAGACTGGGGTAGGGGACTGTATAGTCGTAAATTTTAAACACCCCCAGCACGTGGCAACTATCCTTTTGAGAGCTTCTGCATTGGTATATAACACGAATAGTATTTGTGTACGTCCCTTGGGATATTTTTATGCCCATCTGTATAAACCTACATCACAACAGAACTTAACCAGGCGGGGGCTTGAACCTTACACTCCTGTGCAGGAGTCTCAGTTCCTTTATAATGTTACTAATGTTACTAATCCCTGTGGATCTGGTGGGCCCATTAGAACTCATAATAGGAGTTCAAGTAACGGCCACTATCATCATGGGTTGAATATAAATACACAGAATAGATTCGAAATGTTATCTGGTCTTGAGCAGTGTGACTGACTGGGGGCACCTGCGGCTCAGATTATTAGGGCTTCAGGTGATCCTACAAATTTTTTGAATCCGGTGGGTAGAACTTCAGGAATCCTTGCTGTCTCCTGGAATATTGCTGGTCTTGCGGCCAAAATGTCTGATGCAAACTGGGTCACTTACATCAAGCAGTTTTCTATCATCTGTCTTCAAGAGACCTGGGAGCTGGGCTGTAATCTGTTTTTAGAAGGGTATAGGGCCTTCTTTGTGCCGGCCCTGCCTTCTGTGCGGGGTAGGCCCAAGGGGGGACTTGTAGTCTTTGTCTCCATACTGATTCCGTGTGCAGTACGGAGATTGGTAGCCCAGCATACAGGGGTCATGGGACTAATTCTTTCTGGTGGCAATGTTCTTGTGGGACTGGTGAATTTTTACAATGCTGCTCTTGATAGTGTAGGTCCGAAGCATATCCATGTTCTTAATTCCTTTGTCTCTAGTTTTATGGAAAAAATGGGCCATAACCTCTTGATTATGGGGGATTTTAATCTGCATCCATGTGTCGATCCATTGCACAAATGTTTACCGGAAATGATCTGTGCGCGCGCAGATTGTCTGCATATGGAGCATACCTTAGAGGGGGAAATGTGTAATGACCTAATGAATGACCTTGACCTCTCTTTGGCTATGTCTCTAAAAGATCCTGCATACTGTTTTGATATCCCTACTTTTAAGGGACATGGTAGGGGCACCTTCATTGACCATATTCTTGTCTCGAGAACTATGCAAACTTTTGTAGACTCTTTTTGTATCCTCCCTAGTGAATTTAGTGACCATAATCCTGTCACAATCTGTCTGAACTGTCCATGGGGGAAAAGTGGTCCCAAAAACACTGCTCAAGGAAGTCTGGGCACAACAGATGGGAGGAGGCGGCTAAAATGGTCAATTGACTCAGCGGATGCACTCTATAAAAACATCTCTGAAGGGTGTGCAGAGTACATTGACGTTTGTATTAACGGGGGAGTTGAACCTAATTTGGTTCTAGAGGCTTATCAAAATATAGCGGAGAAGGTGTCAGTGTTCCTATCTGTTCCTAATAAAACTTACACAAAAGTCGGGCCGAGATGGTTTAGCCATGATTGCACTGTAGCTGCTCGCAAGCTGAGGCTTGCTTTGTCAGCTTCCCCGAGGGATCGGGAGGTTGTAAAACTCTGTAGAAAGGAATACAAGGCTATTACCATCTCCCGTAAGGAGCTATTGAAGAAAGAGGCGTGGGAGGAATTGCTTGACCCCTCTACTTTGAATAGCAGTACTAAATTCTGGGCTTTGGTTAAGAAACCTTTCTTGTCCGAGGACCCTGGAGACGGAATTGTCTGCTGTATAACCAAAGAGGAATGGGAAGGCCATTTTAAAAGTCTGTATTACTCTGAAAACGCTAGATCTATGATAGATGCCCCCTGTGACAGGGTTAGCCCTATTATTTTTTACGAAAGCGAGGTTTTGGCAGCCATAATGGGCCTCACTGCCAATAAAGCGCCAGGGCCTGACGGAATACCCCCTGATCTTTACAGGTCTGATCCAGCTTTCTGGGCTCCCATTCTGGTCGCCGTATTTAATGCAGCGGCCACTGTGGGATGTCCAGATTCTTGGGGACTATCAACTATAGTTCCTGTATTCAAGAAGGGAGATAGGGGAAGTCCACTTTGCTATCGTCCCATATCCCTAATTGATTCATTGGTAAAGATCATGGGGAGAGTTATACTCCAACGCTTAATAAGTTGGTCGAATGAGAATCACATTCTGACAATCTCTCAATATGGCTTTTGTGAGGGGCGCTCAACCATAACGCAGTGTCTCAATCTGTTCCTTATTCTGAATAAATATACTGTTGTTCAGAAGGGAGTAATTCATCTTGCCTTCATGGATCTCTCCTCAGCCTTTGACTGTGTCAACAGGGGGAGGCTGTGGAGGACCATGAAGGAGAAGGGAATAGATGGGGGAATTGTGGAGTTCCTTGCGGATCTGCACAATGAAACAAGAGCCAATGTGAGGTATTCTTCGACTGGGGAAACCACGGGTTGTTTTCCAATTAATAAAGGTGTACGTCAGGGGTGCATTATGGCCCCATATCTTTTTAATTTTTATATAAATGACCTGGAGGCTGAACTACAGGAGATAAAATCTGATTGTCCAAGGGCGGGTGCGAGGGGTATTCCTCTGCTTTTATATGCCGATGATGCGGTCTTAATCTCACGAACAGAATTAGGTCTTCAGGCACTTTTGAATGGTTTTAATAAATTTATGTCTGATAGGGACCTCACGGTCAACAATACAAAATCTTTCATAATGCATGTTGGCCGTCAACCAAAGAAGAAGTTCAATTTTAAATTGAATGATGTTTGATACCCATCACCCAGTCGTTTTCCTACCTGGGGGTCTTATTTGATACGAAGATGTGTTGGGCCCCACATTTGGCCAAGAAAAAGGGGGATATGTCCAGGGTAAATGCTTCTATCTTCAACTTTGCTTCTAAGTTGGGCAAAAAGCCAATTGTGGCCATGATGAAATTATATAACGCTAAATCCATAGCCACTGCAGTATACGGAAGTGAGATATGGGGCTACACAAATTGTGACCAACTTCAAATAGTAGAAAATAAATTTTTAAAGCGTCTGTTGTGTGTCCCTGGGAGCACACCGAATTTAGCTGCTCATGAAGAACTTGGCTGCTTGCATTTATCGGACATAGTTGGACTAAAACCGTTGTTGTGCTGGGTAAAACTGTGGTTAAGTGATGCAATCCCTCTGACCCACTTGATAGTGGAGGATCTCTTATCGCTTGACCACGCAATGCGAGTGCCCTGGCTTAAATATCTGAAATCTCAATTTTTGAAGCTTGGCCGAGTGAACTTGTTTGATAACCCGGGGGATATAGTTAAGGGTGATGTTGCTGCAATTAAGAGTGCTTTTTTCCTGAACCGTAATGCTGTAAGAGATGAAGTTGAGCTCTTGAAACCTAATGTTAGAACGTACATCATGTTGAGTACTTGTAATTCAATGGAATTGTATCTAACTTGCTCCTTCACCACCCATGAAAAATTTTTGCTGACCCGTTTCAGGTTTAACATCTTTCATCAGCTTTTAATTAGACCGAAGACGGACATTTTTAAGAAACCTGCAGCACCCTGTGGCTGCGACGGGAAGTCTCCACAGGATATGCTGCATTTTATATTTTTATGTACATTTTATGAATATCCCCGAAAGCGGTATTTGGTTACCCTTTTAAAGAAATTAAATTTTAACCAAATTAGACCCGCCCTTATGTATTTACAGTTGTTGCATCCTGATAGTGTTCTTCAGGTGTTAGAATTTTTAAAACTGACCATGAGACTAAGAAATTGTTTGGATGAGTAAATGTGCATTAACTGCAGTTTATGGCACTATCGCACTTTGTTTCGTATATTCTGTATTTGGACATTACTTGCACTTTTTATTCTGATTCTGTCAATGCACTTGTTTTTATGATATATTTGAGTTGTATTAATTTAAGATTGACTTTGTGATTATTGTGATGTTTTAATATGTTTTGTCTATTGTGTGTACTTTTATGGATTGCAATATATCCGAAATAAAGTCATTTTGAATTGAATTGAATTGAAAAAGAGATGCAGTTAATCTTATCAAAAGAAATTGCACAGCCTAGGTTAACCTAAAAATCTGCCATATTTACACATCAGAACCCATCTGGTTACATTTTTGCTTGAGAGACAGTATCATGTATAAACATAAGTATTTTATATTTTGTTCTTGTATTTAGGTAATTTTTAAGGTCCTGGATCCGGCAATCAAGGTTGAAGATCCGTACAGCACTGAAATCCAAGGTATACTGACATGGTATTGCTGTTGATGGAATATCAGTTGTCAGCACGCATGAATTTACCATGCATGCCTTGACCATGCATGTGATACATGTTGACTATCGCAACATATTGTATTATTTCATAGGTCTTTGCAACCCATTGTTTGTGGTAATAACTGATATTCATGTGTGTGTGTGCAAGGATGCATGCTCCCACATATACACACATGTATATTTGTCTTTTGGGGAACTCCCAAGCACCCCCATTTTAGTATTCATAAATATATATTTGTATATTTTAAGATATATATATAAATATATATATATATATATTCAATGAAAAAGACCAAAGGTTACAGGACATTATAGTTAGGATATGAAAAAAGAAAACCTTAGACATTCACTGAAAAAACCAAAGGTACAGGGTTGTTATAGTTGGGCTCAGGTTTTACTCCTACAAAACCAGTGAAATTCAGCATAACTCACGCCCCGCAATGCACTGCTTATGACCTCATATATTATATCACTTATTACATGGTCAGTGACAACACTGATGACATCTCAAATGACACCACTGATGACATTTAAGATGTATGGGTGAGTGACTGGTTGTGTGAATGTTTGTATTAGTCTGCCACTTAGTGTCTAAGTGACTGAATGGGTGAGTGACTGGTTGTGTGAATGTTTGTATTAGTCTGCCACTTAGTGTCTAAGTGACTGTATGGGTGTGTGAGTGGGTGTATAAGTGGCTGTATGGGTGATTGATTGGTTGTCTGAGTACCTGTATGATTGTCTGAGTGTATGTGTAGGTGGGTGAGGCTGTGTGTGACTGCTTGTATGGATGAGTGAGTGGGAGTCAGTGGCTGTATGGGTTAGTGAGTATATTTGTGAGGGGCTGTGTGGGTGAGTGAGTGGATGTGTCAGTGGTATATGAGTGAGTAACTGGGTATGTGACAGGCAGTATAGGTGAGTGATGGGGTATATGAGTGACTGTATAGGTGAGTGAGTGAAAGTGAGGGTGGCTGTGTGGGTGAGTGTGTGCTTATGTCAGTGACTGTATAGGTGAGTGAGTATGTATGAGTAAGTAAGTGAGTGCATGCATAACTGTGTGAGTGAGTAAGTGGCTGTGTGATTGGCTGTATGGGTGAGTGAGTAGGTGTGTTCGTAGCTCTAAGGGTTACTGACTCAGTGTGTGAGTGGCTGTATGGGTATATGAGTGGAAATGTCAGTGGCTGTATTAGTGAGTGGGTGTATGAATGGCTGTATGGGAGAGTGATTGGATGTGTGTGTAGATCTACGAATGAGTGAGTGGGTGTGTAAGTACTAGTATGGGTCTGTGAATGGGTTTGTGAATGGTTGTGTGGGAGTGCGAGTGGGAATATGAAAGGTTCTATAGAGGTGTGACTGGGTGCGTCTGTGATTTTGTGGTTGATGTCTTAAGTGATGTCATTTGAGGTTTCATCAGTCTTGTCATCAGTAATGTCACTGACCCTGTCATGAGTGATGTAGTATGTGAGGTCATAAGCAGTGCATTGTGGGGGTGCAAGTTATAGTTAGCTCAGCTAATTATAACTGCTAAATTTCACTGGTTTTGTACGAATGAAACTTGAGCCTAACTATAATGTCCCTGTAACCTTTGGTATATTCAGTAAATTTCTAAGGTTTTTTAAATTCCATTTCCTAACTATAACATCCCTGTAATTTTTGCTTTCTTCAGTGAACTGTTAAGGTTTTTTAAATGCTAATTAATAATGATGACGTCCCATGTAACCTTTGTTTTTTTCAGCGAATTTCTATGGGTTTTTAAGTAGTAATGGCGTTTGCAGAGTGGTGGAGAAAGGGGGCGGGCCTCTGACCAGCTCTCAGGAATCCTGCTCTATAGGACTAGAGAAAGTACCATGAGGGCTTCCTGGCCCCCAAAGTACCTCACCGTCCAAGAGGACTTCGTTCTCCAACCAGTACTGCAACAGGAGACGCGTTTGCAGAATGGTGGAGAAAGGGGGCGGTCCTCCAAAGTTCTCTTAGCAATCCCACTGTGTGGGACTTACTGGAGGTAACAGGAGGGGTTGTTCGCCCCCAAGGACCCTCAGTAGCCAAGGCGACTTAATTCCCCAACTAGTAGTGTGCCAGAAGGTGTGTTTGAAGTGTGGTAGAGAAAGGGGGCGGGCCACGAAGACCTCTCAGCAATACTGAAGTGTGGGACTTACTGAAGGTTACCAGATCTTGTGGCAGGCTGCTCATTGGCATCCTCATCCAATCCTGCTAAAATGATACTACCAGAGAGAACTCGTCCTCAAGACAAGGGGGTTCTTTCTAATCAAATCACTGGATAGAGACGGGCTCCAGGTAGAGTAAAATACCTTCAGGTAAACTAAAGGGGATGCCTTTAATAATGGGTACCTGCGGTGTAATTAACAATAAGCAAGGATGGATGTTGTTTAGGATCAATAACCTATTCATCCAGATTAGGCCAGCCTTTTTCTGCCCACACTCATACCAAACAGTGGTCAGGGGCGCTCATCAGGTCTAAGAGAGATCCCTAATTCTGAAAGATACCTCAGTCTTGAATACTTGTGTGGGGAAAGAAATACCCGTTCTCTGTGTAGGCTGTAAATGAGAAGTCTATTTAAAGATATTAGAGTTTTTTTTATATGTATAGCTGTCATATAAATAGTTGCATGTATCATGCATCATGCACTACAAAAAAAAACACAAAAGTGACGTACAATTAGCACAGCATGATAAACATTAATACTCCACACGTGGTTAGTGAATGGTGGACACACTCAAACATCTTGACACCTTCCCTAACTCTAGCTTATTCTCACCTCATGGTCTGGAGGGTGGTAGATACTCCCTGTAGTCACACACTAGTTGTCAGACACTGATAGTGAGAGATAAGTTCAAATGTGTTAACAGTATACCATACTGTCATTCATTCAGCTTGAAACCTTGCTATGCAGACTAGGGCATAAAGATATCTACCGTAGATATGAATTCCCTCCCGACTGGTACCAGAGAGTATATTCATGCATGGCAATCTATTCAATATAAAACTAACAGTTACAATTCATTGGTGGCAGAGGTACAATCATCCTCACCCGGAGAAACCGATTGATTATATTTTACAATCACACACATTCCTAATATCAGTCTACCTCACATAGCCCCAGGTTGACTAAGGAAGCCAAAGTGATGATCATAAGATAGGAAATTCCACTATATGTCCTTTGCATAGCTATCACCCATAGTAAGTCCACAGGAATTATGTGATTCTGAAGCTGTTTTTGCATAATTGTGGATTTGCCACATTTGCCACACAAGCCATACTCTGCTACATAATCTGCAGATTTTAACAATAAATGTTGTTTATTGCTCAAACGGATCAACAGTTACTAAAATGTTACAACATGTGTTAGCTTCCAATTGAAGGCCCTTTGCAAAGGTTAACTGGTCATTTTTCAGTTACTCATTTCTTTATTTGGTTGTTAAATTCGTACTATTGAGGGCAAAGTTTTCCCAGACAGAATTACCATGTATAAAAATTAAAAAATCATGAAGTAATTCTATCAAAAAATGTGTTGTGTTATGCCACATCATTTGCCTTTTTTACTACATAATTTATTCAACCCTGGCTCATAATTCTGTGCTCTCCTGCTGCATAATTCCAGTGGCCCTTCCCATAGTAAGGAGATTATGCTGCATTTACATTCCAAACCTCCTGATGAGTGTCACTTGGGCTGCTGTCACGACTGGAATTGTTGCCAACTGAGGCCTCACAAGACTTGCTTCATCAAGGGGTGTACCGGCATTGCCACCTATTGCGGCATCATCACCAGCCATAATCGTGTGAGAGAGAGGCGGGGACAGAGCTCTCTGAAAGTCTGTGAGTGGTGTGTGACGTATGCTGCACATGTGAATTAGTACTAGGTGTGTACCCTATGCTGCTTGCAGGGAGTTTGCACTTAGACGGGTCCTGTGATGAGTTAAAAAGATGCTTATCCAAAAGTTATAGGAAGCCGCCACCAAGGTGGTTTGCAAAAGCTCACTTTGCACTTATGCCACTGCATAAAAAAAAAAATTAGGCAGTAATTTAATTGTTCAATGGGTGTTACAATTATAAAACCATACAACGACAGGGGGAATTTTCTTCCATACTCCTTTTCACTATAATCAAGACTGGTGCTATTCACTATTCACCATTTTTGTTTAATTTTCTTTATTAGTTTTACAATTATTATGTATCACAACAATCAAATTATTCGTTTTCACATTTTCCATGTAATTACGCACCGTGGTGGTTGCGATAACATACGTACTTAACATCATGAAATACAATAAAGCAAAGAAAAGAACAAGAGAGGGGGGGAGATTGGTGCTAATCACTATTCACCATAGCACATTTATTTGTTCTACTTTGCTGTCATGATAACATTCTGATAGATTTACAGTTTTTTTGCTCACAATGTAAAGACATGTATGCATGTAGATCAGAATACTGGCCAGTTGTCAAATGTATGTACAACCAGTGTTTAATTTGAGCTGGTGGTTTCCGGTGCTCGGCACCTGCACATAATTGTCAACACCGGCAATTATAACATTCCACCACGTGGTGGCACTGTCTGTCTAATTTTGAAATATGCACAACAACAGTTGTTTAATAATTTAACAGAGATCCAAAATGACTAATACCTGCTACCCAAGCCAATCTTATAGCTTTGGGTGACATGGAAAAGTCTCAATTGTCATTTGTACGAATGTGAGGTTAGTGGTTGTATTGGTACTGTTGTTGGCAACGCTGGCGGGGCAATGGGTGGTGCAAGCTGCCCTGGCACTTATTTGTTTTAGGAATTAATCACTTAATGCAATATTGTGATGCTCTTGCATTTTTAGTTCACCTCTTACAACACACACATTATCTTCTAGCTCCTTGTCATAAAACTCTTCTTTACCAGTACAGCTGAGCTCTGCTATTGCAGTCTGTTCCATAAAGAGACCCCACTCACAGCTTCTATATTATTGTAACACAAGATGTTGCTTCATTGTGAGGTTTTCTTTCTAGGACCCCTGGGAGCAGCATACTCAATGTCACTGAACTCTTACCAAACACTTACCCTAACAAAAAGCCAGACCTACTAACTTTGCAAAAAAGTTGTGGCGGAAGTTACAGCTCTTCCTCTTCACATTTTATGTATAGTGTGGAAACCTCTTTCTGGTAAGAGGCTTGGGCTCAGCAGTGTCGGGTGCAAGGCTCTACGTCTTACCAGGTGCACAGCCCAGCGTCCGTCAGTGCGCAGACTCCGTAGGGCTTCAGCAAACGTCACAGGCAGAAATCTTTTTGACACATCCCGTGTGATTATCCATCATTGAAAGATATGTGTAGTATCTATATTTATGTCTCTGCGTCTCACTCTCTTTCCTGATATATCCCTCATTGATTGTTCCATGTGGTTCCTGTCACTCAAGAATCACCCCTACCTCGCACTCCTTTATATTTTCATTAAAAAGTGACTCCAATCAGGTAAATATATTCATTCTGTTTTATTTTCAATTTTCATCATTATTTTTAGTATTCATGATTTCTTCCTTGTATATTGTTATCATATCACATTGTAATCATTATTATATCTCCCAATGCATTTCAAGCAATAATGCCCTTCCTCAGGGGATTCTTTCTCTTTGTTCGAGTGTCAATAACTTTCGAAATAAAGTTGTACTTCGAAATCCCGATCTGAGTGACTCGCGGTCTTCTCATATCGGTATTCTTTCAATGGTGTTTTCAGGAGTGCGAGGTAGGGGTGATTCTTGAGTGACAGGAACCACATGGAACAATCATAATACTATCCTATTGCTCAGTAGGGTAACCGACCTACGCACCACCGAAACAATTGAAACAAATCTCAAATAATCAAAAATACACCATCGAATTTACACACGAGTGCGGAATCACATTCCAATTGGTTTTAACGATATCCCTCATTGATACATGTGTCTAATGTCTTTGGGCCCGATTCACAGAACTAACTTAAGACAAAATCCTAAACGTACTACCATTTTGGTATTCACAGAAGACACTTACTTATTTTGGTATTCACAGAAGGCACTTACTCATTTATGAGTAAGTGCCTTCTGTGAATACCAAAATGGTAGTAAGTTTAGGATTTTGTCTTGAGTTAGTTCTGTGAATCGGGCCCAATATGTATGTCTCTGCATATCACTCTCTTCCGTGATATATCCATCATTGATACATATGTCTCGTGTCTCTATGTATGTCTCTGGGTATCACTCTCTTCGTGTTCACTCTTGCTCCGCTTCGCCTCAGTAACTGTAACAGTAACTTTGCCTTTTCTCTCTTCTTCCCACCAGAGCTTCTTCAGATCACCAACCTGAGGATAAACTTCACCAAGCTGCACACCCTGGGCGACAACCTGCTGGACCAGCGGGTGGAAGTGCTCCAAAAGTACTACTACTCGGTGTACGAGCTGGTGGTGCGGGGCAGCTGCTTCTGCTACGGCCACGCCTCTGAGTGCTCGCCTGTCGAGGGCGTGGCAGGCGGGGTGGAGGGCATGGTAAGGCAGGAGTCCTATGTGCTTACCTTCAGTTGCATCCTCTGGGCACTAGAGGCAGTGTTGACACTGGGAGGCTGGAATCAAATCCTACAATATGTGCAGAATAGGTAACTTAGCCAGAATATTTTAGAACGGAATTAGAAAGGTAGCTTTACCAAATGTATACTTTCCCAAATATTCAAGTACTAGAGTTAGAATATTGAGTTAGCCTCGAATCTGACCTTGGGGAAATGTACACTTTCTCCAAATGTTCTGGGACTGGGACTACAAGATTAAAAGGGCTTGAGACACTTTTCGGCATAGGCCCTGGAAGTAGGGGTTGTGGGGGTACCCCAGCATTCCCCAAAATAACCCTGCTGGAATTCAGAAGGTGAATGAGCCATAAAGATGCCTTTAAATGTTGTCTTTATCTTGCCACATTTGTTGGGCATTGAAAGACAGAGGTCAAATGTCTTTAGACAAATTCCTGCTTATTCCTTTAAGTGTTCACTTTCATCCTCTGGAAACAAAATGCGAGAATTTTGTAAAGTGAAATATGCGGAAAACTTGCTGCAGTAAAGGAAACGTGAAAGGGAAGGTTGTAGTTTGTCTTTTTTGCTCTAAAACAACATTTAAACACCTTCAAACGGGCTGTATAAATAATTCAGGATATATCAGCAGTTAAGAAGGCACAAATGAAGAACTTTTTGTAATTATAAAGAGTGTCAGAAACCAAAATTTTTAATAAGATCTAAACAAATCATTACACTTTACTTAGTGATGTGCAAATGATAATTATTATAGTTAAGCACCGATTTTCACACATTGTCCTTTGTGTGTTATAAAGTTTTAATAGCACATTGAGGGGGAGATTTATTACTTTTTTGCGCAGCGCCGCAGCCGTAAATGCTGCGCCACACTGCGTGAAAAGGAGCGAGGAGGAGAGCGGCAAATTTACTAAAATAAGGCACTCCCCTCCCCTCTACCTAGCGCCGGCGCTGAAATCAGCTTCCGTGCACCACAGACCACATTTGCGCGAGGGTGCAACGGTGTCTTTGTGAGCTTAGCATAGGTGTTGTACTGGAAGGGTAACCTTCCAGAACAAAAATACTATGCTGAGACTCACTTCAAACCTTTTCCCTCTTTGTGTGCGTGCTGTACAGTGCAGCACACACTCACAGTTGGAAAAGGATGGGGACATTAAGGGCCAGATGTAGGTCGGTCGGTAACGGACGAAAATCGGTATTTTCGGCTGTTACCGACCGGTATTGCAGAAATGGTATGTAGGGCCCTTAATTTTACAGAATCGGTAAATGTACCGATCGGTAAATTTACCGATTCTGTAAAATACCGAATCGGTATTTTTACCGATTCGGTAAATTTGAAATGTAGGTGGGACTCTTCTGAGTCCCACAAGCCTTACCGAATCGGTATTTTACCATCAAATCCAATTTGATGGTAAAATACCGATTCCGGTGTGCATGCACATGTGTGCATGCACACCTCTGCCATATGACAGGCAGACCTGCCCTTGGGGCATGTATACCTGCCACATGGCACCCGAGCCTATTTTTGGGGTGCCAGAGGGTGTCAAAGTGACACCCCCTGCACCCTTGCTAAAATCGGTAATTACCGATTCTGTAATTACAGATTCGGTATTGGCCATTGATTCCTATGGGCTTCACAGCCCATAGGAATCAATAGGAAATACCGATTCGGTATTTCCAGATTCGGTAAATACCGAATCTTAAAGATTCGGTATTTACACATCTGGAAATACCTACATCTCCCCCCTTCATATTTACCACTTCTTAAATACCGAATCGGTAAAATTAGGTATTTAAGAAGTGGTAAATAAGAATTACCTACATCGGGCCCCTAATCATATACCCTTCCTTGTGCCTGATGTAAAAGGGTAAAAGGTAAGAGGTGCCTACAAGGGATTTGATTTGTAGCAAGACTTGTATTAGTATACAGTTGTTTAAAGGGTTAGCCCTTATGGAACAATCACCAAAGTGTCATTAGACAACATCAATCAATGAAATTTCTTAGCATAGACAACACGGGAGGACCTAATAGTTTGAAAATATAGATTTTTATGTATAGTAAGCAATATAAAAGTAGTGCAAACCAATGAAGTGAATCAGCATGTAGTCATGGAAAGAAGTAAAAACAAATTAGCCTAGCAGTACATGACAAAAACAAACTATTCCAACTTAATCATAGGCAACAAATCTCAAAATGAGAATATGTATCGCTCTGGAATAAGAACATTTCCTAGGAATAGAAGGTGGAGTCGACGTTTCGGTCTTTGCGGCTGCAGTCCATCAGACCATCTTCAGGACGGTGATTAAAGCTGAAAAAAGACTCCTATAGGAACATAATACAATATGTTACCAAAAGATTGTAAACATAATTGTGTTGCCAAAAGTGCATCAAGAAACTAGGAAACCTGTGTGAAAAGCAAAAAAAAAACAAAAAGTGATTATTCACAATAGTAATCACAAAGTGCAATTAACTGGTTTGTGCACAACCCAGGTGTAAAAGGGTGCACTTTTCTGACACAAAGCCCAGTTTATTTTGTTTAATAAATGCGTTTAGCGTCAGAAATCTTGGGCTTCATTTATGAGGCCCTACCGGCAATATTGACCGCAGGAATGTCATTTTTTTGACGTTGCAGTGGCGCAAAATGTCACTGGCATATTTATGAGGCCACGTAAAGCCACGTTACGTGGCATTTCATGGCCTTATAAATATCTGCCCCTTTCACGCAGAAAACTGCGGGAAAGAGGCGTGCCAAAGGTGTTGCTGGGGGTGTTCCCAGCAACATCATAATTTGTTGGCATTTCCCCAGATTTACGAGAAATCGTAAGTCTGAGGCAGCGCCAAAAATGTACACCTCCTCAGGGCAGGCGTGAGGGAGAAACATCTTTATTTCTCCTCGTTTTCCCTTTTCTATGTGTGCTACATTCTGCAGCACACCTAGAAAGAGGAAAAAGCCTCTTGTGATTGTTTTTGTGCAGGAAGGTTTCCATTCCTGCACTAAAATAATCATCCCTGCAACGCAGGCACCCCTGCACCATGGCGCAAAGGTGCCTGCACTGGCGCCCGGCAGCCCATTGTGCGCCGGCACAGGAGAAAAGGACAGGAATGCGCCGTATCTAATAGATACTGCGCATCCCTGCCCTTTTCTTTTGCCATAAGGTAGTGCAGCAGCAAGGCCTCCTGCGCTGCCTTATGACAAAAAAATGGTAAATGAGGCACCTTCGGTGCTTGCATGGGAACACCCATGCTCCACCCATGGTACAGCCCCCTGGTGCTAAGTAATGCACGTCATTCCCAGCACTAACTAGCTCTGGAAAGTAAATCGTGAAAGAAAGATTTTGCGCAAATTTGCATCACTTGTGTGACGCAAATACAGCGTAAAATCTTAGTAAATCTCCCCCTTCGTGTCCTTTTCAATTAAATATGTGCTGTCTTTGAATGACTGTGAACTTCCACACCGTGCTTTAGTAATATGTTTATGACCATGTGGCCAAAAATTCATACCAGCAGGCTACCTACCACCCCTTTACCACTCTCCTGCTGGGGTGACTTAGGTAAAATTGATGACAGCACCCCACTTTGAGATTTGTTCCCACTTCTTTTGGGGTAAATCTACATTTTTTAAGACTGGAATTAAAAGGATAAATTCCAACCACAGCTGCTTTTTGCAGGAAAGCCCCGCCCGTAGAGGTTTAACTGCAGGAAATGATCAAGTGCATGGCGAGAACTCTGGGGCATATTACCAAGGGGGCGATATTTATCGCTAAATAGGCTTAGCGACGTTTTTTTTATCGCTGAGCATCGCCGGAATTTATCGCTGAGATAACTTGCTATTAGCAGCGTTTATCTCCAAAGCGATAAATGTTCCGGCGATAGCGGCGAAATGCGTGAATATCGCTGAGAATACAGCGATATTCACGCATTAGCGACGAAATGCTCTTAGCCATTTTATCCACCTCCCATTGGATAACATGGCTAAGAACTGGTCTGGTCAGGTGTTAGTTTTTTCCATTGTTACGCTTGCTTTGCTAATAGGCGATAGCGACGTTAGCGACTGCTTTCAGTCGCTAACGGGTTGGGTACACCCACTTTGCATGTCATTAGCGATAAACATCTGTGACATGCAAAGTGGGCCCCAAACCGCTCGCTATCGCCTACAAGCTGTTGCTAACTGCTGTTAGCGACAGCTTGCTAATAGGGCGATATAATTATCGCCGCTTAGCGGCCGGAAACGGCCGCTAAATCGGCGATAATTGCCTATCGACCACCTTGGTAATATGCCGCTCTGTGTTTATATTGATTCATCAGATTCGGCTAGTACACAAATTTACAAAGATTGGAAAATGAAACAAAGGTGCATATTTACAAGGGGCCATCGCCAGCAGAACGCTACTTTTAGGAACGTTCTGGTGGCAATATCCCCTTCTTATTTACAAGGCAGCATTAAGCCACTTAACGTGACTTGTAAATTAGGCCCCTTTTCACGCTTCACTTAGTGTGAAAGGGGCGGGCAGTGGGTGCTGCAGTGGACGTTCCGCCGTAACACCCACTTCTTTTTGACGCTGACCCATATTTACAAGGATGGGGCAGCGCCAAAAACTAAGGCCAGGTAAAGCCTGGTCTTACGATGCTGATATGAGGAGAAATTATTAATTTCTCCTAGTTTTTTTCCTCTTTAATGTGTGTGCTGACAGCAAATCGCCATTATTGATTGTTTATGTGCAGGAAGGTGTCCTCCTGCACATATAAAATCGTCCATGCAGCGCAGGCACCCTTGCAACATGGCATTGTAGTGCCTGCGCAGGTGCAAGGCAGCTTTTTTAGCATTAGGGGAAACGCGGGGATGCGCCGTATTTTGGTAAATACGGCGCAACCCTGCGTTTAAAAAATGTTAGAGCGCTGCGTTTCCAATTTTGGATTAACACTACATTCGGACATTTTATTATAAATATCCGCCAGTGTGTCCAGGTGACACAAGACCCTTTTGTAAGCCCCCACTCCATACGCCAGTCCTTGTGGGTTCCCCTTCATTCATTAAGTACTGGCACCCCGTGTCAGGGAGAAGGTTTTGGGTGTGGAAAGTGCTTGTTTAATTGAAAGCGCGTGACTCAGAGAGCGGATTAAATACATTGCTGGGAACAACTCGTGAGAAATAAACGGATTATACGATCAGATGTGATGAGCCTGAGAGTGGTTCACAGCGCGAGCTCGACCGGGCTCCCAGACATTCCACAGCAGCCTCATGCTGACCATGGGTCAGGCAGGTCAGGCATCCTGGGTGAACGGCCTGAGGCGTGGTCAGGCCCGGAGGGCTGGGGCCGGGTCAGCTGCATATCAGGAAGGAACGCATGGGACTGAATCTACTTCCGCTCTAGGCGTCTATTTGTGTTCTAGTCTGTGGGGAAATCTCAAAGGGCCATATGTATCAAGGCCAAATGGGTTTGCAAACGCAGAAATTCGCAGAATTTCGGCGTTTGTGAACCCATTTTCGCAAAATGGTATGTATCAAACAATTTGGGTGCAAAATAAGGAATCGCAAAATTTGCCATTCCTTATTTTGCGATGGCATTCAAGGAATCGCAAATTTTGCGATTCCTTAAATGCAATGTATCAAGGAAAAAATAATTCCAAAATGCCCTTACGGAATCGCAAATTACCACCAACTTCTAGTTGGTGGTAAGTTGCGAATTCTTTTAAAAAAGCATTTTTTTGAAAATCCAATGGTGCCATGTATGTGCGCCATATGCGCACACATGTCATTTTCAGGGGTGCAGCAGGGTGTTCTTGAGACACCCCTGCACCCTTGAAATTATTCTCAATTTGCAATTAGCAAATTGCGAATCGCAAATTGAGAATAATTTCCCATTCATTCCTATGGGCCTCCTGGCCCATAGAAATGAATGGGAAATTATTCCTTAATTGTGATTAGCAATTTGCTAATCGCAATTAAGGAATTTTAAGGAATCGCTAAAAAATAGCGAATTTCTTCATACATACCATTTTGCGATTTCTAAATAGCGATTCCATAAAAATCGCTATTAAGGAATCGCAAAAGGGTATGTTGATACATATGGCCCAAAATGTCTCCAGAGGCCAGTGAACTCTGGGTTGATTCTGTCTAGGGAAGTGATTCCCACATTAGGGAGAGTTGTAATGAAAAGTGTCCTTCTGTCTTACAAGATGGCGTCTCTCTTCCAGATTCATGGCAGGTGCGTGTGTAAGCACCACACGAAAGGCCTCAACTGTGAACTCTGCAAAGATTTCTACCACGACCTGCCCTGGAGGCCAGCGGAGCCGGACAACCCGCACACCTGCAAACGTAAGCGAGTGCCGTGGTCTGCGGCACACAGGTGCCACCGGATAGGTGCCTTGGCCAGGGTGGAGGGTAGATGTACACTGGGCAGGACTCCGGTGTGTGTGGTACACTGCACTGCCCCCAGAAAACGACCAGATGACGTGTCTTAGAGCTCAGGGGTGTTGTGTAGGCTCCAGAAGACACGGGGTGGTTGGTGCAGGTGTGATGGGACATGTTGGTGACACATTGTGGTCAATAGTGGTTCAATGTTGGTGAGAAGATGTTTGTCTTCCTAGTAGAGGCGCGTGCATGTTGTGTTTGACAGCTGTAGTCCACTGGCATTGGGTTCTGGTTGTTAAGGATGCGTGCATTGCTCGGGTGAAGTGATTGCGGTAGGACTGATGCTGATGAGCAACACGTTTCGCATCCCAGTGCGTCCCTCTCATCCTGAGATGGGCCTGGGGCAGAAGATACGGATGGAGGCATTGTGCATCAGGAACCAGAACGCTGCAGTTTGTTGCTAGGCCGGTGCCTTATGGGAGCCCATGATTTCTGGTTTGCACGCCAGCGGAGCCTACTTGCTGATGGGGGGTGTCTTCGTCATCACTCTAAGATTTGATGGAAGAGGAGGTTCTGTTGATGAGGTAGTTCCTTAAAAGCAGAGTCCTGCCTCCGAGCAATCACATTTCGTGTGGCGCCGACAAGCCAGAGAATGTCTAGGCTAAGCTTGAAGTGGAGTGCGTGGTGCACCAACCAGAGTATAGCCGGGCTTGGTTTGAGGTGGACTCTGCTCTAGACCGACCAGGGGTTGGCCTTGCTTGGTTCGGGGTGGACCCTGCATTAACCAACCAGAGGATGGCTGGGTTTGGTTCAGGGTGGATTCTGCTTTAGACCAACCAGAGGATGGTTTGGCTTGGTTCAGGGGGGACTCCGTGGTGGAACTACCATGGGATGGCTGGGCTTGGTCCATGGTGGACCCTTTTTTAGACCAACCATGGGATGTCCGGGCTTGGTTCAGAGTGTACTCTGTGGTGGACCAACCACCGGATCACTGTGCTTGGTTTGGAGTGGACTCTGGTGGACTAACCAGGGGATGGCCATGCTTGGTTTAGGGTCTACACTGCTTTAGGCCAACCGGAGGATGACTGGGCTTGGTTTGGGGTGAACTCTGCTGTGGACCAGTCAGAGAACAGCTAGCCTGAGCTTGAAGCGGAGTGTGTGGTGGACCGATCAGTAGATGGTCATGCATGGTTCAGGGTGGACTCTACTTTCGACCAACCAGGGGATGGTTTGGCTTGGTTCAGGGTGCACTTTATGGTGGACCAACTAGAGAACACCTAGGCATGCTGCGGGTTGGAGAGTGTGGCAGGCCAACCAATGAATGGCCAGGCTTGGTTTGGGGTGGACTCCATAGTGGACCAACCAGAGAACACCTAGGCATTTTGCAGGGTGGAGTATGAGATGTGGATTGCTTGAAAGATAAGGATGTCAGATTGTGCATGTGGGTGGTGTCTGGAGTACAGAGTGTGGAGCGTAAGATTAGGTCTGCAGCTGACCGACTCCACCTCTTTGTGGCCGCGTGTCGGGTTGTGTACACAGATGCATAAACTGTACAAAATCCCTTCTCCATATTGCGAACCATTGGTTTATTTGCAGTGCAAGTGGCATTATGGAAAGGGCAATAATATAGTGGGGCTGATTTACAAGACACTTGCGCCACTTTTGCGTCACTTTTCCCATGTTAAAAATGACGCAACATTGGCGAAAGGGGCTTTTAAATCTGCCCCGGTGTATTTTAGAACTAGTGGTTTCTGCATTGATGGAATTCTGGCCCAGGCCACGCTCCTCCACATATTGTTAATTAACCACCAATCATTGGCCCCCCTGTTCTCATATTAAACACTTGCTGCATAGGAGTGTTGTGCCTTTCTTATTACTGTCAGTCTAATTAAAGTGTCCTGTAGGAAATTAACATTTCCTGTGGTGAGCCTGGGGGAGGAAGGCCCAGGACGCGTCACAGCTATTATTACCAACAAATGCAAAATGTGTGCTTGCCAAAACAGCTGATTCCGCTTCGGGTGCTGGACCTGAGGCCCCGCCCCCCTGCAGCCACGAGATGACACGTGAGCTGTGGCAGGGTGCCAAGAAAGGCTGGCTCTGCAAAAAGCAATGGCAAGAAATGCATTAGAAGCTGTAGCTTGAGAAATTTATTTTGTTTTAAAGACAGGCTGAGGAGTCTGACGTCATATGAGGTTTGCAGCTTAAAATCCTTTTATACTTTCCAAATTTGCGTTTTATTGGGGAAAATGTGCTTTAAAAATGTGGTTGGATTGTTTTCACTGGGTGGCTGCTTTACATAATATCAGCACACTCCTTATTACATGAACTTTAGTAGAGATGCGACTAGTAGAGCTGACACGTTGCAGCTCCCTCGACGGGTGACCTGTTTTTTTGTTATTGTCCTTTTTGTTGTCATTGTGTACACAAGGCCTGCCATCAGTAGCAAGCTAAGGAGGGAATGTTGCATTCATTCATGCAGTAACCTGTAGATTCATGAATAGTCAGTCCCTCAAATGAATGACGTGTGCATGTTTATGATACGTCAGTGTAACCCGGAGTGTTGAATCGTCATGAGACGGGTGGCAGGTGTGAGTGAGTGACAGGTGAGTTAGTGAAAAGTGCAGCGTGGCGCGTGTTGGGCCTTGGACATCTCATTAACCTTTGACGCAAAGATGCACCCCAAAAGACAGCTGCTAACACTTGATCACTTGGGGTTCTCTTTCAGAGTGCAACTGTAACAACCATTCGCACCGCTGCCACTTCGACATGGCCGTGTACCTGGCAACGGGACGCGTGAGTGGTGGGGTATGCGACAACTGCCATCACAACACCATGGGCCGCAACTGCGAGCTGTGCAAACCCTTTTACTTCCTGAACCCCCGCGCGGACATCCGGGCGGAGAACGCGTGTATACGTGAGTGCACCGCTCCTTTTTCCTGCTCATGTTACCTTACTGTTCGTCTCACCCGCTGAGTGTGCAAAACTGCTGCTTCTTGCATTGTTCCCAGTATCAGAATCATCACACGCACACACACACACACACACAAACAAAGGTTAAAGTAAAGTAGCTAGGTGAGAATTTCAGTTAAAATGTAACATTTTAAACAAAAAAACAGTGAAATTCACCAGTTATAGTTAACTTAAGTAACTCTAAATTGTGCTCTCACCATGCGCAGTGATGTCATCAATTATGTAACATCAGATGTCATCAGTGATGTTATCTATAATGTAATTGAAAATGTTTTGAGTTATGTAATATGTGAGGTCATAAGCAGTGCATGGTGAGGATGCAAGTTACAGTTACAAGTTAACTTTAACTGGTGTTTTTTTTCACTTTCAAATGTTGCGTTTTATGGTTTTGAAAAAAGTTGCATTTTAACTGATATTTTTACCTGACTATAGCATCACTTTGACCTTTGGCTTTTTGTTCAGTGAATTTCTAGGGATTTTAAAGAAAGAAAGATACTATGACCATACCTGACTTTGCCAACCTCCTGCCAAAGGCTGGTCACTGATCCTGCGGTATTGTAGTAACGAAAAGTAAAAACATGTTTTTTTAATATGGACTCAGCATTCCCTATGCAACCCCTCCCCCCCTCACAGATCAGGGAGCATATGACGAATCGTTAAACAAAAAAAAAAAAATCATCCACCTCAGCTTTGTCCTGAAAAGTTTCATGATGATCTAACATACGAAGACTGGAAAAAAATGGGTCTCCCAAAACACATATTTCCAAATTTTAAAAAACTTTTTTTTGTGCTGCAGGTCCCGCGGTACTCCTGTGGGACCCGGCGAGGCCTCTGGTGAGGACCCGCGAGACTCATCGCTGCCCCACGGGCGGTCCTGAGGAAGTACCGTGGGGGTACTGCGGGACCATACAAGCGATAAAAAGTGAAGCTTGCACTTTTCGGAGGTACCTTGGTGTGCCACTTATAAAATGGTACCGCCGGAGTACTGCATTGCACAAAAAATAAAAATAAAATGGAAATGGATAATCTGGGGTGGGTTTCTTTGGGGGGTGGGGTTGCGCGTCCATGGGGGTTGGCCAGCTACAGGGGTTGGCTGCCCATTGAAAATGGTCATCATTGGCCGTGCACAGCAGGTGTTGGTTGCTCACAGGGGGTTGGGCACAGGGCCTTGCCTCAAGCCAGGCTGTGTCTACAAGCGTGTAGTGCGCATCGCCGAAAGCTGCGCTCAGTGAGGAAAATGAGATTGAGATGTCGTCAGTGATGTCATCAATGATGCCATGTAACATGTCATAAGTGAAGTAATATGTGACTTACACCTCGAACTGAGTCCTGCTCATTGAAAGGCCTAAGAAACACGTATGCTGCCTGAACCGACAGAGGTGAGATCTGAGCAGAGAGCGGCTGTATTCAGAAGCAGGGCACCTCATTCACTCTAGCCACATGGCGTATTTACCTGAACTCCAGAGTACCACCCAAAGAGTGCCTGTATGCTAGGTTTCCTCTTTAACCCTCTGTGCCTTCTGTTCCACCATCTTTAAATATAATGATAGCAATATGGCCCGCATACATAGCAAACTCTAGGAATGGACTTGTGTGCTGGGGGGCGGGGAGACCAAAGTACCGCTGTTGGTGTGCGGTCATCTCACCTTCATAGATGAGGACATCCTCAATAGAAGAGATGCTCACTGCTGTCCTGTCATCACACCAACGCTAAAGAATTAATACAAGTCATGGATAGTGACAATGACCTAAATCGGCCTTTGACCCTAAGCAACAACACATCGATAAGCTCTAAACTCTATAAGTAGGGGTGGGTGGAATTAAATTTCCGCGAAACGGTAAAAAATCTCCGCGAACACGCAGAAATTCCGTGAACACTTGGAATTGCTTGTTCGTGATGCTTATTTTCTGTTCGCAATCGCTGTTTGCATGCTCGGGGGAAATATCTCGCGAACGTGCATTTTGAGAACACGAACAAGCAAAAAATTTCACGAAGTCGCGAAATGCAGGAGTTTGGGCAATTTTGCGTTCTCCGCGGAACGCAAAATTACCCGAATTCCACAAATTCTGCGCGTGGAACAGAATTAGCCACCCAGGTCTACCTATAAGTCTCCTATTTGCTTTGGGGGAAGTGCAAGGAGACCGTAGGTTACACTGGAGGTGCCCTGGGGTACCAAAGGAAAGCCAAGGTGGCACCTGCACCCAGAAGGACAGCACCTTTGATTTCTCATCATCTTAACTTGTTTAGAGTGAGCCTCATCCTCTTTCAAGTCTTTGGGGCTGATTCCGATGCGTGCAGGAAGGGCTCTAACCTTCGGTCAGAGCCTTCCTGCCTGCATCGAATGTGGTGTTCGGATTACTTTACGACCGAGCCATTCTGATGGACTTGGTCGGAAAGGAATCCGACTCAGTTTTCCGGATGACTTATGATGTGCTCGGAGAGCATTCTTCCATCCGAAAACCCTTCAGGACTCCCCCACCTGACTCTTTCCGGCCGAGTACCATGGCAGTTTCCCACTGCTTTTTTGTGCCGGTCTTTCCGGCACAAAAAAGGCAGAGGGAAACTGTATTTGGGGCCCTCAGCAGGGCCCCCACGGGTGCGTGGACGCCGAATGGCAGCCTAGGAGGCACCTATGGTGCCCCCCTGTTGATCCCCTGCTCTTTCAATGAGAGCATGCATTCTGTTCGGAAATCGGAATGCATACTCTCATTGAAAGGTATAGGCATGCAACCAAACAGGGTTCGGATACATCCTACTTGCAGGTTTGTAACCGACAACAGGAGGTTGTTCGGTTACAGTTACTGACCAATGTCAGACGGACTCCGGTCTGTCCGACATCAGAATCAGACCCTTAGTTGTACTTTTTAAAATTTCTCTAGCAGACTACCGCTGGTGGTAAACTCACTGTTGCCAGTTACCGCATTACCTCAGGCAATCCCCGATACAAACGAAAACACTGACCAAAGCTAAAGAATTAATACAAGTCATGGATAGTGACATTGACCTCATTCGGCCTTTGACCCTAAGCAACAACACATGGATAAGCTCTAAACCCTATAAGTATGGGTGGTCAGAATTTACGTAATCGCATTACGCAAATCTCGGCGAAACAGTAAAAAGTCTCCGCGAACACGCAGAATTCCGTGAAAACACGGAATTGCTTGTTCGCGATGCTTATTTACTGTTCGCAATTGCTGTTTGCATGCTCTGGGGAAATATCTTGCGAACACGCATTTTGAGAACGCGAGCAAGCAAAATATTTCGCGAAGTCGCGAAATGCAGGATTTTGGGCAATATTGCGTTCTCCTTGGAAAGCAAAATTACCCAAATTCCACGAGCGGAATGGAATTAGTTGCCCAGGTCTACCTATAAGTCTCCTATTTGCTTTGGGGGAAGTGCAGGGAGACCGTAGGTAACACTGAAGGTGCCCTGGGGTACCATAGGAAGGCCAAGGTGGTACCTGCACCCAGAAGGACAGCATCTTTGATTTCTCATCATCTTAACTTGTTCAGAGTGAGCCTCATCCTCTTTCAAGTCTGAGGGGCTGATTCCATGTGGGCAGAAAGGGCTCTGACCATCGGTCAGAGCCCTCCTGCCCGCATCGAATGTGGTGTTCGTATTCCTTTCCGACCGAGCCATTCTGATGGGCTCCGTCGGAAAGGAATCCGACTCAGTTTTCCGGATGACTTATGATGTGGTCGGAGAGCCCGTCCACCATCCAGAACCCCTTCAGTACTGCCCCTGCCAGCTCTTTCTTGCCGAGGGAGTACCATGGCAGTTTCCCACTGCCTTTTTGTGCCGGTCTTTCTGGCACAAAAATGCAGAGGGAAACTGTATTTGGGTACCCCCAGCAGGGCCCCCATAGGTGCATGGCTGCTGAATGGCAGCCTAGGGGGCACCTACAGTTACCCCCTGTTGACCCCTGCACCCGGTGGCAGGCACCTTGAGGTATTGAAAGGTATAGGCATGCAACCGTACAGGGTTCGGACGCATCCTACTTGCAGGTCTGTAACCAATGACAGGAGGTTGTTCGGTTACAGTTCCTGACCGATGTCGGACGGACTCCGGTCCGTCCGACATCAGAATCAGACCCTCAGTTGTACTTTTTAAAATTTCTCTAGCAGATTACCGCTGGTGGTAAAATTACTGTTGCCAGTTACTGCATTACCTCAGGTAATCCCCATTACAATCTAAAACACTGCCCAAAAATGAATGGAAATTTGTTTAAAATCAGATGAAGTCTGAGATGATACTTAAAAAGCAGGAACATAACGATTAGCTACTACAGTGTGAACTGTGGGAAATATGCATGGTCCTTACACACACAAGTAATGGTAGCTTGATGGGTTGTGCTGTAAGGACCATCATCACCTTGTCATGTAAAACAAAGTATGTTATGGCCAGCAGTATTTTTATCTGTGGTGGTACATTTTTAACACAGTGGTCTTTGTAAGGCTTCTGGATGCGCATTGACATATCAATGTTACTTTCTGGTTTTGTTTTTTACTCCAGATGTAATTACCACTGGCATTATTTGTGTCAGGTAGTAAATTACATTTTAGTGCCCAATTCTGATCTCGCTAGGAGAGCCCTCTGTATGACTCGGATCCGGAGGGCTTTCCTAGCGGATCGCGCTGTGCGAGTCCGACCAAACGAGTACAATGCAGCCATATGCTGACGGACTCGGTTCGCTCGGACTCCCATTGAACTCTATGAGGGCCTGTATCCCGACGCATACACTGGCTCCCACAGCAAAAAGATGGTGGGTGGGGAAAACAGTACACCCTGTGGCGGGCACTCCATCTTGCCCGACACACTTTGCATGCTTGGATCAGAGGGACCCATGCGCCCCCCGCGACCGATTCGGAGGGTTCTGGATGAAGGGGGTCCTGCTCTGCTCCCCGAAGTCCAATTCCTACAGCCGTTTCGTCTCGCTGAGTCGATACGGCTGTCTGAATCGTGCATCGTACTTGCTCGTTCGGAAGCTGGGTCCATTGCGCTGCAGGATTTGGCTCCAGACGAGTAGGACGGACATATTCGGGTTCACAAACGATTCGGTCGGCGTGGATGAGATCTCCGCATCGTACTTGGTTGTTTGGAATGGGGTATGATTCAGACGGAAACAGTGGCTCTGAATCAGATTTGGTCCTTCCAAATCCCGTCAGGAGCCCTTCCGACTGAGATCGGAATCGAGCCCCTAGTAGTAGTACACATACATTGAAATCTCGCTGACTTTCCCTCTCAGAGACGATCTTGAGTTTAGGAGTTCACCATAACAATATGGCACTTGTCTCAGTCAATCTCTCAATATGCCCTAAGGATCAATCACTACACCCATTAGTAACTGACCAATGGCAACAAGTTTTCACAATGGACAACAAACATGCAAACAATCTTCACTGAAATTCATTTTACAGGCTCATAGATATTGATTGAGGATATCCTGAAAACTGCAGTAAATGCTCTGACGTCTTCCAGATACTGTTTGTACAATGGCATGGCTGAAAAAGAGCTTTGAACCTTGGGGGCCCCATCATTGAGTCAGTCTTATCCTTATAAGGATCGTCAACTACCCAGTCGGTCCTTAGACAGACTTCCTTTCGTCTCTATGGTTGTCTCTTCCTTTATCCTCACTTTCTCACCTCCCCTACCCCCCACTACTTTTTCTCTCCTTTCTCTCCTCTCCTAATGTATTGCTGATTGTTTGATATTATGTTTACTTGTTGATCTTTTTCTTGTATATTGTTGAACCACATTGTTGCCCCTCCTTTCTTCTCGCCTGTCGGCTCCTCCCGCATCCTCCCTCTATCTATGTCTCTCCTTCTCTCCTCTCTCAATTTATTTGAGACTGAACTATTTTGTCTGATGCCCGATGGAGCTACTTGGTTTAGCTATAGGGGAGATGGGACGTGGATTCCCTCCTTGGTCGTCACCTACCCAGTCGGTCTTTAGACAGACTTCCTTTCGTCTCTCCTTATTGTCTCTTTCCTTATCCTCCCTTTCTCACCTCCCCTGCCCCCTCCACTACTTTTCTCTCTCCTTTCTCTTCTCTCCTCTCCTAATTGTATTGCTTATGTTTTGAATGTTTTGTGTAATTGTTGAACTTTTTCTGTTACATTGTTGATTCTCATGTAAAGCGCTCTGATACCTCCGGGTCTAGCCAGCGCTATATAAAACTCTTTAAATAAATAAATAAAATAAATAAATAAACTATGCTTTAAGAATGGGCATGTGGTAAATGTGCTTCCTTTAAAATTTTCAGAATGTGACTGTGACCCGGTTGGATCCCTGGAAGGGGGTGTTTGTGACAGTCACACCGATGTCAACCTGGGCATGATCGCTGGGCAGTGCCGGTGCAAGGAGAACGTGAAAGGCGAGCGCTGTGACAGCTGCAAAGAGAACTTCTACGGGCTGAGTAGAAACGACCCCGCTGGGTGCCAGCGTAAGTATGGCAGCCGTGGCCTACAGCCTTGGCCAATCTACACCTGGTCAGGTCATACTACAGCGCAGTGCCACCCACGAGTGCCAGCTTCTGATTTCCTGCCCGTTCGAGTAGAGATACCCCTATACACACAGGCACAATCTCTACTTTCGCATCAGTCCAAGGTTTACATTGAATTGCAGTATAGCTTGAGGGATAGACCGTCCAAATGAATTTACAATCTCTCAATGTCGCAGGACAAGCCAATAAATTCTGCTTCCCTTGTCAAAGTCCCATTCGCCTATTATGGTGCCCGGTGTTGGCTGGCAGACTCTGCTGATGCATCTATTGAGGAAAAGGATAGGGTATCCTGGAAGTGTGCCAACTGTACACTGTCACAAACCTGCTACTCTTCAAGAGCCCAAGGCGGTAAGATGTGGAGGGGGCAGCTGGAAGATCTCCTGAATTGGCATGCCTTGAAGAATAGTGTTTTTTACTAGAGTGCCAGTAGAAAATACCATAGATTACAAGTGAAATATACAAAAACTCAAGGGGGTTTCCAAAAGAATAATTTGTAATGCATTAATGTGCATTCCTCCCTTGAGCATCTGCTGGTACCTTAAATAAAGACAACAATGCAATAGCATTCTTAATACAACCCCAGACATGATAGCGCCTCATCAAAAGAGTTCCGGGCATCTTAGAACCTTACGAAAGAGCCCTTAACATGATACTACCTTTTCATAAATCCCTGAACATGATAGCTCATTATGAAAGAGCTCTAGACATGATTCCACCTCACCAAGGATTCCAGGAAAGATAACACCTGACCAAAGAGCTTCAGACATGGTGGCACCTTACTAAAGAGCTTCAGACATGGTGGCACCTTACCAAAGAGCTCCAGACATGGTGGCACCTTACTAAAGAGCTTCAGACATGGTGGCACCTTACCAAAGAACTCCAGACATGGTAGTACCTTACCAAAGATCTCCAGACATGGTAGCACCTTACCAAAGAGCTCCAGACATGGCAGCACCTTACCAAAGAACTCCAGACATGGCAGCTCCTTTCCAAAGATCTCCAGTCATGGTGGCACCTTACCAAAGAGATACAGACGTGGTGACACCTTACCAAAGAGATCCAGACATGGTAGCACCTTACCAAAGAGATCCAGACATGGTGGCACCTTGCCAAAGATCTCCAGTCATGGTGGCACCTTACCAAAGAGATACAGACGTGGTGACACCTTACCAAAGAGATCCAGACATGGTGGCACCTTACCAAATAACTCCAGACATGGTGGCACCTTGCCAAAGATCTCCAGTCATGGTGGCACCTTACCAAAGAGATACAGATGTGGTGACACCTTACCAAAGAGATCCAGACATGATAGCACCTTACCAAAGAACTCTAGACATGGTGGCACCTTACCAAAGAGATCCAGATGTGGTGACACCTTACCAAAGAGATCCAGACATGGTAGCAGCTTAACAAAGAGCTCCAGACATTACTGCACATTATCAATGTGCTTCAGACATGATTGCACCTTACTAATGAGCTCTGATAGGACAACACTTCAGCTTGAGGACTCTAGCCACGATAGCCTTTATCAAAAGACTTCTCAGCATGATAGCACATTCCCAAAGAGTTCCAAACTTGATAATTATTTACCCAATGAGCTCAACACCTTCCTCTTAGATCTCCAGAGGTGATAAAACTCCTGGGCCCCCTTACATGAAGCTATCCAAATGAATGTCTATTTTCATAAAACCTACAATCTTTCAGGGCCAGTAACAAAAGACAAAACAATGTGATTGTTCACTCGGAAGGACAATTTGCTCCTACAGACCTGGACGCATTAAGGGTGTTGTCATCTGCTCAGCTTCTCACTCTTGTTTACTCTTTCAACAGCCTGCAATTGTGATCCTCGAGGAATTGTCACGGGAAACACGCCCTGCGACCACATCAGTGGCGACTGCTACTGCAAGCGTTTTGTGACCGGAAGGTTCTGCAACCAGTGTGTGGTGAGCTATCTCCTAACGTACCTGGCTTTTTTAGTGAGCGATAGTGAGCGCTGGAGACCACGGAGTGCGTCAATCACATGCATGTTTCTGTAGATCATCACCTTGTGCTGCTAGGGTGGGTAAAACACTTCTTTGGTGAAAGGATACAGGAGGGTGGGGGCCCTAGCTGATACTTCGTTTTATATTCCTCAAGCAGGACACCAAGGGGGTCATTAGGATGTCTGGCGGATCGCCAGTGCCATGCGGGCAGTGGCGATCCGCCAGACATCCTTACCCGCCCGCCACCCATTCCCCCCCGCTATATTACTAAGACCGTCCGACGCTTTTCCGCCCCGGTCGCCTTGCGACAGGGGCGGAAAAGGTTTAATATGGTGGCGTGTCTATCAGACACCGCCAGCCATATTAGCATGGGCCAAAACAGATGCCTTTCCGTGGAAAGGCAGGCGGTCTTCACTTCGGGGGCCCCCTGCAGGCCCCCATGGTGAAGGCGAGGTGGGGGGGTGCACATAGGGGGTACCTGTGGTACCCCCCCTGCATTTGCATACGCAATGCGGCAGGCACCGCCATGCATTTTTAGCATTGTGGCGGGTGGTGCTGAGAGCACCGCCAGCCGCAATGTTAAAAATGCAGGATGCGCCCGCCACTGTGGTGGACGCATCCTAACACCCCCCACGGGACCCCCGCCCTTATGGCAGGCGGTCCCATTATCCGATAGGATGGCGGGTGGACTAAGTCCACCCGTCATCCTAATGACCCCCCAAGTGTTGCCACCTTTACGATGCCTCACTCCGCTAAGATGGAGGGCTTTGAAGACTTCCCCACATTACAGACCCCCCCGTTCCTAAGATTCACAAACTGATGCCTGATTGTGCTAAGATGCCAAGACTAGAGGAATGTTATCACATTTCAGTTACTTGACTTCGCTAAGATGCGAGGAGCTTCGCCTCTTCCCCGATGCCTCACTTCGCTAAGATGTGAGGAGCTTCGGCTCTTCCCCAATGCTTCACTTCGCTAAGATGCAAGGAGCTTCGCCTCTTCCCCGATGCTTCACTTCACTGAGATGCGAGGAGCTTCGCCTCTTTCCTGATGCTTCACTTCGCTAAGATGCGAGGAGCTTCGGCTCTTCCCATATGCTTCACTTCGCTAAGATGCGAGGAGCTTCGGCTCTTCCCCAATGCTTCACTTCGCTAAGATGCAAGGAGCTTCGCCTCTTCCCCGATGCTTCACTTCACTGAGATGCGAGGAGCTTCGCCTCTTCCCCAATGCTTCACTTCGCTTAGATGCAAGGAGCTTCACCTCTTCCCCGATGCTTCCCTTCACTGAGATGCGAGGAGCTTCGCCTCTTCCCTGATGCTTCACTTTGCTAAGATGCGAGGAGCTTCGGCTCTTCCCCAATGCTTCTCTTCGCTAAGATGCGAGGAGCTTCGGCTCTTCCCCAATGCTTCACTTCGCTAAGATGCGAGGAGCTTCGGCTCTTCCCCGATGCCTCGCTAAGATGCGAGGAGCTTTGCCTCTTCCCCGATGCTTCACTTCGCTAAGATGCGAGGATCTTCTCCTCTTCCCCGATGCTTCACTTTGCTAAAATGCGAGGAGCTTCGCCTCTTCCCCGATGCCTCGCTTCGCTAAGATGCGAGGAGCTTCGCCTCTTCCCTGATGCCTCGCTTCGCTAAGATGCGAGGAGCTTCGCCTCTTCCCCGATGCCTCGCTTCGCTAAGATGCGAGAAGCTTCGCCTCTTCCCCGATGCTTCACTTCGCTAAGATGCGAGGAGCTTCGCCTCTTCCCCGATGCCTCACTTTGCTAAGATTCGAGGATCTTCACCTCTTCCCCGATGCTTCACTTTGCTAAGATGCGAGGAGCTTCGCCTCTTCCCCGATGCCTCACTTCGCTAAGATGCGAGGAGCTTCGCCTCTTCCCCAATGCTTCATTTCGCTAAGATGCGAGGAGCTTTGCCTCTTCCCCGATGCCTCGCTTCCCTAAGATGCGAGGATCTTCCCCTTTTCCCCAATGCCTCACTTTGCTAAGATACGAGGAGCTTCGCCTTTTACCCGATGCTTCACTTTGCTAAGATACGAGGAGCTTCGCCTTTTCCCCGATGCCTCGCTTCGCTAAGATGCGAGGAGCTTTGCCTCTTCCCTGGTCCCTCACTTTACTAAGATGCGAGAAGCTTCGCCTCTTCCCCGATGCTTCACTTCGCTAAGATGCGAGGAGCTTCGCCTCTTCCCCGATGCCTCACTTTGCTAAGATTCGAGGATCTTCACCTCTTCCCCGATGCTTCACTTTGCTAAGATGCGAGGAGCTTCGCCTCTTCCCCGATGCCTCACTTCGCTAAGATGCGAGGAGCTTCGCCTCTTCCCCAATGCTTCATTTCGCTAAGATGCGAGGAGCTTTGCCTCTTCCCCGATGCCTCGCTTCCCTAAGATGCGAGGATCATCCCCTTTTCCCCAATGCCTCACTTTGCTAAGATACGAGGAGCTTCGCCTTTTCCCCGATGCTTCACTTTGCTAAGATACGAGGAGCTTCGCCTTTTCCCCGATGCCTCACTTTGCTAAGATATGAGGAGCCTCTTCCCCGATGCTTCACTTTGCTAAGATGCGAGGAGCTTTGCCACATCCCCGATGTCTCACTTCGCTAAGATACAAAGACTAAAAGCAAGTTGACACATTACTGATGCATCGCCCAGAGGGGCTTTACCGCTTTCATGATGCCTTAATACGTTAGGATGCCAAGACTCGTGGAACAGTACCCCATTACTGGCTCTTGAATTCGCTACGACGTCACGGTTCAAGGTGCTTTGCGCATTCCCGATGCCTGGCTTTCATCTCTTGTTCAGTACAATCGTATGCCCTATTTTCTTTGTGCTAGCTATGGAACCTGAGGTTCTCTTACCCGCCCTCCTACCATACAAATGTTGCCCTTTGAGTGGTTTTGAAGTGCTACCAACGGTGATGGCATGAGACTAGGCTTGAACCTTTCTATCAGCCTGGCATCGATTGTATAGCAGAATATTGATGGCAAAAATATTGTCTAACGAGGACATTTTTTCCTCAGTGTAGTTTACACAAACATCATTCCATTGGGTGTAGATTCTCGGTTATTATCATCAATGGGGTGATATTTTTGTAAACAATATTGAGGACACAATATTTTTGTTAGATGATAGTTGAGCTACAATATTCTGGTACTTTACCCCTTGGGTCACTATTGCTCTGTCTCTTGGACCCCTCTGACCTTTGACATTATGACATCACTTCAAAGTGCTATTAGTGGACAACAAACAAAAGAGTCCTTCTCATTGGGCAAACTCCCATAAAATGACCTGTGTGCCCACCATTGGCGCTTCTTGGTTGGTCACCAGCATCCCCTTGTGCTCTGGACAGCCAATAAGAAATTTGTCAAGTCCCAAAGAATTCCAAACCTCTTGGTCTCCCAATAAACGCAAGATGGTGACTCAGGGTCCATTCATGGTCCACCGGGGGCAGCCTGATCCCTTCCAGGTTACCTTGACATGGTTCCCCAGTACTTCCATACTCACCACGTACTTGAGGTTCACCACCTGGAACCTGCACACCACCCACCCAGCCTGGGAGATCCCTGTACATTCCCTCATAGTCCATCTCAGGCTTGAGGGAGATCTCTTGAACTTGTGGAGATGGCTCTGCGGTATATTAGCCTTTGGATGCGTTGGACTGACAAAATTACGGGGTTCAAAGTTTTTAATATGCAAGGGTTGTCTTGTAACACCATGAGCACCACAGGAGCGAAAGGTGAAAAAGAGGCTGCATCAATTAAAAATTTATTTTGAGATGTTTTATAACTGTCCTGTTTTTTTTCTTTTAAATTTTCAGTAATTTGAGGGTAGTAACGTTTCTGAGGCTTGGACTAAAACATAATGTTTTAGAAAAACACTTGATAATTCTAGGTAAAACTCTCTATTGAATTCATTGGGATCTAAAATTGAGACTAATCAAGGTGCAAGACTTGTCCAGTGAATTAGATGTGATGTAAGGCGATGGTGTCTGTAAGAAACTTCCTACATGCAATAATAATACGTTTTCATGCAATAATGAGTTTCCATGCAACAATGAATGTCCATACAATAATAATGAGTGTTCATTCAATATTAAAGAGTGTTCATGCAATAAAGACTGTCTGTTCAATAATGAGTATCCATGCAATAATAAGGAGTGTATTTTATTTATTTATTTATTTTATTTATTTAGAGAGTTTTATATAGCGCGAACATGACCCTTGGGTATCAGAGCGCTTCACATACAGTATACCTTCAGTAGAGCTGTTTCAACATAACGTATCCTTACACAATAACATATGACATATGAATGAGGTAGATAAGTGTAGAATAATAAAATGAGTGAGGTAGATAAGTGTATAGTGGCTTAATTCTATTAAATAGCATTATCTATAATATATTGAGTGAGGTAGATAAGTGTCGTATAACAAGATTTTCAAAATTCAAAAGTGTGATGCAATTATGAGGGTCCATGCAATATTAACAAGTTTCCTTGCAATAATGAGTGTCCATGCAATAATAAGGAGTGTCCATGCAATAATGAGTGTCCATGCAATAATAAGTAGTGCCCATGCAATAATAAAGAGTGTGCATGCAATATTAAGGAGTGTCCACGCAATAATAAGGAGTTTCCATACAATAATACGCGGTGTCCATGACTGATTTCAGTATATCCAGATAAGATATTTTTACGTACATTGGGGTAGATTTACAAGCCCCATGCACCACATTTACGCCGCCGTTGTGTCACTTCTATGATGCAGCGGCAGCGTAAACCATGCACCAGGTTGCGCCTTATTTACAAAGTGACGCATCTAGGGAGATGCGTCACGTTGTAATGCCCTGCACCACATGAAATCTGTGTTAGGTTTCATGTGGGCGTTCCGGCGCAGGGTGGGCATTCCGTCATAAGAACGCCCCGTAAAAGTGACGCAGTGAAATCTACAAGATTTCACGGAGTCACTTTTACGTCCTTGCTACGTCAAAACCATGCACCTGTTTGAAGCAGACGAAAGGAGTGACGCAGCATGTTAGGCATAGGGCGCCCCTGAGCATTGCTGGAGCCGCGTAGCACTTGCGTCACGACTCCAGCAATGCACCGCCCTTACACCACAGGATGCGACACGCATCGCCCTATCCTTGCACGACGGTGCGCTTCATTGTAAATGTGGCGCATTCGTGGTGGTGCAGGGAGGGAATTGCGTGTCGCATCTTTACTGCCGCATCTCTGCTGATTTGCAAAGATGCGCCAGAACTTGTAAATCTGCCTCATTATATCTAAATGGTGGCTCCAGCCTTCCACATCCTAGGCTGGTCACGGCCTTTGTAACGCTTCCCGATAGTAACTTTTGTGCAAAGAACCAAGACAACGAACTCTGCACACATCCCCTCCACTGGGTGTCTGGCCCAGAGTCCACGTGTAGAGCAGAGGCCGGCCTCCTAACTCCTGTGCCCTTACTCACTAACCTCGCTTCACTGTCCACAAGAGAAAGACATACAACTGAAAGTTGATTGGCGGAAAGCTTAAATTGATGTTAAACACGGGGCTAAAAGGCTTTTCATTTTTATTTATTTTTGCTCACTGTGCCACTACACAGAGAGACAACCGTCCACAAAGTAGTCCAGCTCCCCAGACGGGACGGTCCAGCCCTAAGAACGAGGACACGCCCCCTTTGCATGGGAACAAAGGCAAATCCAAGGATGTTTCTGCTTTGTAGGCCATCATCACTAAAGTGCAACTTATGTCCTGTGGCAACGTGGCCTGGAATGTGACCGCGGGTGAATACCATGGTTGAGAATACCCATGCACTGCACAGCACTTTTTATTTTTGTTTTTCAGTCTCTCTTACATTTTTTGCCTTTCTTCTCCAACAGCCTGAGTTCTGGGGTCTCAGCCACGACATCGCCGGCTGCCGTCCGTGTGCCTGTGACTTTGGGGGTGCTTACCAAAACAGGTAGGAGCAGAGTCCTTTTGAACTGGGGATTTATTGGGGGTGAACCTCTCTTTGCAGGTTCAGTCCAAACACATGAAGCATGAAGGTCAGAATTTTCAAGCTCCTATGCTGTGCCTAAACAACTCCATGTAGAGCTTTGAAGTAAAACTGTATTCTTATCTCATGTGTTCTGCGACGTCACCACAGGCGTTTTTTATGCTAAATACTGGGTGTCAGAGTAACACTGAGGGGATTAACCCCCCCCCCCCCGGCAGTCTGTAACCCGTCAGATAGAGAGGAGGCATGGCCCTAAATAACGATGGGGCCGATTCACAGAACTAACTTAAGACAAAATCCTAAACTTACCACTTTTGGTATTCACAGAAGGCATTTAGTAGTAGTAAAGTTAGGATTTTGTCTTGTTAGTTCAGTGAATCGGGCCCTCATTTTATAACTACAATCATTACACCACATCGTTGATAGGGTTGCACATATCCTCTTCAGGGGTGGTCCCTGGAGGGTCATCAGTGCTATACTAACACTGCTACCTTGTCTATCTGTGCTGCCATTGCTGGCATCCTGTGGTTGGTGGGTACCTTACCAGGAACTGTGCCTGGAATCTCCCACAAACTGAATTCTCTTAAAAGTCATTAAAATGTAATTTTCATCGAAGTGGCATCGAGACCAGCTGCACATCTCTTCTGAGGTCAAGATTGGGGCAGTGCTTAATTTGTGCCAGTGTCTGCTGGTGCTTAGCCCTGGCACTTATTTGCAAACACCAGTATTTATTTATGACCACATGGTGGCGCTGTCTGTATATTTTTGAGGAGAGTTCATGAACAACAAAAAATACGATATAACAAAAAATACGAAATACTTAAAAAAACGTAAACAAAATGGGTCCAGGACATTTTTACATTGTTGTGTGATCCCAAATAGTCCAAATGACACTTGTACTGTGTGATGGTTGTTTTTTGGCAGTGCTGGCATGGACAGTAGGTAGTGAGGCCCCCTGAGAAATACCTCAAGCCCTGGCACTTACAATTTTACAAATTAAGCCCTGGATAGGAGCAACCATTAGGAATCGCAGGGACAAGATAAAGATTCCATGTTTTAATGGCGCAATAATGACATTATCTTGATCTTCCCTTCTTTTGAACCCTAAAAAGGTAGAGGTTCCAGTATTCACCGCCCATATCTCTCACCCTGGGTCGCACACCCCGCTTGTGCACAATTGATTTATAAAGTTTTACATAGCGCAAACATGACCCTTGCGGGTATCGGGGCACTGTACAAATGTTCAGGAAAATGTAGACCGAATAAAAAACAATATAATCAAGGGCAGAACAAGATGTAAAAGCTTCCCCGACGAGAGGAGGGACCACCTCAAGGTCCAAGACGACAAAACCAAAAAGAAGAATGTAGCATGTGAGTAATAAACATGGGTTAAGACAATGCAACCTTTTGGGTCCGGGAGTAGAGTTTACGAGATCTAGTGCAGAAATGTGATCGACAGTGCACTTTAACTTCAAAATTTCAAGAGACGACCACGACGGAAAATTAATTATTTATTTAATTTTCCCTTGTGTCGACGCATCATCGTACATAATCTAAGGGAAAATTTGGTCCTGCAGATACGAAAATAACTGTCCCATAGGATATGTTCCTTTGGAAGACAAAGCATGCTGTCTAACCATGGTTCTTTTTCTTTTTTTTTTGTTTAAATTTGTTTATTAAGATTGTCACATTTCCTGGTACGAGTTGGTATTGCATGATTGTCGTGTCACAACATAACCATTGTTCTCTTTTTATGTCATAGTATATTGTGTAAACTGATTGTAATTGGGTTTTTACATTTATTGTTTTTAAGACTAGTTTTTATCAATTGTTTTGCATAAAACTGTGATAGATAGGAGGTGTATTGAAATTTTAACATTGAAATCAGATTTTTAATAATAAAAGATTTTTGTAAAACTTCAGTGCTATTTAGCAATTGATTCAAATATTAGGTGGGAGTTTCCTTGACGAGTTGTATTATTGTGTGTGTTGTGAGGTGCGACCTAGTTGTGAGTTGACCCTTGTATCCTGTTCCTTTCATAACCCAAGGGAATGTTTGTTTTACTACACTGTCTGTTCCCGCCAAACCCAAGTGTACGCGTTCCCACGGTGGGCGCTGACCCTCAACCACAGCTTCCATTTTGCGAATGAGATGCGACTCACTTTAGGGAGATCATATCAAGTCAATTGTTTTAAATGGAAGACGTGGATGCAAGCCACTGACTCATTCCATAGGGATTTGGATGGAGGAGGAGAGGTCCCTTTCACGCCGCCCCCTACCGAACAGCAATCAGTCGCAAAGAACATTGTGTATCGAAAATTGATTTTCGACTCACAATGCGTCCTTTGTGCGTTGTGACGGGCCCTTTGGCTGCTGCAAAGCCTATGATTTTGTGAATTGAAAGTTTTGCAAAGGACTTAGAACATCAATGGTAAGTATGGGAGCATTTAGACTTCCAAGAAAATGGAATAATTAGGTGTACAATTATGTGCTATCCTCTTCCAGAAAGTGAACCCAGGCTTTGTTCTCATGGCCTCTCCTGTCCTTGAACCATGCTGGTTGTATGCACAGAAACAACAAGCACAGGTGTGCACATTCCAAGCCCCACCTCATCTCTCTCTCTCTCTGTCTCTGTCTCTCTCCCCCCCACCCTCAGGTGCTCGATGGAGAATGGCCAGTGTGACTGCAGACCCCACATCATAGGCCGCCAGTGTGAAGACGTTCGTCCCGGATACTTCTGCATGCCGCTGGACTACTACACCTATGAGGCTGAGGACGCCAGGGGCCTGTCCATCACTGACCCTGAACTACCAGTAAGAAGCTGTTCTGTCTGAGTGTGCGTGGTGGGCGGGCCTACTGCATACCTGCCAACTAAGACGGAAATTTCACCATGTTCGGAGGGGGCGGGCCTTGGAAGGGGATTGCCTCGTGCCGCGGAAGCACCTGAGAGGCACTTTTGCCCCCTGCCCCACTCCCAATCACGTTCCTCAAAAACCAGAGCAAAAGCTTGCTAAGTCTCGTGCCGATGTTCTGGGGTGTTTTCACACCCCCTTAACTCCTTAACCGTGGCGCAAATTCCGCTGCGGTGCGGGAGTTCTATTGAGTGGGCAGGGCCGCATCGGCCAACGGACGTGCACAGCACTACCGAGGTAGTGCTCGCGACGGCCGTTGGCCGACGCGCGCACGCAACTGGTTAATGGACGTCGGAAGTTCAAAGCCTCTGAAAACGAGCTGAAAATCTACTATTTACAGTGATTTTTGGCTCTTTTCCCTCCCACCTAGTGACATCGGCTCCTCATTGGGTGACCATGTCAAGGCCCATACTGTGGCACTGTGTGAGTTGGCAGGTATGCTACTGCTGGGAGGAGCCAAGTTTGTCTGAAGTTTGTCTGAAGTTTGTCTTAAGTTTGTCTTATGTATGTCTTAAGTCTGTCTTAAGTTTGTCTTAAGTCAAACTTAAGACAAAATCCTAACTTTACTACTGCTAAATGCCTTCTGTGACTACCAAAAGTAGTAAGTTTAGGATTTTGTCTTAAGTTAGTTCTGTGAATTGGCCCCACTGTCTTTACAGTGAGCTAGCATTTACTCTTGGCACAAGCCAAAAACATTTGATTTTACTAAAATTATATGTACAATACCATTATAGGGGCTTTCAACCAGCCCTCTTCCTCCATTGGTCTGTTATTGTGTCATTCACATCTTATTTCTGCCCACTACAACATACAGAAAGGCTCAAGGGATCAGCCCACTTCAGCCATTGGATAACTTCACTGTGAGTGACGGCATTCTACCCTTTCACTGGGAGCATGTCCACCAACAAATTCGACCCTGTCGGCGTCATAGACTGCTGTGGCAATGCGTGCTTTTTGAGACAAAAAATGTTTGCTTTTAGCCAATGCTTTGCAAAAACCTAAGGAAACAAACCAAGCACTGACAAAACTACCAACGCCAGGCGTATTGGCTTTCCAATTCTTGTTTGTAATGATGTCCCAAAGCTTTCAATCTGAAAACCAATGCCTGATGCAAGAGAGTGAGAAGGGAAAACAGGAGTTGGTTTTAGGAGTAGAGGCTAACGCAGGTGAAAGTTGTAATGTAAGGGAATGTTAAATTAAGGAAAGAACAGAGGAGGGTGCAGGTGAGGAATACAGTAGGCATCGGAAAGAAGAAAGGAGTGAATGAAAACAATGAGTGGAAAGATGGTATGAAAAAGGAGGGATTCACAGAAAGAGATGAAGGAGGGAGCACTGGAGTGATGGAAACCGAAGGTGGGCGGGGCGGAACGAAGGGAGAAAGAAAGGGGACCAAGGAAAGGAAAATAATGGAGTCAAAGGAGGGAGGAATAACAATGGGGGGAAGGAAATGAATTGAATCAAGAGAACATAAAGGAAGGAAGATAAAAGGGGAAGGAGGAGAAAGAAGGGAGGATTGAAGGGAAGAAGGTGCCAAATTAAGACAGAGAGAAGAAGAGTAAGGAAGGGAGAAATAAAGCAAAGGAAGGAAGGCTCAAGAAAGGGAAAGGAGGGAAAGGAGAGAAAGGAAAAGGAAGAGAATGAATAAAGTTAAGAAGGATGGGGAGGAAGTAAAAGATGCATGGAAGGGAGCGAGGGAAAGGAATGAAATGTAAAAGGAAGGATTGGAAGGGAAGCATGGAGGAAGGGAGGTGAAGAATGGAAGGCTGGGAAACAAAGGGAACAAGCATTAGAAATGCAATCGGGCTCGGATTTATTTGAGTTTGAGCTAATAGCATTGTAAATGCCAATGTATTGTTGCTATGTGTTATGGAGTATGTTCATGTGGTGTGTACTGCCAGTGATCTCCTTGTGAGTGTGCGAATATTGCACCGTTACTGCCTGTGATGTCCTTCTTGTGAGTGTGAGAAGCTTGCACCTCTGCTGCCTGTGATGTCCTACTCACTACTCTACTCTACTCACTACTCACTACTCTGCACTCACTACTCACTACTCTACTCACTACTCTACTCACTACTCACTACTCACTACTCTACTCACTACTCACTACTCTACTCACTACTCACTACTCTACTCACTACTCTGCACTCACTACTCACTACTCTACTCACTACTATACTCACTACTATACTCTGCACTCACTACTCACTACTCTACTCACTACTCTACTCTACTCACTACTCTACTCACTACTCTACTCACTACTCACTACTCAACTCACTACTTTCTACTCACTACTCTACTCACTACTCAACTCACTACTCACTACTCACTTCTCTACTCACTACTCTGCACTCACTACTTTAGTCACCTCACTACTCTACTCACCTCACTATTCTACTCACTACTCACTACTCTACTCACTACTCTACTCACTACTCACTACTCTACTCACTACTCACTACTCTGCACTCACTACTCACTACTCTGCACTCACTACTCTGCACTCACTACTCACTACTCTACTCACTACTCTACTCACTACTCACTACTCACTACTCTGCACTCACTACTCACTAATCTACTCTACTCACTACTCTACTCACTACTCTGCACTCACTACTCACTACTCTGCACTCACTACTCACTACTCTGCACTCACTACTCTACTCACTACTCTGCACTCACTACTCACTACTCTACTCACTACTCTGCACTCACTACTCTACTCACTACTCACTACTCTGCACTCACTACTCTACTCACTACTCACTACTCTGCACTCACTACTCACTACTCTACTCACTACTCTACTCACTACTCAACTCACTACTCTACTCACTACTCTACTCACTACTCTACTCACTACTCTGCACTCACTACTCTGCACTCACTACTCACTACTCTACTCACTACTCTACTCACTACTCTACTCACTACTCACTACTCTACTCACTACTTACTACTCTACTCACTACTCTACTCACTACTCAACTCACTACTCTACTCACTACTCACTACTCTACTCACTACTCTACTCACTACTCTGCACTCACTACTCTGCACTCACTACTCACTACTCTACTCACTACTCTGCACTCACTACTCACTACTCTACTCACTACTCACTACTCTACTCACTACTCTACTCACTACTCACTACTCTGCACACTCACTCTGCACTCACTCCTCACTACTCTGCACTCACTACTCACTACTCTACTCACTACTCTACTCACTACTCTACTCACTACTCTACTCACTACTTTACTCACTACTCTATTCACTACTTACTACATTTTTTTTTTACTTCCCCTTACTGCCAGGCAGTAAAAAAAGCAGCTACTTGTCCGCTCATCTAAACTAGGTTGAACAAATAGCAATCTCAGCCATGCCAAATTTCTCCTAAGCGCGATGGGGTAAGGACCGCCGGAGAAGTTTGGCCATGGCAGAGACGGAGGGGTCTTTATTTAATTATTTATTTATTTACTTATAAAGTTTTATAAAGCGGGAATTGATCCCGAAGGATATCCGAGCGCTTTACAATTTGAGGCAATTTTGCCATTGCCAAACTATGGACCATTATATTGGCAGTAAACACACTCTGTACCGCCAATATATAAACCAGCCCCCCAGCTATTACATTTCTTTAAAACATTGACCTCTAATTTGTGTTTAAATCTTTCTATTTAATCCGAAGCGGAAATAAATATTTGACACGTCTCTTAAAGCCCTGCAGCATAGCAGCTGTCAATAAAGCTAAAAATTTTACAGCCATGTTTTTTTTTATTAGAAATGTTTTATTGTATCCGCCAGATGCAGCCAAGCCATAAACGCCAAGGGCACAAGGGATTAGGAGATCTAAGTGTCTAAAGTGTAGCAACTAGACAAAGATGTGTCAAAACAGATTTTATTGCTTAAGTTTCGACTGTCACTTTTAATGCTTGTAATTTCACACATGCGTGCAGAAGAGTCCACAATACATGGACCTTTCACATCCAAAATACACAAAAGTATTGTTAAGACACACCTCTGAACACACCCTTCTTTGGAGCGAGTCACTTCTTAAATTCATCTTCACCTTTCAAACAGGTGGAATGCTTCTTCTCATGGGGGAAGGGGAGAGCAGGTTAAGAATGAACTCATACATGCATTAGTGAGTTGGTCACGAAGCTTTCAGTGGACACACGCCTCCAGAGTCTCCCTTACTTTCCAAAAATATTCTCAATTGATTTTAGCCGGCTCCCCTACAAAACCATGGAATAGCACCCTCCTAAATTGTCTGTGAGGAAAGTGTAAAGTATACAATGGAGACTGGGATTAGTGATAAGGAAAGATTCAGAACATCTTTACAATCTTGGCATTTCTATTGCATAAGGAATTGTGCTCTGTTTATGCAATCTGCTCAGTTTCATGAGTTTTATGAGCGGAATCCGGAGGAGGGCCTTTTGTTGTGTGCCACAATGGCCCTGAGCCGTTCATCTGGGAGATTTGTGGTTTACAGAACATAATGGCGTTTTATTAGTTGCTCGATTTCTGCCCTGCAATGTGAGACGCCCGCTGGTGCATTGAAGCACACTGCGAACGCTGTCGATTGGGAAACATGAGCTCCACTGTCTTGCATGACAGTCCTCTTTCTGCGCCTCTTTTATCTGGTAAACTAATAAATGTGCAGGAAGCAGGGTAGATGTTCACAGAGAGCTCGGCCACACAGGGCCTGTATTTCAAACTGTGAAAACTGGCGTGTGCAAGCCTGGAGCCCCTTTGCGGCTCTCTTATAACTTTTAATTAGACTGATTTATCTGTGGATAAAACAAGCTGGCTTTAGACGTCTTGTCTTCATCTGTAGTCAGCCGTATATTTGCTGTGGGTGTCCGCTGGACCACAGGCGCTTTTAGAGTGTATTTACGTCCCAAAGGAATGATGCACGGCGCTGGTATATATAGCCCACATTTGTCTAACGTTTTTAGAAACTATGTGAAGACGGTCTGACTCAGCTAATCTACAAACGCACTGCTAGATGGTGAACGCGCGCACACCATCTGGAATGCATTACACGGCCACCCTGACAGCTCCTAATTGATATTTATGGACGGCCATGCGCGAAACCGCCGAGAATATGCCAACATGGCCGCCTAATGCCCTATGGCATCAAGACTACTACAAAAACAGCACCCCGACGACCAATCAATATTCAGATAAGAAAAAACTAAGGAATGTGTCTTTCCCAAGGCCCTAAAGAGACTTTTTTATTTTTTTCTGTTACATTAGGATCTCGGAGCTGCACCCCGAGCCCTAAAAAGGAAGGAAGAGAAAAACTATGGACAGGAGGAAGTAAGAAAGAAAGGTTGTGGCCAGAATAATGGGGAGAAAAGGGATTGAAGGGAGGACACAAGATGAAGTGAACGATGGAAGGCAGAAGGAAGGAAAAGAAAGAAAGGAAATAGTTTGATGAAAGAGATGGAGGGGATAAAGGAAAGGAAAGGAACAAAGATGAAAAAGGAAATGAGAAAGAAGGGAAGATTTCAAGGAAGGAAGGAGCAGAATTAAGGAAGAGGGGAGGAAAGAAAGGAAGGGAGAAATAAAGGAAAGGTAAATGAGCAAGGAGAATGAATGATGGGAATAAGCATGGAAAAGTAAGTAGAAGAGAAATATGGAAGGATGCGAGGGGAAGGAAGGAAATGCAAAAGGGGGATGAAAAAGGAAGCAGTGATTGAGACAGGGACAGCAAGGAAGGGTGGGAAACAGGAACAAATGAAGGGAGGGAGAAACTATGGGAAGAAGGAAGAAAGACAGGCAGGGGGACAGAATAATGGTGGGAAACAAAGGATGAGAGGAATGAAACAAAATTAATTGAAGGATGGAAGGAGTAAGAAAGGAAGGAAATGAAGTGAAGGGGGGAACTGAGGAAGGAGAGGGGTGGGATAAAAGAATAGGGAGAAAGATAATGAAATGTAAGAGGAAAAGGAAAATAAGAAAAAGGGAATGGAAGAGAGGAAGTGGAAGGGGGACAAAAGAAAGTAAAGGGAAATTTGTGAGGGAGAGAGAAAGAAGGAAAGCGTGAATAAAAGCTGGAAGGAAGAACAGAAAGAGGGAGGTAAGCAGGATGAAGATGGGAGGGAGGGAGGAATGAAGGGAAGAGAAAGTGAAGGAAAAAGGCAGGTGAGGAGAAAGGAATGAAGGCAGGTGTGTGGGGGAAGGAGAGAAGAAATAAGGAAGAGATGACATAGGAGAAGTGTGGCTCAGGGGTTAGAGGCAACAGACCCGGAAGCTGAGATCGGTCCTGGACCAGGGTTCAATTCCCCGCCTCGGTGGGTCTTGGCCTAAAAATTCCATGGACTCGATAATTCTCGCCCCGGTGCCTCCTCGACTCACGGGTTCACACTCTGCGACTCTGGGCAATAGCTTGCTTAATCTCCACAACGGCCCCTCGCGGCGGGATGCCTGACTTTCACCTTGTGGATACCCTGCTATCTCACAGGGGAATATCAGGACGGGTTCCCTATGCAAGCGCCGGGACACCCACTGCGGGTAGCTGTGCGCTATATAAGCTCAACTACATTTACATTTACATTTACATTTACATAAGGCAGACAGCAACAACGGAAAGATGGAAAGAAGGAACGGGGAAGAGAGGGAGGGAGACCATATGAAGGTGACTGAAAGAGAAAGATGGGTTAAGGGAAAGGGAGGAAGGAAGAGAAGAATCATGCAACAAAGGAGCACTGAAAGGAGGGCCTCGCAGGTGCCCGGTGCTGGAGATAGCATCAGGTCGTATCCATGCCAGAGCCGGGGCTTGTGGGATCTTGTTACCGAATAAAGAAATGCTTCATCTGGGACCTTTTCCTGAGGTATGAGAGTTCAGAGAGCCACACCTCTGTGCGCAACCCAAAAAAGATCCATGTCACTGTGAATGGGGCATTGTGAGGGCAGCATCCCTCTCTGTGCTGCAGATGGAAGGCCTGTACACCTCAGTTTTCTCAGTGTGACTTCTCTCTTTGTAAGAAGCCTCGCTACGCTTGTTGAGTACCAAAGCCATGTGTCCTCTTTAAGAGCGTTCACGTGGCTCCCAAGACTTTGTAGTTGGCCATGATTCTAGCGCTTGGACAATGGATCTGAACCCAGGCCATGTTTGTCTCAGAGTCACTTCTGTTGGGCCTTTCCACTCAGGGGACCCACTGCTTGCATCTGTGGAGACGTGTGGCTCAATGGTTAGAGCGGCAGACCCTGATGCAAAGGTATTGCCCAGGACCAGGGTTTAATTCTCGCCTCGGCGGGTATTGGGCTCAATCTCCCCGGACCTGATAATTCTCGCCTCGTGCCTATTCTAATCATGGGACCCACGCTGCAACTCTGGGCAATAGCTTGCTTAATCTCCACAACGGCCCCAGCAGCGCTTGGATGCCTGGCCTCCACCTTGGGGGTGCCCAGGAGTGGGCTTTTCACAGGGAAAAGCCAGGAAGGGTTCCACGGTAGTATGCGTTACAGCGCCAGGACACCCCAGTTGAGGTATAAGTGCGCTATACAAGTACAAATTTCATTTCATTTCATCTATGTGGCCTCCCAAAACACATGGCAACTGGTGAGCAGTTGGTGTTGAACCTGCCGCAAGGTCACCTCTAGAGCTAGCCCATAGCCCATAAAGGAACAGGTGAGCCCTTGAATTCATTCTACACATGATTGTGGATCATGGTGAGCTCTGGTGAAGTGGAATGTTCCGGAAGAAGGTGGCAAAGCATAAGTTGTGCAACTCTTGGAACGGTGACATCTCATATTGAGGAGTCAATGCACGCCACTCTACAGAATTCTTGAGTTAGGTAGCTCTCTGGATCTCTCGACAGCTCAAGTCCGGCATAAGAAGAAGGCCTGTGCTGCAATAAATGCAAACGGTGAGCAGGTTAGAGGTGAGCAACCGCATAGATGCATACCCCAGTAGGCGAGACATGCCAGAGACTGGCTCCATCAGCTTGGTACTCAACAGGGTGAGTCACTCATAGCCAGATAGAAGTTGAGGCAAAGCTGTTTGAGGAAGAGCTCGGCACAGTATCACTGCTGAGCTGCCACACTTTGTTAGAGCTCCCACCACTACCATTTGCATTAATCGTTTATGTGCAGTCGAAAATATTGTGGCCAAGCTCACTTCACTCTTCTGTGGAATAGTTTAACTGGAGAAGACCAGAAGACTTTGTGCCACCATGAACCCATCAACTTTGGCACTTTCTGTTCCACATAAAGGTAAGTGGAGCAGGAGAATCAAACGCAGGTGGGTCAGGGGTAATAGAGAAGGTTCAGGATCCCACCATCTGGTTGTCCACAACTGTTGTTATCAAGAAGGCCAATTAGTATGGGAAACCGTGATTTCGTGTTGACAGCGGCCTATTAAATTAAGCCACCAAGAACCAAAGATACGTGTCTGCCACCATCAATGATATAATAGCTCATTTCAGTGGGGTGAATAGTTCTTGAAACTATATCTGAATGCCGGCTGCCCCCAGCTAGAGCACCACAAAAATACTTGATGCATAACTAACTTCTCCACTCATGTGAAGCTCCCTTCTACTCTCGTGTGGGTCTTCATATGTCTCTTCAGTGGTTGAAGCTTTCCAGAATGCCATCTACAAAATATTACTGGACTTACCTGGCATGATCAGTGTGACTGATGACACTGACCTAAGTCCTCATCAGTAGAGCTGACTCACCGTGCATTGCAAAAAAGGAAACTTTTTCAAGCTGAGCCTTGACTTGTTTGGTTATAGGTTCTCTACAAAGGGAGTGATAGCTGACTCTGAGAAGGTGCAAGATGTGTCTCTGTGCTCTGCAACTTCTTCTCCGTGGTCTCTGCATGGGCACTCTTTGTAGAATGTTATATCCTAACTGGGCACTCAACCCCGAATCATTGGCATGCATATGATATATGGGGGTGAGCGGCTGATGGGTGAAAGATAAGAGTAAGCCTTTGAAGATATTATAAATACTAGAATTGTCTCTATTTATCTTCTCTAAATGATTGAACTGGTGGTAGACAAAAGGCCCCGTGGTCTGGGGGAAGTCCTGCTCCAGGCCAATGAGAAAGGACATGGGCTTATGGTGACCTCAGGCTCATTGAACCATGACAGCCACAAATAGACAAGGAAGCTGTAGCCATACTCTCATCTGTCATTGTTTACACATATATCTTTATGGACGCCATTTCACAAGTACCCTATATAACTACCCGCGAAGGCCTTTGTTCCGCTGCCTGCCGCTCATCCCACAACTGCACCTAGAGAAGTGTATTCAGCAGCTTCAAGAGTACATTCTCTCTCTTGCATATTGTCCTGGGTTTGGAGTAGCTGCCTTGCCAGCTACATTGATCAGGAAACAGCTGAGTGGCCATCATCTGAGGGACATCATGGCCATCCATCTTCAGATAACGATGACCAAAGTCATCACACTACAAGAAGTAGCAGCAACCACAAAGAGGCGCGTATCTAGGCCATCATAAAGTCTCATGCTATCTGCAGGTGGAAGAGTCCCCTGGAGGAACATCACCACTGAAGTCCGGACCCCAGTAGGCACTGGTGACCATAACAACATGTTACCCACCACCCCACGCCCCCCCCTCATATCCTCCCGTCCATCATTGATGCGCCGCGTACCTTGCACCCCCTCTGACCCCTTACCTATCCCTTCATTTCCTTACAGCACTCTCGTTAATCGGCAACCCGGTCCTGATGGAGATCCTAAATCAATAGGATCGAAACGCAGTCGACCCGCATTACAGCGCAACTCATGGCGTATTACCTTCTTCGGTTCCCAAATTAATAACAATTACTCATACACCAAGGAGGAACCAACAATTTTGTATATATTGTTTTCATTTTTGCCATTTTGCATCCTTCGCTGTTTTCACCCATATGTCACTCGCGCCGTCACCGTTTGTCTCACTTTCACGTAGTGCACAAAGCCCCCTTGGGTTCCCACCGCATTATATGACTCAAGTGCTGTTCTCCTAACTGTTTTTTTGACTGTTTTGTAAAAATTGTCCTTTAATATATGACGCTATATGCACTTTCAAAAAAACTAAAATTCTGAGTCTCTCTTTCCTTTTTGTCCAGATCTTTTGTAATGTCTTGTACATGCAAATATATCTGTTGCACAAGTGAATCCAATTGAGATATTGTTGTTTTATAAATATGTACACCCAGATCTCAATCTGGTCTACGGGTTATACTCCTGTTGCTTTTCCCCATCACGACATTCAGCATGACCTGGTCCTGGGTCATCATACTGCCAAGTGCATGAATAGTCAAAACCTGTGCACTTATAGCAGGTATCAACCAACCGCTATAAGGTTACCAAGGGAGTCAACAAGAGCACGCTTCTAGGAGCACGTGTGCTTTCATGGGGTGGGGGGCATGGCGAGTAGGCATCTACTTGCTGCCTGGTGGGCAGAGTCTCACAGAAGATAAGAAACCAGCACCTGTACTGTTAGAGGACCTCAGTGCGGTATCCTCTGAAACTCAGCTTACATTTCTGCATCACCCTTCGTGGGTCGGGCACTGGTAATCGGGGGTGAGTGGACCGGCCACACGGCAGTCGAGACTTTGGGCTCCTGCTCAATTGAGGTAATATTCTACAGGTTAGCTGAGACACTGGCCACCCACTGCATTCCTGAGAAAGCCAACCAATAGTCAACCTCCATTCCAGGATTGTGAATGTCAGTGCTCTATTGAATCTGCCAGCATTATCCATTGGAGAAGAACCTGCATGTGGACTCAGGTCACTGACACCCTTGAACCATTCTTTTGGAAACTTCAAAGCAAATGAGCTTGCCACCAAACAGGAATCAGACTTTTAAATTGCAGTTGGTCGATAGTTGTGAGATTATCAGTCCACTCCCCAATTCTCAAAGGGCTCCCGGCTTTGGCTATCCTGACACACAGCTAAACTAGCACCACTCCTAACCACCCGCCGTGGTCACCTGCCTCTCTGGGCTATCACCAGGTAGAGTCCACACCATGAAGGAGCAATAAATAATGAACCCAGGCCGCGTCATGCAATTGGCTCAGAAGCTGCAAGTGGCTTGTGGTCTTAGACACGACATGGGGCTGCATGACCGCGATACTGCGCAACTGCAACCGCCATTTTGAAAGGTACCCACGGGTATTTGAAGAAATCTCCTGGGTGCCCCATGCCCTAGACATGCCCGATTTGTAACTTCCTCAGCTGGTCTTTCAGAGGTCAGCCTGTTTGAATGTCTGTGTTGTCCTATGTAACATGCCCAGCAGCACATGCATGTCACTTTGTATGAAATCTGTTCCAGACTGTGTCCTTTGTGCGTCGTGGCCACTGGGCAAGTAATGTGTCAGGAATGCATTATTTGTAAGTGGTTGGCAGTGCCATTCGAACTGACCGTGAGTGTTTTCTGCCAGGCCTGGAGGGAGATAGGAGGAGGTACTTTGCAATGAAGTTAATTAGAACAATCAGAGCTTTAAATGTAACTATAGAAATGTTGGTACTCACTATTTAGAGTGCCTGTGTGCTCCTGGGAAGTGCCGCTACTCTCCCTTTAAATGTATAGCAGCAGTGCTGAGAAGTGCCGGTACTCTCCCTTTCAAGTTAAAGAAGTGCGGGTACCCAGTACCGGACAGCACCTGCCCATTTTAAAGCTCTGCGGATCATAATCTGCCTGAGGCCTTCGATTGCTGATGGCGGCTCTCCTTTCTCTGATTGGGGGTCGGATTCTGCCCCCACTGCCACTGAAGGTGATTTATGAAACAGCTTTGATCTCGAGGGATGTGGCCCTACGGCCAGAGCTGCCGACTTTGGAACTGGGAAACAACATCTGGGCAAATCACTTACTCTCCCGGTGCCCTAAATAAAAATATAATTAGGCCTGGGTGACATTTTAATTATGCCAGAATAATCAATCAGAGTAATTTCAGTAATTACGCATTACCTGAGTGACAAAAGCCTTCTTCCAATCTTCACTCATGCCCCTCTACTTTCATGGCCAGACCTCTGTCCGGATACCCTCCTGGAGCTTCTGTGCAAAGTAAAATCAGGTTCACATTCCGATCCTCTTCCCATTACTATTCTTCGGCTGTTAGACACTCCGCAGCTCTCCGCGATCTGCACAACACTTAATCTCTCACTGAATAGTGCCATAGTTCCAGCTTGCTGGAAGCATGCTATGGTGACTCCTTTGCTAAAGAAGCCCTCCGCCGATCCCAAGGTCCTCTCTAATTTTCGCCCCATTTCGTTGCTGCCAGCTTTCTCCAAAGTCATGGTGAGATATATTCATCATCATTTAGCTCAGTTCGTTGCTACCAATAATCTACTGCATTTTTCCCAGTCTGGTTTTCGCCCTGGTTTCTCCACTGAAACTACGCTCCTGGGCGTCACTGAGAACCTTCGGCATCTGTTAGATAGAGGAGACACAGCCGTACTGATCTTACTCGATCTTAGTGCAGCTTTCAACACTATCTCTCACAACATACTCCTCAGATCCCTGGCCGCTATGGGCATTGGTGGCAAAGCTCTTGAATGGTTAACATCTTTTCTGACTGATCGGACGTTTCAGATTTTCTCTCATTCGTCTACCTCTAAAATGTATCCATCACCCTACGGAGTGCCCCAAGGCTCGATTCTCAGCCCTCTTCTTTTTAATTTATATGTCACTCCCCTGGCTTTTATCGCGGACCGTGCTGGGCTTACTCTGTTTACCTACGCCGACGACTCGCAAATTGTCTTTTCCCTTTCCCAATCTGACCAAGCCTCCTCCTCCCTACTTCAGTCTGATCTCAAGGAAATATCCAATTGGATGAACCTGAACCTGCTTAAGTTGAATGGAGGGAAGACTGAGGTCCTGGTTCTTGGGCAAAAACAAGACCTTTGGAGTTCTAAGCATTGGCCATCTGAAATGGGCCCCATCCCATCTCCATCTGAGCACGTGCGCGACTTGGGAGTGACTATAGACAATGGTCTTACAATGCAAGGACAGGTAAACAAAGTGGCAGCCATCTGCTTCACTATCCTGCGTTGGCTGAGGAAAATCTTCTGGATGTTGCCAAAGGACACCCAGAGGTCCGTAATCAATGCCTTGGTGGCCTCTCGGTTGGATTATGGAAACATACTCTACATGGGGACTACCAAGGCAGTTACGAGGCGCCTCCAATTGTTTCAAAATGCTGCTGCACATCTGCTTTGCGGCTGTAATAAAACTGATCACATCACGTGGCGCCTTCGGGATCTTCATTGGCTTAAAGTGGAGAGTCGAGTCAAATTTAAAGCCCTGAGTTATATGCACAGAATTAAGACTGGGAATGCCCCCAGCTACCTGCAATCTCTTGTAAAAGCCTATTCTCCTGCTCGCTCTCTTCGTTCATCATCACAAGGCCTCTTCTGCGTGCCCAAATACAGACTTGTAAGAATGGGCGGCAGGTCTTTTTCCTTCTTAGGCCCTAAACTCTGGAACTCTCTTCCCATTGACATCCGTTCTGAGAACTGTTACGTCCGTTTCCGCAAAGCATCAAGACCTGGCTATTCAATCAGTAATTCATTATTGATCTATGTCTTGCAGCTCCGTGTCTCTTTTAGCGCCGGGAAAACCTTTTGGGTATCTGTCGCGCTCTATAAGCCTAATAAATAAATAAATAAATAAATACTCTTGCAATGCAAAATCACACAATTATGTCAGCTTGAGTAATTCAGAGTAATTTTGGGCAAAAATTATATAGCAGGAGCACAGGAAAACAAAACTAAGAGAAAGCGAGTGGCTGTCAGTGGCGTAACACAGGCCCCCGCAGCCCCCACGGAGCGGGGGCCCTCAAACTCCAGTGGGCCCCTCAGCAAAGTGCTCTGTCTGGTGAGCTCCCGATTGAGTCCGGAGAGGGCCCCTCCAAGTACCTTGCAGGGGGCCCCTCAAGTTTTGTTAGGCCAGTGCGCTGTGGCTACTGCTGTTCATGTCCTGTAGCGTTTAGTACTATTCTCTTAGCGGAAAAGGCATCCTCGGGCCCATTTTGGACACCAAGTTGCATTTTACACTAAGAAAATAGCCTAATTGCTGGATTACGCTTCTTACATAATTGCGAGTAATTTCGAGGTGACGAGTAATTACACCGTCCTGCCTTCATCAAGAACGGTCGCTCCCCCCACCTCCTCTCTGCTGGTATAGTGCTCATTGAGATTGTGCTCCACGTTACTGCTATTCATTTATGTGTATTTGTGTAGCGCTTCAAAGCGCTCGCCACTGCTGGGCATTACATAGCATTTTTGATACGTTTTGTTTGTGTGATTTAATCTGCCTACCTGCCGCCTAGCGCGTAGCGCTTTTCCACTACTGCCTTAGAATCATTGTATCGTAGCACTTGATTGGCATTATAGCCCCTCGACCCTCGCAGCATTTGTTTGTTGCCATTTTGTTTCGCTTCTTGCTGGCCCCTCCCAGACCCTCCCTCCACCTCGCTCCCGCCTCCCAGCTGACCCTCCCACGCTCCGCCCCCCTCCACTTCTCCACTTATGACAGATGCATGAACGCGCAGCGTCCACGCGCTACGGCCACGCCGAAGGTGCGCCAAAGGTAAGCCCGTCTACGCCCGTCCGCGCCTGGACCGCGCCCAGCGCCAGACCCCCTGCTCCTTGCCGCTCCCAACCCCCCAGAGTCACATACGATGCCGCCACTCTCCTCGCCCTCAACCCCGGACGCACCCCACTATGCTGCACAGCTACCCCTGGACGTATCCACGGCCCATTCTCCTGCCTCTCCTGCAAGTTCAACTGCTTCAGAACCCTCACCAAACACACTTCCTCCACACACAGCTCCGAACCCAACCACCTGAAGTGCATCCTACTGAACACCCGCTCGGTCCACAGACATGCAACAGAACTCTGGGACCTAATCGACACTGCGTCACCTGACATCGCCTTCCTTACTGAAACATGGATGAACGCATCCTCTGCCCCTGACATCGCCATAGCCATACCGGATACTTACAAGATCATTCGAAAAGACCGCACCAATCAAACTGGAGGAGGCATCGCCATCGTCCATAGAAGCACCATCAAAATCACAACCAGCTCTGACGACAATCTTGCAACCGCCGAACATCTCCACTTTCAGATTCACACCGACCCCAGGACAACCCTTAGAGGCACCCTCATTTACAGGCCCCCAGGCACCCGATCTCAATTCAGCGACGACATCACAGACTTCGTCAGCCAGCACGCCCTCGCCTCCGAGAACTACATTCTTCTAGGAGACTTCAACTACCACCTTGAAAACATACTCGACAACAACTCCACCACCCTGCTGGACAACATGTCCAATCTCGGACTCAAACAACTTGTTGACACCCCCACTTACACAGCCGGACACACGCTCGACCCTATCTTCACTTCCAGCAAGCACATCTCCTTCGATCACACTACAGCTCTCCACTGGACGGACCACAGCTGTGTTCACTTCAGCTACAAAACCACACTGACCCACAACTGTCCACAACCCATTCCACGGAGAAAATGGAACAAAATCACCACCGACCAACTCCTCACATCACTCAACCAAAACCCTCCCACCCTAGCAATGGACCCAGACCAAGCGGCCACCAACCTCAGGCAATGGATTACCCACAGTGCGGACGAACTAGCACCCCTGGAAAAACACCAGTTGAAATCATCCAGCAAAAAGGCTCCCTGGTTCAATGATGACCTTAAAAAATCCAAGAAGACTTGCCGCACCATGGAGAAGAATTGGAGAAAAGAACAAACCTCAGACAACATGGCCTCCCTCAAGACAGCCACCCACAAACACCACCAACTGATTCGATCCGCCAAGAAATCAGCATTCAAGGACCGTCTCGACAACAATTCTCATAACAGCAAGGAACTCTTCAATATCGTCAAAGAATTCACCAACCCTTCCGCAGCATCCAACGACATCACTAACTCCCAAGACCTCTGCGATGCGCTATCCTCCTTCTTCTACAACAAAATTGCCGACATCCACAATAGCTTCAAGAATACTCCTAGTGACCAACCCGCCCCACCCCCTTCAGATCCCACCCCTCCAACTAACTACCTCTGCTCCTGGAACCCAATCACCACTGAAGACACCATTCGCCTCATGAATTCAATCCACTCTGGCTCACCTTCTGACCCCTGTCCCCACTACATCTTCAACAAAGCTGACTCCATCATCGCTCCCCAACTCCGCGATGTCATCAACTGCTCTTTCAACTCTGCCACCTTTCCAGAAATCTGGAAACACGCCGAACTCAGCGCCCTTCTGAAAAAACCCACAGCAGACCCCTCAGAACTGAAAAACTACCGACCCATATCCCTCCTACCTTTCCCGGCCAAAGTAATCGAGAAAGCCGTCAACAGCCAACTCGCAGCCTTCCTTGAATCCAACAACTCCCTGGATCCCTCACAGAACGGCTTTCGAGCCAAACACAGCACCGAAACCGCCCTCATTGCGGCGACCGACGACATCCGAGCACTCCTGGACAACGGAGAAACAGTGGCCCTCATTCTACTCGACCTCTCCGCCGCCTTCGACACTGTCTGTCACAGCACCCTCATACAACGCCTCAACAACATCGGCATACAAGGAAAAGCCTTGGACTGGATCATCTCGTTCCTAGCTGGGAGAACCCAGAGAGTCCGACTCCCCCCATTCTACTCAGAGCCCACCGAAGTCATCTGCGGCGTACCTCAAGGTTCCTCACTCAGTCCCACCCTCTTCAACGTCTACATGAGTCCTCTCGCCTCCATCGCACGTCAACACAACCTCAACATCATATCCTACGCCGATGACACCCAGCTAATCCTTTCCCTCACCAAAGACCCCAACACCGCCAAAACCAATCTTCACGAAGGTATGAAAGAGGTAGCCGAATGGATGCAACAGAGCCGCCTAAAACTCAACTCAGACAAAACGGAGGTGCTCATCCTAGGATCCTCCCCCTCTGCCTGGGACGACTCTTGGCGGCCTTCCGCTCTGGGATCAGCACCCACACCCACAGACCATGCACGTAACCTTGGCTTCATTCTAGACTCCTCTCTCTCAATGTCCAGACAAGTCAACGCCGTATCGTCCTCCTGCTTCAACGTCCTTCGCATTCTCAAAAAGATCTTCCGCTGGATCCCCCTCGACACAAGAAAGACTGTCACTCATGCACTGGTCACGAGTCGACTGGACTATGGCAACACACCTCATCCGGAACTACAACAAAATTGCAGAAAAAGCTCCAGCGCATCCAAAACGCGTCAGCGAGACTCATATTGGACATCCCGCGCCAAGAGCACATCACCGGACACCTAAAAAACCTCCACTGGCTTCCCGTCAACAAAAGAATTACTTTCCGCCTCCTTACCCACGCACACAAGGCCCTCTATAATCTAGGACCCGAATGCCTCAACACCCGACTGTCCTTCTACAATCCCACCCGCCAACTAAGATCATCCAATCAAGCCCTCGCCGCAGTCCCGCGCATCCGAAAAACCACCATGGGTGGCAGATCCTTCTCCTTCCTGGCTGCCAAGACCTGGAACTCACTCCCCACCCACCTCCGCCTTACTCAGAACCACATCTCCTTCAGAAAAGAACTGAAAACCTGGCTATTCGACAAATAATGAACCCCTCCCTCTAGCGCCTTGAGACCCTCTGGGTGAGTAGTGCGCTATATAAATGCCCGAACTTGAACTTGAACCAGAGAGAATTACGCCAGTTACGCCCACGTTCGTAGATAATATGACCTTGTGTGATGGACTCTGGTGCTCATTTAAAGTGCTTCGATGCCCTCAGGCCGGGTTCGCTCTACATAAAACTGCATTTTCTTGGATGAATTGCTTCTCTGTCGGGTGAATAGTTTCTTATCCCATTAAGGGGTCAGTTTTGTTGTGTTTCCGCTTCCAGGGGAACTCTTTCCTTCCTATTACCTGGTCTAGGAGTCACTTCCCCATCCTTTCCATCATTCGCTTCTATTTGGAACCTTTGGGTCCTTTTATAATATCCTGATTGGTGGTTGGTTACCTGGGAGATTATGATGTCATTTGTACACGGTCAAACGAACGCAAAAGGCTGATTTGTGCACGGGCCCCGATTGGCTGCTTAACTGGAGTACTGTGATGTCACTCCTTCCCCCGCACGCTGCATTGGAAGCTGGAGGTCTGGATTGGCTGGTCATCTATGGATTGTGACGTCAGCTGTCCGTGCGCTCTATATAAGGCTGGCATCACCCCTGCAGGCCTGACAGTGACACTTTCCAGCACTGGAGCTCACAAGGCCTTGCATCATGCGGGGGTCAGGCAGGGGGGAGCCTGGGTCAGAGGGGGCGTGAACCCCCTCCCTGAGGGGGACTCCCAGGGTTCCATGAGCAGGGAGGAAGGGTACACTGGCACCAGGAGCTGTGACCACCCCCCCCCCCCAGCCAGGGCATAGAGACCCCTGACCTCTTCTCACCAACGAGGACACTAGTGAACTGCACCACATCACACCGAAGCCGCACCAACAACCAAGGTATGTTTGTATTTTATTTCAAGACATCCATCTATTAAAGAAAGGAAAGATAAACAGCATATGGCGGTTAGGCAAAGGCAAGAGGGTCTTCGGAGAAAGTGAAAGTAAAAACAAGAGGTTCACGCCAATCAAGGCCTCCTATTAAAGGGGGAAAAATAAATATATGCATAAATTAGCATCACTTTGGCTACATGTTATTCGTGGTCACTCAGGCAGGGGTGGGCGAAATTGTTCGAAACACAAACTGATCTGCCCTGTTTTTCGGTCTTCCAGGGGGGTGGTGGGGTCTTTTGTGGTGAAATCTTAAACTATGTAACGCAAATAGGCTTTCAGTCCTCCTTTGCCATCACAGTTTGCCTCTGCCCACCACAGCGTGGAGCAGTGTCAGCCCACTTCATCCACTGACTGTCTTGCACTGCATGAGATGGCATTTCGCCTGCTCACAGAGGCATAGCTGCTTAAAAGGAGGGCGCCTCACATGGCTTGTGTGCCTGGGCTGCACCTTTATTATATTTTTATATATTTGCCAATGTTTTCGCATGGGGCCGATTAGGATGGCAGACGGACTTGCGTCCGTCCGCCACCCCAGAGGTGGAGGGACCGTCCGCAGGGGCAGCGGCGGTCCCTCCGTGCAAATTAGGATGTGACCGCCACCCTGGCGGTCACATCCTGTATGTTTTAACATTGCGGCAGGTGCTGCTTGAAGCAGCACCCGCCGCAATGTTAAAACTGCATGTGTTACATTTACATGCACAAAGCGGCAGGCACTGTGCGGTGCCTGCCGCTTTGTGCATGTAAATGTTGGGGGGTACCATAGGTACCCCCCATGTGCACCCCCACCCCCCCCCGATACCCTGGGGGCCCGCAACGGGCCCCCAAAAGCCAAAGTCCACATGCTTTTCCACGGCGGAAAAGCCGCCGCGGAAAAACATGTGTTTGTGCAATTCCTAATTTGGCTGACGGTGTCTTGCAGACACCGTCACCAAATGGCCCTCCTCACACCGCGGATCAGCGGCGGACGGACCTGCCGTCCGCCGCTGGTCCAACCGCACTCCCACCGCCATCCTGATCTGGTGGTGGGTCTTCTATTGCACTGCGGCGGATAATCCGCATACTCCGGGCCGGCGGTGGCTTCCGCCGGCCCGGAGTATGCGGATTATCCGCAATCATAATGAGGCCCATTAATTTGTACGTTTAAAAAAAAAACCTGCCCTGATCTGTTGGTTTTGCAAATGCTTGTTTTTCTACACAAGAGCAGAGTTTTGTTTTAGAAATCATAGACTTTAAAATATGCTTGATTTGAAGATCTATGAGGGTTTTCATTAACTAAACTAGAAAATGTTATATTTGTCTGTTTAACAAGTTATGTGACTGTCAACCGAAGGCCGCCTCAATGCCCCCTCCCCCTTCCCCCCCATTACGAGTGGCACAGTACCTGCAAGAAGCAAACTCCACACTTGTAATTACTGGTACTATGTGGTAACCGGTACCACCCACCACTTCACCTAAAAGGGGTTTGGACAGGATATCGGAAACACGAGTATCGTGGAACAGAATATTGTGTCAAAAAATCGAGGGCAAGAATATTGTGTAGATTATTTTCTGTGGGTAAGTAAAATTGTACTATATATGACTCCACATATATGTACCTTGACAATATATATATATATATTGCATATAATGTGTGCAGACTAGGCTCTGTGTGTGAATAAAACTTGAAAATCTAAAAGCTCCTGAGTGCGGCGTTTCCTTGATAAAAAATAAATATATATATATATATATATATATATATATATATATATATATATATATATATATATATATATATATATATATATATATATATATATATATATCTTCAATCTGGAGTTAAGATTAGTAAATCTATACTTACCTATTTGCACTTAACTTCTCGATATTTTTGTCTTCTACATTTTTGACCCGATATTCTGCCCAGAGGATATTTGTGTTTCATTACTGACCCCATATAAACTCTTAAAGCCACCTTTCCCTTGACAAACCATACTTCTCCATCCCAGACATCGGCCTTGTACCCTCACCGGTTTGTTACATTTTTGTGCGTACCCCCACGGTGTGCCTCACGCCCCTGTCCATAATATTCACTAGCCTAGCCCTTCCGACTGATGAAAGACTTGTTGATACTTTCCCGGTAAAAAGTTGAAATTGATGTCGTAAAAATATGCATATCCCGATTCTGTGAATTAGTATTTGAGAATTCCAACAGTAAATGCAATTTTTGTGCAGTCGTAGGTTGCACAGGTGACTGAAAACAGAAGTCAATCAGACCAGGTGTTGCTAATTACAGGACACATTTAGGACATTAGCAGAGATGCTTAAGTTGTCTATGTAGCGCCAAGATGCCTGTCCTCTTGTGGAATGCATGTCCTGAGCTAGGGTTCTTGCAGCTGGGGTCTTATCCCAAATACTTGCACTTTTATTAGTGGTTTCAATATCCTTTTTGTGCTGTGGAACACCTTGAGTTAAGAATCCTGGTCCTACTATCCAGAATTCCTGCACTTTATTTGTAACTCCAAGATCCCTGTTCTGCTGTGATGTGGAATACATGTCCTGAGTTAGGAATATTGTGGCAAGGGTCCTATCCACAATTCCTACACTTTTATGTGCGGCCCTAAGATCCCTGTTCTCTTCTGGAGTTCACGTAATGAGTTAAGAATCTTGCAGCGCGGGTCCTACTTCCAGAATTCCTACACTTTTATTTGAGGGTAATAGCAAATAGTTTGAACACTTAGTTTCAGAAATCTTCAAAGATGTAGAGCATGTTGGTATTAAGCAAGAAAGAATGGAAGCAAATGTTTAAGGAAGAAAGAACTTGGAGGTCTCAGCATGGAGCGTAAAATAGGTTGGCCATAAAAATGACATTGGAGGACAATAAGATTACAGTCTTGGAATTCAAGGATGAATTATCAGTGCCGGGCAGGGTTCTTTCATGCTCTGGGGAAGACGTCCCACAGATGAAGCAAGACAAACCTTCATCAATTGCATCAATCTTGACATCTTCTAAACCCAATTTTCACTGAGTGCCAAGTCACGTGGAATCTCCCTGGACACCAACCACAATCTCAAGGAACACATTACCAAAGAAAAAAAGATGGCCTGGCCCCAGGTGTCTCTTCTAAAGAAAATGAAGACTGTTGCTTCCAGAAATTGTCTTCAGAACTGCTGATCAAGCCTTCGTGCTTTTGCATCTGATGGTGGCACCAGCCTGCTCTGTGGCCTCCCAGACGGCACAGTAGCACCCATTAAGGGCACCTCTCACCCAGGTCCTGAGAAATATGATCGCATCACCCTCATCCTGATGGAGCTGCATTGGTCCCCTTGCCAGACCTCACCATCTTCAAAACCAGCCATAATGAACACCACCTCTGCATTAATCATGCAGACAAGCTCGCCATCTCTGTTGGTTCTCAGCACACCTGCAGCCCGGACGCCACTAGACTGCAGTCTGAGAAGGGCAAAAAGAAAGAAGCAAGGCAGCAGACCTTACCCAGCTATGCAACGTCCCTCTGTCCATCAGGTCTGCTCCAACCCTGCTCCAATTTAAGAAAGAGTTGATGTCTTACCTCTTTGAAGAAGGCTACAACACAATGCATTACCAGTCCACAAACCAGCTCCCTCTCCTACAACTCGGTGGCTTTACGCATGTCTTTGACCCAGTCCAGCATTCCACTGCCCTTCGACTAGGTTTGCGCTATAGAAATAACATATTCGTACAAATGCAGACGGGAACTTTTTTCTAAAGATGGCTATGTTTTTGAACCCTGGGTAGGTTTTGACGAGCATTCATAACTTTGTAAATTTATACAATGGGGAAATGTGGCATGTGAGCAGGTAATGCAATTGAGTCATGAATCTAGAGAGCGCGGCAATGAGTGGGACTGAGGCATGTAGTAGCGTCTGGTGGAGGAGTGGTGAAAGGATGCTGTCTGGGCCAGAGATGGAGTTGAACGTAGAGTTGAGGAGTAAGGTGAAGATAAAGAGCGAGGTCTGGAGACTGAGTGTGGAAGAGTAGGTTCAACAGACGGATACAGGCATGTAACAGAGTCGCACAAAGGACTTCAGGCGTCCAGCGGTGGTAGGGTAGATGTGTCTGTCCTGCACCCCAGTTGACTGTGAGGTAAACAAGGACGCGTGATGCTTTGGTGCACATGATTCTGGGTATGTTGGAAGGGGGTTATGTAGGGTCCTTTGAAGAACCTTCACTGCTCCTGCCAAATGAATATCTATGGAAAGTTCCAATCCTGCATCTCTTGTAAGCTTCTAGAAGCAGACCTGGCCCTGAGAAGCTGCTGCTAAGGTCTGGACACTTTAAAGAGTATTTTCTGCCTGAATTCCTCCAGCTCCCTGGTAGACTTTGATTCAACATGACTGCAAGCCGTACAGACATAGGACCGATCCATGTGTATGCTCACCCCTGAACTTTTCCTATCCCCAAGCTTAGTATGTCTGGGACTAGGACGCGCTTTGGTTGGAGTTTAGAGCAAGTTCATGTGTTAGATTAATTCGAAGACCATCATACTCAGAGATCATGCAAACCTGATCATGTATGTAGGACTTATTGTATGTAATAAGTCTGCTCAGAGTGTAAATTCATCATCAGCTAGGGTGTGTGAAACCTGCTTATCACATCTTTGGCTTTTGGAGCATTATGTTAAGTGATTTAAACACGTATTCTTCACAACACCACAAAGCCAGAATCCAGGAATGAACTGTAAAAACAAGTCCGTTTAATCTCCAAAAGATTAGACAGCTCTGAATGAAACCACACCATGACGTTGCGTGTTAGCGCTCACCGTGGCTCTGGTCTGTAGGCACCACTGACAAGGCTCAGACAAGCCTCACCATCATCCCAACTCCTAAGAAGAGAGTGTGTGACCACATCTGTGTCTCACATCCCTAGAGATCCAGGCAATGAATCACCAAGTGGTTCATTCCCAGGGGTTCCCTGGAAGGTGGTGGGTGTGGGGGTCCTTTGCGGCTGCAGAGGATTTTGCCTCCTCCATCCAAACCAACCGCAGGGTGTGAACTTCCCAGGCAGGGCCAGGTGGGGCCACTCAAGATGCACAGATCCATGCATGGTGCAATCTTGGTGGACGATAAAATGAAAAATATAGAAAGGTTTAATGCGTGGTTTGTGAAACCGATTCATCAGCTCCTAAGTGATTGGATTTTGACCCCAGGTATTTCTGTCACCATCTAAGATGTGTTCATAAATCAGAAAGACTTTGGATCTGGTGTAGAGCTGGACGGTAATAATGGACGCTGAAGATTGAGGATGACTGCTGTGGAATGGGTTAGGATACATCGACAGGGCATGTTGCCTTCTGCCCGCTGCACAATGCCGGTGATACCAACATTGCCATGACAACTCTCCAAAGTGAAGCTTCTGAAGACATGTCTAAAGGTAGCTTCAGTTTCAAGAATGTCAGACGGACATTCTACTGCTCCAATGGTGCTCCTTTTCATCGTGGAAGGAGTAATGCTGGTCTTTGACCCTACTACAACTCTTTTTTTTCCTTCAAACAATCTTTATTCATTTTATTTTAAAATACCAATCTATTCCCCCCAAACCTCCTCCCCACCCCCACCCCAGGCAGGTAAAATTTCGATACAACAAGCAAAATTGATCAAGGGTAGTACATGACGTCATTTCATATGTGTAAAAATAGAAATCCTCCGGAGAGTGAGTCAGTAAAATACAAACCAATTAAAGCACAAGCAATATGACACCGATAAAAATCCTAAAGTGACATGTGCAAACTTCTTGATATAGTACAAAAACCATTCTTCACCCAAACAGACCACAGGTGAACATGAGTGCTTACACTCTATCAGATCCCGCTTTGGTCACGAATCCATGTGCTCAAGGGATCCCAAATGTTTATACTTTTTTGGCGTAAGTGACTCCCTTTTCATATATATATATAGATATTTCCAGACTATACATTGCTAATAAGCTGGCTAACCATTACTGAAAAACAGGTGCTCTGGGGTCCAGCCGGGCAGAGGCAATACACATCCTTAGAACCGCCATAGAGATAAAAATCAATGTATGTCCTGTCCCTATAAGATTTGCTTCAGAGAGCCCTAACAAAATTACATACTTTAACCATATTATTTCACTGTTTAACACCTCAGATAAAAAAATCTGATATATCCTTAATTAGTTTTTGCAATACATTACATGACGCAAAGACATGAATGATATCAGTATTATAAAGTGCACAGCGTGGCCAAAATGTTCCCTTTCCTGCCCCCCATTTTACTATTTCGTCGGGCGTATAATACTGGAAGAAACATGTCTTATAAAACTCTGCTTGTAGTCTAGTGGACATTAAGATAGATTGTGACACCTCATATGCATACAAGAAAGTCCCATCTGAAACCCCCACTTTCGACTGCCACTTTTGGGAGCACTTGTCCATATCATCCGGCATAGCAGCATTTATAAGATCATATATCTCCCAGATAGAGCTTGCTTTGTCTTTGACTATTCTTTCATTAATATCCACACTTTCAAACTTAGCCCTTCCACCTGCTTTCCGTACAGGAAAATCTTTGATCTGGGGAAACTTAAAAGAATCCCTCCAACCAAGAGTATGTTCCTTTTTCATCTTTTCAAAGGACTGAAGTCCTGAGGTGGAGAGAAAACACCAATCTGATCAATTCCTGCCCTGAATCACTTTCCCATAAAAAAATCTCTAAAAGGCTCGGAAAGATTATGATTATTAGATATTGATGTATAAAAAGATAATCTACCAATTCCCAGGGCCCTACCTGTAGCACTCCATACTTTAAAGGCACTAAAAAGAGTCTTAAAATGAACTTTTTGTCATAGTAGCTGTCATGTAGTTGACGCCAGATTCATCGTCCAGTCTCACTCCCCAACACAAGTTCAAATGGGGAGGGGACTTTTTCAGTTTGTGCGTTATCTGTATTCATCCTGAACAGCTCATGGCTATAAATCAATGTAGAAGTCAAATAATTTAGGGGCATATTACCGACAAGTAGCGATATTTATCGCTAAATAGGCTTAGCGATGATTTTTTTAACGCTGCCTATCGCTGGATATGTTAGCGGAGAAAACATGCTATTAGCAACGTTTTTCTCCATTGTGCTAAAATATCCAGCGATAGCGGCGAAATGCGTGAATATCGCTGAGAATACAGCAATATTCACGCATTAGCGACGAAATGCTCTTAGCCATGTTATCCACCTTCCATTGGATAACATGGCTAAGAACTGGTCTGAGCAGGCGTTGGTTTTTGGCGCTAGCGGGAATATTTCCATCGCTACGCCTGTCTTGCTAATAGGCGATAGCAACGTTAGTGACTGCTTTCAGTCGCTAACTGGTTGGGTACGCCCACTTTGCATGTCATTAGCGATAAATATCGCTGACATGCAAAGCGGGCCCCAAACCGCTCGCTATCACCTAAAAGCTGTCGCTAACATCAGTTAGCCACAGCTTGCTAATAGAGCGATAGAATTATCGCCGCTAAGCCGGCGATAATTGCATATCGCCACCCTTGGTTATATGCCCCATAATTCCAGGTTCGGGAGAGCCAAACCCCCCCTATCCCTTGGTAGAGTAAGAAACCGAAGGTCTCGATGAGCCCGCAACACAAAGAACTTTCCAGCGGGAAAGGAGAGAGGTAAGTGGTGGCCTCACTCAGACGCCATCTTGCCGAACCTCTACCCTACTACAACTCTTTACGCTCTTCTAGTACTCTACAAATAAACAAAGGCAAATGATATGGCATTCACATCCATCTTCCTCATCCCAGTTCTTACACCATGTACAGTTGCCCCTTCCCAAAGACATCACTTACCTAGCCAAGCTACAACAAGACCTATTCCAACACAGAGCCATCCCTCTCTCCCACCCCGTGTACAACGAGAGGAAGCAGGCACTGACACTTCTAGCTTAATTCTGAAGTGCCTGGTTCATGTTTACTTTTATTTCTGTATTAATGATTGTATTTTCTTTTCTTTACATCTTTTTTGGGCTCTCCTTTATCTCACCTTTTTTAGCATCCTGGAACTATATTTTGTCCTGGTGTAGCAAGCGCAGTTATTTAAACATTAAGGGCCAGATGTAGGTAATCCTGATTTACCGATTCTAAAATACCGAATTTTACTGATTCGGTATTTTAGAATCGGTAAATGGGATGTAGGTATTCATTCGGTAAGTATTACAGAATCGGTAAGATTCGGTAAATACCGAATCGGTATTTACTGATTCGGTAATTCCCATTCGGTAATTCCCATTCCCATTCATTCCTATGGGCCTGGAGGCCCATAGGAATGAATGGGAATTACCGAATCGGTAAATACCGATTCGGTAAAAGGGGGAACACATTGAAGGGTGGCAGGATGTCACTTTGACACCCTGTTGCACCCCTGAATTGTGTATGGGTTCACATGTGGCACACATACATGCCCTAAGGGCATGTATGTCTGCCACATGGCACTGTAATAATTTGCAAAAAATAGCTCCTTTTGGGGTTTTCGATATTTACCACCAACTTGTAGTTGGTGGTAAATAACGAATCCTAAAATGGGAAAAGCACTCATTTGAGTTGAAGAACTGGGACTTCAAGTACCCAGCGGCGCCAGGGACACGCCCAAAGTCCTCTGGGTTCCCTTGCCTTGGTATACAGAGACACGGAATACTTATAGGTGGCGTCAGAGATCAAATTTATTAGCTGCAGCTAGTATCAGAAATCCCAGCAATACAACACGGTGTACAACTCAAGAAACTGCTCAATTTTCATAGAGCAAGACATCACCTTTTATACACAATATTCTCATTATAAATGTACACCCACTGCACCAAATTCTGACCAATAGGACACATTTTCTAACTGAGTATCACATTAACAAAAACCCAATTTACAGTAATCCAACCCAAAAGTTAATTATTAGGACTGTCCCAAATTCAATTTCCACAAGCCGGACAAACCCATAATTGAAAGCACTACCCATGTAATGAAAAGTCGTAAGGAAAGAAACAATTTAGATGCTGATTAGGATAAGATATGTGCAAGGAAACTAAAGGTTAACGAGGTCCTGAACAGTGATTGCCAATTTCAGACAACGATCAACTAGTGAAACTGGTTCTGCAAAAGGTCGGTTTCAGGTGAAAAGGGTCCCTCTCTCTGCAGTTCATTCAGAGTCAGAAAAACCCAAGTTAATATATACACGAACTCAGAAGGCCAGGCCACTTGTTCGTTGGGCCTACTTCACAGGCCTACGTGAGGGCAAGACTAAAATGGAGTCAGGTTTGAGAATTACAGAACCACAGCCCCTCCTTTTGCCATTACGTAGGCAATAACCTAAACTCACGTCAATCTGAATCTAGGTCTATATCTATTCTCATCAGGTCATCACGGTGTTGCTGTAACATCATCCTATTATCCTCTACTTCTCTCGGGACGGGCCTTCTCACACAGATTGTAGCACAAAGACTACAAATGGCGGGACCACACTGGATGCATAAACAACACGAGACAAGGATAGCTAACGCCATACCAAGGAACATCAGAATCTTCCATCCCCATTTGGACAGCGATTCCCATAACCCTCCCATCAACGACCAGTTACCTTCGTCCACATGAATAGACTCAGAGATCTTATGTAGTCTAGAGATGGCTTGGTACACTGTCGGGGCATTATCTGGTATGAAAACGCAGCAACTAGATCTAATCAATTTGCATACCCCACCTCTATCTGCAAGTATAATATCTAAAACAAAGCGGTTCTGTAATGTCATAAGGCGATCCGCTTGAAGCTCAGCTGTGATATTGTTAAGGGCACCTGCAGTCTCATTTATAGTGGCCTCAACCAATCTCGTAAGGTGACGAATATTCCTACTATTAGCCATAGGACCCCAAAAGGGTAGGAAGCCCTTAAAGAAGTCTCCAGCTTCTTGTGCAACAGTATCTTTCGCATCGATTACACCTCTACCATATCTTGTCTTATGGTAATCGGAAACAGCAGTGTATGTAGGGGGAAGCAAAAATGCCACGTAACATGTGCCGGAAAAATCAGATGGCAACCATGTGTATGCTCTATCGTGACAAACAAAATACGTGCCTTTAGCTGGCACGAACGGAGGAGATTTCTGGAACGTATAAACGTATGTGTGAACACACACACTCTTACCAAGCTGAGCTCTCGGATTCTGACCATTACCTTGCAAACAAAAATGACCTCGGTGGGGTACAATCCAAATAGGAGGAGACATTCGCTGCCTTTCTTTCTCCGTCAAGCTAACACTATATGTCGTCTTATTCCAACCGACATATGCTCGTACCTCATCTCTAGGGATAGCGTTATACGCATCGATATCTCTAATCATATCAACTATTCCCCGTATCAAGGCAATATTACTTGCATTGTCTTTGACAGAACGTACAGAAGAGGCTTCATTCGCATAGATAAACATTGATTAGAGTGCCCAAACTGACCCGTTAGGCGAAAAAGGCAAAACCAAATATGGCATTCCCTTATCTGTAGTATGTGGTATAAGACCACACACCCAACAATTCGTGGTATTTATGACTAGCTGATGCTGATGCAACATCTGTATAAACGAATTGTTCACAAATTCTGATCTTCGTGCCTGTTCATGTTCAGGTAACGTGTGAAACTCATGTGGAGAAACAGTAGAAAAAGAAAGAGTAGGTTGGGAGGTAGATGTAAGTGGCAATTGTGTGACATAGAAAATCCAACCCACACAAGCTAACGTAATATTCACAAGCATAAGAAAACACATTATTAAAAAACATTTGCTACGAATCAATATACATATTCGGACTTTAGAATCCACTTTCCTAACACTCTGGTCAGAATCAATAAACTCCATCCTCTAACGTGCTGCTCACGGTCGTTACCTTCTTCACTTAAGTGTGACCCTGGACCACAGACCTTGTGTCAATACGTGGTTCACCCCTTAAGAACTTCCTACCGTGACCCTGCAGCGGAGTCCGGATGGTGACTCGAAAAAGGACGAAAAAAAAGTTTCTTGATCTGCCAAAGTGAAAAATTCACTATAAAATTTTTTTTCCAATTTCACTTTTATTTGTCCATGTGTACAATCTTTCACGGTCTGAAATCGTAGCGTTCTTTATCAGGCACCGTCTGATCCTTGAATAGGAGCTCCAGATTGGTGGTGTCAATCTTCAGATGAGGAGGCATGGCAGCTTGCAGAACATCATCATCCTCGCATTCTGACCCAGTCCATGTCAAATGAGCATCACTAAACGGAACAAATCTAGGGACTCGTTCACACTCGGAATCTGCTATACCATCCCTCACCCACTGATCATACGGTAACGGCAAAGGAACTTTTTTCGTATGGGTGGCATGCACCCAGTTCTTTTTACCAGCTACTCTAACAGCAGTTCTAGTGACCAGAAGAACTAAGTAGGGGCCAGTCCATCTCGGTTCCAGATTCTTGGTGCGCTGGAAATTCTTAACGAGGACGTATTGACCAGGTTGGATTGAATGTCCTGGATCTGTAGTAGCTGTCGGCAAACTGTCATGGACCTGTTGGTGGAGAACACGTAATTTAGCAGTCAAGTCATGTAAGTAATCCACCAATATAGGGTACTCAATACTGCTGTATTCTTTCGGACGAGGCACACCCCAAACATTCGCTGGACGACCAAACACGATTTCATACGGACTAAGTCCCACTCGAGAATGCACAGTCGTCCTTGTTGACAAAAGAGCCAACAGCAAGGCATCCGGCCATGTAAGACCAGTGCTCGCTTGTACCTTAGCTAATTTCAACTTCAAGGTACCATTGTAACATTCAACAAGTCCAGCAGACTGGGGGTGATTCGCTGCATGGAACTTCTTATTTATTCCCAAACCAGCACATACTTTCTTCATGATTTGACCCACAAATTCACTCCCATTGTCCGACCATACAATTCTCGGCAAACCATACCTAGGGAAGTACTCTCTCAGCAAAACCTTGGCTGTAGACAAGGCAGTATTATCCTTTAGGGGGTAGGCCTCTATCCACCTGGAAAAGGCACAAACAACCACAAGGACATACTTCAAATTATTGCATCTCTCCATATGTATATAATCTAGCTGTATCACCTCTAACGGATACGTCGGAGGAGCAAAATGACCAGCTGGAGTTGGAGTTCCCTTACCAGGATTATACTTCAGACAAATCATACAATGTTTCACCACGTTCTCTGCACATTTCGGAATTCCAGCATTCTGCCAAACTGGAGCCAACAACTTGCATATTCCCTTCGAACTTATGTGAGCCATTCCATGAGCCATTGTACCCACTGGGTGCACATACGCCTCAGGCAACAGCCATCGCTGGTGTTCTGACAACTCAACCCAACAACCTGTCGAATCCAACATACCCGTAGTCTCTCTCCAAACACTCACTTCTTTCTCAGTCGCTTCAGCCTGAATCACTTTCACACTTTCTATTGTGTCTTCACACATTCCACCAGCCATAACCCAATTAGCTGGGCCTGCAACATACATACGGCTCATCATGTCTTTCGCCGTTTCCTTCGCAACTTCATCCGCAAACGCATTCCCTCGACCAACATCGTCCACAACTTTCTTATGCGCACTAGACTTCACAATTGCAATCTGCTTTGGGAAAGTGAGAGATTCCAAAAGTTCATTCACTAACTGCCCATGCTGAATTTTCGTGCCATGCGAAGTAAGGAACCCACGCTCTCTCCACAAGCGCCCAAAACTATGGGCAACACCAAACGCATACTGGCTATCGGTGTCAACATTCACTTGCTTTCCTTCTGACAACACACACGCTCTAGTCAGTGCAATCAATTCTGCCGCTTGCGCAGAATTCTGTGGTATGCGTGCTGTCTCAACAACTGTATGTAAAGTTGTAATAGCATACGCTGCAGTCGTTTCACCATTCGGAAGCTTAAAACACGAACCATCTACCCATAGGGTACCATCAACATCCGTAAGGGGAGTATCCCTCAGGTCAACTCTAGCCTTCGTTTCTTCCTCTGTACGAAGAAAACAATCATGCTGTTCCTGAGGATCCGTCTCTGTAGAGATCGGTAACAACGTAGCTGGATTCAACACATTACATCTTTTAATGTGCACATGACTAGCCAACAATGTCAACTCGTAACCTGACAAACGTGCACTAGTAAGGTGCTGTGTCTTAGTCCTGTTTAATAAGGTATCCACTGCATGTGGGACCATCACAATCAACGTATTGTCCAATACCAAACCAGCAGACTGTCGGATAGAAACAGCTGCTGCAGCTGTAGCTCTCAGACAACTCGGCAACGCCTTAGCAACTGGGTCTAACGTTGCTGAAAAATACGCACATGGACGCTGCTTGTCCCCAAATGGTTGTGTCAACACTGACAACGCACAACCTTCTCTCTCGTGCACGTACAACGTGAAAGGCTTACTATAGTCTTGAGTACCCAACACAGGAGCCGAACACAATGCATCGTGTAGTTCAGAAAAACTTTTCTGACATTCGTCAGACCAAGGAAGAGGATGCGGAGTATCTTTCAGAGTCAATGCTAACAGAAGTTTCGCCAACAGTGAAAAATTGGGGATCCACTGTCTACAATACGATGTAATACCTAAAAAGGCAGGCACTTCTCTCTGTGTGGATGGTACATTCATTTGCGCAATTGCTTGAGTTCGTTCTGGGTCAATCTCCTTCCCTCCTTCGACAAGAGATGACCTAAGTAGGTCACTTCTTGGCGACAATATTGCAACTTTGAAGGTGACACTTTATGGTGAAGGTCAGACAAATACCGCAACAAAGAAACAGTAGCCTCTTTACAAATCTTTTCATCATCAGCAGTAATCAACAAATCATCGACGTACTGAACAAGAGTAGCACCAACAGGTAACACAAAACCGTCAAGCTGAGTTTCAACGCCTGACTATAGATGGAGGGACTTTCACAATAACCTTGGGGAGCTCTCTTAAACCGGAAGCTTCGGCCTCCCAATGAGAAGCCAAAAATATCCCTGCTCTCCTCAGCAATAGCATACTGAAGAAAGCATTCTTCAAATCGATGACAGAAAACCAAGCTGCCGAAGCAAGAATCAAAGTCAACAAAGCAGTAATATCAGGCACCATAGGAAACTGTGGCACAACAATCTTGTTGACCTCTCGAAGGTCGATCACAAACCGGTACACAGGTGGCTGAGAAGCATCAGTACGTTTAAGGACAGGTAAAACAGGACTGTTACACACATTACCTCTCGTTTCTTCAACTACACCCTTCTCAACCAAATCATAAACAATCGCTAAAAGAGCTCTCTCACCATCGCTCGAAATCTTGTATTGTGGAATACGAGGCAGCCTAGCATTCGACTTAAGGGTAACAACATACGGAGGAATCTGCAAAAGACCAACATCATTTGGACCAGTAGCCCAAAGTGTATCAGGAAGCGAACGCAATTCCAGTGGCAAACAATCCTTAGACAAATACATTGGGGAAATCACTTTCTTACCGAGTGTAAGTTGTACTCCTGAAGGAGAACAATGCAATGTCGCATACAATCTTTTCAGCAAGTCCAAACCCAACAGATTCTCACCACAACCAGTCGTTAGAATAAGTGAAGCTTCCAATTCACAAGGGCCAATGGAAAGGGACAAAGGACTAGAAACCGGATTACGAACTGGGGCGCCTGAAAATCCTACTGAAACATTGGTCAAGCCAGACAAAGGTGCGCCAGGAAGTTTAGAGTGCATGATAGAACTCTTCGTCGCACCAGTATCCAAAAGAAAAGGTTCTACCACACCTGATGTAACCACTTCAACATAAGGTCCACTATGGTCTACTGGAACTGACACTACTCCCTCTCTTTGCCCATGGCTGTCCTAGCAATCATTATAACCAGCACTCTCACCTTCAACACAGTAATCCTCAACATAGTACTGGGCAGACTGACCGCTCGGAACATTCTGTCTGTCAAAATAATTCGCAGAATTCTGTAGGGAAGAAGAACGCTCATTTTGAGGGATCACACCACGTCCCCTACCCCTAGGAGCTTGCTGAAAACTACCACGACCTCTCTGACCAGATACACCATTCGCACGCTGTAACAAAGCCGGGCAACTATTCTTGTAATGACCTTCCTCTCTGCAATAAGCACACTGATTTGGGCCAGGAAAGAATCGCGGAGCATAGGGCTTCTGTAACAATCGCTGAAATTGTGGAGGTTGCTGAAACTGAGGCTGATTCTGACGAGGCGGATAAGCTTGCTGCAAAATAACTTTCGTCTTTAACTCTTTAGTTTTCTTCTCCACTTTATCCTTCTCATCTTTATCCCTATTCTCGTAATATTGTGCAGTAGCCAATATCTGGGCCGACGAAGAGACAGCCCATGAACTCTCAGAGTCCTTTAACTTATTAGAAAGTTCGGGAAGCAAATTAAAGACAAATTTATCCACAAACAACCTTTGATCACCCTCCGTACTCATATCCTGACCACTATGATCAATAAACGTCTCTTCAAACCTAGTGAAGAAATCAGATACACTCTTCTTTCTTCTGCTTACATGCTGCTAACTTATCCCAATTCACTCGTAAAGCGGGCATCATCGTTTTCATCAGATTAATAATTCTACCTGGTAATTCTGAAACTAGAGGTTCAGGTTTAGCACCTCCCTCCTAATTCAGCAGCATGATTCTCATGACGAATCTTCGCCCACAAAGGTTGAGGGACTACATTACCCATCAACATATCGATGTCAGCTAAATTCATAATACACTCTTCAACTGTCTGGGACAACTCCTTGTAATAACCAGCAGGATTCTTACGAGGGTCAGGTAAGGTCTGCTTAAGAGCCAAGACCTCTGCTCTCTTCCAAGAGACATGTACCCATACTTGTTGAAAATGAGCCGGAGCGGCAACAATACCCTGATTTGTATTAGCCTGAACTGCTTCTTTCCATACAGGAGGAACTTCTCTCATAGGGTACTGTTTCACTTTCCTCCTAGCAGAGGAATCAGGTTCATACAATGTCTGAGGCGAAAGTCTAGATCTAAAAGCCAGTATCGTCTCTACGGCATCTGTAATATCAGATTGCACTATCATCCCTTTAGCAAAATCCGACTGAACATCAAGTAGTTCCTGCGGGATCAAACCTAAATCATTATCTTCCCATTCCTGACGCAAAAACATACGCATCACATTAAAAACATACCTTTGCTTAGGCGGCTCCCACTGAAAGAAAACATCCATAACCGCTGGCAAACTATACCTTGAAGCATTTATAATCCATTTACGAGCCAACAAATCCAACACAGCCCGTTCCTCGGAACCAGGAAGCTGACTACGACTCTGCTTACGCTCCAAAACAGGGGTCATATTCAGTGACCCAAACAATGGTGACAACTGATTAACAACAGTCTCGGTCATTCGTTTTCGAGCAGAAGGGGAAGAAGTAGACATAAGAACAGGAGAATAAGTATTCTGAGGCAAAGAAGGTGTAGGGACAAGAACAGTAGAAATCGAAGATGCAGAAGCAGAAGGCAAAGGAGTTTGAGGCAAAGCTGGTAGCAAGGCTTGCGACCCTAGAATGGGTTGCGCAGGAGGAGGCAAAACCATCTGTGGAGCACCGGGTGGCTGAACAACAGCAGGAGGTTGAACAACAAAGGGTGGAACAACCGGGGGTAATAGAGGCGCAGTAGCACCCTGCACATAGGGAGGTGGCAATCTCAGTAAATGAGAGATCAAAGGATCTTTTTCAGGGTCTTCCATCACTTTCGGAGGAGAAGACGGCAAGGCCGGATAACATTTATCTATGGCCACGCAACGCTGTCTATCTAAAACTTCACTCGCACGCTCTTCTCCATCTTCCTTAAACTGTCTAGCAGCTTGTAGTACTGACATATTTTTATCTTTCCTATCTCTCTTTGCTTGCTTAATTTCTCGCTGTTTGGCTTCCTTACGCCAAAGGCGGAAAGAGTCAAACATTGCCGGCCGGGCTTTCTTCTTAAATAGCCTAACTTCTAGATTGTCTAAAATCTCTGTTTCAAAACTACCATGTGGGGGCCATTGCAAAACACCATCTTTTTTTGTGTAGCGGACCCATACTTCATTATAAGTAATGGGACCCACTCCGTGTTTAGAATAGAGCTCATAAGTCGGAGTTCCAACCGGAGGTATCGGACATGAATCCTCCAATCGGGAATCCCTGTTACTACCACAAAACAAACCAATTACCAAATTTGCCAAGACCAGGCATCTTGCTCACTAGTCTGGTTTCAGACTTCAAAGGGAATCAAAAAATGATACACTCGTAAATATACAAGCCCTTCGGCTTTGGGTACTGCAGCAACCAAATCAAAACAAAGGAACCAAACAAAGTTGTGGGAGCGACCCACTTATACTTAACCAAATATCTGTCACGCCACCAGAAGACCGTCTATCGTCTCGCTTTACAAACATCAATTGGGGGGTCCAAGACAAGGCAACAGTCAGGGCAGCAGTCCTTCGTAGCCGTTGGAAAGCGGGAAGCCTCGCAGAAAAGACCTTCGGTCCACGTCGACATGCAGGGGTCGATGTAGTGGGGGCCCTCCTCCAGAGTTTCTCACGTGGCTCCTCGCAATCTTCGGGCTTGGACCGGTACCACTGAAGTCGCCCCACGTTGGCCGCGCCAACTTAAGAACTGGGACTTCAAGTACCCAGCAGCACCAGGGACACGCCCAAAGTCCTCTGGGTTCCCTTGCCTTGGTATACAGAGACACGGAATACTTCTAGGTGGCGTCAGAGATCAAATTTATTAGCTGCAGCTAGTAGCAGAAATCCCAGCAATACAACACGGTGTACAACTCAAGAAACTGCTCAATTTTCATAGAGCAAGACATCACCTTTTATACACAATATTCTCATTATAAATGTACACCCACTGCACCAAATTCTGACCAATAGGACACATTTTCTAACTGAGTATCACATTAACAAAAACCCAATTTACAGTAACCCAACCCAAAAGTTAATTATTTGGACTGTCCCAAATTCAATTTCCACAAGCCGGACAAACCCATAATTGAAAGCACTACCCATGTAATGAAAAGTCGTAAGGAAAGAAACAATTTAGATGCTGATTAGGATAAGATATGTGCAAGGAAACTAAAGGTTAACGAGGTCCTGAACAGTGATTGCCAATTTCAGACAACGATCAGCTAGTGAAACTGGTTCTGCAAAAGGCCGGTTTCAGGTGAAAAGGGTCACTCTCTCTGCAGTTCATTCAGAGTCAGAAAAACCCAAGTTAATATATGCACGAACTCAGAAGGCCAGGCCACTTGTTCGTTGGGCCTACTTCACAGGCCTACGTGAGGGCAAGACTAAAATGGAGTCAGGTTTGAGAATTACAAAACCACAGCGTGCTCCCTACATTAAGGATTCGGTAATTTACCGATTCCTTAAATTAGTGATTCGGTAAATTACTGAATCCTTAAATTAGGTCCCTACATCTGAAAAGCCTAATACCATTCGGTGACGGCGAAAGTCGGTAATTTCGGCCGTTACCGACCGGTATTAGGCTTCCTACATCTGGCCCAAAGTGTCTTGCTCATGGTCTGCTACAGCAGCCAGTTGGACCATGCTGTCAGGCGTCTGTCTCCTCTTGAGAACTTCATTGGAAAGGGAAATGCTTTTGTCTTCCCATTCTCCTAAAAGCCTGACCTCATAATGGCAGGTCTGACGAGTTTGAGAGGGCCACCATACTTCTCTCCTATGGTAAGCAGCGGAATATAGGATATTCGAGCTGGTTCCTGCAGCATCTTTCTCCTGCATTGGTTCCTTGTGATCAGTTATGGAGACTTTGTGGGAAGCAGCTGTTAAGGACCCTCACTGCGACTCCCCTGATGATGATGCTTCCTTGGGGAAGCAGGCGGCTCCTCTATAGGCTGTCCCATCAAGGCAGATGATTTTGAAAAGGATTGAATCCATAGCAACAGCAGCTGTTTAGCCCAGGGACCATTCCCATGACCCAACCATTCCAGCTGGGGATCCAAACGAGGACATGACATTTGATCCTGACAATGATGATGTTCAGGGTGCTGAGCTTTCAAAGGTTCTTCAGCAGCCTACGGATAACTTGTCCTTCCCTGGTCCTTATCAACATGAGCAAGAGGAGGACATTTGCATGCAAAAAGATGAGGAAAAAGCCTGAATCCTTGCCCCTCCTTGGAGCAGTGCAGAAAGGACTAGCGGAGATTGAAGGGGGTAATGGGTCCAGATATTATGCTCCCCTGCATATTAATGAGGATATGTAAGAAGCTTCTTGTCATCGGCAATGGGAAACCCCTTCCCCCATTCATTTAGTAACTGAGAAGCGTGCCAGGACAAATTAAAGTATTTATGATCGTTCGAAAAAATCCATGTATTGAATCCAGTATTTTATTTTAAAGGAGACTCTTTAAATTTCAGAGCCATTCAGGACTAGATAGAACAAGAACAAAAAAGTATGTGGCACAGCCAACACATGTTTCACCCCCTATGTTTTGGCCTTTCAATCTAGGACTTCTTCAGGATGTAAAAGTATCTTTTCAATTCAAGTTCCTGTGGTGGCTTAGATATGAATGTGGTGTCCCTTCATGTTTGACAATCCCGGGAAGGTTCTGCATTCGCTTTCAGGTTAAATCTATTTAGTTGGCCCGGGCCGTTAGTCACCAGGACAGGAAACTGTTGGTGCATGTTCAGCCTTATTGGAGAAGTCATGCCTCTGAGGCAAGAAGAGTCTTTAGACCAGAAGAAATGAATATATTTCTAACTAGCCCTTTCAAAATAGGGGTCATAGCCAGGGCCCTAATACTGAAAAGTCCCAGTCTTCCTTCCTCTCAACCCCAAAACCCCAGAAAATTGCAACATTTGTCCAGATCTGCCAGCGAGAGGCATGACTCATGGTTTCTGGACTCTTGGGCTTCCTCAGTCTCAGACCCTTGGACATTAAACATCTTAGAGAGTACATATTGAATTCCTTTTCTGGACAATCCCACTGAATCTTTTTACCCAGCTTCCTTTCCATGATGCAAAAGGAGGCAAGAGGACATTCTGAAAGGGACCAAGGGCTTGTTTGACAAATCAGCCATCATTCCTGTTTGAGGTCCAGAGAGATATCAGGGTTTCAGTCCTTTGTATTTTTGGTTCAGACGGTGTCAGGAGATTTTTGCCCGATTTTGGACCAAAGGGGTTTGAATCTCTTTAGACCCCTTACAATCATTTAAGATGATCATGCTTCAGAACATTCTCCTTTTGATAAAGAAGGGATGTTTTTTAGATCATCTGATGCTTCTGTTCATGCCCCCATTCACTCACACTCTCAAAAGTGTTAGATCTGCATTTCCAGTTCCAGGTTCATCTTTTTGACCAGGCATCCACAGCTAGAGTGTTGTCAAAACTCCTGGCATGCCTGGTGGGTAACATTCATTCTCAGGGTAAGCAGGTTTACCCTTATGTGGGTGACTGTCTAGCTGCTTCTTCTTTCCCAAAGGACACAAGGAAGTCCAGCACCTCCAGAAGCACTTCAGAGTCATAGTTTTCTCCTGAACTTTAAGAAATCCCAGCTTCATCTACTCCACAAGGTACAGTTTCTAGATTCTTTGCTCTGTATTGACTTGCAACAGGGTTTTTATTTTGCTGAACTGCAGAAAACAAAGATTGGTTCTTATCTCGCCTCTCATAACCAGGCAGAAGGGTCAAGTGAGAAAATGGCTGAGAGTGCATGGATGATCTGAACTTTGGTGATCCTCTCTTGGTCTGACTTCATCTTCTGTCTTGAGCATCAAATATGCTTTAGTTTTGGAAGATAATATCTCAGGAGTTCTGCGGCCGCAGTGATTTCCACATAATTATGGATTAGCCACATTTGCCATGGAATCCATAGTCTGCTGCCTAATCTGCATATTTTAACAACAACAAAAAAATGTTTCTAGCTCAAACGGATCAAAAGTTAAAAACAGTATGGCGACTTAGCTACCTGGGGTGCTGGACTGCTTTCTGCAAAGTTTGACTGGTCATCGTCAAGTTGCTTATTGCTGTATTTGGGTTTTAATTTGTTATTAATAAGGTGAACTCCTTTCCCGAACACTGTTAGCAGGTGTAAAAATTACAAAATAATGAAGTAATACTATCACAAAATGTGCCGCATTATGCTGCATAATTTCCCTCTTCTTCCTGCATAATTTGTTCAACCCTGCTGCATAATTTGGTCCTCCTATGCCACAATATTCCAGTGGCCCTGACTATACTCAAGTGTCTGTGACTCCACAAGTGCATTGGAACTTCCACTGCTGACTAGTCTCGGATAACACAAACCAAGTTTTCAGTTGGATTCCACACACCCCAAACTGGTAACGTCAGATGCGGTTCGGTAGGCAACTTTGCGATATACATCAATTCAGGATGACTGAAATCAAAGAGAGAAAAAATTGTCTTCCAACTGAATGGAGCTATTCATCTTCAGTTCACTCATTCAGTTTGTGTTCAGATTGACAATCAACCTGTCAGATCCTATATAAATCACCATGAAAGATCACGAGTGCCATCTCTGTCCAGGGCTGCTCAGGAGAGTCGTCTTCGGACAAAGCAAATATTTCTTCTCTGACTGCAGTGTATCTTCTAAGGATGGAGAATGGGGCTTTGCACCATTTAAGTTGCATTTTACCCTCTCTGGTTGCACTCTGTTTTAGTCCAAGTAGATTCATTGGGATTCATTGGGATCATGCAGAAGTGCTTTTGATATCTACTTTCTGGGTCAGATATCCATTGTTTCCTCTTGTCTTACAGCTTTCAGTTTTTCCTCATTAGTCCCCTCTCAGATCTCCCTTCCTTCCTCAAGTGTCCGTTGCACTGGTGTGTTCGGCTGAAGTGGCTTCTATCATACAATAATCTAGACATAATTCAACATGTCCTACTCTTGTTACTGTCGCGCGGTGGAACTTCAACTCCCCAGACTTATCCTTGCAGAATTCGCTTGAAGAATATCACAGCGGCAAGCATTGCCTCACATTGTACAACCAACCTACCTGCAGGTCTTTCCTCGCACCCCCTCTGTGGACCTTATGTTTTGCCACTATATCATTCCATGACCATCCTCCACGGTCCTTGATGCCTAATCCCCATACTCAATTCCATTGAGTCTAAGGTAATCGACTCAGGCAATTATTCTTTTGTCCTGATGATGGTCCCTGCATTCATGTAAAAGGATCGAAACGTCATCGACTTCTCGCACCTTGACGCAATCTTATAAATCTAATAATATGTGCTAAGTTGCACCAGTAAGGTACATTGGTGGCAAGATTGTTGTTGTTCGGCCACTACTTTTTGTATGCCTGAATCTTTATGTACAATTGTGTTCCCACTTGTATGTGTTTCTTTTATTGGTTACATTAAATGACTATGTCTAATAGGACACAACAAGTAGATATCATTGCATTTCTACTCTCACAAACTGTGACTATATAACCTTCTTGTTAGGGACCAGTGTTCCTTATAACACTACACTTGTTACTGGAATAACTTTCAACGTTGGTGTTCTTCTAAAAGTCTAATTTCCTCCCTTTATGATCCTGTTAGGACTTTAGATTGTTTACAGGGTGTTCTTTTTATTGGGACTACAGGTTTTTACCCTGCGTAGTCAATGGGCAGCTATCCAAGCATTCAGAAAATTTGAAATTTAATCAATTTCAAACTAACTCTCTTGGTGTCTTCCAAATGTTTTTCTTAGACACCAGTTCCTGCCTAGGACTTGCCTCTGGTCTTAAAAGGTATGCAGAATTCTTCATGTGAGGATATAGCTGACCTCAAGACCCTTTTGACCAAAGTTCTGTTCTTAGCATCCATTTTGTTACTTTCTGGAAACATATATTTATGAGTTTTGCAGTATATATGGTGGTTGCATTTGGTTATTTATATTATGGAAGAAATGTCCAACAAATCGTACATTTCCTTCTTAAGTATTTCCTCATAGTATAAAGAATGGGGGGCCCGATTCACAAAAGTAATCTGAGTCAAAATCCTAACTTTACGACTTTCGGTATTCACAAAAGGCATTTAGTAGTAATAAAGTTAGGATTCCTAACTTTACTACTACGAAACCGAGACAAAATCCTAACTTTTACGACTTTTGGTTTTCACAAAAGGCATTTAGTAGTAATAAAGTTAGGATTCCTTACTTTACTAGTACGAAATTGAGACAAAATCCTAACTATACGACTTTCAGTATTCCCAAAAGGATTTTATTAGTAGTAAAGTTAGGATTCATAGTTTTCTACGAAACTGAGACAAAATCTTAACTTTACGACTTTCAGTATTCACAAAAGGCATTTAGTAGTAGTAAAGTTAGGATTTTGTCTCAGATTACTTTTGTGAATCGTGGCCCGGATGAGGAAGACAGATAAGAAGGTAATGATATGATTACGTCCCACTATTTGTCTCTACTCCGACTCCAGGACTTCCTCATCACAGTCCTAAATTCCCTCTTTCCCTCCCATTATAATTGGGAATGTATTCCTCCACTGTCCTTTCTCTGAGTCTATGTTATTATCAGCAAGTATTCAATCAATCAGTAGATATGTAGAGCGCTACTTGTCACCCGTGAGGGTATCCAGGTGCAGTATTGATGACTGCTTCCTCCCTTCATATGCTAGGCAGGCTCATGGAGCATATAGGGCGGGTGCCATGTTGGAATAGGTTTTGATTTTGCTTTTCCAAGTAAATGATACCTGTGAGATGGAGTGATTGCTCAAAGTGTGAGGACTGTGATGAGTAAAACCTGGATTCAGAGAAATGGAGAGAACCAATAAGTAACCGGGTCATATCTCTGTCCGCCCCTAGCTGTCTGGAAATCACTGCCACTTTATGTAGACGCTGTGACAATCTTTCCAAACTCCTTAAACCTATTTGTTCAGGAAAGTCAGTGTAGGATGTAAAGTGTCTCAGCACTTTATTGTGCAGTTCCTTCACTCATTCATTCTTAAAAATAGACCACTTGTCTTCTGACCATGAGCCGTATCACAGTAAGTGCCCTTGGGGTGCAACGGGTGTTTGCGCTGCTTCTTAAGCACCTGGAGCAATTTGCTATTATTATATGTGACCTGTGGGACAGAGTGTCCTGTCTCCATCACACCCCCAGGTAGCCACCGGGATAAAGCACGTTGCCAAAACAGGACCCCCTGCCCTATAGCCTTAGGTGCCCAGTTAATCTCCATGGGGCATGGTGTGAACCTGGGCTTCTATGGGAATTCTCAAGGGTATATTATCAAGCACCTTATCGCCTCTTTAGCAGCAGTTTCCTGCCGCTAAGGCGACGATAATGTAATCGCCGCTCTTGATAATATGGCACATATTTGGATTTACTTCCATATCAGAGATTTTGATGAAACAGAACTTGAGATGTGTTTACATGAACTAATGCCTACAATGAAAAAGTGAGGACGAGACCCTTTAAAAAGTATTTTTACCTGATTGATACCATTCGTGTTTCGCTCTGCCGTCGCCCTTGTAAAGAACGCGAGTATGAGGAATCGCTAACAAACGGACAGAGGGTGCAAACATATACTCTTGCGATCTTAGGATTCCCTGACCCCCTGTGTTCTGTCACCAGTCAAGGATCTCCCTGAATCCTCCCTTGTTCCAATCTTCTAAATTCCTCCAGCTTCGATTACAAGTGCCTAGGTATGTCGCGAGGCCTGTACAAATCCCTTTTTGTGTACGGATCTCAGTTACATGAAATGTGGAGGCCACCAAACCTGGGACCGTATTACACGGTGTGCATGGGGGCAGCACAGGCATGTGACCTGCTTTCTGAGCCTCAGGAGGCACTTTGGTGTTACAGAAGCCGCTGTAATACAGCTGGCACTGTATTTATTTATTTATGCTTTTTTATATAGCTCAAACTTTACCCGAAGGTGTCAGAGCGCTTTACAATAGAACCAGTTACAGTACATAAGGACTTTAGAGTACATGCATAACATAAAAGATACAAACAGATAAACTCTAAACTCACATAAGCATGGTAGTAAGTACAATAATCTACCAGTGGTTAGAGTTAAATATATACAAGTTTCAAATTCACTCAAGATTACATTTTAAGAAGCGATTAGGGTTGGACAATTATATATTACATATTTACAGAGCATGGCCTTCTTGCTGTCGTTCAGCTGGGCCTTCAGGCTGCTGTTGCAGTCAAGGGCGGTAATCTTGGGCCTGGAGGGATCCCGGGCTGGTGATGGTCGTAGGGGTAGAATGCCGGGTGGTGGTGGGCAGAGGGGGCATGCTGGATCCCGGGGCTGATCTTGAGTTTGTGCCGGACTCCAGCTGTGGGAAGGGGGAGGACGCTCAGGACGGCGGAAGCTTGCAACAAAGTCAGGTCTCCAGCTGGACTCAAGCACCCACAGCGCCACTGGGTCCCATGGTCTGTCTCCGAGGCACCCTCACTACTCCATCACTCCTGCCGCTAGTCTCAGGCTCCACGCCCCTCTCAGCAGTAGGTCTCCGGTGGTGATCGCTCGGCCACTAGTCACAACCCTCCTCCGCCATCTTGAGGGCCTCACGCGTCTCTGTGGCCATCGGCCACTGAAAACTAAAATCAACACTGTTCGATGCACTGGACACAGCACTAAGAACTGGGGGTCCATAGGGGTTCCATCGGAGCTCACCGGTGCGCCCCTGGCCCTTATTGCCTGCAGGATGGCATCGGAAGGGGGACTCCGCCGGGAGTTCACCCTGTGAATATGTGTATACATGAATACCCTATATGAATGCCAACAGAATCTCCAGGGGGTGTGCCCTGGTTTGAATGGGGAAGTACCTCCATGCAAATGAGGAAACACTTTGTCTCTGCACCTGTGTCGTATTATAGACTGAGAATCAAAGGAGCTTATCAGGTGATTGACTGACTGTGCACCAAAGTGTTGGGGCAAAGTCAGTGTGCCCCTCGGATGGGCATAAGGAGGTCCCAAGTCTCCCGCCCCACATCCCCCTTCAAGCGGGTGCAGTCATTCACTGCACAGATGTGGAGGTGGGATGTCTGTCTCACTTACAAATGCTGGCTGTATTGCCACCTGCACAGTAAAAAGCAGACCAGTGGCTGGGAGGAGCGGGTCCCAGTTTCACTAATGCACTGCTCCTGCCCGCAGCGGGAACAGGCCATTTGTTGTGCTGTGGAGCAGCGTACCATATTCATAGTACAGCTCTTGGAAATTTCTGGGTGCAATCAATTCTGCACCCCCAAAGTTTTCCTACGTTATATGCAATCCACCAAAAGTTTGTGGATAAAAAAGGTCAGAGAAATCTGCGGACAGTACACTTTTGGGACAGAGAGCACCATGATCTCCGTGTTATTCCCCATTATTCAGACAAACATTTAATATTGCTATTTATCACACCAGATAACTTCTAAGCTCTTGTGTATTGGGTGTCTTGGTTGCAATAAACAGCACACCAGCCTCTGGGATACTTGCAATCCAGGCCTCAGTCTGGATTCCCTACTCCCCACTCCCTAAGTTCCTTTTATTAGCTCACATTCCATCCCACTGAAGCGTAAAGCTACATACGTCCACTTAATTAAGTGTCTTTTTTCTTCACATTTTCCATTACTCCTGAAGTATAAACAAAGTACAAGAATGTTCTGTTGAACTGACTCTACTTGTCAGTTCAGCATTCCATTTCTCCTGAACTGGAAACAGCTGTCAAAGTCTTTCACTACTGCAAGCAAAATGGGTCTTCTGAATAGTAACTTAAAATGGAAAAAATCTTCACCTAGAATAAAATCCCATCCTGCTGGCCAATGAGGGGCCTCTCACACATATGAGCATCAGTAGGCATGTGAGTATAACACACTGTATGTTCATCTACTGCAATCAAATGGCTTACAAAAGAAACCAGTGCTAACCGTAGAATCATCATATACATATATTTTGTTTTCTTCGCGTGGCTTTCATGTACATGCATAAAGACCGCATGTAAAAACAAATGTATGCCTGTGGCTGTGAGATATGTTATGACATTGACCAGCAAGGGCAATCATTTTTTGACATTCAATTATTTGTGGGATGTGCCAGGTTGTATCACTGCTTGCTTTGCTCTGATCCACGATTCATCTTTCGTCCAGAAGACGTATGTTATACATTTTCATATCTGCATGATTTCATTAAAATGTTTTGCATTGCTTGTATATATTGCCATGCTGCAAATCCAAAGCGCCTTTTATGGGCATGATGCAGACTAAATTGAATACGTGCCGGGTGTGTTCTGCAGCCTGGGGGCCATGTTACACCCCATGGCTGTTCCTCTCTTGTTGATCAATGCCGTCTCTTCTTCCCAGGGATCCCCTCGGCCAGAGGCGCCTACAGACTGCCTGGAATATTACAATGTCATACAGAACGGACGAAAAGCGAGGCTGCGGCGCCATCGCCGAACCATCCGCGTCCTTCAGCAGCGGGCTGCCCTGCGACGCATTCGCCAGCTACAACAGAAGGTAAAACTCTTACTTTCACTGGTGACTGGCAGAATACTGATGAGGAGGCGGTGGGGCCTATTCTTAAACTGCATTTTGTAGCACACTTCGTAAAAATAAAGTAGTACTGCTCATGTACTACAAAATGCTATTCACTAAGGGGCCGATTCACAGAACTAACTTAAGACAAAATCCTAAACTTACTACTTTTGGTATTCACAGAAGTTAGGATTTTGTCTTAAGTTTGTCTTAAGACAGACTTAAGACACACTTAAGACAGACTTAAGACAAAACCCTAACTTAAGTCTGTCTTAAGTTTGTCTTAAGACAAACTTAAGACAAAGCCTAACTTCTGTGAATACCAAAAGTAGTACGTTTAGGATTTTGTCTTAAGTTAGTTCCGTGAATCAGGCCCAAACCTACTGGCCGAGGTTTACCTCTCCATCCCACCTTGCGGAGATCTCCTCCCCAACTACAGAGATAGCCACACACATAGCTATACATTGTAGTAGTAAATGTAGACGGTAACGGTGGGAGTGGTTGGAAGATATAGAATATATACAAATAAATGGCAGGGGTTTACGGAAGAGTAAGAAGGGTTTAAAGGAGGCTAGTGAGGGTTTTATGGAGGGACTTGCACTCGCCCACAAATGACTGAGCCCACTGCTATTCACAAACTTCTCCAAAACAGTTGTAATCGTACTGTACCTCAGAGCTGGAGTAAGTCCAGTACCACACACGTTCAGCCACTGGTACTGCAACAGCCTACTATTGAAACTAATAAAGGTAGGGGCCCTAAAATAAAAGCCCATAAGAACTAATGTTAAATTAAATTACCTTGTTTTAACTTTATAAAAGTATTCATAAATTTCATATAATTTTAACAAAAGTATATATAAATAAAACCTAGATATCTATTTATTATCAAATATGTCAATAGCCTGTTTTAAATGTGAACAATAATGTAAGTTAATATTTTTAAAACAATATTTACATTATTCTAAATTAATTCTATGTATAAGCTTAGATCATTTGGGCCACATACTAAATCCATATAAAAGTTATTGCTTAGCTGGGATATTTTAAATTTAAATGTTAAGAAAAATAATTTCAGTTTAATATATTAAAAATTTGTAATATTTAATGAAACATTAAGATAATGTTTAGCAGATTTTTTTTATTTTGCTCTACCTTTAAAAGAAACATTGCAAATTAATTTATATTAATATTTAGCATACATTCATACTAATTTTTCTTAAGTTTAATACATTTTAAACTTTTCCGTACACTCAATTAGGGAGCTCTCTGCTCCCGCCCTATGGGCCCGAATCACAAAATTAATCTGAGACAAAATCCTAACTTTACGACTTTCGGTATTCACAAAAGGCATTTAGTAGTTGTAAAGTTAGGAATCCTAGCTTTACCACTTCTAAGTACCTTTTGTGAATATCGAAAGTCATAAAGTTAGGATTTTGTCTCAGATTACTTTTGTGAATCGGGCCCTATGTGGGAAAAGTTACAAGTAGCAACTTTACTCTTGTGAATTATGCTGCACCCCCTGAATTCAAACAGGTGGGACGTTTAACTCTATACTTTTGAATAATTCTAAACTTGTGAATAGTGACTAGCCAAAAGTAGTAAAGTTACTCAAAAGCGTAAGAGTAAAATAACACCTGTTGAAATACACACGTGTTTGTTTACGTTTGTGAAAAGCCCCCATAGAGTCTCAAACTCTTCAAACATTCTTTGTGAAAACGTTTTGTAAGAAATTTACTAAAATTGAATATTTGTGTGATTTAGAATTTGCAAAGTGACATCACACAAGCGAATAGAAGGACAGATCTATGAAAGTGCCTTACTGCACAATGGGGTTGATATTATTGTTCTGAATGCCATCGGGTGCAGGGGCAGGGGTAGGCTGGCCGTGAGGCATCAAGGCAGCTCACAAGGTTCATGATGGAGTCTGTCACCTCTCACTGATTGACACATGCCAGACACGGACCTGTCACTCGTGACCCTCGCCCAAATGGGCTTGCTAACATCATCAAGAGGAACATCTCTCTATGGGCCAGGTCTCCTCTGCTAGGATAAGGCTGAGTGATGAGGCTGGGTGAAGCTGTTCCAGAGTCTCAGGACTGCACATGAGAACCCCCGTTCATACTGTAGCCTTCTAGAGAATGCCAAAGGTGCAGTTATCACTAGTGCAGCAGGAGCAGTAGCACTAAAGTGCAGAGTTGTGAGGCACCATTTCCATCCCTATTGTGACTTTCTTGTACTAACCAACAATGAGGCAAAAGGACCCATTTTCTTGACCTGCCGGGTGGCAGCTTTGCCATGTGGTTTTTAGTCGCGGACAGTTGCAAAGGTGTCGTACCATAACCACGGTCAGTGGCTGGACATTAAGTGCAGGCACATCCATCCCGTCCCAACAAAACCTTTTCATGATACTATAACTGGTGCCGTTCTAATGGCTCAGGTCTCCTTTGTGCAGCGTCTGATAGACTCTAGGGGTGTTCATTATTAGACATCTCTTAGCTACATTCCAATATGCCTCTATTCTTTCACGAGTACAATGTCCACGTCAACCACAGTGTGCATGGTGTAATTACTCACTGCATGCTCATGGTTGGCGATAGGAAGCATAACGATTGGGTCTGCCCTGGTCATTGCGATAAACCTGTGTTGCCCACGAGGCTCTTGAAACTAGAGAGTCACCCACATTTGTGGTTCCTGGAAGGCAATGAATGCCTCCCGGAGAGAGTCTCCATCAAGCACGGCTTACAAATACACTGTGGTGCCTGCGTTTACTCATCACTGCCTGTCCACCAAAGCAAATGTCCAAACTATAACCCTGAAACCATCTTTTCTGGAGATTTTACCTTTCTTGACTATGAACCTGATTTAGATCTTGGCGGAGAGGGTACTCCGTCACAACGGTGACATACATCCCATCCGCTGAAATATAAATCCTATAGGACATAATTACATTTATTTCTCTACTGATGGAATATCTGTCACCTTGGTGGTGGAGTACCCTGTCCACCGAGATCTAAATCCGGCCATAAATGCTAACCTGTTATTTGTTTTTGCAGCCAGATGTGGAGATCATTCGCAAGGAGCACGAGCCGGGCCAGAGGATAACCTGGACGGGCCTTGGGTTCGCCCGCATCAAGGATGGAGCCGGCTTGTTATTCCATATCAACAATATCCCCTACGCCATGGAGTACGACATCATGATCCGGTACCAGCCCGAGGTACAGAGCGAGAAACAAACATAATACGTAATACATGGGCTTATTCAGACTGCGGCTGTTTCTTTTTTATTGTTATAGTTAGTCTTCGCTGCAAATAAAATATTTCAGAAACTACACTGCTGATATATCTATCTATCTACCTATGTATCGATATATATATATATATATATATATATATATAAATATATATATATATATATATATATATATATATATATATATATATATATATATATATATATATATATATATAAGTGTTCAGTGGACAAGGTGATAGCTGTCAAAGGGCCATATGTAGGAAGCCAAATTGTGATTCCCTATTTTGCTAATGCATTTAAGGAATCCCTAATTGCGATTCCTTAAATGCAATGTAGGAAGCACCCAAGTTGTGCGATTTTGGCTTAAGGAATCGCAAATTACCGCCAACTTCAGGTTGGTGGTAATTTGCGATTTCTCTGAAAAATTGGCGCACATACATGCCCTTAGCTCATGTATGTACGCCACATGTGCACACATGCTTATTTCAGGGGTGCAACAGGTTGTCTTATTGACACCCTTGCAACCTTGAAATTGCATTCTCAATTAGCGATTCTCTAATTGGGAATTGCACATTGAGAATGTCTTCCCATTCATTCCTATGCCTTCTAGCCCATAGAAATGAATGGGAAGGTATTCCTTATTTGCGAATCTCAATTTGCGATTCGCAAATAAGGAATATGTAGGATTCGAAGAATATTTGGCAAATCCTACCTACATTGCATTTTGCGATTCTCTAATTGCGATTCCCTAAAAATCGCAATTTGAGAATCGCAAAAAACGTGTTACCTACATATGTCACATGGTATCTAACTCCAGGGCAGCAGTCAAGCAATAATGTCACTGCAAAAATGCCTAGTTCCTCCACTGCATTGATTCCCTTTGGGAACCTGATTTGCTCTACCATTTTCCCATCCCTCCTGGTGTGTTCATGATTGCATTCAGTATTTGATGCACTCTGTGTAGGATCCTTGGGTTAGGGCATGCACTGTGTTTGTTGTCTGTCTCTTACCCGCCTCCGGTCTGTGCTTATGGACATGTCTCTTCCCTTGCACCCACCTGCCGCAGTCTACTGAAGATTGGGAGGCCCTGGTGAGTGTCAATTCCCAGATGTTGCCCATGAGTGCCCGCTGCGGGAATTTGCTGCCCTCTGAACAGATGTACAACGAGAAGCTGCCTCATACTGAAAGGTAAGAGGGGAGACCCAGGAAGACACAGGCTGACCAGTAGAGCACACATATGATGCACCATTGGGGTGAAGAACTGTATATATTCTAGGGGCAGAAAAGGACATAAATAACATAACATAACATAATAACATAAATAACCCACCAGAAAGCACTGTATATGTTTATTTACTGGACCAAATCTGTATTTCTTTTATGTTAATCTACTACAGCATTCTTTTGGGTGGAAAAGATGTATGTGCTCACTGCCCAGTAACCCTGAGATGGTGGCTTTGAAAAATACAGAATTTGAGCTCACAAATAGGGGCAGCTGAAATGATAAAGTCTTCTTCGGACTCAATAGTTGGTCAAATGCACACGGTTGCTGGAGGAAGATGGCCGTTGGTAGCAGGGCTTGGAATGGGAACCGTAATAGTATGCTTATGCATGAGTCACTTTGCGACAGCATGAGAGCTGCGGAAGAGGACTCCCAATGCAATGGGTCTATAAGGCAGTTCCTGGAGCCTACATTTGCTATACTTCAACCTCCAAAGCACAAATGCATTTACTTCCAACACTCAATGTAAAAAACAAAGAGGAGAAATGTTGTGAGGTTTAGTTCAACTATTTCTGTGGGCCCGATTCACAGAACTAACTTGAGACGAAATCCTTAACTTACTACTTTTGGTATTCACAGAAGTTAGGATTTTGTCTTAAGTTTGTCTTAAAACAGACTTAAGACAAAATCCTAACTTAAGTCTGTCTTAAGTATGTCTTAAGTTTGTCTTAAGTCTGTCTTAAGACATACTTAAGACAAAATCCTAACTTCTGTGAATACCAAAAGTAGTAAGTTTAGGATTTAGTCTTTAGTTAGTTCTGTGAATCAGGCCCTTTGTGTGTGGTTTAGGCAGAAAACGGGCAGACAAGTTAAGGAATTGTAAACAATAGAGATATTCCCAGTGGCTAAGATGTTTTAGCTCAACATTTCTGTTAACGGTTATGTTCTTTGTGCACATTACCACATGGAACTCCCTTTATAATTGTGATAGCTGCTGCTCACAATTTACAAAACACTCCAAAGTGAAGATGTCTCTGTTTTGTATGTTATACGGATTTGTAAAGTGGGACTAGTCACCCGAGGGGTATCCAGGCACTGGAGCGGCGTGACGGTCGTCTGCAAGGTCTTAGTTGAAGAGCCAGGCCTTCGGCTTCTTTCGGGGAGTAGGCACTTAGGTCCAGTGGGAAGTTATTCCGTTTTGGGCGTGAGGTATGAGAAGGCTAGCCCTCCTGTTCTGCTTCTGCAGATGCGGGTTGTGTGTGTGTGAGAGAGAGAGGCAGAGTGTAGGTGTCTGGTGGGCTGCTGGAATTGGAGGTGGGGGGTTGATGTGTGCTGGTCCAATGTTGCGCAGTGCCTTGTATGCATGTGTGAGGAGTTTGAATTGGCAGCGTTTGTGTATCAGCAGTCAATGGAGATCTCTGAGGTGAGGCGTGATGTGGGTGCACAGGAGTAGGTTCGGGGCAAGTCTGGCAGCGGCGTTCTGGATGCTCTGAAGACGGTGGAGGTTGTGGTTAGGGATTCTGTCATAGAGTGCTTTGCCATAGTCAAGTCTGCTGGTGATTAAGGCTTGAGTGACAGTACCTCTGGAGCTCTTGGGAAACAATCTGAATATTTTTTAAGGGAGTGTGGTATGTGAAAGCAGGAGAAGCTGACAGCGTTAACCTGAGCGGCTATGTTGTGTTTGTCATCTAATATGATCCCCATGTACCTCACGGGCCTCACCACCCTAGACACCTGGGAATCCAGCGCGTTGGGCATTTTCCACATTCCGAAACAGCTCCCGGCACACAAGCGCTTTGTATCCCTAGTGTTACTACTAGCGAAAAGATGTATAGCTATGCACTGGCGATCATTAGAGGGCCCCCCTATAGCAGCATGGACAGGGGCAGTATGTAAATGGGCGGCGGCAGAAGAGGACGCCCTGCGAGAGGAGGAAGCTAAAGGCGCCCGTAAACACCCCATCTCTATGGAATGGGCCATGCTATTGCATGGTTTCCGACAGCTGATGCGCCACGATGACCCGACCACGCCCACACCCACAACTACACCCACCCCGACGGACCCCCCCCACCCCGCGAGCCTGCAGCCCCTGACCAACGACTAGTGCCGGACGTTGGTGACCCGCAGTCCCACACTTCTACCCTGCTCCCGGGGCGATAGGCCCGATGCCCAATCTAACATAACGCTCCCGCCCTCTAGCAACCCGGCTCACTGTAAAAACGAGTCTTTGACCCCTCTAACGCCCTACCCCCACAGCCTCTGCAGACCCAATCCAATGATCCCCATGATGTTGATTCACATGCTTGCGCTTTTTCCTTTCTCCTTGAATTTTTTATCCTACGTTTTCTAGCATATGTGATTACTTACATGGTCTGTACTGCTATGATAACGAAATGCCAATAAAAACAAGTTTCAAATAAATGATCCCCATGTTGCTTGCATGGTTGGTGGATGATGCAGCAAGACTGAGCTCTGATGGCTACCAGGGGGAGTTTTTGGGCCATATGTATCAAGCCTTTTTCCCATTTGCAAACGGGTCGATTCTCAGAATCGGCCCGTTTGCAAATGGGAAATAGCCTTTTGGGATGTATCATCTCAAAAGGCCATCGGAAAATAGAGAATTGCAAAATTTGCAATTCTCCATTTTGCTAATGCAACTAAGGAATTGCAAATTGCAATTCCTTAAATGCAATTCTGGAAGCACCAGGTATTTGCTATTTGGCCTTAAGTAATCGCAAATTACCACCAACTTTAAATTGGTGGTAATTTACGATTTTCTAGACAAAAGCACTTATTTGCTTTTCTAAAAGTGCCATATGGCGCACATACATGCCCTTAGGGCATGTATGTGCGTAACATGTGCACACATGCATATTTCAGGGGTGCAACAGGGTGTCCTTTTGGCACCCTTGCACCCTTGAAAGTGCATTTGCAAATTGCAATTACCTATTTGTTCGTCGCAAATTGCGAATATCTTCCAATTTATTCCTATGGGCCTTTAGGCCCATAGGAATGAATGTGAAGGTATTCCTTATTTGCGATTCGCAATTTGTGAGTCGCAATTAAGAAATATGTAGGGCTTGCAGATTTTTTTGCAAATCCTACATACATTGCATTTTGCGATTCTCAAATTGCGAATCGCTGAAAATCGCCATTTGAGAATCGCAAAACTCTCTTTTGGTACATATGCCCCATTGTTTCCGAAGATCAGCATTTCAGCCTTATCCATGTTGAGTTTCAGGCAGTTGGTTCTCATCCCTTCTGCTACATGGATCATTTATTTGGTGAAGTTAGATCTGGTCATGGAGGATTGTCTGAGAGAATGAGCTGGGAGTCATCTGTCAATTGAAAATGAAGACTCTGATTACAAATGTACAATATTTAATCAAGAGGTGAACAGAGTACAGTTCTGCAGACTACGGGTCATATTATCAAGAACTGTGCAAACATTATCATCGCTTTAGCGGCAGGAAATTGCTGCTAAAGCATCGATAAGGGTCTTGATAAGATGCCCTTGAGAATTCCAATAGAAGCCCAGGTTTGATGTCCTTCACACCAGAACCTGGGCTTCTATTGGAATTCTCAAGGGCATATTATCAAGCCCATTATCGCCGCTTTAGCGGCCGTTTCCTGCTGCTAAAACAGCGATAATGTTAACTCCGTTCTTAATAATATGGCCCTACGTGACAAAGCACTGTGTGCAGGGGTTGTATTTACCTGGGATAATTCAAAGGCATACATAAACATTGCTGCACACTATGTGATCTCAATGCTCCATTGTTGTTGGTGCTTTTCTTTTGAATGCATTGTACATCACATTATAGATCATACAGTATATGGGTTAATTCTTTTAAACATTGGTTAAGTCATTATTATAGCGTTGTTTGATGAATATCAAGTGTACACATTAGCATGTTAAGACTAACTTTGTAGCTGCCTGTGTGCAAGAAACCCATTATGGTGCTGCCGCCTACGAATGACTGAGATCACAGTTTAGTGCTTCAGTTCTGGTCTGAAATAACATATTACGTAACCCACTATTGCAAGGAAATAATGACATTTTTTAGAACACTTCTTTACAGCCACGCCCTTTAAATCTTTAAGGCGCACAGACCGCAGCATTACATTAAGTGTTAGCTGTATTGAGAATTTGGTGATACAAACAACAGTGATGCCCACTTGCCAAGACAGTGTTTACAAACTTGTGGGGTGACTTGTGTGAGTCACTGAAATGCAGCACGAAGAAGGTGTAAATAGCGCCTGAGCCTGAGTCTCCAAGTGTTAAGCTGCTCATGGTTGTGTTCAGTTCAGGTTAGAAGTGGGATTCAGCTAAACCATAATTATTGGCTACTGTGCACAGAGCTCGAATTAGGGGCCCCCTTAGGATGGCGGAAGGACCTGCGTCCATCCGCCACCCCAGAGATGGAGGGACCGTTCGCAGGGGCAGCGGTGGTCCCTCCGTGCAAATTAGGATGTGACCGCCACCCTGGCGGTCACATCCTGTATGTTTAACATTGCACACCGACCGCAATGTTAAAAATGCAAGCAGTGCATTTGCATGCACAAAGCGGCAGGCACCGCACGGTGCCTGCCGCTTCGTGCATGCAACTGCAGGGGGTTACCATAGGTACCCCCCATGTGCACCCGCACCCCCACCTTCACTCTGGGGGCCCCTGCGGGCACCCAGAAGCAAAGGACCACATGCTTTTCCACGGCGGAAAAAACGCTGCGGAAAGCATGTCTGAACACGCATCCTAATATGGCTGGCGGTGTCTGATAGACACCGCCATCATTTTAGAACTTTTCCGCCGCGGTCTCGTGGCAGAAAAGCGGCGGACGGAAAAATGACCCCCCAGCCATTCTAATCTGGCGGGGGGTCATTTCTCACAACGCAGCAGTAAATCCGCATCCTCCAGGCCGGCGGTGGCTTCTGCCGGCCTGCAGGTTCTGCAGGTTCTAGTAGACCGTGACTAGATAAAGAGATGTCTTAAGTAACTTGTCATTGGAATAATAAACCTAACTTGATGTGAACAAATATTGCTTAGCAATGTCAGGTAACTGTGAGCTCCTGGAAGGTAAACTCAGAAACATACATATCTTGCTAAACACATGTACCTTCACAGCTCTTTAGAATGCCTTCCTCAAGCTACATCACTATGCACTATTTTACTGAAGTTAGGAATAGTTTCCTTTTGGCTCTGTATATATATAAAGGCTCAAAATGTAAATATATATGTACATGTGAAAAGTCCTCTTAAGAAGAGTTCTTTAACAAAAACTCTTAGCAAAGCCTACAGCCCCAGCCTTGAGTTCAAAATGAATGTGCAACAAATTGATCAAGGTTTGTTTCTTTGTAATCCAAATATCAATTAACAATTCTTAGGTAAGTAAGAAAGTAGGAGTCCTAACTTCTGTGAATACCGAAATGAGTAAGTGCCTTCTGTGAATACCAAAATGGTAGTAAGTTTAGGATTTGTCTTAAGTTAGTTCTGTGAATCGGGCCCGATATTTGGATCCTATGTAGTGTTGGGCTTTAGAGCAGTTAGTAACCATGTAGAGTGGTACCTACTGCAAGCGTAAAAGGGGAAGGCTGGATCACATCCCTACTGTGGATGGAGCGCATCAGAGACGGCAGGGTGTCAACGAAGTAGTGAATGCTGGGAAAGCAATGCCATTAGGGCTGCTACTTTTGGGTTGTCTTAGGTCAGCTTCACCAGGTGAGCCATCGCACACATGCTCCTGTAAGCATGAGCTATAAAACCCCAAGGTATCAGTACAAAATGCAGGGCAGGGTTGTGTGGGTTTAAAACCACATTCATATTTGGGATGTACCTGCTGCATAGCAATGGAGTCTAAATGGTAGTGTCAGCCATAGCCATGAAGAGAGCTGCCTTAAACATTCCATAAGTAAGTGTATCATACACAATGCAAGGATAGGTGACATCATACAGAACTGCAGAAGAAAACGCCCCCTCTCTGCTAAATTTGTGCTTTAGAGGAGTATGATTAGTTAAGCCTAAATATTGGGTAATTTTCATGGACACAGATTTCTCAGAAAGCCTGTGGAAGCTGAAGGAACCGCACTCATTCTCTTATCACAGTGACAACACACAGTTAATACTTGTCCCACCCAAAGCCCTTAACAGCCTCCTGTTTGATGCAAACGGGTAGTGAAAGGACAATGGGTGAAAACTACACAGATCCCTAGTTTGCATTCTGTTCTGGCTTCTCCTTGCATGACCATTGACACCAGGGTAGCAACGGCAGTGCCAGGGGTAGCAAAGGGTAAGCCCAGGGTAGCAACAGAGACCCCTGTTACCCCAGGTTGAGATCCGTGAGTATTTCCTCTAGCTTTGTAATGCTCCCCTCTGTGGTAACAGTGTACTATGTAAAGTAACCTATCATCTCTCTCACTTGCTCTCTCCTTTTCTCTCTCTCTCTCCGTGTGTCTCTCTCTCTTCTCTCTCTCTCTCTTTCTCTCTCTCTCTCTCTCTCTCTCGCTCTCTCTCTGCTGCTCACTCCTCTCCCAGGTACATCGTCCTATCCAGGCCCTTCTGCTTCGAGCCCGGCAACCAGTATGAGATCGCGATCCGCTTCCAGCGCTTCGGCGTGCAGCACCGGCACATGGCAGCTTTTATTTTAGTCGATTCGGTAAGTAGGTCTGTGTCAATGTGAGTACCCAGTGGCTGGTAGAGGTGAACATACATGTGTGGCAACAGAGAGATCCCTGGGGAAGGGGCTTCCACTAGGGGTGGGTGGAACTGGCTGAGTTTCACTCCTTGGAATTCAGCAGAGTTACATGGAAACTCCGCAGGATTCCACAGAGTTCCGCGAACGGGCGGAAATCGGCATGCTGCGCTGCTCAACCTGATTTTTAGTGACGGAAACTCATCCTGCGCTGAAAAATAAGGCACCACGTGGCACACCAGAGGGTGCCGCTGCTCCCATAGATTGTCCCACTGCGAACGGTCGCAACCGACCCTGACCATTCACAATCAGAAAGAATTTTGCCAGGTGCCCTTCTAAAGCCTGCAAATAATGCTAGGGGACGCAAAAACCATTGGCGAGCTGCATGCAAGAAAAACTCCGCCACGTGGCGGTTGGCGGGATTTAGCCTGAACTCTGTGTTACGCTTGTAAGTAGAGTGTCCAAATTCCACCAACTCCGCCGGCTGAGCGGAATGTATCGCCCACTCCTAGTTTCTACTATGAAATATGATCACACCTCTTCATGTGGATTCCTGACCCAGCTGATGATGTCACCTAGTCCAGCAACATGTACCAAATATAAGTTCCTTCTTTGAGTCTTTTGTCATCATCACACTCAAACGCCAGCAAGGTAGTTTAGTTGGCGTATGTATATCCTGCAGAATTATGTTTCCGCCCAAATTAGAATTCCATTAGGGCCCATCGCTTAGGCAACTGCATCGTGTTATTTGCTACTTTAATTAGCTGTACAAGCAAAGTAGCATGTGCTGTGTTAAGAATGCAATTTATTAACCTATTGCTTACTACAAGGGATAATTTACAGAGTGGTGCCCTCACTTTCTAGGAATATATTTCCAGAGTCCATCAAATCTCTGATTTATAACTTGCTAAGGGCTATCTAGCTTTTGAAATATAAAAGAATAGTGTGCATTGATTTTAAAAATACAAACGCTGCAGCGGCAGGGCCTCTGGATTACATTCCATCACTTTTTTATGCAAACCACTGTCCCTTTTTGAGAGATGCCCCATGATATGCAAATCACCCTCACATAGCTTAAGATGTTGATGTCCTGCAACTACCAGTTCACAAGACTTCAAACAATACCATGTCCCCAGCCTATAAGGCAAGAAGGCTTCTTTCAGAGAAGGAGGTCTCCTCTAACTCACACGATAAGCAGTGCCATCGCTTTCCACCCAGCACCTTCAAGGTGACTGACAGAAGTCACCCCACTGCAGAGCCTTTGCCTGTAAATGCAATGGCCTTGCAGTTATCTAACGTAAGGATGCCGCCGCATCATGATGAACTCACCTCCCAACCTGTCAATGCAGAGCCTCAGGAAATCACTAATAGAACATGCCATACGTTGACTCAGTCAAGCAGGAAACATCCTTTACAACGCAACTAACACAACGCACTACCATTACAACAAAACTTTTACAATGCAGGATCCATTACAACGCATGCCCTTACAACGCATGCCATTACAACGCAGCTGCTATTACAACGCATGCTATTACAACGTAAGTATGGGTAAGTATTTAATTTAATTTTAACCCCTACACCGTCCAACACTTACCCTACTATTACGCCCCCCTGGAGTTAGAATAGTAAGTTTAACCCCTACACTATCCAACACTTACACTATAAATTACTTACCCATACTTACGTTGTAATTTCATGCATAGTAATAGCAGGTACGTTGTAATGACATGCGTTGTAATGGCATGCATTGTAATGGATCCTGCGTTGTAAAAGTTTTGTTGTAATGGCATGCGTTGTGAAAGCATGCGTTGTAATGACCAACATCCAGTCAAGCATCCTATTGGTTGAGGACGGTGGAACATGTTTCTTAATGTACATAATAGGTCTCACTTCTGCATGAAGCAAGACACAAGGCGCATATATTTCTTTCCCAGTTTTGGACAGAAAGGCTTGCAACCAAAACGCTTTAAAAGAAGTTATAGGAATAAACCTTCTCTGCGTGCCTATGACAAGTTGTGCCACCCTGACCCTGTATGTATTCTGGACAGATATATGTTTTCCCACAGAGAACTCAAAATCCCAGGGCCACGCGGGTGGCTTTCCCTTGAACAGTAAAGGTTTTTAATATCAGTCTGGGCTGTGGTGGAAGGGGGTCACAAAGTGTGTGTCCCATTTTGAGAGCCACTACTCTCAACAAGGCTATGTAGGGCAGACTCTGGGGGCAGCATCTATTCGAGTCAGGGATACTGACTATGGCTCTCTGACTCACTAGTTTTACAGGTGTCTCCAACTCAGGGTCTAGTGGGATTTAGGACTGTAGTGTCCAGGACTAGTGACCCCTAGTGGTCACCAATACCATGCCATCTTGCCTCTAGGACACGCAGAGAAGGGCTAACGATTCCCAAAGGTGGGTATGCTGATGTTTAGGTGGTATGGTTTTGGCAGCCATTTTGTAAGGCCAGAGAGAAGCTATTTTTGGTATCCCTTCTTTTATTGTAGCATCTCCTTAGCTCGGCATTTGTATCTCTGTAGAGTGTCACCCCCAACTCCTACTGTAGCGAGGAGACCCAGGCTCTTCAAACTTAGCCGAGTGACGTAACTCATCCGCAATAGAATCACAACAACCCTAAAGCACAGTGTTATAAACTCTTTTGTAGCACCAAACATAAGGAAGTTATAATCACATTTGGTATGGTTCTCTAGGCCAAACCTAAACGTTTATGTATCATAATGTTTCAAGTACTATTATCTCACTAGACAGTCAGGTTCTTAAGTGTTGTCTATTGTAGTACACTGCTTCCGGAGCCTGAAACCACTACCACCTCCTGGATTAAACCCTGACATCTTGACCCCACTACCCTCAGAGAATCAATTCCCAGAAGGGAGCACTTGGCCATTGCAAGTGGAGTGCAGCATTGGGTACACACTGGTAAATGACCGTGATCCACAAGACAGAGCCCCGTAACCTCTGAACCCAAGTACAGGTCTCACTGTTTTGTAGTTCGGCACTCAGAATCCCCCACGACAATACACGGGAGACTCACAGACATATGTTCCCCCACCACGAGAAGCTACCTGTCCTAACATTTATCCTTTAAAAATAATACACCCATAACACAAGAAAACACATCCTACATCAGACAGAATCTATGAACTGTAAGTCTTTCAGCACAAGAGTGCTACAACTCTCTCTAGACAAAACCTTTATCCATCGACAAGAGTCACCTTGGACCAATGAGTGCTCTCCCAGTCCGCACCATCACAGCTACGCAGAGGCACCTGAGCATTCCTCTCCCCCATATTCATGCCTTGGAACCACAAGTCTGATGCGACCCAGATAGACTAAAGCCTCAGACTGCAACCGGTCCCTAGTGCCATAATTGATACGAAGAGCGACACACTCAAAATGCATTGGGTCAACTTATTCGTATCAATTATGGAACTGGGGATTTTGACATGCTGTATCAAAGGCTAATGAGCATTATACACACACTTGAAAATTGGAATCGCCCTGTTTTACAATTCAACAAAACGTGAAATAAAATGATGATTAAGGAAAAAATGTGGCTGAAATTGATTAACTTTGGAATTGATAAGGTGGAAGCATCCTGGGACTGATATAATTTATATCAGCTTGTTCAGTGACCCTTACTAAGGATCCCATAACCACTCTTTCCGTACCTCCTGAAAGGCTTATCCTTTGGATCTTTGTTCACCCTTTTAAGTTTTTCCCCACAGCTCATAGATTTCGATTTCGACAGACAGGTTACTCCGTCACAACGGTGATGGATATCCCGTCCAATGAAATCTAAATTCCTTTATTTCCTATGAGATTAATATTTTACCGGTGTGACGGAGTAACCCGTCCACCAAGGTCTAAATGAGGCCGATAGTCTTCTCAAGGCTCTCCATGTGTTGTGTGTTTCTCTCTAATATCTGCTCATCATGTTATGGACCTCTTCATATATCCTGTGTCCTTTATTCCCTCAGCTGGTTCTACTGCCAAGGTTTTCAGAACTGCCAGGTTTCCATGGAAATGACCCCATCTCCGTGCACCACCGCGAGGAGATGGAACGGTACAAGTGCCTGGATTCCTTCAAGATGGCCACCATGCCCGCGCTCGCCGAAATGTGCATCAAGCTGGTGTGCAGCATCTCAGCCATCATACACGATGGGGCGTTACGTAAGTACCCCCACGAGCTGTGCTCGAGGCACACAGATCTTCTGTTGTTAATGCTCGGGAACGATATAACCTACCACTTCTTGTAAGACATCAAAAATAAAAGAAATGAAACAAGTTTCGGAAGTTAAATTGCCAAACAATAATTTAGAGTTTAATAATAATTAAAAAGAAATGGTAACTTATATAATGCATGTATTTTAATATTTTGGGAATGTAATATTGTTTTTCCTGTTTCACTTTGTATAATTTTACAAAGTTTTAAGCAGATTTATATATTGCTTTTTATCAAAACTGATAATCCTTGCATTGAATTACATAGAAATTTCATAAGAACATTGGGGCCGATTCACAGAACTTACTTAAGACAAAATCCTAAACTTACTACTATTGGTATTCACAGAAGTTAGGATTTTGTCTTAAGTTTGTCTTAAGACAGACTTAAGACAAACTTAAGACAAAATCCTAACTTCTGTGAATACCAAAAGTAGTAAGTTTAGGATTTTGTCTTAAGTTAATTCTGTGAATCGGGCCCATTATGATTTGCTTGTGTTTGGTGTTTCCTCTTTGTTAGCTCCTAGTGGCTGGCACAGGATATTACAGCGGATTTACCTCTACAACACGCCCTTAAGATTAAGTGTCATCCAAGCAGAGCTTTAAGCCCAGGCATTGGCTTACATCTACATGTGCAGAGATCTTAGATCTGAATTTACCTTTGCAACTTAAGCTCATTATGCGGTTTTAGACTGCAGATGTTTCTGACAGCCAAGCCTCACATGCTACAAAAGTGAAGGATTGCCTTTAACCTGTATCCATAGATTGGCAAAGGCCTTGAGAGCCAAGTTCATCGCACAAGAGACCTGAGCTGAAAGATGATTGGGAAAGTTAGATTCAAAGTAACATGTTTATAGAAAGGTGGCTACCCGGTGAACATATGCTGTCACACAACCTCTGAAGATATCTTGCTCCCTTGCATATACTACTGAGGGTGAGTTGGGAACTACTCTGACTGCATGTCAAGTGTGTGCTCTCTATCTCTCTCCTGGTAGCTTTTTGGATTAAACATTCTAAAAAAACAAAAATTAAAAAAAAGGGTAGAAAAGAATCAGCAACAAAACATTCTTTAACCAAAAGCACCCACTAGAACAAAAGTTGCATGTCAACAATTTTCAATCAATCATTCAGGAGTTTATATAGCGCTGCAACTCACTCGTGAGGGTCTCAGGGCGCTGAGTGGGGAGGGGTGCTGCTGATCCGTCTGGGCGTGGAGGTTCAGTCGTAGAGCCAGGTCTTGAGATCCTGCCTGAATTGGGTCAGTGACGGAGATTGCCTCAGGTGGAGGGACATGATGTTTCAGGTTGTGGCAGCGAGGTAAGAGAAGGATCTTCCTCCGATTCTGGTCTTGTGGAACGGTGGCCATGGCAAGTTTGGCAGAGCGAAGTTGTCTGGCGGGGATGTGGAATGAGAGGCGGTGGTTTCAACGTCGTGGAGAGCTTTGTAGGCATTTGTGAGGTGCTGGAAGGTGATTCTCTTGTTGACTGGGAGCCAGTGGAGTTGTAGAAGGTGTTATGTGATGTGGCTGCGGCAATGCATGTGAAGGACCATTTTGAACATTCGGTAGTCTCCTGAGGAGTTTCTGTGTGACGCCGCAGGACAGTGCTTTGCCATAGTCGAGTCTGCTGGTGATGAGCACATGGGTGACCACCGTTCTGGGGATCCATCTGAATGTCTTTCGAAGCAGGTGGAGCGTGTGGAAGCAGGATGAGTATACAGCATTGATCTGGAGGGTCATTGTAAGCGAGGAGTCCAGTATGATACCGAGGTCACAGGCGTGGTCCATGGGGGTGGGAGGGGTTCCCAGTGCGGCGGGCCACCATGAATCATCCCAGGCTGAGGGGGCGGGTCACAGGCTGAGTACTTGGGTCTTGTCCGAGTTGAGCTTGAGTCAGCTGTCTTTCATCCAGCTGGCAATGGCCTTCATCCCCTGTGAAAGTTGATTCTTGCAGCTGTGGGTTTGTTGTGAGGGAGAGAATCAGCTGGGTGTCATTGGTGTAGGAGACAACATTGAGTCTGTGGTTCCTGACGATGGCCACGAGAGGGGCCATGTTGTCATTGGCTGGGGCTCAAGGAGGAGCCCAGGGAAACTCTGCAGCTAATCTTTGTAGGTTCTGAGAGGAATAGAGGAAGTCTGACTTGCTGTGTTCGGCCGGTAAGGAAGTAGTGGATCCAGTCCAGGGCCTTGTTGCGGATGCTGCCGTCATGGAGTCTCGTAATTAGGGTGCAGTGGGAGAAAGTATCAAAGGCACACAAGAGGTCCAGTAGGGCTGTGGTTTTGCCTTGGTCAAGGAGGCAGTGGATGTTGTCGGTCGCAGCGAGGAGTGCTGTCTCAGTGCTGAGATTTCTTTGGAAGCCGAATTAGGAGATGCCCAGGACATGGTTCCTTTTGATAAATTCAGAGAGTTGGGCGTTGATGGTCTTCTCAATGACCTTGGCTAGGAAGGGAAGGAGGGAGATGGGTCTGAAGTTCTTGAGGTCAGTCAGGTCAGAGGATGGGTTTTTCAGCAGGGGGTTGATCTCCGCGTGTTTCCATTAGCAGGGAGTCTTCACCCTAGAGTGTTTGCAGAAGTTTGTTGCAGAGTGAAGTCTGGTTCCTTGGCTAGTAGCATTCTTTGTCTGTGGTGATGCTACAGGGTTTGCAGCAGTACTCATTAGAGTCCATTTGTTGATGTTCAGGAAACATTCAATGGGATCCCTCCACTAATCTCAGAGTAATAAGCCATAGCTACAAAACAACCTGTCTTCTGAAGGTATTAAGCTGATGGCCTGAGTGTTCCTATGTTCTGCTTCCAAGCACTTCATTGCCCAGTAGGGAGGTTCCACAGCAGGATGCAGCTTATAGTGGAAGGGATACTCAACTGTTTATGTATCAGATCAGACGTCAGCAATGCTGGTCCAAGTCCTTCTGGAGAAAGGGTAGCACAAGTCTTAAATGCCCCTCCTTCCCACCAATATAATGTGGGCTGGTAATTACTTTGTTTTAGCCTGGAAAAGGGTCTTGAATAAAGTGATGGAAACTACACATGGTCTGCAGGAGGACGATGAGCCCAGCTGAGTCTAAGGCAATGGTAGGCACTCACCCAATACCAAGATATCCTGGGTCTTGCCTATGAAAGTCCATGTGGCTGTGCATCGGCTCATAGTATCTGAGCAGTGCTTGTGGTTCCGCTCTCACTATAGAAGAAAGTTTTTAGTTGAAAAAGTTGCAGGCCATGGATATTCTCACCTACACAGACCGCAGTCCTTAACCTCACACTGTTCTCAGAGATTCCGTGTCAACACAAACAAGAAGCGGAATGTTCATCTCTTCAAGGCGTGCTTCATCTGTCAGGAATTTGGAAACTCTGAACTCCGCTCTTTGCTTAATTTGGAGAAATCTTCCTAATTCCTCTTAGATTACGTACAAGAACATGAGTTGGTTACTGTCCTGCCCGTACATTCAGATGCACGACAAGCACAGCTCACACGGCGTATGCAGCCACACATGCACAAGCACAACATCCTCACCCACGCCCACAAAGCACTCCACAACGCCGGACCAGCCTACCTGAACAGCAGACTCAGCTTCTACACCCCCACCCGCCAGCTCCACTCAGCCAGCCTCGCCCTCGCCGCTGTCCCCCGCATCCAACGAACGACCTCCGATGGCAGATCCTTCTCCTACCTCGCGGCCAAGGCCTGGAACACCCTCCCTACCCACCTACGGCAGACCCAAGACCTACTCGCCTTCAGAAGACTCCTCAAGACCTGGCTCTTTGAGCAGTAGCAGCGTTCCCCACCCCAGCGCCTTGAGACCCTCACGGGTGAGTAGTGCGCTTTAAAAGTACTCTGATTGATTGATTGATTGACATCTACTTGCCTCACTTACTTGAAATGCACTTCAGAGCAGTCATATGGAATACAGGCAGCCAGCTTCAGGGGGCATTCCTGGGCACTCCAGAGGAACCTTCTGCCTGAGTCTGGCTTTGCCACGGACTGACAGGTATACAAGGGACGTTTACCAGAGTGGTGGCCCAGGGCTGTGCTGCAAGTTACCTTGCCGTGCTGCCCTGAGTCAAAGGGAAAGGCCAGGAATGTGCCAGTACGTGCATTCCTGTCCTTCCTCCCTGCGCTGGTGTTCTTTCGCCAGCCTAGCACCAGCGTAGGCACCCTTCCACCATGTTGCAGTTCCAGACCTGAGTGCATGTCTTACAGTTGGGATTGGTTTATGCAGGAAGGGGCACAATATCAATCCATGGGGGCGTTTTGCTCTTTCTATGTGTGCTGCCGAGTGCAGCGCACATAAAAAGAGGGAAATACAAGGAGCAATAAACATATTTCTCCTTGTTACGCCCCACTGGGAGGTGTAAGATTTAAATGCATTCCCAGGTTTACACGCCCTTGTAAATCTGGTAATGCGTCAAAAACCATTGGAGTTGTGTGAGAACACCCACCGCAAAGCCCATAGAATGCCTCCCTTGCAAAGACTAAGGCAACACAGTGATTTACGCAGCACAGAATTACGCAAGCCACGCCAAGTGGCTTTGCGTGGCTTCATAAATATGACTTGGGGCTTTGCATCATGCATGTACCACTTGACGCGAGGCCTCGTAAATATGCCCCACAGTTTATGGAGCTTATTTACAAGCACATTGCACCGCTGGTGCGTCACGTTTAATATGGGAAAAAGTGACATACCAGCTGTGCATGGGGCTTGTAGATAAGCCCCCATGTATCTCAGTGCATCCAATGTTTATCACATCCCATTAAACAACCTGAATGTGCCAGGTCCAAGGGAACAGGGGTGGTGGTAACTCATGAGGAACCTGGTAACAGAGTGGAGGCGGGATGATACGGCAGTACAAGACGAAGGCATAAGGAGTTGTAGAATACTGAAGGGGGTTGGACAGGAAAGAGCCAAGCATGATACATTGGTGGGTTGCTTGACGGTAGTGTTGAACTTCAGCGATTAAAGTGAGATTCACATGACTTGCAGGAGTCCATTCTTTTCATCTCTCAAAAGCCGCGGGCGCACATGTCTACATGACGTAGACTCCCATCGGACACAACCCTGATCTGATGGGAGTTTCAGGTCAAACTGGCTCAGCACCATGGATGCCCACCAGAGTCGAGTTGCTTTGCTAACAAATAAGTATGTTTCATTTAATAAGCACAAGCAAGAAAAAAAAGCTGCCACAATGGGCATGCTGAGAGCCATGGGCTAGTGCGCAACCCCATCTCATGCCCATGTACGTGACATGCACTGCAGAATATTGATTAGGGAGTCCAGTGTGGTATACCTGTCATAAATGTAAGTTTTATATGCTCTGCTTATATGTTTAATTCAGTGTCTGAGAAGACAAGCCATGTTGGATAACCTCCACCCCTACATAGGCTACAAACACACTACAAAAATTCCTGCCTACTTAGGGGCACATTATCAAGCCCCTATCACCACCACAATGTCACTTTTTGTGACGTAGAGGCTTTCCACCTCAAAACCCATTGAATTCGACACTGTCACCTATTATCAAGGGCCGTGATAATAGGTTGCAGTGCCGAACTTAAGACCAGGAAAATCCTGGTCTTAAGATGGCAAAAAGAGGAGAAAAGCTTTTATTTCTTCTCTTTTTTGCTTTTTCCATGTGTGCTGCCTTGTGCAGCACACATGGAAAAAGCTAAATGTTTTTAAATGCCATTTTGTAACTTACATGTGTGCTGCATGAAGCAGCACACACATAAGTCACAAACTGGAATTTAAGGTTTGTTTATGTGCAGGAAGGAACACCTTCCTGTACATAAACAAACCTACCTGCTTGCAGACACCCTTGCACTCAGGTGCAAAGGTGCGTGCGTGGGCGCTAAATTGTAAAACTTAGCGCCATCACAGGGGGAAACGCCAGGCTGCACCATATCCTTGATAATATGGTGCAGCCTCGTGTTTCCGAAGTGGTGGTGAGAGACGTTAAGCCAAGAAGGCTAACGCCTCTCTCCGCCACTTCCTTGCTAATATGCCCCTTAGTGTGCAAAGTGGTGTCAGAATCTGCCCAAAAATGTTTGAACGAATTTGTGCATGTTGTTCGTAACAGGTATTCATTTGTACATGTATGTAGCTAACATAATCTGTGGTGGATACTGAATGCTAAAAATGTGTTGTCATGTTGATTTCTTGCAGCGTGCCAGTGTGACCTGCAAGGATCCACCAGCGCTGTCTGTGACCGCCTGGGTGGGCAGTGCAAATGTAAACCCAATGTCATTGGACGCCGTTGTGACCAGTGCGCCCCGGGCACCTACGGGTTTGGCCCATTTGGCTGCAGTCGTAAGTGTTAATGTAGCTCACAGAAACATTAGAAACCAGTGACCTGTAGGATGTAACTGATATTGATACAAAGACTGTAGTAAAGTGTAAACATAGAAACCACATTAGACTCCTTCAAAGAACACAAACACAAACAAGTCAAATTGTGAACATAGTAAACACAAAATCATTTATTTGTAATACTTTATATCCACATCTTCACTCCTTCAATCAAGACATCAATGCCACACTCATGAACCCTTTCAGCTATGCACCCACATGCCTATATATGTTTCATTCCACATCACTGTGCATGTACAGTTATATGCTTGTTATCTGTCACTCTATGGGCATTTATATGATTTTTGTCAGTGTATTTGTATGCATGCCTCTGTGTGTTGCCTGACCGTCAGACAAATCACTTTAAGATTCCCTTTCCAGCTGGGTTCTAGCAAGGAATTTTGCTTAAGGTCAAACACAGAGGGAATAAAAAATCCTTAAGACCTCACTTTTTCCAGTCACTAACCATCGGATGTGCACAATAGCTTCAACGTTGGTGTCATCACGCTTAGAGGAAAGTCCTCTTGGCCCAAGTCCTTCCGTTAACTTCTAATAGCTTGAGACTAAGAGCCCGATTTGGTATATGGTGGTATTTACTGTGTCCGTCAAGGTGACAGAGGACAGTACTTCTGCCACTCTGACAGACTGAGGACTGCCATATTTAGAGATCACCGCCGACCCACGGGTGATCTATGTGCATTCATAGGAGCCACAGCCACCGCGGCTCCTGTGAAGGCACTGAAGATTTGGTGCTGGCCACTGTCTTCTAAGCAGCCTCACACCAAACTATTTTGTCCCAAAACAGGACAGAAAAAAGGGCATCTCACCCTCTCCTAAATATGGTGGATGGTCTGATGTCCTTCCTCTAATGGCCCCTACTACATCAGCGCATCGGAGAACGCTTTCCAATGTCAGAGCCTATGGAAAACCCCCATCGTATAACTATCTCAGAGTAGAGCGGGCGGACAAAGGGTTTGGTGGCAGGTTATTCTGTTATGTTTGTGACAGAGTACCCAGTCTGACAACTTTAATCCCTCCGACGCTCATGATGAGCTCAGCTCGTCATGAGCCACGGTTCTCGTGTGCTCATGACGAGCTGAGCTCACGCCGGGCTAATTCCCCTGCTGTGCTGAACGTTCTAAGGAACGGCGTGGTCATAACGAGCTCAGCTCATCATAAGCACACGAGAAACATGGCTCATGGCGAGCTGAGCTCGTCATGAGCACCTGGGCTCTGTGCGCGCCCCCCTCCCCCCAGCACAGCGGGGGAATCGGCCCCGCAGCCGAGGGGTTAAATCAGGTCCATAGTGTCGAACATGGTTGGTTTCTTCTAGAGCATCAAAGTGTCAGGGACCTGGGCTGGGTACCTCCTACTGCAAGCAAGAAGGCACTCTTATGCCCCCTTCCTATCCATCCACCCTCTTCTCCCCCTTTCCCTTCTTACTGGAGAGTAAGAATGCACTCTCATCAGGTCAGGCTTTAGGGCACCAGTATAGGTCCCTCTAGACTTTGGATGAATGTAGCTATGTGGGGCATAAAAAAATACTCCGTGTCCCCCATACGCTTGTGTAAGTTGGTTAACTGCGTGTTCGGCCCCTCCTATTTTCCTCTCTCTTTCATCCTTGATTGGACTGCAGCTGATCAAGGCCACACCTATATCAAAGGGTTGCTCCATCCTCTTCTTTGTGTTCCAACATCTTGGTGTCCATTCTTTTCTCCAGTGTCATCTGCTATCAGGACCCACCGGGTACCTCATCGCTTGCTGGGAACAGGGAACCACCTTGACCAGGGTTTCCTCTTCTGGGGTTAACCATCAAGGTGAGGGGAGAGAATATGATTAGCCAATGAGTGAACTAGAATTCATTTTAAACCCGTCCCCAAGAAGGTGTCCTTCTACCCAACCATTTTAAGCCGCCTTACCAATAACAAGTGGTAACTTTTGTGCCGGAAAAGGCAGGAAGGTAAGTGGTTAGGTGGCTCGACGTGCCCATGAAGATTTCTCATCTCAGGAACCTCCTGCCTCTGCACAGGATCCCCTGTACTTCCTGCCCACTGGCTTTATTCTCTCTCTCACTGTCCTAACTCACCGCTCTCTTTGCTGCCTGACCCTATATATATCTGCAAGCAGATAGCCCCCTGAGAAAGCGCCACTCTTTGATTTATCTTGGTTCGCTTGTTTTTATTGGCTGTCTATCTCCCCGCTGTTTCTTGTCTACCAATCAGTGCTCCTGTTTTATTTATTTTCATAAGTTACTCCACCCTGTTTTAATTGTCGGTTTTCTTGGATACCACGCTATCAGCAGTATGTGTTTGTATAGGTGCATTTGATGCATATGACAGACAAGATCAGGTGCTTTCAGGGTGGTATGGCTGTAGGTGCATTTTATGCCTATGCACTTTTTTGGTGCCTGAGTTCACGGGGGCGAGTAGTGTGTCGGATGATTGCAATTTGTCATAGAAGTGAATGGATGCAAATTTGGGGATTTTTGAAACATGCAACTGTTTACGAGGTGTCAAGTGTGGTACACTGAGTGCTAGGGTGAGAATTGGGAAAACTTAGAGTCAGTCCTGCTTTTAGATGAACTACCAGTTTCAGTGAGTGTGACTGAAGCTAGAACTGAGGTGAAACTCTGGGGGGAGGAGGGAGGAGGAATCTGGGAAGAGTGACAATCTGGAATGTGAAACACTGCATGATGCCTAGAGAGGTGGCAGGCTTGGTCACCCTGGTAAGCTTTGGAAAAAAATGTGCTCAAAGAAGCAGATATGAGGATCGATTTAGTGGATAGTTTAAAGTGTAATGTAATTTACTGGCTGTAATCACAAACATAGGAAGTACTGAAGATGGCTAATTTCAGTATTGCCACTAGAGGGAGTTTAAGCATCAACAATCTGGAACAGGGCACAATAGTTCAACCTTATTTGTCTTCCTACTTTACTACTTTTCAGTGATCTGGCGGGCGGGCGGCGTGGTGGTCCCCCCTGCGGTGCGCTTTCAAAGGCGGCGGTGCCTTTTAAAAAGCCACCACAATGGGATCGCTTGACAAGGTTCCTTCACGGCATAGGCTTGAAAGTCCATGCTGTGCAGGAACCTATGTGCATGCACACAGGCAGGGCCGGACTGGGAACCAAAACCGGTCCTGGCAAAGTGCATGTCCGACCCCCCCTCCCCATTTTCCCCCCCCACACCGGGCGGGCTTGGGGATGCCGCCGGGCTCTTTGCCGGGACCGGTTTTCGGCTGGTTTTGTTGCAGGGCCGATTTTGCAGCTATGCTGCAAAACCGGCCCCCAGTGGTCCAAAACCGGCCCCCACCCGTGCGGCGCACCGGGGGATTGCCCGGTGCCCGGTACGGCCAGTCCGGCCCTGCACACAGGGGGCACGTTATGCCCCCTGTGTCCATGTACATGCGGTGGCACAGTGGGGACCCCTTTGTTTCCTCTCTGCCAGGCTTTTCATAGCGGTGGAACTGCAATGAAAAGCCTGGCGGAGAGGAAACTTGTAATATGCTTGGTATGACCGTCACGGTCCACACCAAGCATATTGCTGCAACTGACCGCCGCTCCTGGAACAGGGATTGGCTGTTCCCTGGGCGAGCCGGCGGTCCCAGGGCGGTCTGACTGCCTGAGTCATAATCCGGCGGTAGGCCCTCTATTGCGGCAGTGGCTGGAACTGCCACAGCCGTGCCATCACGAGTCTGGCGGTCCTCGGACCACCAGACTCATAATTGGGCCCTAAGTGATGATATTTGAAGTTGCAGTTCAAGGATCGTGCGGTAGAACTAGAGTTCTGCAGTGGTACAAGTCTGAGCTCAAAAGTCGCTGCAGAGAAGCTGAGGGAGAGAGTTTGCAGTGAGCTTGAAGAGGAGTCTGGAAGAGTCCAGAAGGCGGAATGGGCAAATAACTCAAGACCTTATTTACGCTGGCTACTAACTTCTGGGCGAAATGGTCGGTCCTTCTTCTCTCAACCATGGCTGCCAAAAGTAACGCTGGCTCCTTCCTGCAGCCACTGTGTGGCACTGTGGCTTAACCATTCTGAATATCACATGGAAGAGGCGTCCCTCTGTAGGGGCTGTAAATGGAGGGGGAAGCCAAGCAGCATAAAAGGACTCCAGTGAGGCAGGAGAATCCAAGGAGAAAACAGCCTGGCAACCACAAACCCCGGACTGGAGTAGATGAACACTGGATTCAGCTGGAGCAGGATTCCAAAGAAACTCCCTAAAGAGAACTAGGGTCCTGTGGACAGGAGAAATAGGAAACAAGGCAAAGTAATCAGAAGGGGAAAACTATCATCAGTTTCCAGAGTATTTGTGATGTATGGTACTGATTTTCCTGCTTCTTAAATAGCAAGAAACAGGAAATGAAGACCGAGTAGAAGCAGGAAGTGATCCGCCATGACGGATTGGAGTACTCATGTACCAGGTATTAGCCGATGAGGCCAAATTTGATTGGAAAAGACACATTGTGTCATTTCTTGATTCATGGACAGCACAAACAGAGAATGAAACCATATTGCGTACAAGCATGGACCCAGAATCCCCAAAAGAAGTTTCCAAGGTAAGGTTGTGAATGGATAGAAGTGATTTGCCCTCACACAGCCTTTAAACAGAACATGGTGGTGAGAAGGGCCCACAGAATTCACAACCTTTCCCGTGCGTTAGCATGCAGAAAGAAAAACAGGCACCCAACTCAACTGTTGCTGCACAGTCCATAGAACCAGACGAAATACCACCCCCTGAGAAGGACTTTCCCTCCCCAAGAGGAATGCAACACCCTCAGACAGATGCTCCTGTGATCTAGGGGCCCGACTGCACCCCCACCTACTGAGTAGCGCAACACTGGCTGATGGAGGCGATGGTCTGATAGTTAGGATTTAAATATGGCTGCATTGGATGATCACTGCTGTGTTGGAGAAGTGCTTGGTGGGCTTTGATTGTTCATGGAAGCAGGTGAGATGCTCCTGGTGCTTAGTAGCCATTGGAGCACATATTTGAAAAGATTGTGTGTCTCCCATTCCACCCAGAAATCCAAGATCTGTCTCAGAAAACCTTCCAAAAATGATGGAAAAGCAAACAGCCTCCTGTTCATTACCCTCAGTATGTTCGAAGTTCAGAGAGAATCAATAGTGTGTAGCTAACACAGAACTATCCCCTGTGCATCTTGAGATTAGTTAACACTATTGGGATCAACATCTTCACTTATGCTGATGACCCCTAACCTTTGTGGAAGCTCCCGCCTTCCTCCCTGGAGCAGTGTTGTGTGATGGATCTTTGCAAACTGTCAAAAAAGGAGCTTTGCTAAAGCAGATTGTGGTGGTGGTGGTGTGTGTGTGTGTATTTGTGTGTATGTGGATGTCTATGTATTTTTTGTCTGCCTGTGTGATTGTATGTTGACCTTAGAGCATGGTGTGGGGGTTTGCACGTCTGTTGGTCTCCGTGCAGGGATGCCGGTATGTGTTCTGCATGTTTATCAATTAGCATGTCTGTATGCTTGGGTATTATATACGTGCTGCCGTGTGTGCACAGGTGTGTGCATGTAAGTTGCTTTCTATGACACCCATTGGATGTATGTTTGTTATCTGTGCATTGTGTGATTCTTGTGTAAATTATTTGTTGTTGCAGTGTGTGCCTGGACGTCGGTATAGTTGTTGGTCTTTGTGTGCATGAGCACCTGTATATGTTTTGGCTGTGTGCATGTGTGTAAGTGAGTCTGTGCTCCCGAGGGCCTGTGTCTATGTCGCTCTGTGCACAGGTGTCTGTCTGTGACATGCTCCTCGGTGCCGTGTTTGTATTGATAGTGCTGTCTGTAAGCGGGTTGCCCGGTGTGTATGGAACGTTTTCATGTATTGTTGTGGTCCTCTGTGTGGCATAATTCAGATTGTGCGGGTATTATACGAAGAACAATCTCATCAGCTGTACCAGTGCTAATTCATACATGCGGTAACATTTGTGTTCTCTGCTATAAACCCAACCTAAAGTAAGCGAGTTTTCCCTGAAATGGCCACTAGATGTCACTCCTTCACAAGGAATGTTTATACTCCAGACTTAGCGCGTCGCTGGGAGTTTGAGCTGCGCGTACATTCTGCAAGTTCGGCCTGTTTATTATTCATTTTAGAGGCTTATTCACAAACAGCTGCGCAGAAGCATTTCTTATCAACATCAATACAATGGAGCCGCGCGCCCCTCTACTTTAAAGACGTCATCCATTGAGGAGAAAAACAAGGTCCCTCCCCTCTCAGTCCTGCGTCGCTAACACTCACCACCAATAAGCACTACAGAATGCTGGCTTGTTTGATGACGTCAGCTTGGGTTGTGAGATCTATTGTGACGAATGACCCCTTTAAATCCGAGGGGCGGATTTACAAGCCCCTTGCGCCTCTTTTACGCCGCCGTTGCGTCACTTTTGTGATGCAGCGGCGGCGCAAAAGATGCCACATGGTGCGGGGTATTTACAACGTGACACATCTGGGAGATGCGTCACGTTGTAAAGCCCTGCGCCAGAAGGATTGCAAAAAAACACAGTTGATGGACAGAATGTAGAACAATGTCATACATTCACCCCAGTACAAGGATCTGGGCCTAAATCCATGTTTTTTTGCACTCCACACCACCCTGGGTTAGACACTGGCTATATGCAAATCAGCTCTGACCCTGTGCCTCATGGGAACAGTCCAGCCCGAACTACCAAGCCATGTCTTTCCCAGACCGGAATCAAGCATCCAAGGACCGGTTTCTGGCTATCAGCCTTCATCAGCCTGGATAGCTTGACTCCAGTGGTGTGGAGAGCCTGGGACTCACGTCTGAGCATACCCAGCCCACTCGGGGTGAAAATTGCAAAAATTACAGAATGGAATGCCAGAAACCGGTCCTCGGAAGCTTGTTTCCGGTCCAGGGAAGGCATGGCTTGGCAGTTTGGGCTGGACTGTTGCCGTGAGGCACAGGGTCAGACTGATTTGCATTACAGCCATGTCTGAACTGGGGTCGCAGAGTGGGCTAAAGAACGGTGATGGATCAAACCCAGATCTTTTGACTGGGTGTGAGTGTTTGATTGATTCAGATGCTCAGTCCATCACCACCCCCTTTTGTACCGCTTTTGGCCACCATAAGTGTGGCAGGGTATGCTCAGACGTGAGTCCCTTGCTCACTTTGCCACTGGATTCAAGCAAGCCGGGCTGAAGACGTCTGGAATGCCAGAAACTGGTCCTCGGAAGCTAGTTTCCGGTCCAGGGAAGGCATGGCTTGGCAGTTCGGGCTGGACTGTTCCCATGAGGCACAGGGTCAGACTGATTTGCATATAGCCATGTCTGAACTGGGGTGGCAGAGTGGTCTAAAGAACGGTGATGGATCAAACCCAGATCTTTTGACTGGGTGTGAGTGTTTGATTGATTCAGATGCTCCGTCCATCACCACCCCCTTTTGTACCGCTTTTGGCCACCATAAGTGTGGCAGGGTATGCTCAGACGTGAGTCCCTTGCTCACTTTGCCACTGGATTCAAGCAAGCCGGGCTGAAGACGGCTGGAATGCCAGAAACCGGTCCCCGGAAGCTTGTTTCCGGTCCAGGGAAGGCATGGCTTGGCAGTTCGGGCTGGACTGTTCCCATGAGGCACAGGGTCAGACTGATTTGCATATAGCCATGTCTGAACTGGGGTGGCAGAGTGGGCTAAAGAACGGTGATGGATCAAACCCAGATATTTTGACTGGGTGTGAGTTTTTGATTGATTCAGATGGGTATACACCCGTTACAACGCAACTTTTACAACGCATGACTTTTACAACGAAATTTTTACAACGCATGATCCATTACAACGAATACCATTACAACGCATTTTTTTACAACGCATATACTTTTACAACGCATACCATTACAACGTAAGTATAGGTAAGTAGGGTTTTGGGGTAAAGGGGTATTTTTAGGGTTCAGGGCTAGGTTTGGGGTTTTGGGTAAAGGGGTATTTTTACGGTTCAGGGCTAGGTATGGGTTTTTGGGTAAAGGGGTATTTTTAGGGTTCAGGGCTAGGTTTGGGTTTTTGGGTAAAGGGGTATTTTTAGGGTTCAGGGCTAGGTATGGGTTTTTGGGTAAAGGGGTATTTTTAGGGTTCAGGGCTAGGTTTGGGTTTTTGGGTAAAGGGGTATTTTTAGGGTTCAGGGCTAGGTTTGGGTTTTTGGGTAAAGGGGTATTTTTAGGGTTCAGGGCTAGGTTTGGGTTTTTGGGTAAAGGGGTATTTTTAGGGTTCAGGGCTAGGTTTGGGTTTTTGGGTAAAGGGGTATTTTTAGGGTTCAGGGCTAGGTATGGGTCGTTGGGTAAAGGGGTATTTTTATGGTTCAGGGCTAGGTTTGGGTTTTTGGGTAAAGGGGTATTTTTAGGGTTCAGGGCTAGGTTTGGGTTTTTGGGTAAAGGGGTATTTTTAGGGGTCAGGGCTAGGTTTGGGTTTTTGGGTAAAGGGGTATTTTTAGGGTTCAGGGCTAGGTATGGGTTTTTGGGTAAAGGGGTATTTTTAGGGTTCAGGGCTAGGTTTGGGTTTTTGGGTAAAGGGGTATTTTTAGGGTTCAGGGCTATGTATGGGTTTTTGGGTAAAGGGGTATTTTTAAAAATTAAATTAAATTAAAAAATTTTTTTATTAAATTAAAATGTAATAAAATTAAATTATATTAAAATTAGTAACTTACATATTTTAACAAAATTATATACTTACCTATACTTACGTTGTAATGGTATGCGTTGTAAAGGTATATACGTTGTAAAAAAATGCGTTGTAATGGTATTCGTTGTAATGGATCCTGCGTTGTAAAAGTTGCGTTGTAAAAGCATGCGTTGTAATAGTATGCGTTATAACGTCATACATCCATTCAGATGCTCCGTCCATCACCACCCCCTTTTGTACCGCTGCACCAGAAGGAAGCGTTCCTGCGCAGGGGGGAGTGTTCCAGTGCAGGAACGCTTCCTAAAAAATGTACAAGATTTCACGCAGTCACTTTTGTGCCCATGCTTCATCAAAACCCTGCGCCTGCTTGAAGCAGGCGTAAGGATTGACGCAGCATTGGATAGATAGGGCCCCCCAGAGCATTGCTGGAGCTGCGTCGCGCCTGCGACGCAAGTCCAGCAATGCGGCGTTTTTGCCCCATGGTGCGTCGCTTTGTAAATGCGCCGCACCAATAGTGGCGGAGCCGAGGCGCCTGAAGGAGGAGGTGGCCTATCAGGCGATCTCACAGTTACAGCCTAAACTAGTCTGACTCTCAGTAGCATGGATTACTAAAGAGGCCTTCCACCAGAAAGAAAGAATAACAGTTTTAATCAGTCGCTCCAACAATTACCATTAGCACCCATTACCATTTGCTAGCCCGCCAATCAGAATGCTCCCTTTGCAGACCATATTTAACTTGCATGCCTGGAAAGGGAGCATTCTGTGTCTGGCACTGCCCAGCCGACACCCCGTGTGCAGTGGACAAATATGGAGCGCTGTAGGAACACGAGCAGCCTCTCCGCTGAATGTTTGGATGAAAACACATCTCCATTCCCCCACAGCGCCCCTTCAGCCTCTTCCCTGAATGTTTGTATAGAAACCCATCTCCATTCCCTCACAGAGCCCCCTCAGCCTCTTCGCAAGAACTGCCGGTTCACAGAAGGCTCCTTGCATTTGTTCAGTGGAAGCCCAATCTGCCTTAGAAAAGTATGGAAACATCAATAAAGCTTTTTCAGTTTTCTTTGGCTGATTGGGCTTCTCTCAGCAAAGGCAAGTGGAGGAGCCCGGGCTGCCATTTGTGATCCGCAGGGGGTGAGGAACGATGGAGCTGTGTTTTTCCTCTAAACAGTCAGTTGAAAAGTTGCTCCTACTCACAGAGTGCTCCATAGTTTCCTTCATATTTTGGGTGAGAGTGTGATAACGGCCTTATTGACCTTATCCGTAAGGCAGCAAAATCCGTCAATTGGCTGCTCCTTTTATTCTTCCTTCCCTTCAGCTATGCCCCATAACTACGTGCAGGGTAATTAACAGCCGTTATTGCCTGTAGGTGTGGACAATATCGCTGAAATACTGAAGCCTTATAGCTCGCAGTAGCGGGCTGTACTGGCTATTAAATGCCTGCTCCAGCGTTAAATAAGCGAGCAGAACTTTTATAGCCGGTATAGCCCAGCTAAAAAGGGCTATAAGGCTATTAGAACATTATGTCACTAGATGGCTATTAGGGCAGAATGTTCTAACAAATGAAACAAAGGCCTCAGAGCCCGAGGGGTTGAACCCATTTGGTGCTGATGACGGCTCCCGGCCGTCATGAGTTACGGTGGGCGTGTGCTGATGACGGCCGGGAGCTGTCATGACCACGCCCGCGATCGGAATGTCCCGCACAGGCGCGGAATTCCGGCCGCAGCCATGGGGTTAAATTCCCTTGGTCTCCAAGAGGCCTTTGTTTGAATGAATGAATACACACTTATATAGCGCATGGTTACCCAAGGGCATCCCAGTGCATCAGTTTAAACAGCATTGGAATGTTGCTCTGCGGGCCTTTACCGGCCCATAGAAGCTCGGAGCACTCCATTTTCTGAAATGGAGTACTCCACATTCCAATGTTCTAATATGAATTATATGATGTCTGCATGGGTTTTAAGGCAGATTGTGAAAGTGTTTATGTTTCTGCTTGTACCTTCAGAGTGCAGCTGCCACCTCCAGGGGTCCTCCTCCAAGTTCTGCAATCCTTCTACCGGCCAGTGTCCCTGCCAACATAGCGCCACCGGCCGCCAGTGCGACCAGTGCCTGCCGGGGCAATGGGGCTTCCCGCACTGCAGACCGTGCCAGTGCAACGGGCACTCCGAGGAGTGCGAGCGGAGGACTGGTGCCTGCATTGCCTGCCGAGACTTCACAACGGGCCGCCACTGCGAAAAGTGAGTGTTGTGTCGGCTGAAAACAAGTGCTGTGGGTTAATGCATGTAAGCTGCAGGTGATATGGTCAGATCCCCGTAGGGTCTAAACTACGCTTTCTCCTTCTCAGGTCGGTGAGAGAAGTATTATGGTGGACTCTAATTGCACATTTAATAACTAGACAAAACAAGGCAGCGTGATACGTGCAATCTGTCAGTGGTGCGCGTATTGCGGGGGAATGGAAACAGTTAAGACAGATTCACAAACTGCGTTTTTTAGTACGTAAAGTAGTACTACAGTATTATACTTACTACAAAATGCAATTCACAAGCCTGTGAGTTTAAATCTCCACCTCCACCACTCCTGTCTTTTCTATTGGAAGATCCGCACATATGTAAGTTTAGTAGTTAGTAGTAAATGAGGGAGGGGCCATGAGAGAGGCTGCAAAAAGGGGCAAACTTAGTGATGAATGTGTGGGACTTAGATAGGTGTATGGAGGGGTTGAGGAAGGAAAGGGAAGGGTTTAAGGCGGGACATGCACCCACTACCAAAAGAGCAAGCCCATTGCTATTCACAAACTGCACTTCTAAACTTACTACAGCCTACAGTGATCCAAAACAGGGGTAAATGTTCCCCAGCTCAGAGCTGGAGTAAGTCCAGCACCACACATGGCCAACCCCTGGTACTGCAACACCCTCCCATAAAAAACATAATGGAGGTAGGGACTTAAAAGAAAACATACAAGAAATAAAGTTAAAGTAAATTAAACTATATAAACTTGTTAACAATATAACTAAATGTAATTTAATGTTAAAAGAAAAGCTAACAATAAAACATGTTTATCATTTCATTTTAAGATCTTTTAATCACCTTGTTCGAATATAAAAATAGATGCAAAATTATTTTTGATCAAATATAATTACTATTCTTTTAATTAATACTGTACAACACTTTTAATTTTTCTTAATCCATTTTGTAAATATGCTTTAAGTGGGATTTTCTTTTAATTTGTCTCCCCAACATTTTTTTTATTAATGTAATATATTCAATATAAATACAGGTTAAATTTAAATTGAATTAACAGTGCTGTAGCCTTTTCTATTTTGCCCTATATTGAAATCAAATATATAGCAATAAATTACATTAATATTTAACATAAAATATTTTACTAATTATTTTTCTATTTTAATAAATATTTCTACCTCTTTTACTATTCAGATCTCCCAAACAAGCTTTTCTAAACCCTTCCCTCTGACTCTTCCCCCCCACATCCGCATTTTACTTATCCCAAACCCCCTTCTACTGCTATGAACTCCCCCAAAATATAAAAGATATAAAAGGACTTTCTAGACCCTTCCCTCTTCTATCCCTCCACTACTCCTTTTCATTCCAAATAACGCACTAACATGTCCACCACTCAAATTAATTTCATATTTCCCTATACTAATTTCCCACTAATCCTGTTTGGGTTCCAGGGTTGCATGCTACTCGCCAAAAAGCGCTTCAACACCTCATCAGGGGTAGCAAGCGTTATATAAATGCAAACCTTTTCCTGCTTCTATCCCTCTACTATTCTTCTCAATCCAAATAACAGATTAACATATCCACCTATCAAATTACTTTTGCAGGTTACTATACTAATTCACTAGTAATCCTTTATGGGTTCCGGAGTAGCATGTTACTCTCCGAAAAAAGCACTTCGACTCCACGTCAGGGGTAGTAAGTGCTATATAAATGCAATTACAATACAATACAATATACTTTACCATATGGAGAGCACCACCAAGAAAAGGGGGTCACAGTTGCATCAGGGTCTGAAAAAACATAAATGATAATAATTAGTATTATTGATGGCTTCATGTTTGTGACGTGAACGGTTGTGTTTCGCTCTGTCCATGTAAACTCTGGGCTGCTGCAGGTCACACAGTTGCCCTGGCACCATGAACCCCCTTGGTGACCTAGTAGTACACTGGTCCCCTGCCATGTTTGTTGAGGGGTTGGCGCAAGTGAAGAAGGGCTGCCATCCCTCCCCGCCTCCTGACCAACCCTGTCTGTGCTTCCTTTCACCAGGTGCTTGGATGGTTACTACGGTGACCCAGTGTTGGGTTCTGGCCAGCAGTGTCGCCCATGCCCGTGCCCTGGGTATCCCGGAAGCAGGAATTATCATGGCAGCTCCTGCCACGCCGATAAACACACCAATCAGATCATGTGCATCTGCGCGCCGGGCTATTCAGGTAAGAGACAGAGGCGAAAGGTGCAGGTGTGTCCATCAGACAAGAAAGGTAATGTGGAGAGAGAAAGAGTTGGAGAAGAGGGAGGGACAAAGAAAGAGAGAGGCAGACAGAAGTACACAGAGAGAAAGAGAGTACCAAAAAGAAAGACAGAGAGTTACAGAAAGAGAGCAGGAGAAATTGGGGAGAGTGACAGACAGAAGGAGAGAAATAGATGGAGAAAGAGTCAGAGGGTGGAAGAGAGAAACAGACAGAGAAAGATGGCAACGGATGGACAGCCAGACATGGAGAGACATGAATAGAGCGGGAGAGAGAGACATAGAGAAAGAGAGAAATATAGAGAGTAAAATAGAGGATGGAAGAGACACAAAGATGCAGAGAGAAATCAAGAGAAGGGTAGAGAGAGAGCAAGAGAGCAAGAGAATGAAGGCGGTAGAAACACCTGTCAAATTACTTTTATTTATTTAAATACATCAATAAAAAGTAGTTTGACAGGTGGTGCTACCACCTCCATTAATAAGTTGGTGTTTAATAAACACTAATATGTCCTATGGACCCATCAAATATGATGCAAACATCATGCCAATAGCTGGTTCAGAGAAAAAAGACCAAAGGCAAAGAACTGTGCGCTTTAACTCAAGAAGCGGAGAGACTGGGGTAGTTGAGACCCATCTACGAGTGCTACAGTAGCATAGCTCTCCTTTGTGCCTGATTTAGCTCCAGTGTCTGGTTATAACTGGTGGTGCTTGTCTATGAAAACAGGGTAGTAATAATGTATGCAAAACATGCATGAGTTTCACCATTTATACCCATCTTGAAACTGTATGCAAACAATAGGGCGCAGCACACACAAATATTGCAGCGGGGGTTGTGTCCATAAGTCATAGTTGCGTCGAGCTCACTTTGTAGTAACTGACATGCAACGTGGCTGCATTAGAAGGGAAGTTACACTACAGTTCATGCAGTGGCTTTGTTTTACAGAATGTTATTCTGGTTCTTGTATGCAAGACTCTCAGTGCCTATATCGTCCCCTGGTAGCGCATCCTTGGGCAGGCCTTTATCCCAGGGTCAGTCTACATCCCTTGGTCAGGATTTCATCCTGGGTCAGACTTTCTTCCCTGGGTGATCAACCTTAATCCCTAGGTCAGGCATTCATCCCTAGGTCAGGCATTCATCCCTGGGTCAAGCCTTCATCCCTGGGTCAGGCATTCATCCCTGGGTCTGGCCTTCATCCCTTGGTCATTCCTTCATCTTTGCCTCAAGCCTTTATCTCTGGGTCAGGCATTCATCCCTGGGTCCAGCATTCATCCCAGGGTCAAGCCTTCATCCCTAGGTCAGGCATTCATCCTTGGGTAAGCCTTTATCCATAGGGCAGGCATTCATCTCTGGGTTAAGCCTTCATCCCTAGGTCAGGCATCCATCCTTGGGTAAGACTTCATCCCTGGGTCAGGCATTCATCCTTGGGTAAGCCTTTATCCATAGGTCAGGCATTCATCTCTGGGTTAAGCCTTCATCCCTAGGTCAGGCATCCATCCTTGGGTAAGACTTCCTCCCTAGGTCAGGCATTCATCCTTGGATAAGCCTTCATCCCTAGGTCAGGCATTCATTCATGGGTCAGAACTTCATCCCTTGGTCAAGCTATCATCCCTGGGACAGGCCTTCATCCCTGGGTCAGGCCTTCATCCCTGGGCCAGGTCTTGATCCCTAGGTCAGGCATTCATCCCTGGGGCATACCTTCATCCCTGGGTCATACCTTCATCTTTGCCTCAAGCCTTCACCCATGGGTCAGGCATTCATCCCTGGGTCAGGCATTCTTCCTTGTGTCAAGTCTTCATCCCTGAATTAGGCATTCTTCCCTGGGTCAGGTCTTAATCTTTGGGTCAGGCCTTCATCTTCGGCTCAAGCCTTCTCCCTGGGTCACATGCCCTGTCTTCCTTCCTACAGGTACGCGCTGTGACAGATGTGCTCCTGGGTACTTTGGAACCCCAGACCTGGATGGCGGTGAATGTCGCCCGTGCCAGTGTAACAATAATATCGACCCCAGTGACCCCGAGTCCTGCGACCCCCAGAGTGGCCAGTGCTTGAGGTGCCTCTACCACACCGATGGACCAAACTGCGGCGAGTGCAAGCCGGGCTTCTATGGAAACGCCTTACAGCGTAACTGTCGACGTAAGTGAGCTTTCTTTAAAAAAATGTATAAAAGCATTGAAAGATAATGATGGGGTATAATCCTGAAATGAGGGGAGATCTCTCCTTTATTGCATGTTTCCTTATTTGCTTATGTCCTGTGTTGGGCAAGATCAGCTGCTGTCCTCATCTACTGCACTGGCACACTGACAGGCTGTCTCGTGCCACGCACAATCGTTGCACAATGCGGCAAAGCTGTATGCATGATGTCTAGCATAGGTTTTGTACTGGAAGGGTAGTATTCCAGCATAACATCCTGTGGGAATTTAGTTTAGTCAACATTCCACACATTCGATGTGTGCTGTGCAGTGCAGCAGACTTGCAAGATGTTGAATGTTTGGAGAAATTAAAAAATGTCTCTAACTTTGCGCCTGCCTCAAAGGTGAATTTTGTTTTTATGCAAAGCTTAGTCGATTGGATTTTGCATAAAAAATTATTATGAGTGCTTGCAGTGATCTGCCATAATGCCATCCATGCAGCACCCCTCAACAGGAAGTGGAACAAAGCAGCACAAAGTGCAGTGTGCCCCAAGAAAAAGACCTTTGTGCTGGAAAGTAAATCCCTTCCACATTTTATGCCACTTTGTGTCACTTAGGTGCCTTTGCACTAATGCAAAGGTTTAGTAAATGTGCCCTAAAGTGCTTCATAGAAAGTATGTATGCAGAGAGATGTACTAATCTTGTGTCATCACAGATCCAGTTTTTGTACAACATCAGCGATGCGCTGCAACAGTATTTGGGCGCTGTAATGCATGTACTAATCTGTTACAGTGCTAAATTGGCATTCAATAAGATTAATATGAATGAAGCTTTCTGTTTGCTAATCCCTCTGAATGCCTTTGATAATGGGTTCTCCCAGTTGAGGGCAGTACTGGACCCCTGAGTGTGAGAGAGTTCACCTTGACTGAGGCTGTGATTAGAAGGGAGGTGAGATATAACTTAAGGAGGGTGATGCTCTTTCCCAACCTCAAACTTTGATGCTGTTGAAATGAGACTGGCCTTTTAGGAGCTTTGGGAGACCCTGCTTGAGCTCAATTTTCAGTCCACGGTTTTCCAAAGGCAAATATATTTAATCCAAAGCCAAGATCCTGTGGTTTCTTTAGTGTTTTGTGTAACGAGAGAACCCCTGTAAAATGGCGGATCACTTGCTCCACCGAACTTGCTGTTCCACTGCCTCCTGTAGAGAGGAGAGCTAACCCAATTCTAGCAGCAAAGCATCATCAAAAGCCATCAACCACTGGACCCTAGGGGGTCACACTGGTGGAAGGCCCGCTCTAGTTAGGACAGGCCACTGGGTTCATCACGCAAGGCTCAGAGGACCCCAGCACAGAAAATCAACAATGGCCATCAGATGCAGGAAGAAAAGTGGCTGTATATCAGAGCCTTTGATTCTCCATAAAATACAAACAAAATGGCGGCTGGTTCCCAGGACATGATAGCAGGAGCACTTTCTGCAAAACAATCCCAGCCGAGCACGCGGAATCTCTAACTACGGCAGTGATCCTCTGCCTTTTAAGCAGAGGTGTGAACTGCACTTCAACGGCAAAAGTTAAAGGACATAGGAGTATATTTACAAGGACAGTGACGAGTGCGACGTTAGCCTTCTTGGCTTAACTCTGCGCTCCACCACTTTGGAAACGCAGGGCTGCACTGTATTTACAAGAATATGATGCAGCCCTGCGTTTCCCCCTGCACTGGCACTAATTGCAGCTGCATAGCGCCAATGCAGGCACCCTTGCACTCTAGTGCAAGGGTGCCTTTGTTGTGGGAATGTTTGTTTATGTGCAGAAGGGTCCCTTCATGCACATATTCTTGGATGGCAATTTGTTACTTCTATGTTTGCTGCTTTGTGCAACATTTTTTACCTTCCTGCACTCTAAAAATCAATCATGCATGGCGTTTTGCTATTTCTTTGTGTGCTGCACAACGCAGCACACATAGAAATAGCAAAAACGAGGAGAAATAAATAACTTCTCCTCGTTTCACCATGTTAGACCAAGTTTATATGGTCTTAATATTTACGCCACCCTTATAAATAGGGGCAGCGTCCAAATCAATTGGTGTTGCGGCAGAACGCCCACCGCAACACCCATTACCCTCCGCTTTCATGGGTGCCTTATTTACAAGGCAGCGTTAAGCCTCGTTAAGTGGCTTAATGATGCCTTGTGCATAAGGTAAAGCCCGTATCGCCACAGAAACGTCAAAAACTGGCGTTCCTGTGGCATTAGGGGCTTGTAAATATGCCCCTAAATTCTTTAGCAGGTTGTATGCAGCACAGGGCTTCTGGATAATATCAAGTCTGAAACAGAGTGTAGCTGAGTGGTGAAGCATTTTGGCAATCGTTTATTATCTGGAAATGGTAGGAAGTGTGTTTTACTCAGCTGTTTGAATCGATAAAAGGTTAGTTGACATAGTCAGACAAGCTGAGGATGGGGCTGAAGGCCTGTTCCAGAAGCCGCTTTCAGGGAAGGATACAGAGCATTATTAGCAGGGACTATAACACTCCCACGTTATAAATCTTCACCACTCACCCCTCAGCATCTGGTTTAAATGGCTAAAGGGATAGATACTGGCAGGTAATTTAGGTATTACTTATCTCTCTGTATACTCCTCTAGCTAATTCTCTTACTACAAGTGTGAAGAAGGTGGTTTATTATATGGTGTGGTTGTGCAGCCTCACTGTGTAATAAAGTTACAATTTTGTATCAGGTCAAGTCAGGTTTATTTGCAAAACCGCAGCGCAGTCCTGGGTAGCTTTGGCTCAGAGCAGTCGGGGTTTATCAATGGAACAAGAGCAAAGAAGGTGAATAGAGAAGAAAATGCAACGCAATACAATTCCAACACCAATTAATAAACATCGGTTGCATTTTTATCGTCAAATAGACACCTCAGCGACAAAAATCCACCAGAGGTTCCGGAGATATGACTTTTCAAAGGAACAATAAATCACAGATTTTCACTCAGCATAATAAATCAGTGCAATCTACCACAATTCGCAGTTTAAGGTTAGCCACAACTTTAGGAAGAGCCAGTCACAGGAACCAATAAGGTCCGAGAGAACAGTTATCTCGCACGTAAAGTAGTCTCCAGTCCAGTGCCAGGGTCTATGGGCAGACCGGCATAGGAATCGATGGTGTGGTCGTGATGCAAGGGATGCAGGATGCTGAAGGTCCTATGAGTGAACCGGCATAGGAATCGATGGTGTGGTCCTGATGCAAGGGATGCGGGATGCTGAAGGTCCTATGAGTGAACCGGCATAGGAATCGTTGGGGTGGTCCTGATGCAAGGGATGCGGGATGCTTAAGGTCCTATGAGTGAACCGGCATAGGAATCAAAGGAGTGGTCCTGATGCAAGGAATGCAGGATGCTGAAGGTCCTATGGGTAAACAGCCATAGGAATCAAAGGAGTGGTCCTGATGCAGGGGATGCGGGATGCTGAAGGTCCTATGAGTGAACCGGCATAGGAATCGATGGTGTGGTCCTGATGCAAGGGATGCGGGATGCTGAAGGTCCTATGAGTGAACCGGCATAGGAATCGATGGTATGGTCCTGATGCAAGGGATGCGGGATGCTGAAGGTCCTATGAGTGAACCGGCATAGGAATCGATGGGGTGGTCCTGATGCAAGGGATGCGGGATGCTGAAGGTCCTATGAGTGAACCGGCATAAAAGTAAAAAAAGTAAAGTCCACATTTGTAAAGCGCACAATCACCCGTAAGGGTCTCTAGGCGCTGGGGGCCGTCGGGAAGATTAAGCAAGCTATTGCCCAGAGTCACATGGTGCTGGGCTACCCTGCCGCCGGAGCCGGGGATCGAACCGTGGTCCCCAGATTCCAGGAATCGATGGTGTGGTCCTGATGCAAGGGATGCGGGATGCTGAAGGTCCTATGAGTGAACCGGCATAGGAATCGATGGTGTGGTCCTGATGCAAGGGATGCGGGATGCTGAAGGTCCTATGAGTGAACCGGCATAGGAATCGATGGGGTGGTCCTGATGCAAGGGATGAAAGATGTTGAAGATGCTCAAGGATGCTGAGCCAGTGTAGAGATCCTTCCAGTGGCCAACTCTCGGTCCACGAACCCCTTGGCCTCAAGGGTCAATGTCCCTCAAAGTCAGTGTGAAGTCCAGCCACTGGTCTATGGTTACAACAAAACCCGCAGTTCCTTTAACGTGCAGTAACTTTCAAGACGACTCTCCTGGGTCCACCAGCCTCGGGTACAACTTTTGAGGTTTGGGACTCAGTCTCACAGGCTGTACTTCGGCAGTCAGTGGCCATCAGGCGTTCTTGGCTACCAATTCACCAATGCGGGCTTCATCAGCTTTTGTGGCCCTGAGGCTGTAACAGAGTCAGCCAACTAACTCTTGGAGTTACCTCCTCTGTCTGGGACTTGGCCAACTTTTCTTCAAGCAGGAAATTGATCATGGCATCAGCCTAGATAAGATGATAAAGGTTACATATCAATATAATATATAAATATATATATAATATATATACATATATATATATTCAAGTTCCAGGTCTCACCCTTCAACTGCTGCACTCTGGGCGGGTACGTTTCTCCGCTTAACGTGAGGCTGAAGTCACGGGAAAAATTTAAAGCTACAAATGCGGAGCACTCACGGGATGTGTTGAAGTTGATTTAATAAAGCAGATGCATTTGGGCGTCTAGCCTTCTTCAGTGCATGTCAACTGACGCTCAAACATTGTGCAGGTTTGAATACATCTAAAAAACGATCTCATTGGAGAGGCATACAATCACAACCAGTGACGAAGGACTGGAGCACTACAAGGTCTTGTTGCCTCTTCCCCTGGCTGCCATGTCTGTGTGTGCTTGATTACTTGCATCTAGATGAAAACATATCGCGTTTGCTTTGGAAAGTTCTCAGTCTTTCATGGATGTTTTTAAAAGCAAAGTACAATGTCACCCAGACACTGCATGGCTCAGCCAGCCCCTAGAAATTACTCCGGTCGTGGTGCCTCCAAATGTCAGTGCCATGATGTCATATTCAAGTCCCTCGCCTCCCAAAATCCAAAACTCTGCAGCATCCTGCAGGTTTCCGTATAAATTACTTCAGTCCTCCAATTAAGTAATTGTCAACCAAGCTGGTAGGATGTATTTAAACCTGCACAAAGTTTGAGTGCCAGTTGACATGCACTGAAGAAGGCTAGACGCCGAAATGCATTTGCTTTATTAAATCAACTTCAACACATCCCGTGAGTGCTCCGCATTTGTAGCTTTAATATACACATATATATATATATAATATATATATTCACAGCATAAATATGTGATATATGGATGTATATTTATGTGTGTCTGTGTGTTTAAAAAAGTACATATATAGGGGTTTAGGGCATTAGGAGTTCAGCAACATATCGAAAAAAGGGATTAAAATGTATTGGGTTCCCTCGAATTTACACCCCTGAATACAAAAAGAGTGATAATAAAAAAACAGAGGGCCCGATTCACAGAACTAACTTAAGATAAAATCCTAAACGTATTACTTTTGGTATTCACAGAAGTTAGGATTTTGTCTTAAGACAGACTTAAGACAGACTTAAGACAAAATCCTAACTTCTGTGAATACCAAAAGTAGTAAGTTTAGGATTTTGTCTTAAGTTAGTTCTGTGAATCGGGCCCAGAAAGAGGAAGTGGAGGAGGTTGTTAATCCCAAAAGTTGAAAAGGTCAGTGATTATGAAAAATGAATCACATAGTTACCTGAGACTGTGCGATGTAAAGGTATTCCCGGTATAGTGACTCCCGATGCAGAGGCCACACTGTAAGAACTCTTGGTGCAACTACCTGGGAAGTAATGCCTGACAACCTCTTAGGCGTCTTTCACTTTAGCCAATCCGCCACTGAGTCAGTCATCCAAAGTGCTTCCTCTCTCACGGATGAAAATAAACAGTATTACTATTGGTGAGCATTCTGGCGAGCTACCTGATGCAGGTGCTACATCAAGTGACAACATTGGATCAGTCAGGCTTTTGCCCTACAGGTGCACTGGACCAAACCTTTGATGTCTCTTTGGATGTTTGCTCAGGAAGGGACAACTGAGAGAAACGGCCGCGCTTTTGACATTGTATGCCGAAAAAGCATTTGACTCAGTGGAATGGCCATACTAACAGGCGGTCTTGGAATGGATCGACCTTGGCCCCACCTTCCGAGCCTGAGTGAAACTGCTGTACTCAAGTCCCACAGTCCAAGTTTGGGTAAATGGCACATTATCGGCGGAATTTCCCCTGGGGAGGGGTACGAGGCAGGGTTGCCCACTGTCCCACAATCCTGTTGGAATCGCAATGGAGCCGGTGGCCACCTGGACTAGGATAGAAGCTCTTTTCAGGGGCGTTCGTAGGGACTATGGCGCCGATTCACAGAACTAACTTAAGACTAAATCCTAAACTTACTACTTTTGGTATTCACAGAAGTTAGGATTTTGTCTTAAGTTTGTCTTAAGACAGACTTAAGACAGACTGAAGACAAAATCCTAACTTAAGTCTGTCTTAAGTCTGTCTTAAGTTTGTCTTAAGACAAAATCCTAACTTCTGTGAATACCAAAAGTAGTAAGTTTAGGATTTTGTCTTAATTTAGTTCTGTGAATCGGGCCCTATGAGTGGGAGTGCTTTGTCTCGCTCTATGAGGATGATGACCCCCTCTTATATCTGACCGAGCCTGAGAACTCCATTGATAGAATATTGGAGAGTTTTACAGTATTCGGCCACTACTCCGGTCTCCAGATCAATTGGTGCAAATCTTGCATATACCCACTAGAGCACTAGAACTGCCCCATACCTAGGGAAACAACAGCGCTCAGATACCTTGGCATCTATTTCACGTGGGAGGGTCGCCCTTTCTATGACCATGGTCTGAGCAGGCTCCTAGAGGAATTCAAGCGTGATGCGATCCACTGGCAACACCTGCCCTTGTCATTGATGGGCAAAGCAGCCCTTTATAAATTGATTTGCCTACCAGAGTTCCTGTATGCCCCACATAACTACTTGTTTGAGGTCCACGAAGAACAACAATGTTGGGTTTTTACTGCCAGGACATGTAGAGTTACTAAATCACATGTCCATTAATATAATGCACCCTGCCGCTAAGGCTCAGTAGACCTGCCTTAGAGGTGACTTAAAGATATTGCAAAGAAAGGTTTAGGCTTTACGCGTACTTTAAATGGCGAAGTAGACTTGCAGTGCAAAAACTGCTCTGCCAGTCAGCAGTGGCGGCTGGGAGTCATGCTGTTCTTTGTCAGACTCGCAGTGAGCCAGTGAGTGCTGCAGTCCACGAGGGACACTCTGATTTAAAGGCCCTGGATATCCCTGGCACCATATACTAGGGACTTATAAGTTAGTTACTTATTCCAATTGTGGGTGTACCAATTAGACATATACGTTTTTAAGAGTATATATATATATATATATATATATATATATATATATATATATATATATATATATATCTGGAAGAAGTCATCACCACCACTTGCTTTCTTCCTGTAACGCAAAATGACGAAGCGTAGACCCAAAATTTGCTTGTGCAAAACTTTAAAGTGACTTTATTGAGCCCAGCGCGTCCGCTGGGCTCAATATATATATATATATCTTCCAACCGATTGACCCTGCCGTGACCCCTGAAGGAGGGCGTGCTAACTAACTGCTGAACCCTCTTTAAAATTGTAAATAAAATCTTTGATTTGGTAAAACTTTATTTGTGTTATCCTTAATTTTGGTTACCTTTTATTTTTGACTCGACAGTTATGCAACTGAGAGGACTTCATATTTCTTGATGTTTCTGAGATATAGTTTGATTTGTTTATGGTGGTAGATGTGGGCGGTGCCTGTCAGGGATGCAGGTTTGTTATTGGTTGCCCCTTAGTGCTGGTAACTTCCAGGGGTTGGCACCTTAAAGAAGAGAACCATTCCTACCAATGGGCACCTCTTACACCAGGGCACACCTGGGCTTCTTATGTAATTCAAACGGATCTCACTTTGTACATTTTTGAGTGACAGAGCAAGGCCATATCAAATGTTTGCATTTTAATGTTGTTTCTTCAGGTTGCACATGCAATGAGCAGGGTACGCTGCCGTCCCACTGCACCACCGATACCTGCTACTGTGACCGGACGACCGGGCACTGCCCGTGCAGAGCAAACATTGTTGGGAAGAACTGTGACCAGTGTGCCCCCAATTTCTGGAACTTTGGAGCCATTCTTGGGTGTGAGTCGTGTTCCTGCAACCCTACGCACTCGCTGCGAAGAGACTGCAACATGGTGAGTGGAGGGGGTATCTTTCATGTGCCATGGCACCACTTTTCATCCTCTTGTGCATGGCCAAGGGTTGTTGTAATGAAAGGCCTAGCACTGTTTTCTACCTTCTTTCCATCTTATGCCTTTGTGGAATTACCTGACACCCATGGTTTATTTTTTCTATTATTTAGCACTTTGGGGATGTTCATTCATTTATGTATCAAACACTTACTTGAGGAACTGAGTCTCAATGTATTTTATTGTTTTTAAATAAAGAAGAGAAATGGTTCAAAATTCACATTGAACATCCTTCAATTTTACAGCAAGGTGCAACCGCATAACTCACCTGCACTTCCTGTAGAGTGCCACCGCATGCCTCACCTGCACTTCCTGTAGAGTGCCACCGCATGCCTCACCTGCACTTCCTGTAGAATGCCACCGCATGCCTCACCTGCACTTCCTGTAGAGTGCCACAGCATGACTCACCTGCACTTCCTGTAGAGTGCCACTGCATGCCTCACCTGCACTTCCTGTAGAGTGCCACTGCATGCCTCACCTGCACTTCCTGTAGAGTGCCACCGCATGCCTCACCTGCACTTCCTGTAGTGCTGCTGCATGCCTCACCTGCACTTCCTGTAGAGTCCCACCGCGTGTCTCACCTCTACTTCCTGTAAAGTGCCACTGCATGCCTCACCTGCACTCCCTGTAGAGTGCCGCTGCATGCCTCACCTGCACTGCACTTCCTGTAGAGTGCCAACGCATGCCTCACCTGCACTTCCTGTAGTGCTGCTGCATGCCTCACTTGCACTTCCTGTAGAGTGCCACCGCATGCCTTACCTGCACTTTCTGTAGCGTGCCACCGCATGCCTCACCTGATCTTCATGTAGAGTGCCACCGCATGCCTCGCCTGCACTTCCTGTAGAGTGCCACCGCATGCCTCGCCTGCACTTCCTGTAGAGTGCCACCGCATGCCTCACCTGCACTCCTGTAGAGTGCCACAGCATGCCTCACCTGCACTCCTGTAGAAATCCACCTCATGCTCCACTGGCACTTCCTGCAGAGTGCCACTGCATGCCCCACTGGCACTTCCTGTAGAGTGCCACAGCATGCCTTACCTGCACTTCCTGTAGAGTGCCACAGCATGCCTTACCTGCACTTCCTGTAGAGTGCCACCGCATGCCTTACCTGCACTTCCTGTAGAGTGCCACTGCATGCCCCACTAGCACTTCCTGTAGAGTGCCACAGCATGCCTTACCTGCACTTCCTGTAGAGTGCCACCGCATGCCTTACCTGCACTTCCTGTAGAGTGCCACCGCATGCCTTACCTGCACTTCCTGTAGAGTGCCACTGCATGCCCCACTGGCACTTCCTGTAGAGTGCCACAGCATGCCTTACCTGCACTTCCTGTAGAGTGCCACAGCATGCCTTACCTGCGCTTCCTGTAGAGTGCCACAGCATGCCTCACCTGCACTTCCTGTAGAGTGCCACTGCATGCCCCACTGGCACTTCCTGTAGAGTGCCACAGCATGCCTTACCTGCACTTCCTGTAGAGTGCCACAGCATGCCTTACCTGCACTTCCTGTAGAGTGCCACCGCATGCCTTACCTGCACTTTCTGTAGAGTGCCACAGCATGCCTTATCTGCACTTTCTGTAGAGTGCCACAGCATGCCTTACCTGCACTTCCTGTAGAGTGCCACCGCATGCATTACCTGCACTTTCTGTAGAGTGCCACAGCATGCCTTATCTGCACTTTCTGCAGAGTGCCACAGCATGCCTTATCTGCACTTTCTGTAGAGTGCCACAGCATGCCTTACCTGCACTTCCTGTAGATTGCCACCGCATGCCTTACCTGCACTTTCTGTAGAGTGCCACAGCATGCCTCACCTGCACTTTCTGTAGAGTGCCACAGCATGCCTTATCTGCACTTTCTGTAGCGTGCCACCACATGCCTCACCTGCACTTTCTGTAGAGTGCCACTGCATGCCTCACCTGAACTTTCTGTAGAGTGCCACTGCATGCCTCACCTGCACTTCCTGTAGAGTGACACAGCATGCCTCACTTGCACTTCCTGTAGTGCTGCTGCATGCCTTACCTGCACTTCCTGTAGAGTGCCACAGCATGCCTTACCTGCACTTTCAGTAGAGTGCCACTGCATGCCTCACCTGCACTTCCTGCAGAGTGCCACTGCATGCCTCACCTGCACTCCCTGTAGAGTACCACCGCATGCCTTACCTGCACTTTCTGTAGAGTGCCACAGAATGCCTTATCTGCACTTTCTGCAGAGTGCCACTGCAAGCCTTATCTGCACTTTCTGTAGAGTGCCACAGCATGCCTTACCTGCACTTCCTGTAGAGTGCCACCGCATGCATTACCTGCACTTTCTGTAGCGTGCCACTGCATGCCTCACCTGCACTTCCTGCAGAGTGCCACTGCATGCCTCACCTGCACTCCCTGTAGAGTACCACCGCATGCCTTACCTGCAGTTTCTGTAGAGTGCCACAGCGTGCCTTATCTGCACTTTCTGCAGAGTGCCACAGCATGCCTTATCTGCACTTTCTGTAGAGTGCCACAGCATGCCTTACCTGCACTTCCTGTAGAGTGCCACCGCATGCCTTACCTGCACTTTCTGTAGAGTGCCACAGCATGCCTCACCTGCACTTTCTGTAGAGTGCCACAGCATGCCTTACCTGCACTTCCTGTAGAGTGCCACCGCATGCCTTACCTGCACTTTCTGTAGAGTGCCACTGCATGCCTCACCTGCACTTCCTGCAGAGTGCCACTGTATGCCTCACCTGCACTCCCTGTAGAGTACCACCGCATGCCTTACCTGCACTTTCTGTAGAGTGCCACAGCATGCCTTATCTGCACTTTCTGCAGAGTGCCACAGCATGCCTTATCTGCACTTTCTGTAGAGTGCCACAGCATGCCTTACCTGCACTTCCTGTAGAGTGCCACCGCATGCCTTACCTGCACTTTCTGTAGAGTGCCACAGCATGCCTTATCTGCACTTTCTGCAGAGTGCCACTGCAAGCCTTATCTGCACTTTCTGTAGAGTGCCACAGCATGCCTTACCTGCACTTCCTGTAGAGTGCCACCGCATGCATTACCTGCACTTTCTGTAGAGTGCCACTGCATGCCTCACCTGCACTTCCTGCAGAGTGCCACTGCATGCCTCACCTGCACTCCCTGTAGAGTACCACCGCATGCCTTACCTGCACTTTCTGTAGAGTGCCACAGCATGCCTTATCTGCACTTTCTGCAGAGTGCCACAGCATGCCTTATCTGCACTTTCTGTAGAGTGCCACAGCATGCCTTACCTGCACTTCCTGTAGAGTGCCACCGCATGCCTTACCTGCACTTTCTGTAGAGTGCCACAGCATGCCTCACCTGCACTTTCTGTAGAGTGCCACAGCATGCCTTACCTGCACTTCCTGTAGAGTGCCACCGCATGCCTTACCTGCACTTTCTGTAGAGTGCCACTGCATGCCTCACCTGCACTTCCTGCAGAGTGCCACTGCATGCCTCACCTGCACTCCCTGTAGAGTACCACCGCATGCCTTACCTGCACTTTCTGTAGAGTGCCACAGCATGCCTTATCTGCACTTTCTGCAGAGTGCCACAGCATGCCTTATCTGCACTTTCTGTAGAGTGCCACAGCATGCCTTACCTGCACTTCCTGTAGAGTGCCACCGCATGCCTTACCTGCACTTTCTGTAGAGTGCCACAGCATGCCTCACCTGCACTTTCTGTAGAGTGCCACAGCATGCCTCACCTGCACTTTCTGTAGAGTGCCACAGCATGCCTTATCTGCACTTTCTGTAGCGTGCCACCACATGCCTCACCTGCACTTTCTGTAGAGTGCCACTGCATGCCTCACCTGCACTTCCTGTAGAGTGACACAGCATGCCTCACTTGCACTTCCTGTAGTGCTGCTGCATGCCTCACCTGCACTTCCTGTAGAGTACCACCGCATGCCTTACCTGCACTTTCTGTAGAGTGCCACTGCATGCCTCACCTGCACTTCCTGCAGAGTGCCACTGCATGCCTCACCTGCACTCCCTGTAGAGTACCACCGCATGCCTTACCTGCACTTTCTGTAGAGTGCCACAGCATGCCTTATCTGCACTTTTTGCAGAGTGCCACCACATGCCTTACCTGCACTTTCAGTAGATTGCCACCGCATGACTCACTTGCACTTCCTGTAGAGTGCTGCCACATGCCTCACCTGCACTTCCTGTAGTGCTGCTGCATGCCTCACCTACACTTCTTGTAGAGTCCCACCGCGTGTCTCACCTCTACTCCCTGTAGAGTGCCGCTGCATGCCTCACCTGCACTCCCTGTAGAGTGCCACCGCATGCCTCACCTGCACTCCCTGTAGAGTGCCGCTGCATGCCTCACCTGCACTTCCTGTAGAGTACCACCGCATGCCTCACCTGCACTCCTGTAGAGTGCCACTGCATGCCTCACCTGCACTCCCTGTAGAGTGCCGCCGCATGCCTCACCTGCACTCCTGTAGAGTGCCACTGCATGCCTCACCGGCACTCCTGTAGAAATCCACCTCATGCTCCACTGGCACTTCCTGCAGAGTGCCACTGCATGCCCCACTGGCACTTCCTGTAGAGTGCCACAGCATGCCTTACCTGCACTTCCTGTAGAGTGCCACCGCATGCCTCACCTGCACTTCCCGTAGAGTGCCACTGCATGCCCCACTGGCACTTCCTGTAGAGTGCCACCGCATGCCTTACCTGCACTTCCTGTAGAGCGCCACAGCATGCCTTACCTGCACTTCCTGTAGAGTGCCACAGCATGCCTTACCTGCACTTCCTGTAGTGCTGCTGCATGCCTCACCTGCACTTCCTGTAGAGTACCACCGCATGCCTTACCTGCACTTCCTGTAGAGTGCCACAGCATGCCTTACCTGCACTTCCTGTAGAGTGCCAACGCATGCCTCACCTGCACTTCCTGTAGTGCTGCTGCATGCCTCACTTGCACTTCCTGTAGAGTGCCACCGCATGCCTTACCTGCACTTTCTGTAGCGTGCCACAGCATGCCTCACCTGCACTTCCTGTAGAGTGCCACAGCATGCCTTATCTGCACTTTCTGTAGAGTGCCACCGCATGCCTTACCTGCACTTCCTGTAGAGTGCCACAGCATGCCTTACCTGCACTTCCTGTAGTGCTGCTGCATGCCTCACCTGCACTTCCTGTAGAGTGCCACAGCATGCCTTATCTGCACTTCCTGTAGAGTGCCACAGCATGCCTTACCTGCACTTCCTGTAGAGTGCCACAGCATGCCTTACCTGCACTTCCTGTAGTGCTGCTGCATGCCTCACCTGCACTTCCTGTAGAGTGCCACAGCATGCCTTATCTGCACTTCCTGTAGAGTGCCACTGCAAGCCCCGCTGGCACTCCCTGTAGAGTGCCACAGCATGCCTTACCTGCACTTCCTGTAGTGCTGCTGCATGCCTCACCTGCACTTCCTGTAGAGTACCACCGCATGCCTCACCTGCACTTCCTGTAGAGTGCCACCGCATGCCTTACCTGCACTTCCTGTAGAGTACCACCACATGCCTTACCTGCACTTCCTGTAGAGTGCCACAGCATGCCTCACCTGCACTTTCTGTAGAGTGCCACCGCATGCCTTACCTGCACTTCCTGTAGAGTACCACCGCATGCCTTACCTGCACTTCCTGTAGAGTGCCACCGCATGCCTTACCTGCACTTCCTGTAGAGTGCCACAGCATGCCTTATCTGCACTTCCTGTAGAGTGCCACAGCATGCCTTACCTGCACTTCCTGTAGTGCTGCTGCATGCCTCACCTGCACTTCCTGTAGAGTGCCACCGCATGCCTTACCTGCACTTCCTGTAGAGTACCACCACATGCCTTACCTGCACTTCCTGTAGAGTGCCACAGCATGCCTCACCTGCACTTTCTGTAGAGTGCCACCGCATGCCTTACCTGCACTTCCTGTAGAGTGCCACAGCATGCCTCACCTGCACTTTCTGTAGAGTGCCACTGCATGCCCCACTGGCACTTCCTGTAGAGTGCCACAGCATGCCTTACCTGCACTTCCTGTAGAGTGCCACAGCATGCCTTACCTGCACTTCCTGTAGCGTGCCACAGCATGCCTCACCTGCACTTCCTGTAGAGTGCCACTGCATGCCCCACTGGCACTTCCTGTAGAGTGCCACAGCATGCCTTACCTGCACTTCCTGTAGAGTGCCACAGCATGCCTCACCTGCACTTTCTGTAGAGTGCCACCGCATGCCTTACCTGCACTTCCTGTAGAGTGCCACAGCATGCCTCACCTGCACTTTCTGTAGCGTGCCACAGCATGCCTCACCTGCACTTCCTGTAGAGTGCCACTGCATGCCCCACTGGCACTTCCTGTAGAGTGCCACAGCATGCCTTACCTGCACTTCCTGTAGAGTGCCACAGCATGCCTCACCTGCACTTTCTGTAGAGTGCCACCGCATGCCTTACCTGCACTTCCTGTAGAGTGCCACAGCATGCCTCACCTGCACTTTCTGTAGCGTGCCACAGCATGCCTTATCTGCACTTCCTGTAGAGTGCCACAGCATGCCTCACCTGCACTTTCTGTAGCGTGCCACAGCATGCCTTATCTGCACTTTCTGTAGCGTGCCACAGCATGTCCCACTCGTACTTCCTGTAGAGTTTCACCTCATGTCCCACTGGCACTTCCTGCAGGGTGCAACCGTATTTCTCACTCGTACTTCCTCCAGGATGTCACCATATTTCTCGTTGGCACATGGTATCACTGCACATGCTGGGAGTGGGCTTGCAAATTCTCCGTTCTCTCATCATCCTCAGTTGCCTCCAATTACAGGATGTCCTCTGGACTTGGCTTCAAGGGCTTGATTAACTTTAAAGAGGCCTACCCTGTCACAAGCTAACACTCAGACCTGCACCCTTCTTTTGTCCCCCGCCAGACTGGCCTCCGTCACAGTGGGCTTCTTGTTGACATCACAGTGTCATGTCCAGCTGGAGTACCAAAGCCTGTTTGACTAGTCTGCTGGGTTTACAGATCAAATTTGGAGTGCACTTCAAAGAAGACAAACCGAATGCTGAAACACTGTGTGTGTGTCCTGTCTAGTTGCTGAAACTTAGCTTTGTTCTAGCAGGCATTTTGTCTGTGAGTGTGTTGAGGGCAAAGGGACTGTCTAAAACTGGATTTTAGTGTTAGATGTGAGTGGACACTAGTGGCCTCATTTATGAAAAGTGACGCATCGCTGCGTGAAAACAGCGATGCGTCACTTTTCACTGCGCTCTCCCTGCGACATGATTGATGCGTCATATTTACAATATGACACATCATGTCGCAAGGAGTTACAGATACGTCAGTATTTCTGACGTATCTGTAGGCGCAAAAGTGACGCATTGCTGGAGTGTGTCACAAAAGTGACGCAACTCCAGCAATGCTTCCTTTCACATGGGGAAAGCTCCATGTGAAAGGGCTTGCGTCAGTCTTACGCCTGCTGTGAGGCAGGCGCAAGCTTTTGACGCAACAGCATCCTAAAAGTGACGCAGTGAAATCTCATAGATTTCACTGCGTCACTATTACGAGGCTTTTTGCGGGTGAACGCCCCCTCTGCATACATTATACCTGACGCAGGTATAATGTAGCGCAGGGGTTTACAAAATGACGCATCTGCCTAGATGCGTCACTTTGTAAATAGTGCGCATCAGGAGGCATGTTTTACGTCGCTGATGCGTCACAAAAAGTGACGCATCGGAAGCGCAAAACTCAAGCAAGGCCTCATAAATGAGGCCCCCAGGACTGAACACTCCCCACACATGTCCAGCCCTCAGAGCCCGCATGTAGTGTGCCCAGAGCCTTCTGCCATCTTACAAATGCCCAACGTGGGTAGGATTAGCCCCAGGAATCTTTACCCCTGTCCTTAGGGAATCCCAGAGGTCATTCCCACCCACTAGCTCATGCCAGGCATAAATGTGACATTTCCAAGAACCCACTTCACACCTAGATCTGTGGAAGATCAGAAGAGGACTGAACCTGCTGCCTAAAACCTTAGAAGAGCCTAGAAGACTAGACCTGCCCTCCCTCTTGTACCCAGGACAAATAAGTGGACTCCAAGAGCCATAAGGCTGACCTCCAGTTAAAGCTATAGGAACACAACAAGCTACACGAGGCCTTTTGTGCAACCGCCCAGCCTACTAGTGGCCATTGGACCGGCCCTCCTACTGGCCTCTCCGTACCACCCCATGAGTCTCTAAGAGCCTCTCCTGAGGTCCTGGGGGGCTTTAGAAGTGCACACCTGTGGAGCATTGGGACTAAAAGGACTTTAGCCAGAAGGTGAAATCTTTGACCAGGATGAAACTCGTTAGTGTATCTGACGCGCGTTCAGCGTCAAATTGCTCCTCGGTCCTCTTCCACCGCAACCATTGACTATCATTGTCACTTAGTGCTTCTTGACATAATTTCTACTTAAAACATAAAAATGTCATATCTCCTGTTCCCCACAATGGTGGGTAATATTTCATTAAATTTGATTCTGTTTCTAACTTGTTTTGGGTTTTTTAACTGGTTTGCATTTAATCTTTTTTGCTAGTATAGTACTGCATTAATACTGTGCACTTTGGCCCTAGTTAAGCCTGCCTGCTCTATGCCCTCGCTACCAGCTCAGGTTATTTTAGTGACTTTAAGGGTTCACCCTGACAAGGTTTGTGATTATTACTTAAGTTGGGTACATACCCCTTCAACTAAATACCCACTTTCTTACATCAATGCATTAACCATCCAGAACCAGCAACTTCTCCTAACACTTGTAGGGGCCAATTCAAAGAACTAATCTGAGACAAAATCCTAAACTTACTACTTTTAGTATTCACAGAAGGCATTTAGTAAGTAGTAAAGTTAGGGGGCCCGATTCACAGAACTAACTTAAGACAAAATCCTAACATTACAACTTTCAGTATTCACAAAAGGCATTTAGTGTAGTAAAGTTAGGAATCCTAACTTTACTACTACTAAATGCCTTCTGTGAATAACGAAAGTCGTAAAGTTAACATTTTGTCTCAGATTACTTTTGTGAATCGGGGCCGTAGACTTTGTGCTTGTCTTTGACCATGTACAGCTCTCCACGGCCCCTGGCTTTGTGCGCACTATAGAAATACAACATACTTACATATGTACATAATAAATACATACATACATTCTAGGGTCCAATAAACTGAATGTTTACATTTCTATTCTTTGCTGCTTCTCTCTTCCAGTTCACTGGACAGTGCCACTGTCGCCCCGGGTTTGGAGGTCGCGTCTGCGACCACTGTCAGGAGAATTACTGGGGTGACCCAAGTGTGGCGTGCCAAGGTAAGCCCTTAAGTGGGTTTAAATGGCCATTGCTGCTTCACCTTTGCATTAGTAGCCCTGTGACTAATCAATAGGATCAATATGAAAAGACAAACCAATTCCTTAATATTTTCGTTACAAATGTCAGTTTGTAGGTTTTTTAAATCAATCTGACAAGTGGCTTTTATGAGGACATTTTTTTTGTCAGGTTTGTGCTTTTGCTGTTTACACTGATCCACTGTCCATTTCAGGGCGTAACCGCCACTGTGTCTCTTTTTACTTGATGTGCTACCTTGACCATTACGCCGGTCCCTTCCGTGGGTCTTGTTACGTCTCTCTTCTTTGTGCCCCATGTTCTTCCAACATCATTCCTCATTGCTTTTTTGCACTCCCTTCTTAAAGCACATGTATCAACAGCACATTAGCCAAGACCACCAATCCCGGTTCCTTCCTAACTTATCCTCCTCCTTGAAATGTCTGCTGTCTCTCCTGCAGCCCTGGTCCCTCCTGCAAGCTCTGGTCACAGTGGAAATAGAAGGAAGACTACCCCAGCCATGTTTTCTTTTATATTTCAACAGTTATATTTTTAATTCAACCTCAACCTCTAGTTTGTTAAGTTTTAGGAAATTAAGTTATTTTTTTTGTTAAGAACAAACTTTATTAATATTTTCTTTGTCCTCGTGACAACCTCAGACAATGATGTAAATGTACATAATATGAAATATTATTGATTATCATGAGCTGCATCATACAATTTATGTGAAAAAGAAAATGAACTGCAACGAAAGAAACAAAACAAAATTAAACCCAGTGAGAAAACGGCTGCGTTGCGGAGCGTTGAAGTAGAATATATGACATTACTTTACATGCATTTACAACGCATGCCTTTACAACGCAGTCACTACAACAACCGCGTTGTTACCACGCATACCATTACAACGCAAGTCCAGGGCTATCTGTACCTCACCAGTGGAGTTCCATTTACAAAGCACTTATTTCACTTAAGAACCACTGTTTGTCAGGATGTGTTGATGTATACTCTCTCTCTCTGGAATGCCTCCTCCAGAGAGAGAGGGGGCAGCCAGAATGAAGGTTGAAAGTGGCTACATGCCTTGGTCACGGTGAATGAACAGGGGCCATCAAGTGACCCATCTTGCTTTGGCTTCTGGGGAGGTCACTGAGGGAGATCGCCCCCTGCCTCCTTACTACCGGGGCCAGACAACCAGCATTTTGTTGTCCCTAAGGACCGATGCTGTACCCTCTTGGGGTCCAGCATCGGTCGCTTGGAAAGATTTTCATTAAACATAACTAGCCCTTATTACAGAAAAGGTGGGAAACCCATGCATTAGATAAAGAATCCCTTATCGCATTTGAAAGACCCACAACGCCTTACAACATTGCTGTCAGACTTCCTGAATTCTGCCCTATTAGGCTTCCTCTAGTTGTGACACACGTCCTTACCACTTCTAGTTGTGACACATGTCCTTACCCCTTCTAGTTGTGACACACAGCCTTACCACTTCTAGTTGTGACACACGGCCTTACCACTTCTAGTTGTGACACACGGCCTTATCACTTCTAGTTGTGACACACGTCCTTACCACTTCTACTTGTGACCCACAGCCTTACCACTTCTAGTTGTGACACACGTCCTTACCACTTCTATTTGTGACACATGTCCTTACCACTTCTAGTTGTGACACACGGCCATACCACTTCTATTTGTGACACACACCCTACCACTTCTAGTTGTGACACATGTCCTTACCACTTCTATTTGTGACACATGTCCTTACCACTTCTAGTTGTGACACATGGCCTTACCACTTCTAGTTGTGACACACACCCTACCACTTCTAGTTGTGACACATGTCCTTACCACTTCTAGCTGTGACACACTGCCTTATCACTTCTAGTTGTGACACACACCCTTACCACTTCTAGTTGTGACACGCGTTCTTACCACTTCTATTTGTGACACATGTCCTTACCACTTCTAGTTGTGACACACAGCCTTACCACTTCTAGTTGTGACACACACCCTACCACTTCTAGTTGTGACACATGTCCTTACCACTTCTAGCTGTGACACACGGCCTTATCACTTCTAGTTGTGACACACACCCTTACCACTTCTAGTTGTTACACATGTCCTTACCACTTCTAGTTGTGACACATGGCCTTATCACTTCTAGTTGTGACACACGTCCTTACCACTTCTACTTGTGACACACGGCCTTATCACTTCTAGTTGTGACACATGGACTTACCACTTCTAGTTGTGACACATGTCCTTACCACTTCTAGTTGTGACACATGTCCTTAACATTACTAGTTGTGACACACAGCCTTACCACTTCTAGTTGTGACACCTGGCCTTACCTCTTCTAGTTGTGACACACAGCCTTACCACTTCTAGTTGTGACACGTGGCCTTACCACTTCTAGTTGTGACACACAGCCTTACCACTCTTTTCCTTTGCCTCTCAGCCTGTAACTGTGACAGCCGTGGTTCTGAGACACCGCAGTGTGACCGTCTGACTGGTCGCTGTCTATGCTATGAAGGATTCACAGGACAGCGGTGTGACCAGTGCAACCGTGGCTTCCAGGACAACTTTCCTACCTGTACTGCTTGCCACCCTTGCTTCGCCCATTGGGACGCCATTGTGTCTCAGCTGCTGCGACAGCTGGACCTGCTGAAACAGAAGGCGGCGGACCTGCTGGCCGGCGGCCCAGCTCCAGAAATCAGCAACAGTCGCATCCGAGACCTGGAGGACAAGCTTAGAGGGATTCAGCAGCTGATTGGAGATGGACGCAGTCAGGGCACTCTGCTGCTGGACCAGATGGCAAAACTGCTGAATGAGATAAGGCAAGTTCCCTTTTGCATTAATGGTTGTCTTTGTGTATTTGCAAGGGTAAGCAATGGCAGGAACATTAAAATATTCAGCTGTATCTGGTTGTTATTGTTATTGTTATTTTTGATTTATAACGCGCCCACTCACCTACAGGTCTCTAGGCGCTCGGAAATCGATGGTAAGAACAATAACTTAGCAAAGACAGAAAAGCAGCCATTAGTCTATATTGCACCCATGGATCTTCTAAACAGCAATGTTTTTAACACCCGTCTAAAGCGTAGGAGATTCTCTTCCCTGCGCAGCGGCTCAGGTAGTGGGCTCCACAGCTGGTAAGATAGGACAGTAGTTAATGTCTGGTGCTGACATCTGCTGTGATATGCGGTCATCAGTTCACACACCAACAAGGCCAACTAAGCCTTCCATTTCTCCAAGGACAGTAAAATGGGTACACGTGCCACCTGTACTTTAGAGAAACTTATAAACAGTAGGAGTGCAGTGCAGTGTGGCGCGCTCTCCAACAGTTCACTTAAACCAAAACATGCTAGGCAGAATGCTTGGATTAATCTCAACCACTGGTAAAAATGCTCTAAGCTCAACAGGTATGCCCAGATATCGAACCCCTGCTAACTGCACCAGCGGACTCAAACTGCACCTTAGTGTCTTTGCCCAAATAGTAATGAACCAGTCTGTGGTTGCTTGTGTTCCTACTCAGAGGGGGTGTGATCTAGTAGTTGGGCTGGATAGTTCCTATTGACACAGAACCAAGACTTAGATGGCAAAAAAATGATTGGCTATATTGCCGCTGGGGGTGGGCGGTAAACTTCACTCTGCAGGCGGGTTCGCAGTTTTGCCCACTCCACGCTCCACGTGGCAGAGTTTTTTCTCATGCACAGCCCACCAACGTTAAGTTGAAGAGCGTGAGAAAAGTAATTGAGCACTAGACTGCCTCCCCGCGAGATTTCACAGTGTGGGCGGGCGCAGACAATCACTACCACACACGTTGAGAAAACTGCCGCTTACACTGAAAATGCTGCCACTCGACTAGAAAATCTTCTCGAGCAGCAAAAATAAGCAGTGCCTTCTGGCACGCCGCGTGGGGCCGTTTGCACTTATTTTACGGTATGGGACAAGCTCCCGGCGATACAAATCAGCATGAGCAGCGTGACGTACCGAACTCCGCCACTCACAGAACACCGCTGAATCTTGCATAGTTTTTAGGTAACTATGGGGAATCCCGTGGAGTGAAACTCTGCAAGCTCTGCCCAACCCTAAAATGCTACCCTAAGTAATGTGAGCTTAATTCAAGCAAACAGGTTAAAGTGATGGAATGCACTCCATGGTAGTCTGTATATGCCAATTTTAACCATGATGATAATCCAAATTTGCGTGCTTGCTGGGCATATGCCTTGCCCCAATGGCACGTGATTATAGTCTATACCGTATGGGGCGACATTTCGCCCCAATCCCAGCCGCACAATGCAAGTGCGAAAATAATTTTACAATCTAATAAACTCATCCATTCTACTCCTTTAATTCAATGCTTTTTTCCAAAATTTCTAGTTCTTTTTCTGTTTTTTCAATCCACGTGTAAGGTGTCGTGTTTTTTCAAACACTTCCAATGCTCGAGATGTGCCCATCCAGACCTCTTTCAAGTACACGACGAGAACACAAGATCTGTCCTTGGCAGTATTCTTTTATTGCAACCCAATGCATTTCGGGCTTAAGTAAGCCCTTCTTCAGGGGTAACCGTAAAATTACAATTTTAGGAAAAACAATTCATTAATTGTCTTTTATATCACATGTTAATTAATCCATAATAACCTAATTACACAAATGCAACCAAAGTACCATTCTAAAATAAACACCTTTTCTATCCATATTCATATAATGTGATCAAATATCTTATTTAACAAAACAGAAAATCAATCCCCAAATGCAACAACTCATCTAATAGGGCCCCTACGTTATCCCAAAAATACTGTAGTCATCCCATATCATCTCCAACTTCCAAACATCACCCACGTGACTATAAACTCCCGAGACACCCCTTCTCTTCTAACAACCTTTTCAATCTCCTCCCACACTATAATCACACGTGATTATTGTCTATACTGTATGGGGTGACATTTCGCCCCAATCGCAGCCGCACAACGCAAGCGTGAAAATACTTTTACAATCTAATAAACTCATCCATTTTACTCCTACAGTATTCCAGGGTGACTTGAAAGAGTGAAAAGGAGAGCGGTTTGAGTTGGGAAGTTTTGAGATGGGCGTGTGAAGTGCGAATGGTGAATTTGGTTTATGTTAGATTGACCGGGCGTGAGAGTGGGAGGAGATTGAAGAGGTCGCTAGATGTTGCGAGTGTGTTAGTGTGATAGAGGGGATACTTGTAAGTATGAGAATGAGAGAGGTTTGAGTTGGGAAGTTTCAAGAGGGGAGAGTGCGGTGTGATTGGTGGTTTTGGTTTATTTCAGATTGACATCATGAGAGAGTGGGAGGAGATAGGAAATGTTGTTAGATGAGAAGGGGTGACTCTAGAGTTTATAGACTCGAGTCTATCACAAAGATAAATTGAGACGAAAGTCTAACTTTACGACTTTCGGTATCCACAAAGGGCATTTACGAGTAGTAAAGTTGGACTTTTGTCTCACTTTAACTTAAGTTTTGGGCTCAGTTAGACTTCAGACCAAAACTTAAGTTAAACTGAGACAAAGGTCTAACTTTACTACAAGTAAATGCCCATTGCAAATACTGAAAGTCGTAAAGTTAGTCTTTTGTCTCAGTTTACCTTTGTGAAGCGGGCCCAGAGTATTTGCATTGAGCAAATTGTGTAATGGTCCATTGGACAGAGTAAAGTTGTCAAATGCTGTCTGTGATTTTCTGAAGTCCTATAAATCCTCTCTCAATCCATCTTGCCTTCCTAGGGCAGACATGTCCCAACTGTGCCTGCAGCTGGACGCTCTGGAGAAACGTCTCAACCAGATCTCATCGGATGACAGATCACAGAGAGGCAGGTTGGATGTGCTAATGGGAGAGGTCCGAAAACTCAACGCGTCTGTGTCCAACCTGAAGAAGCAGCTGGAGGCCATCCTGGCTTCTGGATTTAATGGTATGAGAGAATTTAAAGGGCAGTGGAGTCATGTACGCTGGCAGGTAGAATGGCACCTGCAAAAAGTTGTCCTTGAAGGTTTGTTATGGAAACAGTTTCCTACCCACATTTCTTCTTGGTCCCTGAGCTCTCACCATCACTCACAAACATCTTGCTTTAGCTTACAGTGAAGACGCTTGTCGATTCTAAAGCTCTAACCTTAGTTCAGATCTTCCAACACAGCCATCATGCACCCTTGAGAAGCAGAATTAGGATTCAAAATGATCATCCTTGCTACCTCCAATCTCTCTCTCTTTCTCTGTCTCTGTCTCTCTCACTTACTCACAAAGAACAAAAGGGGTGTGGATACGTGTGTGTGCGTGCATGTGTGTGTGTCTGTCTGTCAGTCCGTCTCTTTTCAATTGTAAAATAATATGTGAAGTAGTTACTCAGGGGCATATTAACAAGGAACAGGGAAAATTAACTCTAAGGGCGCTTAGCGTTCATTTTTTTAACGCCCGCTATCCATGGATAATATCGCCTGGCTATCACGTTATTAACAACGCTAACCGCCTAGGCGGTAAAAATTCCAGCGATAGCGGCATTTTGGGAGGTTATCGCTGGTAATGCAGCGATAAAACTACAAGGATAGGGATAACCTTGTTCATAGCCCATGGGGGACTCAGCCATGTAATCCACCTCCCATTGGATTACATGTCTAAGTCTGAAAATTAGCAGACGTAGAAAAGCAGCGTTAACCGTGGTTAGCGCTGCTTTTGTTGTCTCTAACAGGGTTAGCGTGAAGCTTGATAATAGGAGAAATGTCGCATAGTGACATTTCTCCTATTATGCATCTCATTAGAGATGCAAAGGGAAGCTTAGTGAAAAAGGGTGCTAACATGCGAATTTTGCTTGTAAGCACCCTGTTGTTGATAGGGCAATATTTTTATCTCCGCTTCTTTGGCTTTTAAAGCCAAAAACCGGAGATAAAGCCCTTGTTAATATGCCCCTCAGTTTCTAAACAGACACAAACCTTGCTTGGTTCTGGTCCACGAGATGAGTCCTAAATGCCTCCCAGTAAAACTGGTCCTGCGTTTGTCTAGTTATCTTGGTTCTGCGCACCGACAGCTATTCCAAGCGGGTTAAGATAGAGAACAGCTTGTCAGCTGATGTGTCATTACTGTGTGAATACGTGATGTGGCCACAACTGAGATTCTCACATAATACTGAGGTTTCGGTCCTCCAGTTCTTCTAGGGTCCACTCCATCCAATTCTGATGCATGTCTAGAAGATGAACATGATTGGATCTGCAACACTTTTACAATAAATTTGACCAAGGAGATATTTAAATAGCCCTTTATCTTAGGAGGTGTTTGGCTCCATTGAATGGGGCTCCCTATTTAGGGCCCAATATTATGCTGCATGTTGTTCCCGCACCTAAAGGTACTGGGAGTGTGAACAGCAGACCTGATTTTACTGGTTGCATTTCTTCACTGGCAAAATCACCTCATACTCTGAGGAAGGGGCTGTGGGCACAGCCTGACCCCCACCTAACCCCTATCTTCTAACACATGGGAGCATGGAACCCTCCTCATCAGCCCTGGAGCCTGTCCTGCCTGTCCACACCCCACTCTCATTTCCCACCTGCTGAGGGAAGTGGTAAATGGAAGTGAAAAGGACCATGCAGAGGGTACCTGGCACTCCTGGGACTAAAACTCATAATTGCACTGCACAGGGGTGCAACACCTGGCTGGAACCAGTGATTCCAGCCCTGATAATTGCAGGACCCATGCAACTTGTAATCGGGTCCTTATAGTTCTTCAGGACACAGAGTTTGAAGATGTGTGTTCTTTCCTTGCTTAGCCTCCTTCATTCTGTCCTACTGTGGGTAAACATCGTTTACCACGAAGTTTTTACAACGCAGTACCTTTAGCACGCATCCCTTACAACGCAAGTCGTTACCACGACTTACGCTGGAGGGCGCTAAAGGATTAAAAATAGTAAATTTACTATCCCAACACCTTCCCTAGGGTCCACGGGGACTGGTGTTAGAATAGTAAATTATACTATTCGAAATCCGCGCCCCCAACGCAAGTCGTGGTAACGACTTGCGTTGTAAGGGATGCGTGGTAAAGGGATGCGTTGTGACGGTACGCGTTGTACCGTCTTACATCCCCTACTGTGGTGGGTAAGCAGAATATGAGCCAGCGTTGACCCCATCTACGATAGTATTTGTCACAGCAGTAGAATCGCTAGCATGCTGCGTTAGATTAACCTTCTCGATCAAGAGTTTTGTTGGTGGGATCCTGCTTAAAACTGAATATCCTTAGATGCAGACATGCTGGTGACATAATCATGATCCTGTAGTATCCCTACTTCACAATACCCAGAAACCTTCTTATATTCCAGGTGCATTCTGGGTTTAATATTAACCTTGTCCAAATCCACCCTGTTCCATCACAGGACGGGTATGAATGTTCTCTTGCACAATTAATGCTCCACGTGAATACCTAGGCATAAAAAATGGCAAGGGTCAGGGTCAACTTTTGTATGAGGGCCTCATCACAGTCGGTAAAAGGATCACGGAAGATGCTGCATGTGGGGAAAAAAAGCAAAAACAACAGTTGGTGGACAGAATGCAGAAAAATTTCATACATTCACCCCAGTACAGAGATCTGGGCCTAAATCCATTGTTTTTTTTGCTCACCATGCCATTCCAGTTTGGACCCAGCCATATGCAAATCAGTCTTGACCCTGCGCCCAATGGGAACAGTCCAGCCCGAACTGTCAAGCCAGGTCCTCTCTGGACTGTAAACAAGCATCCAAGGACCGGTTTTGGGCTTTCAGCCCTCATCAGCCAGGATAGCTTGATTCCAGTGGCATGGAGTGCACGGGGCCCACGTCTCAGCATACCCGTCCCACTCGGGGTAAAACCCCGAAACCGGTCCCAGGATGCTTGTTTCTGGTCCAGGGAGGACCTGGCTTTGCAGTTCGGGCTGGACTGCTCCCATAAGGCACAGGGTTAAGACTGATTTGCATATGGCCAGGTCTAAACTGGGGTGGCATGGTGAGCAAAATAATGATGTATTTACCCAGGTCTCTTGACTGGGGGTGAGTGTTTTGATTTGTTCTGCATTCCGTCCATCAATTGTGTGTCTTTTGCATGTGGGGAAAGCAGCTCTTGTCCCTTTTTTAAAGCGGCAGTTCGACTCAAGATGATTTTCTTTATGCATTTTTCTTACATCTTACAAGAGAAAGTAGACGTGTAACTTCAGAAAGTTACTTCTGAGGAAATATCTGCCCAACTTGTTAGTAAATCCAATGAAGCGAGCATGGTGGTGCCCTGTCTGGGGGCCAGGACCTCAGCAGCTCCCTTGCAGGCCCAATGACTGGGCCTACTGCCCTCTGGAGGAACGCTAAGTCTGACGCGAGAGGTTGACCATCAGTGACCAAACCTGTTTTAATTTCCTTCCTGGGGTATGGGTGTCGGATCCTTGCCACACCTGCCATCCGTGTAATTAAAGCTTGGGTTATAGCATTGAAAATGGTGGAATGGAACGGCACGGTCATGGTGGTCAGTACTCTGTGGGAGGACGCTTGCCTGGTGAGTTAGAAGGTCTGGACAGCGGGCAGAAGAACCAGGATATCATTAGCATCTCAAACTGGGTATTGTGGTGGAGGTACCAGGCTGAAGCCCTGCACTGAACTCCAACAGAATTTGCCTTGGCCCAGTCTAAGCTTTATTTCTATTTGAGCGTCCAACACGCCCACTTAGTTACAACGTGAAATGGAAAGACATAGTGGACCGCTGCCCAGTGGAGGCCAGAATGGAGGCATTCTGATGTGTCGTCATCTCCAGAATATGTTGAACTATTTTATATGATTCCCTTTGAGACTTGAGGACAGATCGATGAGCCTGGTTGAGGATAAAAATCAGGGGGCGATGCTCTCATGATCTTAAGGGGGGGTTGCTAGTATCCAGTCCAGTTTGAGGCTTAGGCTCCCCAAGATTCCACACGCCGGCTACTCCTAGAGGTGCAGCGTGTCCCCACAGAATGGATAGGAGAACACGCGGCCAGGCTCGGGAGGGTACTTTCTAATCATACTTTTTTTTTTAAGGCATTGTACACATAACTTGCAATGATTGCACCAGTAGAGGTAACTTTGACTCCCCCCACGGATGCTTTAGACCTCAGGGGTGAGATTGGCCTGTCGAAATATAAAATGGTCGTATGAGGATGGGTCTGAATCTGCCTCAACGAGATATAGTCCAGGATTAGGGTAGAGTCAGCTGCCTGCTCTAGAAACATGGAAAAGAGAGATGATTGGGTGTAAGACCAAATAAACGTCAGTCTATGAGGGACGCAGGTGCCTGTAGAAATGGAAAACAATCTGGGTACCACGAAGAGATGCATGATTTGTGTGATGAAGAATGGAGTATTGGTGTGCTGCTGCTGACACGTCTGACCCTTTGCATGAAGAGATTCATACACGCAATGCACCACAACTGATGTCATTCTGGCATGCTAATGTCCATTCGCCCCCTGGGGGTCCTTCACTTGAGACCTTTGCTCCCATTGATGCCAGTATTGTAAACAATCCACATGCCATGTTTGGTTGTTATTAAAAACCAAGATAGTATGTTACAAGACACATTTCCATTCATTCTCAGTGGAAGAACCTGCCTATCACAATTTAATCTTATTATTTTATTTAAAAATTAAGTGTCACTCTCCTTCTTATATCTTTTATTTAGGTATGGTGTTTTCTTTCACAACTTTATAGAAAGAGAACTTGATTAACTTCAGCTTTTTTACTGAGGGGGCCAAGGATCCCCACTGAACTTACAGCAGTGCACGGTACTGTCCATACACACACGACATACTATGCACACGCTCTCTTCCCCTCTGTTCTGTATTGGTTTCTGGGCGAGAGAGTCGGGGTGACATGAAGTGGGTCACCTCCTGCCTCCACTGACACTGGCTCATCTCTTCCTCTTCCCACTCAGAGTCCTGCAGCAGCATCCTCAAGTCCTACCTCGAGTCCAACGCAGCCTGGAAGCTGGCCAACGACTCCGTCCTGGGTCCCAATAGCCCGGTCGGTCAGTCCGAGAGAACGCGTCTGGAGACCGAGCAGGTCCTGAAGGAGAAGCAGGACGCCTTCAAGAGGACCTCAGCCGCACAGCGGAGGGCCCTCAAGGAGCTGCAGAAGAAGACCCAAGGGCTGAATGTCTTCTCCATCAATGAGAAGGTGAGATGGAGCAGAGGGCGGCTTGTATGCCAGGAAAGCAAAAGTGAATAACTCAGGGGGGAAGATGGCTTCCAGTGGTGTGTGCAGCTGGTGGCTTGAGTGAGTGTTGTTACTGAAGTTATGGCTCACTGAAGATGCCAGTGTCAGAACAGTGGAATAGCATGCCTTGAGCTTGTCAAGGGAGCTGGTCTCTGAGGTGACTTACTGCAATCATGAACCTGAGTCATGCAGTGGAAGATGAAAGAGCAGTGCATGTTATGAATGAGCAGTGCACTTGATGAAAGAGCACTGCATTCGATGAAAGAGCACTGCACTCAATGAAAGAGAAGTGCACCTGATGCAAGAGCAGTGTAGTCGATGAATGAGCACTACACTTGATGAAAAGAAGTACACTTGCAAGAGAAGTGCACTTGATGAAAGAACAGTGTACTCGAAAGAACACTGCACTTGAAGAAAATCAGTAAACTAAAATGAGAAGTGCACTTGATGAAACAGAAGTGTACTTATTGGAAGAGCAGTGACGCGATGAAAGGGCAGTGCATGCGTTGAAAGAGCAGTGCTCCCGAATGATGTTTGTAAAGCACGACCTTTATTACATGAGACATCAGAATGCTATGACCTTTATACCATGAGTCATCGCGTTACAGAATGCTATAACCTTTATTAGAACATTGGAATGTTGGGAGCTCCATTGAGAACAATGGAGTGCTCCTGCCTTATAATGGCTGGTATAAGCCTGGAGCTCCAACATTCCAATGTTTCTTTGTTCACAGCTCTGGCTGTGAACAAAGGCTTCAGGGAGCCTGAGGGGATTCCAATCCCCTCGCGCTCCCAAAAGGCTTTGTTTTTTTTGTTAGCACATTCTGTCCTCTAGTGACAGAATGTTCTAATAGCCTTATAGCCCTTCGTAGTCGGGCTATACTGCTATTAAAGTCCCTCTCCCTTGTTAAAGGCCCTCGCCTTCGGCTCGGGGCCTTTAACGCTGGAGAGGGCCTTTAATAGCCGGTATAGCCCTCTACGGCGGGCTATAAGGCTATATTACTTAAGACAGCAGGGTACAGAATACTATGACCTTTATTACATGAGATTTCAGAGTACAGAATGCTCTAATCTATATTACACAAGACGTCAGGGTAAGGAATGCTATGACATGTATTACATGAGATGTCGGAGTACAGAATGCTATGACCTTTATTACATGAGACGTGAGAGTACAGAATGCTCTAACCTATATTACACAAGACGTCAGGGTAAGGAATGCTATGGCCTTTATTACATGAGACATCAGAGTGCAGATGCCATGCACTATATTACACGAGACATCAGGGACAGAATGTTATGACCTGAATTATATGAGGCGTCAGAGTACTGAATGGGCCTTTATTACATGCGACGTCAGAGTACTGAATGCTCTGACATTTATCACATGAGACTTCAGAGTACAGAATGCTATGGCCTATATTATGTGAGACATCAGAGTACTGAATGTTATGTTATTTATTATATGAGACATCAGAGTACTGAATGCTGTGGCCTTTATTGCATGAGACTTCAAAGTACAGCATGCTATGGCCTTTATTATGTGAGACGTCAGAGTACTGAATGCTCTGACCTGTATTACCTGAGACGTCAGAGTACTGAATGCTATGGTATTTATTATATGAGACATCAGAGTACTGAATGATCTGAACGTTATTGCATGAGACTTCAAAGTACAGCATGCTATGGCCTTTATTATGTGAGACGTCAGATTACTGAATGCCCTGAAATATATTATATGAGACGCCAGAGTACTGAATGCTCTGACCTTTAATACATGAGACATCAGAATACAGAATGTCGGGTGATGGTCAAAGGTTCTTCTGACCTGCTGTCCCCCACATACCTTGAGTTCAGTGTTTTTCTTCTTTACATCTGGACCAGTCTATACTTACAACAGTTGCTTCTATGTTGACCTCAGTTTTCCGTGTATTTGACATTTCATGCCAACCATGTTCCTCCTCTGAAGGTGGAGATTCTTATGTACTGACCACTTGGGCATGGAGCTGTCTGAGCGGTGTCACTTCCTCCCTAGTGAACTGCTGAGTAAAACCCGCAACGTAGATCTCAAAACACGGGGATGCACAGAACCACCCTCCAACTGGTGAGACAGTGAAATGGACACCAACGTGTGTATGTAGAGGACAAAGGGAATAAGGAGTGTTCCTTAACTGTCAGACCACCTACATTCCGAGCAGTCTTCCTGACCCTACTACAACCTTCCTGGTCACCTTGGGCTCTGCTCCTACTTAAGGCCAAGAGTAGTCTAACCTTGTAGAAAAGCACTCAGAACATTAAGATTTGGTTCTGCCTTCCACCATTGAAGATGTGGTCTCCACCTCTGAGGACTCTAGTCCAGGTGAGTCCTGACCATGAATGGTCGTGGAAGGACATGTTGATCAAAGCTCTCCGCGTGCACCCCTGGGTACCTCTGACTCTTCAAACTCTCCTGTCGCAGATGGGAGTAAACCTTGAGAACATTAGTAAAGGGAGCTGCAACTTCATCGAACGGTGAGGTGGCATCTTGTTGAGGAAGCCAGACAACCAGCCAGGAGAATGAGATGTGCCTGGTGTGGCGATAAGCGATTAGTTTATTTTTATGTTTAATTCTGGTGCTTTTTGCTTGTGATTTGCCTCTAGATCTGTGGCGCCCCCGGGGACCAGAGCTGCGACACTGCACCCTGCGGTGGAGCCAACTGCAGGGATGACTTTGGAAAGCGCAAATGTGGTGGAGACAACTGCCAGGGCGCCCTGCCGGTCTCCATGAAGGCGTTGGAGAGAAGCCAGAACCTCTCGCGAGAGCTGGAGAGCACGGCGACTGAGCTGTCCGACATGGCGCAGCGGGTAGGTGACGGATATCCACACTGAGGGAGGGAGGAGAGGGAATGAGCAGAAGGGAGGGAGTGATGCAGAGGTGAAGGTGACACTTGGAATGGAATTGAATGGAAAGGTATTTGTAAAGCGCATGGCTACCATAAGGCCTCCCAGCGCTGAGGAACTGAACTGTAGTTACACACTTTAGCTGGATGGAAATAGCAGTGTTTTTATCCGCTTACGAAAGACCAGGTGGTTTTCTTCCAGAAGAATCTGATCCGGAGGAGTGTTCCACCTTCTGGAGGCAACATATGAGAATCGCTGTCCTCCACTTCTGGACTTGCGGATTCTCGGAATGGTCGCCAGGGCGTTTGTTTCCAGATCGTAATGCTCTATTAGGATAAGGGACAATGATTGACTGAAGTATTTCCGGACATTTTGAGGTCATGATCTTGTGGGTGACACAGAGGGCCTTGAATTGTATCCTCTCTGCTACGGGCAGCCAGTGAAGTGAGGCTACAGCTCCTTGGACTGATTCTCTGCGGGGGATGCCCAGGAGCAGTCTAGCTGCACAGTTCTGCACTGCCTGAAGTTTCATTATTGTGGGTTTTGGTGATCCAATATAAAGAGCATTGGCATAGTCCATGCGGGAGAGAATCAACGCTTGGACTACTAGTTTTTTTGTCTCCCTGGATAAGATTGGAAAAACTTTCCTCATCATCTTTAGTAGTCCAAAGCAGCAACCTGCCACTTTCTTGTTATCCAGCCTAAATATGAAAGTCCATGCACAGAAAGTGCATCAGACTCCCATTCACATCACAGGTGCAGTGTGTGTACTCACCCCTTTAAGCCAACAGCTTGGAAGAGTTGATGGAGGCACCAGACTTGTCTTTGTGGGAGTATGGGCTTCAGATGTGACAATCCTGGTACACCCCCTGTGCACATTTGGCACCCCTATTTTGAAACCCTGGCTGAAATATCATCTTTACTTGGGGGCTCCACAATGTTTGAGACTTTATTTTAAAACTTTAATTGAAAATGGGTTTTGTTACCCCAACACTGGTCTGACTGTCAAAAATGACTGGGACACAAGCGGGGACGGCGCTTCAAGGGGGTGTTTGAGGTTGGACTCCCCACAAATAAATGCATTCTTGGCTTAGTAGTTAGATCTGGGGGACTTGAATCGGGACTTCTATCTCTGTCACCGATTTTCTCGCTTTGAGCCAAGACTAAAAAACAAAATGGTTACCATTCATGTAAACGGGAAAGGGAGAGAAAGAGAGAGAGAGAGAGAGAAATAGCTCTCTGCTGGCTGAATTTTTAAAATGTGAAACCAGATAACTTAGAATCAGTACCGGCTTCCCTTTCTTGTCCAAATTGTGTGATCCTTGTCAGATATTTTATTTCACAGAACCTCCTTTTTATTTATTATCACATATGAGCACACTTTTAAATACTTGAGTTCAAAATGTGTGCTGTGGAAGCACTTCTTACTTTTCACTGAATAGATTGTAATGTTGCTCCATCAATAATAAGAACCTAGGCCACGTTTAGGGTTTACATCACCACTGACTTGCCTCTTAGTTCACTAACGTCATTGTCACTGAGGTGAGCCATGACTATTTCTAAAAACAATCACTTTTAATAAAGGTCTGCAGTGATATAATTTGATATACTATTGTGAAACGCTTCCACATTTCAAATAAATACACTTTTTTCTTAATTTTGACCAGACTATCATATTTTTACAATATGTATGTTTCATACTTGCCAAATGTTTTAATAGCTTTACTCGTGCACGGCCTGTTAGAGCCAAGCCAGGCCATTGGCTCAGCACTGGACACACCCTTCTAATTTGCCCTTGCACCCTCTTATGTTTTCAATTCGGTCTTAGTACATGGGGCCATAAGTCACTTGACAAAATGATTTGTAAAAGGCGAGGACTAGAAACAGGGAGCCCTGCCTACGTGCAATGATTTCATAACTCTACCGTCAATGCTTCTAGTAGCAGAGACGAAGGTGAGTGCGTGTAGTGAAAATACATTCGAAATAAGTGAACCCAGGGCAGGGACTCCAGGCCATTGTGTTGTAGGTGACTGTAGTGATGAGCTCCCAGGGAGAACTACCAGGCTCAATGGGCAGGAGGGTAGCTTCATCAGGGGCGTTTAGGTTGCGAATTTCCTCTTCTCCAGCATTGGATCTTTCATAAATCCACATGCTTGAATCCTTCCCCGCCTGTCGCAGACTAGGAACCCCCAGTAACATCCTAAACAGCAGTACACTTAAAAGTATTCCTTTACCTTGACATTCATTATAACTTTATCCAACCTATCCACATCATTATAATGATCTAAACTCCAGCCAATCGGAATCTACCACATGTTGAGTTGTGAGGAACCCTATCTGACAGCTGTACGGAGAGAGGAAAGCAGTTTATAAAATGGCTGAGGTAGCGCTTAAAAAATCTTCATTTAAAACATGTAAATCTTGTGGAAAAGAGAAGATTTATGTGGAGGAGCCATTATGCTGTAGTTGACCTTAGTCATGAGATCTCAGGGAGAACTACCAGAACCCGGCGGAACGGGCACCAGTGTAGCTTTATCAGGGGTATTTAGGGTGTGAATCCCCTCTTATGCATTCTTAATTTTGTAGTTTGGTCTGGGGGCCGTGCGTCGGGTCTGCTATATCTATGTCAGTTTTCTTGTTGTTCTCATTTCACTAAGTGGTTTTAACTTGTTCATTTTTGGATCGTGATCTTAAATGAATGAATGTTGAGATCTGTAAAGCGCACGGCTGCTCCGAGAAGCGCCCCGGCGCTAGAGGGGCAAAAAAAATTAAAGTACGCACCAAGGAACACACACCTTACTGGCACACTGGGCAGAGCCAGGATTTCAGTTTCCAGAAATACATAGAGTGTCTGGTTTAAAAAAAGTAGTAAGTCTGCACCTATAGAAGTACTCCTTGAATGGGTGGAAATGTACTACTTTTTGGAATTCACAGGCATTGGCAGTAGTAAGCTGTGCCAGTCTACGTTTCCAGAATACTACTAGCAACCAGACACCCGAAACGTGATAAGATGAATGCTTGCAAATAGTTTACTCAGTGGAAATTGCCCGGGGTACCATTCCAATCCATTGTTTTTCGCTCACTGTGCCACCCTAGACAGAGGACCACCGAATTCAAAGCAATACTGACCCTGTTCCTCATGGAAACAGTCCACTCCAAACCTTGGTCATCTCTCTCCTGCAGCCCACTGCTTTTTTTTGTTGGGGAATTTTAGATTTCCCCCCCCAACCCCTCCAATGCCCCCACCCCAAGCTAAGCTAGGCTTCTGGACACAAGGACCACTAGCCTTTACCAGCACATCACCCAGTCGTGACCGCAGCCAGGTAACCTCCTGTTTCCCCACCAAGGCTCGACCGCTCCCTGAGATGTCGCTAGGACGGGGACAAAAGCCTTCTCCCCTTGTAAGTACGTTCCGTAGATCCTCAACGTCACCTCCTTGTGTTTTTATCTCCTCAGTAGCACTTCAAAGCAACTGGAAACTCGGACTGAGAGCTTTACGTGAACTTGAGGACTCTCATTACAAGTGTATTGGTAATTGGGAGGTGGTAATTTCACGTCCAAACTAATAGTGGGATGTAGAGTTATCTTTCTGTCCGAGATATCCCCAACTAATATGAGAATTTCCAGAAAAATCAGCGTTGGCACACCGGCTTGTGCATGAAAATAAATGTTTTCCTGTATGTATTTATCTGTAAAAATCAGTAAAAACAGAAAACAGGGAGCACAATCATAATGAGTGAGTGATTCTAGACCACACACAGTCGGTGTCCACTTCAACACGAACAAACTGATGTTTATCCACTAGATGGCGTCATTGTACACAGCAAATGAATTTATAGTAACATCTTGCATGGGATGAGGGGATTGACTGAGCCAATCGAAAGACTTAAAATGCTGCAAACAACTATTGCTAATTTGCATTGTAAGTTTATTGAAAGTCTAAAGCAAGGATGGTGGGCCGGCTCGTGAAGAGGGTAGGTTTGTCTGCCTGTACGGGGTTTGATGGGGGTGTCAGGTCACATTGCCCTCAGCCAGATGTGAATATTTTGCAATTACATTTTCCCCTCAGTGTGCGTCCTCACTGAGGGGCATATTAACAAGGGCTTTATCCCCGCTTTTTTGGTTTTAAAAGCCAAAGAAGCAGAGATAAAAATATCGCCCTATCAACAACAGAGTGCTAACATGCAAAATCGCATGTTAGCACCCTTTTTCACTACGCTTCCCTTTGCATCTCTAATGAGATGCAAAGTGGGCGTTCCAGAGCAAAATAATAGGAGAAATGTCGCTAAGCGACATTTCTCCTATTATCAAGCTTCACAATAACGCTGTTAGAGACAAAAAAAGCAGCGCTAACCTCGGTTAACGCTGCTTTTTTACGTCTGCTAATTTTCAGATTTAGCCATGTAATCCAACGGGAGGTGGATTACATGGCTAAGTCCACCATGGGCTATCAACAAGGATGTCCCTATCCTTGTGGTTTTATCGCTGCATTACCAGCGATAACCTCCCAAAATGCTGCTATCGCTGGATTTTTTATCGCCTAGGGGTTAGCGTTGTTAATAACGCCATAACCAGGTGATATTATCCAGCGATAGCGGGGGTTAAAAAAATGAATGCTAAGCGCCCTTAGCGTTAATATTCCCTGTTCCTTGTTAATATGCCCCTGTGTCTGTAATTGTTGGTCAGTGAATTAAAATGCTTAACTCCTTCAATAGAGGTCATTAGTCACTGTTAACTGCCTCGATAGATAGAGGGCAATGGTGTTTTATTCGTTTTTCCTCTCGCTTCTCCCCAGATTCAGGAGATCAAAGGAATAGCCCGAGAGGCGAAGAGCCGGAGCGAGGCCACCCTCACCAATGCCCAGAATGCCAAGCGGCGGATGGAGGACTCCACCCAGAAGCTGCGCGAGTTCATTAAGAAGATCAAAGACTTCCTGATGGGTAGGGGCACTTCTTTGTGACGTTAATAAACAGTAGGATTAGGATAGGATTATTTTACTTTTATTTTATCTACAGTGAACGAGGCTTTGCTCACATCCGCCCTGAAAGTGAACATATGGCCATTTTCTCTTTCCCTTTTCATAAGGTGAATTATTTTGTTAATTGTATTTTATTGTGAATAGCGCCCCATGTCCTTTTAAAGCCCCTGTAGTGGTCATTCGTACACGGATGTATGACGTTACAACGCATACCTTTACATCATGGTACATTACATCGCGATTTTTACAACGCAAGTCGTTGCAACGACTTGCGTTGGAGGGCGCTGGACTTAGGAGTAGTATAATTTACTATTCCAACTCCAGTCTACGTACAGTAGGGAAAGTGTTGGATAGTAAATTATACTATTCCTTGTCCTAGAGCGCCATCCAGCGCAAGTCTTTGTAACGACTTGTGTTGTGAAAACCGCGATGTAATAGCATTGCGATGTAAATCCTGCATTGTAAACGATGTTTCCCTTCGTACACTACAGACCAAAGCACATTAAATAACAATATTTCATGAGTGGTTGCTTTTATGCTCAGCAAACAGTGGTTTAATAAACACATCTTTCACGGGGATGATGGCTTTCCAAAATTATGTTTTACATTTTTCAAAATTGCATCAGTCCCCTGTATTCTGAATTTCCTAACAAGAATGTCTAGTCTCGCCAGTTCACGTGAATGCAAGAGTCTATTTTGCAAATTCAGAATTCAAGGCAGGATATCAGTGGAGCAGGCTGCCCCATCTTGTCTCCCTTGTATGTAAGCTCAGAAAGCAGTAAATGTACTGTATTTCTTTGAAAAGGTTTCCTGTCGCCTATCTTTGTGCTTGACTGGTTCTACTTGCCTTTGCCACTATCAGTTCATCAATCTCTCATGCCTGTGAGGAACATTGTTTATACTGCAAGTTTGTTTATTTTGGTTGGTACTCTTTACCAATAGCATAACTTAAACAGTGCTCAATTTTACACGCATGCCATAGGCTCTGGAAGTAGGGGAGAGTGGGGTGCTTGAAGATCCCCCAAAAAACATGATGAAGTTCAGAAGTCGAATGAGCAATAATGAGGCCATTCCATTTAGTTTTTATTTTGTCAGATGTACTGTGCATTCAAACACAGGGGTCCAGTTTCAACCTGTCTTACCAACACATTCCTGTTTATTCTTTTTAAAGAGAGCTTGGTGTTTACTTTTCTTTCGCCGACTGCAAAGTGAGAGGATTTATGTGACAATCTTGCTGGTGATTGGAAGCGTGAAAGGAAGGGCTGCATGATTTTATTTTTTCCTAGGACACAACAAAATGTAAATGCCTTTAAATGAACTGCACACATATTTCAAAATATATCAGAATCCGGAAAGCACAAACTAAGCACGTTTTTTTGTAATTCTGAAGTAGGACAGAAACAAAGATTTTAATACAATCAAAACAAAACACTAGGTGATTCCGATTTCCATTCACTATCGTTTGTGAGCTGTATAGTTTTATTAGCAAAACTGTATGTCTGTGCAAAAGTAATTTCAATGGAAATGTGTTGTCTGTAATGGCAGTGTGCTCCCAGACCATGCTTTGGCAATACATTTGTGGCTGTGTGCTCCAAAATGTACCACCAGCTTCAAAACTACATCTTTATCACTTTCCTACTGAATACGTTGGCTAGACTTGTTTATTGTGACATGTGGGTTTTTCACAGTCCCTATAACTTCAGTGATGTAACATTAATGGCAGCACCCCACTCTAAAAGTTACTACAGCACTACTGGTGCATGCCAATTACAAAATGTCCATTCATGCAGGAGCCGTTTATTAGAACACATCTTCTCACCAATCGTGTTTCTGAAGGAAGCAGTGTACTGTAATTTAAATAGATTTTTACTCAAATATCTCCCACACACTTCTCAGCTGTTACTTCACTGCTGAATGTTAACACACAAGTGCTGAAAAACACTAGTCTTCATAGATAAAGCATGCATGCTGTGTTATTTGTAATTCACATCTCAGCAACACATTGTAACAGATTTTAATAGGATCGGCTGACCATTCAGAAGGCTTTCCATAAGTATCTAAAACGACACATTGATATAATCCAGAGAAATAAAGGAAGTGTGTGCATGGACAGTGCAAACAACTATTAGAAGAACCACCCAATATGCTCCCTTTATCATCAGCACTTATAGTGCAAGATTCAAAGGGCCGGATTGACAGAACTAATTTACGATAAAATCCTAAACTTATTACTTTTGGTATTCACAGAAGGCATTTAGTAGTCTTAAATTAGAATTTGGTCTTAAATTAGAATTTTGTCCTAAATTAGGATTTTGTCCTAAATTAGGAATTTGCCTTAAATTAGAATTTTGTCTTAAATTAACTTAGGTTTAACTTAAGTTTGTCTTAAATTTAGTTTAAGACAAAATCCTAATTTAAAACAAAATCCTAATTTAAGTCAAAATCCTAATTTAGGACAAAATCCGAATTAATTTATTTTTTATATTTATTTATTTATTGTGACGGTTCTGTATAGCACGAAAAAGACCCTGGCGGGTATCAGAGCGCTTTACAGGGCAAATATAAGAAGACAAGTACATATAAAACACAGAATTATGAGAGTGCAGTACTGATAATTATTAAAAATTTGCATATATCTACAGGAAGGTACAAGTAACAGTTCAAGTGAATTTAGACATGAGGACAAAATCCTAATTTAAGACAAACTCCTAATTTAAGACAAGACTACTAAATGCGTTCTGTGAATACCAAAAGTAGTAAGTTTAGGATTTTGTCATAAGTTAGTTCTGTGAATCGGCCCCATAGTGTTTTAATAGCACTTGCTACTTTAACAGATCCCCTTTCTAAGCGTTCCTAATGTTTCCAGATGCGGGACCTTGGAAATAAGGCGATTATGAGGTATAGGATTCTATTTCATTCCAATTCAATACCCAACGCACTTTCTTTGCACACTTAACTCGCTAAAGGTAGCGATAACAAGCAGAGAAGGCTGGCCCCAGGGTATGATAGAGGTACGGCGACTCAGATACAACATAGCACAGTATTGTCAAATCTGTGTCTCCTCAAGAGACTAGGGGCATAATTTAGAGGGCAGTATGGAATGAAAGCCTCATATTAACTCCACAACTCACATTCCACACCATGTACTTCCTTCCCTACACCCACACCCACTTTACATCCACCCATTCCCTGTCCATCACCCTACTGGCATCAAAGCATCACTCGGCTGAACAACAAGCCCTACTTTTGGCCCCTGGGTTAATGTTTGCGAGTAGTCATGGTATACATCATCACTAACAACTATTGGCAAATCCAGTGGGTCCCAAAGGAGAGACCTATAGGCTTTACCAATGCTTGTTGATTCAGTATTTAATGCAGGTGCCAAAATAATGGGAAAGAAACAAACAGGTAAAATATATACCTGTATTCTGTATTGTGACCACAAGATGGCAGCATTCTCACCATATTTCAATGTTTACATGGGTGCAGTTTCCTGTTCAACAATTATCACCGTGCGTCGCCATCCCTTCCAAGAACTCTTTCTTGGCTTGACCTGTGCTCTCTTCCCTACACCGCCACTCCCCCTGCACACTATTGAGATTCTGTCTCAGCTCACACATTTAACCCCTTCTGCTGAAGTTTTACTGCTATACCCGATCTGCAGCTCTAGGAGGCAGATGCGCTAAAAGAATGGTCGCAAAAAATAGGTGCAATTTGACGACTAGACGAGACTTGAATTTTGCGAGTTGGAAAAGCTTTTCCCACTCGCAAAATGGGTTTAGGAAATCGAAAAAATAATTTTGTAGTCGTGGGTCCGATTTTTCAAATTGCAGGATTTGCGAATGGCAAAATAGCTTTGTGCGTCTAGCCCTAAATGTGATAGTAATGTGTAGTGAGATTTCTACTTAAATTTCGATACTGAGAGCAAAGCAAGGCGCTTCTGACATGTAACATCCAAAACTACACTGGCACAGTGGGCACTTGCACCCACTTGCACTGGCTCCTGGGCACTTCCGTGTTACAAACGGTCCTGCAGAAGCTTGCACGGCCCTTTGTGTAACACCGCATGGCACAGGTGCACATTTCACACCTGCACAATGTCAACAAAGCGGTTTTGTATGACAGCTTTCCCCTTCCGGTAATATGGAAGCATAGAAGAAATAGGTGCAAATGCTCCTTGCACTCCAGGGCATTTGTGTAATTAATACCCAGGCGTTCTGCACTTTCACTATCGCTATCAGCTTCCATGTCTCACCTGTGATCCTCAGCATCTGTCAGTGAATCACAGCTGTGTGTGTTCTACCCCTCATCCCACCACGACTTCTAAATGGCACAACCTTTCTCCACCACCCAACCATGACTGACACCTAGCGTGTGCCCATCACATGTAGCCGCTGGCTCTGGTGCATCTCAGGAGCTGTATCACGCACCATAAATGCTACCATGGGTCTTGGGCATCACCGAGCATTCTATACATTTGTGTTCTGCCCAGCAACCCATAGCAGTACAATACATTAACTCTTCTAGCCATCTTCCATATGCTTTTATACATCATTTATACCACCCATCTCTTGCCACCACTCAGACCATGTGTTCTCCATACCGGTGCTTAACTTGCAAAAAAATAAGTGTCAGGGCCCAAGGTATTTCTCCTGGGGCAACTGCAGTTGGTGCAACCCACATGCCACTTCAAACATCATGTTTAAGTCCAAGTTTTATATTTTTTTAAAGATGAATTAAACAATTAAATGCTCCACTAATAAACTTTGTTTATAAATTACATACACAGCGCCACCATGTGGTGGATTCTCATTAGTAGGTACCTGTGTATACAAATAACTGCTAGTGCCGAGCACCAGAAAACACTGGCACAAATTAAGCACTGGTCCATACGTATTCTTGCATGGCACCCTCTAACGCTCCTCTCTCTCGTGTCTTGTTCTCCTGCAGAGGAAGGCGCGGATCCGGAAAGCATTGAGCTTGTTGCGCGGCAGGTCTTGAACATCCAGCTACCAGCCAGTCCTGCCGACATCACCAAGCTCGTGAAGGAGATCAAAGACAGCATCAGCAACCTCAGCGAAGTGGACAAGATCCTCAACAGCACCTCCGAGGGCTTGGCCGTCGCCAAGGACCTGCTCAACCAGGCCGTGGCCGCCAAGTAAGTGAATAGGCTGGCCTATCAACTCGCACAGCGCTGCTGTGTGACGCATGGTTTCTTTGCTCATCACGCGGTGACCCGGTGAGAACCACTCTCAGACGGTGGTCTGGAAACCCTTGCCCAGGACTAGATTCCAGCTCAGGCGCGTACGTTCTGCAGTGTCGGGCTCCAATTAAAGCCCCCCAGGGCGTGAGGTTGCTCCAGATGATGCTGTTCTTGCTGTAGATGAGGGTAGGTGTGAGTGACTTTATGGCAAGGTCAGGTGGTCCAAAGTCCCACTCTCCTTGGCTCCGCCCCACTCCATGTCTCCGCCCCACTCCATGTCTCCGCCCCACTCCATGTCTCCGCCCCCACTCCATGCCTCCGCCCCCACTCCATGTGCCCGCCTCTTCTACCTGCTCGATCACATGGTGAAAATTATTCTAAGGTCGACAGGTATGAAACAGATACATTTGTACTCACTGAGAAGATGCAGTTTTGAGGTCAGAGACCTCCATGACCTGTGACCCTCTGTCCTCCTGGGCAGGGGCGTAGAGTGTGGTGGCAGGCAGCCTGCATTTTCTGAATGGTGGACACACAAGCCAGTAATTCTAAGTGGATCCCGTTGCTCACTGTACCATAAGCAGTCAAATTATGCCTCACTAGTAAGGCCATTAATGCTAAAATTAGCCGTTACGGTTAGACTGTCCCAGTTGGGACATGGTCAGGCCATAATTGCATATGGTTGTTGTGTAATATTCCTGAAATTATGCCATTACACATCTTATCATAATTACCTGCCGTTCACACTAAAAAAAGTTTACTGCAAGTGCGTGATAATAACGCGCACAGCAAGGACGCGAGTGAATGTTGCTCGCATCACCTGTTTATTGCGCTCACTATTTTTTTACCTCAAAATGGATCCTGGCCTCAAAAATTTAGTCCAAGACACATTTTACTATAAAATATAGGGCTTAGTGACAGATTTGCATTTCACATACTTATGCAAATTTTCATGTCATTTTCTTGAAATTTCATCTAAATACATTAAAGTAATTACTGGAATTTTGCACAACCCTAAGAAAAAACCTGGGGATAGTTCAACCTTTAATTAAAGTTGTCCAGAAAGTTCCTGCGACTTGTACAATCCATTAATCAAACTGAATTGACAAGAACCTTAGTCATAGGTTGATTGGACGACTACAAGTCAGGGCTTCCAAAAAAAATAGTTTACAAAGACTGAAAATTGAAAGATCCGAACTCTCTAGAGAAAGGACCGTGCAAACCCATCCTTCAAAGACCTCCACTGGTCTCAGTAGAATCCGTAAATGAATTCAAAATCCTGAGCACCGTCCAATAGTCTCCTTCCTTCAGATCCTAGCACCCTATCACAGGCCAGCACGGAAGGATGATTGACCAATCAGCACCTTCTTCAACAAAAAAGATGCAAATGACAAAGATGGCTGCAGGTCATTGGCTGTCCCTGAACTCTGGACTGCGGTGGACCTCAGCCCGAGAGATGCGGCTGATCATCTCTTCTTGAAAACGTTCCTGAAGTCTGAACACTTTTAATGGGTATTCATCTGATCTGGGTTAACATATTATGTATTCTAGCCCAGAGCTCTGTGTTTTAACTATGTGAAAAGAGTGTCACAAAATCTGTCTGTTTAGTACAGAAAGACACACAGCAAAGAACACAATTGCAGCTGCTTCAGAACAACATAACCAGAGGCGGCTCCTCAATTAGGGCGGAGGAGCGTCGCCCTACTGCTGAGAGCCAGCAGGTGCAAACATGAAAAATAAAATGATAATAAAACAATGTTATTATTATTTTATTTTTTCTCACAGAGCTGAGTCTTGGGGGCGGGGCCATCATGACAACATCAGCAAGCATGGAGGAGGAGAGGTGGTACTGCAAGTGCACATTTTGGTTTGGTCTGTGGGTATTGGGCCATGCTCCATTGTCACTAAGGACGCATGTGAAACGTGGCTTAACCCACAAGACCTAAACAAAGGAACTTGGGGGCATATTTACAAGTCCCTATCGCCACAGGAACGTCACTTTTCAGGACATTATAGTGGCGACAGGAGCTTCGCCTTATTTAGAAAGCAGCTTAACGTAGCCTTGTGAATAAGGAACTCTGTCACACTAAAATTTGTGTGAATAGGGCGGGCAATGGGTGTTGCAGTAGGTGTTCCGTTGATTTTGACGCTGCCCCCTATTCACAAGGGTGGCGTAAATATGAGGCAGCGCCAAAATTAAGACCAGGGAAAACCTGGTCCTAACATAGTGAAAAGAAGATAAATGCTTTATTTCACCTCGTTTTTGCTATTTCTATGTACGCTGCATTGTGCAGCGCACAGAGAAACAGCAAAACGCCATGCCTGATTGTTTATGTGCAGGAAGGCTTCCCATCCTGCACATAAACAATCATTAAAAAATGACATTTTGCAACTTCTATATGTGCTGCACCATGCAGCACACATAGACGTTTCAAATCACCATTAGTTATTGCTTATGTGCAGGAAGAGACACCTTCCTGCACATAAACAAGCATTGCCAATGCAGGCACCCTTGCATTTTATGCTTAACGCTACGCTCTGCCATTCCATTATAAATATGCCCCTTAATTTTTGTTTGATATCTTGTTTTCTTATGCCTGACATGACCCACAACCAGCAGCACAGATTCAGAGCTCAGCTTGAGGGGAAGATGTGTGTTATCAAAGAGCCGTGATCTGCACTAACATACTTTTCGCCCAGCCATGTAACACCTGAGTTTATCTGACTCTGCCCTCCCCTGTATGATTGAGGGTGTGAGTATTTTCTGTAAATAAAACCTGTATTTTCTCTTATAGGGACAACGCGACAGCTGTGGAAGGAAGTATCTCGGAGACCCAGAAAAGCCTGGAAGTAGCCAAAAATAAAACAACAACAGCAGAGAAAGCCCTGAAGAAGGCCAAACAAAGTATCAAGAGTGTTGAAACCAGTATAAAAGAGGTAGGACGGGCCAGCTTCCCCGTGCACATACCCGTGCAGATCCGTAGCGTGAAACATTATAGTCAGGAGGTGGTGCAGCTAGGAATTTGTTCATGAGAGCCAGTGTGCCTGGCAGCTGGACACTCTCCGAATAAAATTGTGTAACATAACACCATGCATAATGGTGCGGTCACCAGAGATTTGAAGGTTTTATCGCCAACTGAAATTGTCTGTTCAGGAAAACTCTTTCACGAGTTTATTAAATTCTACACATTTTCTCTTAAAATCATTAACACAATGGTTTCTTATTCAGACAGACCTCTGTAGTAAAATATCTTGTAAAAGTTTTTTTAACTAAACTTTTTTCATAAAAAGACAATTTGTACATGGGCGGCATCCTGCATGTTTGGTGTGTTCACAAATTAGACATTAGACAACCTTAGGCATGGGACTGACCTGGAAGTTCAAGTGCTCCACTGACCATTAGCCCTGCATATGTAGTCGGAGACACATCCAACATGTCTTCATGCTTTGACAACCTGCTGGTAGGTGGGGAGGAGTGGGGTCCTAATAGTGTCAGCGGGCCCTAGGCCCTCCAATCACATGGCTGCACAGAGCTTGCATAAAAGCACATCCCTGCAATATGTAGCATTTCATTTTTACTCTTATAATGAGATAGAATGGAAGAGGAGACAGCAATGCACGTGTAGTGCGTGTATGGTGATCTCTGATGAGTACAGAAACATGACATGCACATTGCCATATGATGACTATGACAGTGCACATACAATGCATGCATGTTGCCATAGTGGAGAAAAACAAAGGGGGTTGATTTGCGCCTCACCCTTTCCCAACCCCGTCCCCAGTCTCTTCAGGCGCAGGGGTAAGGACTTGGGCAAGCATATTTATCATTTGCCCCTTCCACACCCGTAGGCCCACCCCAAAGTCTGCAACTCCTGGCCTCATCAGGTTATGTATTCATGGGTGTCCTTGTGATTTTGGTTGCGCACAATTTGTGACTTTGAAGAGCGGACACAATTTTTGGGGAGTAGCCTTTTGTGTATCTTCAGAACTGAGTAAGGGTTTGAGTCCATTATAAGAGTCGTTATTAGTTTATCTCCGTCAGCACTTTGAGGTCCCTCCTTTGTTATGATGCTGATTGGAAACTAGTTTAGACAGCTACAATAGACTCACCTCCATAGAGAATTGTTGATTGAATGTTGGAATCTACGAGAAAATCTTTCTTCATTGATTGTTAATCAATTTCACTATCATCCTAAATGTGAGTACAGAAAGCCCTGCTTCCGCCCATTGCCCAACACATGACCAGACCACAAAATAATAATACTGTTAAAGGGAAGGGAAAAGGGAAGAGCAGCAGGATGAGAAGGAGGAGGAGGGGGAGAAGAAAGAGGAGGAGGAAGAAGCTAACCACAAATTACGGCACATTTCAGGCGAGAGCCTCATCTTTTATCCCCAGAGGTACATCTAGCCAAGAGAACTCATCACTATGAAATGCAACAAAGGATTCAACAACCTGCTTGTAGACCCTCTTCCTGGAACCACAGATCTCTAACAACCTCCAACTAAACCTAGGAAACCCTCTACCTGTCATATTGATGCACAATCCCTCAGCCACACCGCAACCAAAGTTCACAAGAACAGGTCAATGACTTCAGAGATATGAGGAACCACATGGAACAGTTGTCCGCCACATTGCCAGATGCTGAAAGTAGAACCTTCAGCCTGAAGGACCTGATGAAAAGGACTGGAACGCATTTGAGAACCAGAGGAGACACCTTAGATATGGAGGACAGAATAAGAAGGAACAACATGTGTTTCTTTGGTATCCTGGATAAACTGAAAGGCCTGGAACAGAAAATAATAAAACTGCTAATGCTGCTAAAGCTGGATGAGACCACGTTACCTGTTGTGATGAACCTTCTTTTTCTGCCTTCCCCAAAACCATCATATTAAACTAATCAACCAGTTTGCCAATGAACAAGCCCAGTGAAGTTCACCTGCAACTAAAACCTTCGTCTATGACAACATCTACAAGAACACAATGACCAAAGAAAGAGACTCCTGGAACTGCAAAGCAAACTTTGAAAGAGAGACTCTAGTTGTGAACTGCTGGTGTACTTACTGCTGATTATTGAGAATACGAGCACCAAAAGGAGGAAATCTGTGGAGCGCAAAGACCTACGACATTTATGTAGAGACTTACAGTCACATTTAGAGGTTGGCACATTGGTAGTAACAGGTGTATGCTGTATTTGAGCCTGCATGGTTTTGAGTCTGCATGACTTTGAGCACTGTAACAGTTGTGTGCCGTCATGTTTAGTGGTTGCTGATCTCACAACTGGTGGCTAAACCCAGGGTAGAACTGCAAAATGTACTTATTTCATACAAAAATGAGGGTCCAAAAATGTTTTTGCGCATTGACCCTCATTTAAAAAAAAAGATTTGTATGAACGTATTGCAAGATATCGACACTGCATTGCCTAGGATGGGCCAGAAAATCTTCCAGACAGTTGTAAAGCAAATATCTCACTTTAATCTAGTGGCCTGCTAGTTGAGTCCACCATCACAAAGTACCCGAGTCTCTATCACCCCATTGCTCATTGAGGTTTATTTACCCTTCATATAAAGAGGACACACAGATGATTCATGCATGACTGCTTCAAACGGGCAGGAGTAAACCAAACTAAGCAAAGGTTATGTCAAGGGGAGGAGGCCCTTATTGTGCTTCAGCACAGTTAATGAGCCGGTGGCGGGGGCATCACTGCTGTGGATAAAACAATCCCTCAAGTGGAGTGGGCCCTTCTGTTGTCCCTAATTCTAAGCATCATTTGGTAAATTCGGTACAAAAAGTCAAACAACTCAGTGCATTAATTTGTGGGTGGATTTTGTTGCCCTCATTCACTACTAGCCTTATAATGAGGGCAGTACTCTACAAGACCCGAATGAAGGCTTTGCTAGACGGCACAATAACGCGGTTGTCAATAAATGTCGGAAATATTAAAGGATAAATCCAAAAATGCTCCGAACCCGCGGTACGTTTACCCTGTAGCAATATAGCTTTTGACATGGACCATTGATCATTTTTGGTTTTAAACCTTAATATTTCAGACATTTATTGACAACCGCGTTATTGTGCCGTCTAGCGAAGCCTTCATTCAATCATCCATCATATCGTGGGTGGTGTTAACTGACTATTCTGGATTGCAAGCCGATGTAGGCCCTCTCAGGAACCTCTCTCATGCCTTCGTTCTAGTGATATCCTGCTTGCGCCTACCATTCCTCTTGTGAGATTCCAATAGTCAAGACCGGGGACGCCTTTATAACTAGACCCCACAAGACAACACGCCCTGGACGCCAGATACATTATACTACTGAGAGGCTTTGGACAACTACAGGCCACACACCAAATGGTGTTACTATATACTTTTGAGCCCTGAGAACGAAACGTGTTGGCTGGAATTTAAAGCTCTGCTTTGATATTGAACTCATAATAAAGGAACTTAAGTAAAAATAACTTGCTATCTTTTGGAGTCTATTCTTCCGCGCATGCCCACCCAATTGCAATTTGGAGGATCTGGAGCACAGTGGCACCACTAGATAGTTGATGCCTGGGCTGTTTGCGTTGGATTTCTTTGGATATTAGAACTGGCATGAGGTGCTGAAATCTAGAGTCAACCATCCTTTCTCTTTGTAATCCCAGTACTCTACAAGATGACTCATTGAAGTTATCAGGACTGACACTGGATGTCTGATCGACACCCCGGCATCTCCACCCACCTGACATTCAGACAGACCCACTCTTTATTTCCAGACCCAGGGAGGGACCTTCGTGTAGTTCATTTGAGGCTTATTGCTCCTTTGTGACTTTTTGCATTGTGGCCATTATGAAGGCTTTTAGCATATAAATAAGAACCTCATGAATTCCACTCTCCGCTCTGGAAGGTCAGTATACACTGATTATTTCCACGGCTGATCATTATATGTCAGTCATTTCCGGTCCTCACACTTTCTTGCAATAGTTGTGGAAATGCAGACACAAGAGTCCTACGTCTCACCTGGGCACTGTGTCCATCAATGTTGAAGGCCTCCACCATCATAGGTCGCTGAACCATTATTTTATTTATTTTGAAAGTTTTATATAGCGCGAACAAGATCTTTGCAGATATCAGAGTGCTTTACAAAGCAGGGATACAAACAGGAGAGTGAATAACAGGCCATTAGGCATAGCGTAGTTGTAGGTAATAAGTGGGGTGGGGTAGGTACATGAGGGAGCATAGTAAAACAGGTACATCACAAATGATAATAGTACAAATAAGTGGGAGCATAGACAGTCAGGTAAGTCAATAAAACAAGTAATACAAATAATCAAAGGGATCGAACAGATAATACAGATCGATGCAGAGTCTTTAAAAAATCCACAGTAATAGTTTGAGTATATTTAGCCATGAGGATAGCTTTTACTTCTTTCTTAAAGAGTGTGATGGATGATATGAGCCTGGTTTCGGGGGGGAGTGAGTTCCAGATCCTGGGTGCCATTCCTGAGAAGGAGCGTTTATAAGTTTTTTCCTTCCGGAATCTTCGAGGTTTCAGCAGAAGATTGTTTGTGCCTCTAGTGTTTCTAGAGCCGCCAGAGATTGTCAGCTTCTGGGTGAGGTATCCAGGTGAGCTCAGGTTCATAGCCTTGTGTGTCATGCAGGCGATTTTCAGATGTATTCTGGCTTCAAAAGGCAGCCAGTTCAGGGATTTCAAGTCAGGGGAAATATGCGAGTGTTTTTTTGACCCAGTGATGAGTCTCGCTGCAGCGTTTAGAGAGGCTCTTAGGGGTGCAGTAGTAGTTAGGGAGAGACCGCAGAGGGCGATGCTGCCGTATTCTATTCGAGGGATGACTAGTGCTTGTACTGCATTTTGGAAGTCTTTAGCTGGGAGGAAGAGTTTAAGTTTCCTCAGGGTATTGATTTGGTAGTTCGCTCTCTTAGTTGCCTTGCTGATATGTTGCTGCATGTTGAGATTGGTGTCGAGTGTTATGCCAAAAGATTTTGCTGAGTCCACGATGGTGGGTTGGACATTGAGTGCAGTTAGGTGCTTAAGCCAAATTTGAGTGGTAGAGATCTTCGCGGGAGGTGAGATCAAAAGGAACTCTGTTTTCAGAGCATTGAGTTTGAGATGATTATCGGCAAGCCAGGATTGGGTGCTTCTGATCGTTGAGTTCAGGAGCAAAATGTCTTTGGGGGATTGTAATTTGAGATATAGTTGGGTGTCATCGGCGTGCATGTGAAAGTGTACATTGGATGCTTGTAGCAAGGTGGTGAGAGGTTCCATAACTAGGTTGAACAAAGTTGGGGATAGGGAGGATCCTTGGGGGACGCCTAACGATACAGGTATTGGCGAGGACATCAAGTTGTTGCTCTTGAATTTCTGCGACCTGTTGTGTAGAAAGGAAGTGAACCACTTGAGTACAGTCCCAGATAGACCCATTCTTGTGCTTAATAGTTCGAGTAAATTCTCATGTTTAACAGTGTCGAATGCTGAAGAGAGATCAAGAAGGATGAGGAGGCAGGTATCGTTTTGATCTAGGATTTGAAGGGCGTCGTCAATTATGTGAGTCATAGCAGTTTCTGTACTGTGTCCTGCTCGGAAGCCTGATTGATGAGGGTTGAGGAGATCAAACTGATCAATGTGTTTAGTCAATTGAAGTTGTGCGCATTTTTCCAACAGTTTGGCGAGAGTGGGAATATTGGTAATGGGACGGTAATTGTTTAGATCAGAGGGGTCGGCTGTAGGTTTCTTTAGTAAAGGTGTGACTTGTCCAACTTTGAGGGAGTCAGGGATGGTTCCTTGTTGAAGTGAGCTGTTGATAATTTTAGTCCAGAGTGGAAGGAGCAAAGGGGTGAAGTCTTTGACAGCGTTAGCAGGGAGGGGGTCCGTGAGGTGATTGAATGGTTTCAAGGTGCTGAGCAGTTTGCCAATTTCTTCTTCAGAGTAGGTGCCAAAGGATGACCATGTAGCATTGTTTTTTGGTTCAGTGAGTTCTATGCAGTGGGGTTTGGAGTAAAGGCTTGCGTCAATGAGGAGATCGCTCTTTATGTTGTCAGTTTTTTGGATAAAGAAAGTGGCGAAGTCTTCACAGGAGGGTGCTTCGCGCATAGTGCTGAGTGGTTGGGGTTGTTCCTTGGATTGTGTTCTGATTAGCTCAAACAGTTTTCTCGGACGGTTTTTTGCTTGGTCGAGCTGGAGGCTGAAGAAGTCTGATTCTGAACGTTTTATTTTCCTGAAGTAGGCGTTTCTCTTTTTCTTCAGGGTTTTTAGGTGCAGTGCAGAGGGAGCTGATCTCCAGGTGCGCTCTGCCATTCGCATGGCTCGTCTATCCTCATTGAGACTCCCGTCGTACCAAGGATTGGAGATTTTAGCGGAGACTCTTTTTAGCTGCATAGGTGCAGCCTCATTAATTATTGAGGTCATGGCATTGAGATAGTGGTCAGTCAAGAATTGGACGTCCGTAGCGCCGGTAGGAGGAAGTAGGAGGTTGCAGCTGTTAGGGGGTAAGGAGTTTGGGTTGAGTTTTTTCAGATCTCTTTTCCAGACTTTAGGCTTGGAGGATTGGACCGGGTTGTATTTGACTATTTCATTGATGAAGAATGTGACGATATGATGATCTGACCAGTCACAGGGTTGGATAGACTCGAGTTGGATAGAGTCCTCTTTGGAGATGATAAGGTCGAGGATAGAGCCTTTCTCGTGGGTCGGGCTGTTGCATATTTGGGTGAGGTCAAGGGCATTGAGGACATTTTTCAGACTATTTACCACCGCGTCATTGTGATAGTTCCAGTGGAGGTTGAAGTCACCAAGGTATATTTGGGTGAGCTGTCGTCCGGAATTGGTTGAGATCATATCCATGATTTGTTGGGCGAATGTGAGGTTGTCCCCGGGTGGGTGGTAAATGCCGTGAAGAGAGCACATCGGTTTGCCCTCACTGGTAATAACGAGGCAGATATATTCACAGGAAGTTGGGGAGGGTAGGGAAGGGGCGGTGACTTTCAGAACAGAGAGGTTGTTCCTGTATATGCATGCGATTCCACCACCAATTTTGCCAGACCTGTCAAGTCTAATAATATGATAGTTGGGGGGAACCAGAATGTCCATTATAGGTGTAGAAGATTCGGTTAGCCAGGTTTCAGTCATGATGATTAGGTCTAGGTCCAATGTTAAGATGAGATCAGCGATGGCGGAGGAGTGTCTAGAGGCCGATCTGCAGTTGAGGAGAGTGCATTTGAGACGGGGTTTGTCGAGGGAGGTAGAGGGAGGTAGAGGGTTCTAGAGAGAGGGGGACTTTTCTAAGGTTATTAGGGATGGAGATTCTGTTGTTTAGTGTGGGGGGTCTACGGGGATTTGAGTATATCGTGGGAATGGAGAGGTGTGTGGTGGTTGTGTGGTTTAGGGGAGCTGGGTCGTAGGAGCGGAGGAGGGTGAGTGTGTCGAGGTCCGAAAGAGGGTTGCATGGGCGACGGGGCGGTTGTTGCGATTGTGGACAGGGATGGCGGTCCAGTGTGGGAGGTGTAGAGTGGGAGAGTCATCCGGAAGGGTGGGGGACATGTTGGGAGGGTGGGTGGTGGTGAGTGAGGGGTGTCTGGGGTGTGTGAGGAGTAGTTATTTGATGGTGTGAATGTCTTCTTTGAGCTGGAGGAGGGTGGCCATAATCTTGTCCAGCATGGGATAGGTGTTGGTGTTGGGGATGGAAATCAGGGGTGAGTGAGTGACCTGGGAATTGGCGTGTGGGTGGGGGGGTGGGTTGGTGTTCGTGCAGGGCTCCGTGTCGTCGGTGTACGGGTTGGTGTTAGGGAGGAGAGAGGGTTTGGGAGGGATGGGTGTGGATGAAGTAGGGAGGAGGTTGGTGGTGTAGGTGAGGGCATTGGTGGTAAGCTGAGAGAGCCGGGTGGAGGTTGAGTGTATGTTAGTGGTGATGGGGGAGCAGGTAAGGTAGTGGGGGCTGAGAGTGGGGGGGGAAATGGGATTGGAGATGGTCCTGTTGTGGGGAGGGGGAGTTATATTAGTAGATGTGGTGTGCTCTGCGTGCTTAGTTAGAGGGTGGTAGTGGGGACTGAGAATGGGAGGGGATAAAGGGTGGGATTTGTCGTTGTGCGTGTCGCTCTGGTGCTGAACTAGGTTAGACGGGTTGTTGGTGGGAGCTGTGGTGTCAGGGGTGAAAGGAATGGAAGAGGTATGAGTGGAGGTCCGCGGGTTGGAAGGGTGGGTGGGGGGGCGGCTGGTGTATGAGGGGGGAGAGATCTGTGTCTGTGATTGAGGAGTGTGGGGTGGTTACAGCAGGTGGGTGATTGACTAGGGTGCTGGGGGTAGAGGTGAGGTGCGTGTCGTTCTGGTGCTGAACTAGGTTAGAAGGGTTGTGGGTGGGGGCCGTGAAGTCAGGGGTGATAGTACTGGAGGTGATATGAGTGGAGGTCCGAGGATTGGAGAGGTGCTCTTTGAAAGTGGGGAACAGGTTGTCGAGTAGTTCCAGGTTCCTGTCTGCGGATTGAATTAGGACAATCCCGTTATTGTAGATAGTAATGGTGGTTCTGCCTGGGAAGAGTTGGGATAGTGTGATGGAGAGTGTTAGGCCATGAGCGGATTTCCTGGTGGTGGAGACGGTGAGTAGGGTGAGGAACGCTTTTCTCCATGGAGCTCTGCGTGTGGTGTGGAAGATGATATCGGTGTTCAAGGATCCATTGACCGGTGAGAAGTAGGTGTCGGCAAAGGGGGTTTCAGGGTGGGACCTCCGGAAGTTGTGTTTAAAGCGTTTAGCGGCTTTTTTGGTGAGTGCGGGTGGGTAGTTGATTTTATATGTGTGCTTGCCGATGGGATCCATGATGGGATGGCGGTATAGGTGGGTGTAGGAGGGTGAACAGTAGAGATATACTAGAGCAAAGACAAATGCAAGCAATAAGTTACATGGGACAAAAGTGACACTAGTGAGTAATCAAGATATATGAGGTAGCAATCGGTGCATTACAGGAATAAAAAGTGAAATGGGTGCAGCTTACAAAAAATGTACAAAAATATATGAGGTAGCAATCGGTGCATTACAGGAATAAAAAGTGAAATGGGTGCAGTTTACACAAATGTACAATAAACAAGTAGAAGTATAATACTGATGAGATACTGGAACAAAATACAGATGCCAACAAAAAGTTAATGAGTCAAAAGTGACACTAGTGAGCAGCCAGAAATATATGAGGTAGCGATCAGTGCAAAAAAGTGAAATGGGTGCAGGTTACAAAAAATATACAAAATACAAGTAGAAGTACAATACTGCAATAAAAGGCAGACACTCTATCACAAGAAGGTGTAGATACAAAGCTATGTAGAGTGCGCGGTAGTTGAGATTAGTCTAAAAAAGTCCAGTTCTTAGGGTATGGTCAGATAGTGAAAATGACTAGTCCATGATGGCCGCCAAAGAGAGAGACCAGTCTAAAATGGCAGCCACATAGGGGAGCTAGAGACAGTAGTCCTCTGTTTGTTGTTGTTGCTTTGAGAACCGGGAAGGGTCGTTTCACTTTCTATTTGAGCAAGCCCAGTTCCTAGCTTGCTGGGATTGAGTCTTATCTCTATTTTGGTGGTCTTGTGTGGAGGAGTTAGGTTGAGAAGCCTCGTGGGCATCTGAGGTACAGGAGGGGATTTATTGCTACAGTTTTATGACCCCAGCCATTTTGAACAAAGGAGGTTTAAAAAAGGAGGTTTACAAAATGTGAACAAGCGAGTGGGGTGAAGTTACCCTTTTTGTAATTTCTGCTCAGCAAGTACGTTGATGTTGACAGCAGAGTTTTGCAGTTATCGAGGGTCTAGCCAGAATGTGCCCAACTGCGGTGTACATCGACTTCTGGCAGGTTGAGGCTAATCTTCGTGCGCGGCCAGAGCAACTGAACTGCAGCCCCTCCCGCCTCGATAGGAGATGTTGTGTGTTTCCCATCTGCCTCAGGGCTCCACTCCGGCAGTTCCCCTGGGCGGCGGCATAACACTTCTGATCGTATCCAGCTCCCGGTGCAGATGGGGGCAAGCTCCAGTCGTCCGTCATCCTTCCAGATCCCGTTTGCCTCAGGGATCCACTCCGGCAGTTCCCCTGGGCGGCGGCGCCACACTTTTGATCGTATCCAGCTCCCGGTGTAGATGGGGGCAAGCTCCAGTCGTCCGTCGTCCTTCCAGATCCCGACTATATCTCTCCCGATGCCGCAGGAGTCTGGGCCAGAAATCCGATCACTGCAGCCGGTGCCGGTGGCGGTGCTTACAGGCGTACCGGACGCCTCTGATGGCTAGAATCACTCGGTCCTCTCGTGCGACGGTCTCAGCCTCCGGGGGGCGATCAGGGACCCCTAGAAGGCTCCAGGCCGCGCCACAGCAGGCTCCAGGCAGCCAAACGTCCGACCCAGGCTCCGCCGATGACCAGGGGCAGCCCGGTGTCCGGAGAAGGCGGGGGCGACTCGGTCCTCTCCCGCGATCACAGCCTCCGTGTAGATGAGGGACCCTCAGAATACTCCAGCCACCGCCAGCCAGGTAAGGGTGATGCAAATGTTCCAGTTACTTTATGCAAATGTTCCAGTTACTTGAGGTAGTTATGTTGCAGTTGCGTTGCTCGAAATGCCCGGGATGCTGGGTGCTAACAGGGATTAAATCCAAAAAATTGAATCCCAAGCACTCGGAGCTCTAACCTAGAGCTCCTACCATGCGGCCATCTTAGCCATCATTATGCTTGTTCAACTTGTCTGAAGGCAGAAGAATAGATGATAACAAATGGGATGGGGCGATTAAAAGCTGAAGGAAACGGAGAAGAAATGATGCACCATCATTTTTTTCAAGACGTCCTTAACTTTCAGAACTTATAAAAGTATGAACGATGAATGGGGGTACTTATGGTGTCACTTTCAATAGGATTCAGAAAAGGGGGTGGTGATGAACAGAGTGCCTGAATTAAGCAGACCACTCTTACCCAGTCCAAAGATCAGGGCTTGATCCATCACCGTTTTTTAGCTCACTGCACCATCCCAGCTCAGAACTTGGCTATATGCAAATTAGTCTGTTCCTGTCCCAGTGCATGATGGGAACAGGGCAAACCAAACTACCAAGCCAATTCTTATACTGGGAAGGAAACAAGCTTCCGGGGACCGGTTTCTGCCATTTCAGGCATCGTCGGCCCGGCTTGCTTGAATCCTGATGGTGCAATGAGCAAGGGACTCACATCTGAGCATACCCTTCCACGCTTATGGTGGACAAAATGATTCAGAAAAGGGGGTGGTGATGAACAGAGTGCCGGAATTAAGCAGACCACTCTTACCCAGTCCAAAGATCAGGGCTTGATCCATCACCGTTTTTTAGCTTTCAATAGGGGCAGTGATCTGCTGATAGCCTTCCCTTACAATCCTAGTGTTCCCAAATAGAATTTTGTATCCATTATAAATGGGCTCCTTGAAGAAATAGGAGACACTTCCATGATCTTGGAAGGTGGGGGCGGGGGGATTGCAGGTAAAACCCCTGAATCATGTCAAACTTCTTCACAACTTAGCAATTTCTAAACTACAGCAAAGTGAGTGATTTACTCAAACAATCCTCCGCAAACAAGAACTTGCAGCTCTAAAAGACACGTCCTCGTGAAATGTGCCAGGATGAGATACTCTCGCTGGAGCGATCAATCAAATATCCGAGGTGATGTTATAGCTTTTAATCGAAAGAATGTTCCATGAATCTTAGAGAAAGGGCTGTGTTCCATGAAAATATAACATGGTGTTGACCTCAGACATACCAAGCCCCAGCAGGAATCCCACCAGCTGCGATAACTGCAGGCCAAGTTCGATTATCAGGAGAGACGTGAAGCAGATGTCCAAAGACCTGGCCAGATGATGGAGCACCGCATGATCCATAAATCTCAAGATGGCGTCCACCTGATGCAACGTAGAAAGTTGCAACGTGTGCACCATCATAATCCTGACTTAATCAGAAATGGAACACTTAATCCATGCATGTATCCTGTCTTTGGATGCTGAAAATGCTTTTGATATGGTCGAATGGAACGGTTTGCCCAAAGTTATGCAAAGATTTGGTATACATCTTAAATTCGGCGATGGGGTTATGCGAGCAGATCATTTTCCTATGGCCGAGGTCCACTTTAATAGTCATGTTTGTGATGCTTTTGATACCTTGTAGTGTTCATCCCTTTCACCTCTGCTGTTCCTTCTGGCCTTAGTGTAATTACTCTGAGATCTAACGGAGACTAGAGGTTTAGATTCATCAGATGGAGAAGTAAAATTGAGACTTTACACAGATGATATTATGGACATTGTTACCAACCTACCAGAATACATTGAAAATCATTAAAAATAAAATCAACACAGTTCAAGACGTTTTATTTGTTTATTTATTTGTAGTATTGTATAATCCAGTGTGATATCCTAAGTGGCATGGGAATGCCCAGATATGGATCCCGTGCACACTGTGTCACTGGAACCAAGCTGTACCCGGCTGATGAGCCCTAACTAGAGCAAAACTGGTCCTGGGTTGCGGGTGTTCTGGTCCAGGGAGGACCTACCTGGCAGTTTGGGCTGGACTGCTACCATTGGATGATGGTCAAGACTGATTTGCATATAGCTGGGCCCCAACTGAGTTGGCCTGGTGTGCAAAAGAACAATGGCTTGGGATGCGGCCCGAGTTATTGCCAGCGGCGGAGATCGCTTCTAGCATTTCAATCCATCCATCCCTGCTTTACACACTTTATGTTCAGAGCCGTAGACCTATGGCAGTGGCGTGCTGTACATATAAGAGATTTGCACCACATATAGAGATGTTAGCACTATGCATAATCAGCCGGCCTCGGTCTCTTGTATTATGTTTTCCCCCTTTGAGATACGCTTTCTCTTTCAAGTAGGCGTCTACCCATTGTGGGTAGTCAGTGGGTTGAACGTGCAGTTTTGACATTGATCCTTGCTTCGATTTGAAGCCAGTGGAGTCGTCTCAGCATGCGAGTGATATGCCCGATTGTTGGCGCTCATACCAAGCCTGGTGGCACCATGGTGTGTATCTTTGATATGCCTGATTGTTGGCACTTGTACCAAGCCTGGTGGCACCATGGTGTGTATCTATGATATGCCCGATTGTTGGCGGTTGTACCAAGCCTGGTGGCACCATGGTGTGTATCTTTGATATGCCCGATTGTTGGCGCTTGTACCAAGCCTGGTGGCACCATGGTGTGTATCTTTGATATGCCCGATTGTTGGCGCTCGTACCAAGCCTGGTGGCACCATGGTGTGTATCTTTGATATGCCCGATTGTTGGCGCTCTTACCAAGCCTGGTGGCACCATGGTGTGTATCTTTGATTTGCCCGATTGTTGGCGCTCGTACCAAGCCTGGTGGCACCATGGTGTGTATCTTTGATATGCCCGATTGTTGGCGCTCTTACCAAGCCTGGTGGCACCATGGTGTGTATCTTTGATATGCCCGATTGTTGCCGCTCTTACCAAGCCTGGTGGCACCATGGTGTGTATCTATGATATGCCCGATTGTTGGCGCTCTTACCAAGCCTGGTGGCACCATGGTGTGTATCTTTGATATGCCTGATTGTTGGCGCTCGTACCAAGCCTGGTGGCACCATGGTGTGCATCTTTGATATGCCCGATTGTTGGCGCTCATACCAAGCCTGGTGGCACCATGGTGTGTATCTTTGATATGTCCGATTGTTGGCGCTTGTACCAAGCCTGGTGGCACCATGGTGTGTATCTATGATATGCCCGATTGTTGGCGCTTGTACCAAGCCTGGTGGCACCATGGTGTGTATCTATGATATGCCCGATTGTTGGCGCTTGTACCAAGCCTGGTGGCACCATGGTGTGCATCTTTGATATGCCCGATTGTTGGCGCATGTACCAAGCCTGGTGGCACCATGGTGTGTATCTATGATATGCCCGATTGTTGGCGCTTGTACCAAGCCTGGTGGCACCATGGTGTGCATCCTTGATATGCCCGATTGTTGGTGCTCATACCAAGCCTGGTGGCACCATGGTGTGTATCTTTGATATGCCCGATTGTTGGCGCTCGTACCAAGCCTGGTGGCACCATGGTGTGTATCTTTGATATGCCCGATTGTTGGCGCTCGTACCAAGCCTGGTGGCACCATGGTGTGTATCTATGATATGCCCGATTGTTGGCGCTCGTACCAAGCCTGGTGGCACCATGGTGTGTATCTTTGATATGCCCGATTGTTGGCGCTCATACCAAGCCTGGTGGCACCATGGTGTGTATCTTTGATATGCCCGATTGTTGGCGCTCATACCCAGCCTGGTGGCACCATGATGTGTATCTTTGATATGCCCGATTGTTGGCGCTTGTACCAAGCCTGGTGGCACCATGGTGTGTATCTTTGATATGCCCGATTGTTGGCGCTCATACCAAGCCTGGTGGCACCATGGTGTGTATCTTTGATATGCCCGATTGTTGGCGCTCGTACCAAGCCTGGTGGCACCATGGTGTGTATCTATGATATGCCCGATTGTTGGCGCTCGTACCAAGCCTGGTGGCACCATGGTGTGTATCTTTGATATGCCCGATTGTTGGCGCTCATACCAAGCCTGGTGGCACCATGGTGTGTATCTTTGATATGCCCGATTGTTGGCGCTTGTACCAAGCCTGGTGGCACCATGGTGTGTATCTTTGATATGCCCGATTGTTGCCGCTCATACCAAGCCTGGTGGCACCATGGAGTGTATCTTTGATATGCCCGATTGTTGGCACTTGTACCAAGCCTGGTGGCACCATGGTGCGTATCTTTGATATGCCTGATTGTTGGCGCTTGTACCAAGCCTGGTGGCACCATGGTGTGTATCTTTGATATGCCTGATTGTTGGCGCTCATACCAAGCCTGGTGGCACCATGGTGTGCATCTTTGATATGCCCGATTGTTGGCGCTTGTACCAAGCCTGGTGGCACCATGGTGTGTATCTTTGATATGCCCGATTGTTGGCGCTCGTACCAAGCCTGGTGGCACCATGGTGTGTATCTTTGATATGCCCGATTGTTGGCGCTTGTACCAAGCCTGGTGGCACCATGGTGTGCATCTTTGATATGCCCGATTGTTGGCGCTTGTACCAAGCCTGGGGGCACCATGGTGTGTATCTTTGATATGCCTGATTGTTGGCGCTTGTACCAAGCCTGGTGGCACCATGGTGTGCATCTTTGATATGCCCGATTGTTGGCGCTCATACCAAGCCTGGTGGCACCATGGTGTGCATCTTTGATATGCCCGATTGTTGGCGCTCATACCAAGCCTGGTGGCACCATGGTGTGCATCTTTGATATGCCCGATTGTTGGCGCTTGTACCAAGCCTGGTGGCACCATGGTGTGTATCTATGATATGCCCGATTGTTGGTGCTTGTACCAAGCCTGGTGGCACCATGGTGTGTATCTATGATATGCCCGATTGTTGGCGCTCGTACCAAGCCTGGTGGCACCATGGTGTGTATCTTTGATATGCCCGATTGTGGGCGCTTGTACCAAGCCTGGTGGCACCATGGTGTGTATCTTTGATATGCCCGATTGTTGGCGCTTGTACCAAGCCTGGTGGCACCATGGTGTGTATCTTTGATATGCCTGATCGTTGGCGCTTGTACCAAGCCTGGTGGCACCATGGTGTGTATCTATGATATGCCCGATTGTTGGCGCTTGTACCAAGCCTGGTGGCACCATGGTGTGTATCTATGATATGCCCGATTGTTGGCGCTTGTACCAAGCCTGGTGGCACCATGGTGTGTATCTTTGATATGCCCGATTGTGGGCGCTTGTACCAAGCCTGGTGGCACCATGGTGTGTATCTATGATATGCCCGATTGTTGGCGCTTGTACCAAGCCTGGTGGCACCATGGTGTGCATCTTTGATATGCCCGATTGTTGGAGCTCATACCAAGCCTGGTGGCACCATGGTGTGTATCTTTGATATGCCCGATTATTGGGGCTTGTACCAAGCCTGGTGGCACCATGGTGTGCATCTTTGATATGCCTGATTGTTGGCACGCGTACCAAGCCTGGTGGCACCATGGTGTGTATCTATGATATGCCCGATTGTTGGCGCTTGTACCAAGCCTGGTGGCACCATGGTGTGCATCTTTGATATGCCTGATTGTTGGCGCTTGTACCAAGCCTGGTGGCACCATGGTGTGTATCTTTGATATGCCCGATTGTTGGCGCTCATACCAAGCCTGGTGGCACCATGGTGCGTATCTTTGATATGCCCGATTGTTGGCGCTTGTACCAAGCCTGGTGGCACCATGGTGTGCATCTTTGATATGCCTGATTGTTGGCGCTTGTACCAAGCCTGGTGGCACCATGGTGTGTATCTTTGATATGCCCGATTGTTGGCACTCATACCAAGCCTGGTGGCACCATGGTGTGTATCTATGATATGCCCGATTGTTGGCGCTTGTACCAAGCCTGGTGGCACCATGGTGTGTATCTTTGATATGCCTGATTGTTGGCGCTCGTACCAAGCCTGGTGGCACCATGGTGTGTATCTTTGATATGCCCGATTGTTGGCGCTCGTACCAAGCCTGGTGGCACCATGGTGTGTATCTTTGATATGCCCGATTGTTGGCGCTCGTACCAAGCCTGGTGGCACCATGGTGTGTATCATTGATATGCCCGATTGTTGGCGCTCGTACCAAGCCTGGTGGCACCATGGTGTGTATCTTTGATATGCCCGATTGTTGCCGCTCGTACCAAGCCTGGTGGCACCATGGTGTGTATCTATGATATGCCCGATTGTTGGTGCTTGTACCAAGCCTGGTGGCATGATGGTGTGTATCTTTGATATGCCCGATTGTTGGCACTTGTACCAAGCCTGGTGGAACCATGGTGTGTATCATTGATATGCCCGATTGTGGGCGCTTGTACCAAGCCTGGTGGCACCATGGTGTGCATCTTTGATATGCCTGATTGTTGGCGCTCGTACCAAGCCTGGTGGCACCATGGTGTGTATCTTTGATATGCCTGATTGTTGGCGCTTGTACCAAGCCTGGTGGCACCATTGTGTGTATCTTTGATATGCCCGATTGTTGGCGCTCATACCAAGCCTGGTGGCACCATGGTGTGTATCTATGAAATGCCCGATTGTTGGCGCTTGTACCAACCCCGGTGGCACCATGGTGTGTATCTTTGATATGCCCGATTGTGGGCGCTTGTAGCAAGCCTGGTGGCACCATGGTGTGTATCTGTAAGAGGAACGGTGGAGGGTTTGCGGTGGTGTGCTCGGACGGCATTTCATCGTGATAGGTGACTGAGAACGAATGAGTGTAGTTCATGTCTGATGTCTGCGTGAGGGATCGAAGGCTTTAGTCTCCTGAGTAAACGTTGTCGGTAGAAGACAGCGTTGGTTAGTCTGGCAATGTGGTACTTCTGGCTCAGAGTTTGGTTGATGATGAAGCCGAGAGACTTCACGTGTGGCTCTAAGGAGAAGAAGATGCCACCAGGATGAAAGGAGCGTAGCTGGTTTTGTACTAGAGGGTATTTTAAGTTGAATAAGATGAATTCCATTTTGCCAGATTATTTTTTAGAGAGGGGCAATACATCCATTCATCAGTTTCTCTAAGAAGGTTTTCAGTTTTATGATACTAGAAGGGCACCACACTTGAAGGTACAGCTGGGCATTGGCATACGTTTGTGGACCTGTTGTTTCAATATTTTCTAAATGCAAAATAAAACAAGTACTGGCAAAGTCAATTGATCTGGCCAAGACACCAGCTTTGTTTTTTCCTTTTTTGGAAGAATATGCACTAGACATGAAAAATGTAAACTTGAAAAACAGAATGCTGCTAACGAAAGGAGGTGTGCATATGTTTACAAAAGAAAGCATATAAAAGTGCCCCATCACAAATTGTTATTAAAACAAAAAAAAACATGAAATGACAGGAGAGCTGGAAGCAGAGGTTGCCTACCAGCCCTGACATTGAAGAGGTCTACTTACTAGGCAGATGTGCACAATACTGTCTGTCACAGGGAAGAGAGCCAATGGCTGAAGTCGACAGCTGATCCTTTGCCTCATGCTGTAGGTTGTTTTGGGCAGAAGTAAAAAGTAAATTGCACTTGAACGGACCAATGGGTGATGAGAGGTGACCCAGAGCCTCTCTATGTGTCTCCTTCATTTTATTATGATTTGTTTTGTAAAACACGAGCCTTAAGAGACAGATAAAGCTGTCCCTAGGCCAAACCTAAAAATGAGCAGCCCCTTTCCTAACACGATACACATCCAAAAAAGACGTAGAGGAACATCCGGGCAGACGGAAAGTCCAGAATCTCAAATATTTAGGGATCAATGAAACAAAGTCCAAAGCAACAATGACTGATAAAACTTCTAATTTTTGGAGAAAAACAAGTCAGATCTTCTCAACTACAGCTTCCTCCAGTTTCTGTTGTGCAATAGGAAGCGCGTCATCAAATGGCAAGAAGCCGCAAACGTAGCTGTGTAGTCGAAATAGATTGGATGTTTCGGTTCTAAATTTGTAATCTTGAGTCTTCACCACAGCTGTCGGCCGTCTAGCTGTTCGAAGACGCAAGCTCTGTTCTGAGGTAGCGAGGCCCTCACAAGCCCCTCACTCTTCCCTTGGCTCCAGAAACCGTACTGGGCTTCCAAAGAGCCAACAGATGCAGGGTGTCGCCATGATTGACAGCCAAGACAAGCTCTTGAAGGAGCATCTCTAGACTCTACCGGGTACTGGACACTTGGGTTGGTTGAAGGGCGTGGACGCATCCAGTAGGCACCCCCACTTGGTATGGGTCCAGAATGTCGTGACCGATAGATCGTTTGCCAAAATGGTTGTGTCCAATATTGTTTACGAGAATATCGTCCCATTGGAGGTAATGATAGACAATATTCAACCCATGAAGCGATATATTTTAAAGCGATATTATGGCCGTGAGTTTAATGCCAGACAGTATTACTGTTATCAATATTCAAACAAACTCTACATGAGACAACAAGAGACAGTAAGAAGCTACAAAAGAGCACCCCTCCCTTCCAAGGGGAGGTCTGTGAAGGAAATGGCTTCTCAGAAATGAGATGTGCCTCGAAGCCTACAAGCAGAGGTCCCCTGGTGTTGACTAGGCCCTGGGACAAACATGTGAAACCGTGTGCAGCTCACAGATTGTCATGGGACAGTCTGAGGGGAAGGACCAGGGAGGAGAAAGTCTCACATGTTATGAAAGTTGTGCATCACTGGAGGAACTTTAGAGGTCTGACCCCCGCACTCTAAGGGGCAGATTTACAACAAACTGACGCATCTGTACGGGTGTGTCAGTTTCCCTGCGCCGCCATACGAAATACTTGCGCCACCATTAATGTGGCGTATTTACAATACGGTGCACCATGGCGCGAGGATTGACAGATGTGTCAGAAATTCTGACGCATCTAATGACCCAAAAGTGACTCATCGCTGGAGTTGCTCATGAAAGTGACGCAACTCCAGCACTGCGCCACAACAGATGGGTGAGTACCATTCAAAAAGCCCTGCGTCATTCCTTACGCCTGATCTGAGCAGGCGTAGGGATCTTGACGCAGTGAAGGTGTAGAGTGACGCAGTGAAATGTTGTACATTTCACTGCGTCAGTTCTACATTGCTTTTTGCGTGGGAACGCTCACCCTGCATACATTATACCTGACGCAGGTATAATGTGACGCAGGGCTTTACAACGTGACGCATCTCCATAGATGCATCACGTTGTAAATGGGCCGCAATGTGGCACATTGTTTATGCCGCCGCTGCGTCATGAAAAGTGACGCAACTGCAGCGCAAAAGTGTTGCAAGGGGCTTGTAAATATGCCCCAGAATCTTTCTGACCGGTGATCCACGCTGCCCCTCCAACCCCACCACCCCAAGTTTAGATGAAAGATGTGCAAAAGGGCAGAGAGGAATGGTGGGAAGTAATTCACACCTAAAATGTTACCCCTTTGCTCGTGGTAACATGACTCCTTTTTGTGTTTTTTACGTAAATAAAATATGCCCCAAAAAAATCTGGAGTGTGTGTGTAAATTAGGTGGAAAAAGTTTCCCAAGCATTCCAATAGTTGGTGTCAGAGGGGTAGGAAAATGAAATTCGACATCAGAAAAAAAAAATCTGGCACATAACATTGGGGCATATTATCGAGGGGGTTTATCTCTGCTTTTTTGCTTTAATAGCCAAGAAAGCGGAGATAAAATTATCTCCCTATTACCTAGCTGTCGCTGACACCAGTTAGCGACAGCTAGTAGGAGATAGCGACCATCTTGGGCCCCACTTTGCATGTCAGTGATATTTATCACTAATGACATGAAAAGTGGGCGTGCCAAGATGTTAGCAACTGGAAACAGTCGCTAACATCGCTATCTCCTATTACCAACTTATGGAGATATTCGCGCTAAGCGCGAATATCTCCAAAAGCTAACACCTGCCCTGAGCAGTTCTTAGCCATGTTATCCAATGGGAGGTGGATAACATGGCTAAGAGCATTAGCTCGGTAATGCCTGAATATCGCGGACTTTTCAGCGATATTCATGCATTGCGGCCATTTTTTATCGCATTTGCGATAAACCTTGGTAATACCAAGGTTTATCTGCGGTAAAAATCGCCGCAGCTTAGCGGTAAAATTTTCTCTCTAACCAAGCAATAGCGATAATTATCGCTATTGCTTGGTAATATGCCCGAAAGTTTAATAAATGAAGATAGGTTTATGACTCGGCTCAGAGTGACCGTGCAGCTCCCGGGTACTATTGAATTATTGGAAATGTTCCCTATCCCGGCGCCACGGGCGGTAATCCTCCTTTGGAAGCGGGTTGAAGGCTTTGGAACATTAGACGGAGACGTCTTTCTTACCAGGAATCCGGGCCTTACTGGGAGCAGCTTTTATGCACCTGAAAAACCTGTTTCTACAAAGAGAATAATGGATGGATGAAATGCGTGCCGTCAAGCAGCCGGCCGGCTGAAAGGCTTTCTCCCTGGATGAATGGGAGGTGGGAGGGGTCATTCTGCTCGGCTGGGCTTGTTGTGCGTTTCCGCCCCCGCCCTTCCTGCTTCTCGCTGGTCTCTGGAGAACATGTTTTGGTTCCTAATCTGTCCTTTCATCTCTTTGTTTCAGCTGAGCTAGACTTGTGGGAGACACAGGAGGGTGGGGGGGGGGGGGGTGAGTGTGGGGGAGTGGGCAGGCCAGGGGGAACCAGTGTGGGGTGGCCCTGCCAGACATTATATGTGTGGAAGAAAGTCACCCTAAATCTGTGTCTGTGTCACGAATTTGCCAAATATTATAAATTTAGTAAACTTATCAAGAGCTGAGAACCAGCTGGATTTGAGACTTGCAGAGCCATGAAGTTTTTTGATTCCGTGTTTGTTTTTCTTTTTTTTTTCGGTCGAGCCTGGGCAGCGCGTGCGCTGCTCTGCGAGGCGTGCTGTATTCAGGTATGGACTTGAAGCTCCGCCCATTTTCCCGCCCATCTTTTCAATTGGCTCCTGTTACTGTCCTTGCAAAATCGTTGCTTTTCTTTTGTAATAGGCTTAGTAGTCCCTCCTTGGTACCGCCTTGCCTGCATTTGTGACCTCCCATAAGGACTGGACTTTTTACTTGTGTCGTCACACGTTCTGCTTTATAAGTTGGTGAGCACTAATTTCTTTAATGATGTTCCCCTATTCCACCCATGACATCGCAGCATACGGGATTCTTTTAGTAATGTATTTATTTAAATTACAGCGCAGTCGCCTTTAACTATAGCGGCCACGCTAATTTAATTATTTAATTTACGGCGCGGTCCGCTTTCACTTTAGCAGCCGCGCTTATTTGATTATTTATTTTACAGCACAGGCCGCTTTCACATTAGCGGGCACGCTTATTTATTTATTTAATTAACAGTGTGGGCCGCTTTCACATTAGCGGGCACGCTTATTTATTCATTTAATTAACAGTGTGGGCCGCTTTCACATTAGCGGGCACGCTTATTTATTCATTTAATTAACAGTGCGGGCCGCTTTCACTTTAGCAGCCGCGCTACAGAACCTACATTTTCTTTTTTTTTTGTACTTTGAGTCAAAGCGCCCCATGCGCACTTTCACTTTAATGTTGGGCATGTCACTTTCTTTAGACGCTGCTTACTGTAACTTGAATACAGGAGCAGCGTCTAAAGAAAGGGCCGCAGCCACCATTAAAGTTGTCATGCACTTGCGAGAATTTAAGCTATTGGCATTATAACAATGCCTTTTATATTTGTGTTGCTTTTAAAAACACATAAATAAAAGGCATTATAATTTACAATAGCAATAGCTTAAATGCTCGCAAATGCGAGACCTATTGCATTGAAAAGGCTTGTTTCCCTTTGCTTTCTGGTACTTGGAGTCACACATTTATGGGCTAAGCAGTACTACAAGTACCAGAAGGCAAAGATTGAACCTGGAATGGGTGGGATGAATAATACACCCATGGCAGCGGAAATCTTGAAAGCTTTGACACTGGAGTGGTATAGTGACAGACCTTTTATGATTTTTTACTTTCTCTCTGACAGAAATAAGTTTTCTCCAATGCACATTAATTGGAGCTTTCTCAAGAATGCTTCGGTCTAAATACTAAAATTATAGAGAGAGGTGTCAATGTTCATCTCGGGACCTGTGATTTCGTGGCTAATCAGCTGACTCAGAAACCCTTGCTCACGTTCTATTCTCCGCTTCATCATTTCACCCCAGACATTGTGTTGTCTTGTGCAAATACCTTCCTTGTCCTGTTCCTTGTACACAGCAGAGCTCTTAAGTTTATATGCAGGAACCACAGTCCCACATTCAAACTTCAGAACCACAGTCAAACTTCAGAAAAGACTCCAGCGCATACAGAACGCATCCGCACGACTCATCCTCGACATCCCTCGCCACAGCCATATATATATCAGCCCACCTGAGAAACCTGCACTGGCTCCCCATCAGCAAAAGGATCACGTTCAGGCTCCTCACCCACGCACACAAAGCTCTCCACGACATAGGCCCCGAATACCTCAACAACCGCCTCACGTTCCACACTCCAACCCGCAAACTCCGCTCTGCCAGCCTCGCCCTCGCCACCGTCCCACGGATTCGCAGAACCACCACCGGAGGAAGATCATTCTCCTACCTGGCAGCCAAGACGTGGAACTCCCTCCCCACCCACCTACGACTGACCCAGGACCACCTCACCTTCAGGAAACACCTCAAGACCTGGCTCTTCGAGCAGTTGCAGCACCCCCCCTCCCTTCAGCGCCATGAAACCCTCACGGGTAAGTAGCGCGCTCTATAAATGTATTGATTGATTACGTTTCCCAGGTCCATACGTGAGTAGAACCCCCAGCCCCAGGGTTTAGCTTTCTATTCTGGGACTTTTAGTGCTAAATTTATAATGTGATAAAAGAGGACTAAAAATCCCAGAATGCAAAGCAAGAAATTAGCACCTGGACTGGCCACTCATGCATGCACCCAGTGAATCTTGAGAACTCTGCTTGTAGTGCAGTCATGCGTGATAGAAAAGCCAGCTGTGCTCTGTGGGTTCTGGGGCTGTCCATGGCTATTACATGCCTCCTGTACATTTGATCTGGCTATGTAATCTCTCCAGCAGACCCAACAGATCATGTTGATGTACGTGCAGTGATTCATGTCCCAGACGCACCTGCTGTAATAAAAATATTCACTGTCTCTGTGTAACTCTAACTTTTTCTTCAGATTGTACCATAATGTTTCCAATATTTAGCTGTGAGCTCACACCTCTACTGTGTTGACCACTATCAGATCAGATCCAAGCACATGTGCCGGCGACTCGAGGAAGCATGGAGGAACAGTAGAACCTCAGAAGCACACACCGCCTACAGGACCGCCATCACAGAACACCACCAACTCATCAGGTCTATGAAAAGGAACTTCATCCTGGACAGAATCCTCTCCAACTCTGCAACTCCAAAGAACTCTTCAACATCATACAAGAATTCACCAAACCCCTCAGCAAAACCTCTGATGTCCCTCCCTCCCAGGACCTCTGCAACAAACTCAGCTCCTTCTTCCACCACAAGATCAGGACACTCTACGACAACTTCATCGAACAGACCAAGGCACCGACCCAACACCTGCCACCAGCCACGCCACTCAGCCGACCATCGTCATCTGGACACCTGTCACCATAGAAGACACCACAAAGACCATGAGGAGCATACACTCTAGAGCACCCACCAACCCCTGCCAGCCACACACCTTCCAGCTGCCTCCGCCATCACACCAGAACTACGATGGGCAATCAACTGCACCCTCAAAACAGGCTCATTCCCTGATGACTGGAAACTTGCAGAAGTTAGACCCCTCCTCAAGAAACCCTCCGCAGACCCGACATACCTCAAGAACTACAGACACATCTCTCTCCTCCCCTTTGCCGCCAAAAGCACCAAAAAGATCTTCAACATCCAGCTCACAAACTTAATTTAATCCAGCATGATCCTCGACACATCTCAATCCAGCTACCGCAGCAACCACAGCACCGAGCCTGCCCTCCTAGTCGCCACGGACGACATCTGCACACTCCTCGACCGAGACCACATTCTGCTAGACCTCCCAGCAGCCTTCAACACCATCTCCCACCACACACTAGCCGCTAGACTCCATGACGCCAACATACAGAGAACTTCCCTGGACTGGACCCGCTCCTTCCTCGTCCACCGAACGCAAAGAATAAGACTCCTGCCTTCCTACTCTGAACCCTCAAAGATCAGATACTGAGTACCCCAAGGATCCTCCCCCAGCCCCATGCTCTTCAACATCTACATGGCTCCTCTCGCAGCCATCGTAAGAAAACACAGACTCAGCATAATAGCCTACGCCGACGACACCCAGCTTATCCTCTCCCTCACCAAGGAATCCGACATCACCAGGGACAATTTCCATGAAGGAATGAAGGACATTGCATCCTGGATGAGCAGCAGCTGCCTGAAGCTCAACTCAGAGAAAACGGAAGTCCTCATCCTCTGATCCACCCCCTCCGCTTGGGACAGCACCTGATGGCCCCTCCCCCTCTGTAAAACCCCACACCCATGGATCACGCCTGCAACCTCATCATAATACCCGACTCCTCACTCACCATGAACCGACAGATTAACACTGTATGCTCCACGTGCTTCAGCACCCTCCGCATACTCCGAAGAACCTTCAAATGGATCCCCCCTAAATCCAGGAAGACCGTCACCCACGTAGTCATCACCAGCAGACCACGGGAATGTCCTCTACGCCAGAATCAACAAATCTCTACTCCACAAACTCCAGACTGTCCAGAACGCCGCAGCCAGACTTGTCCTAAGCATCCCATGACAAGACCACATCACCCAGCACCCACGAAACCTTCGCTGGCTCCCGTCGAAAAAAGAGCGACCTTCAATGTGCTCACTCACACCTACAAAGCCCTCCACAACACCAGACCCCAATACCTCAACTTAAAGAATCTCCTTCTACGCCCCCAAGAGAAACCTCGGCACCGCCGACCTAGCCTTCCCCGCATCTACCGAGCCAGAACAGGAGGCAGATCCTTCTCCTATATCGTAGCCAAGACCTGGAACAAACTCCCCCTCAGCATCAGACGAACCCCCACACTGCAAGCCTTCAGGAAACGTCAAGTTCAGGCTCATCGGATGACCGGAGCTGCCTGAAACCCCCTCAACCCCCAGTGCCTCGAGACCCTCACGGGTGAGTAGTGCGCTCTACAAATCCCTAATTGATTGATTGATTGAGTGCAAGGGTGCAAAAACCAACTTTAAAAGGGGGGCTATACACTAAATGACATCACAATAGATCTCAAATCCCAATTTGACATAATCAATTTAAACTATTCTGGAATAGCCCATAATTGGAGATGGCTAGAGGTGCAGGACTAAATAAGAGACCTGTTTTGAATCCTAAAATGCAACAGCCCCTTCCCAAACCCCTAGCTGTCGGAAGAGTCTCCCCATAGGACGCAGGTAGCCAAGGACCAGACACGAGGAGCTGGTCCGGGCCATGATTGTCTCTTTTTTAATCTTGTGTTTGTTAATCTGAATTTATCATGAAGTCTCAGGACAGACACAAGGACGCGAAGGAAGTCTGGAGGGGTAACTGGCACATGGTCACTGGACAAGGCCCCTCCATCCTAGAAGAAATGGTTACCCCGTACAAAGCCTTGAGGTCCCTGCGATCGGACAGTGAACGACTGGCGAATGTTCCCAAGTTTAGGAGGGCACGTACCGGAGGCCGTCGTTTCTCAGTAAAGGCAGCCTCCCGATGGAACTTGCTCCCCCGCAGCCTGCGATTGGAACCCTGCTACCTTCGCTTTCGCAAACAACTTAAAACGCTGCTTTTCCCCAAATAAAGAGTTCCGCTCCTCCTTTCTCCCCTTTTTTTTCCCCTCTTAGCCAACCTACAGTTTATAGCGCGGGGATGCCCTCGGGTCACCAGGCGCTCTACAAATCCTTAAATAATAATAATAAAATAATATGGCCCTGGATGGACCTCCGTCCCAAACCAAAGCCCCAGAGCCGAAGACCCCTCGTCTTTCTATCAAATACAGTGATGCAGTCGCCAGCTTCACTAGCGCCACGATTGTGACGGAACCACTCTAACCGCCCCAGCATCCAAGTGACTAGCTGAATGAGCGTCATGTTCACAAACGTCATCATGTTCTACGTTGGTCTCTCTTCTCAGTGGAAACTTGGGTGAAGTGTTTTACGTTTGATACCTGTTGACTGGGCCTTGACTTGAAGACTCGGGACATAGTTATCCAGTAGTTGCGTCGCACTCGCAGCACGCAAAGGGGTGGAAGCACGACGCAACTACTAAGTGCAATTTGTCATAGACCTAGGAATGCCCCAAAACTACTACGCCTCCCCAGGTGAGGCGTACAAGGAGAAATATGTTTATTTCTCCTCATTTTTTCCTCTTTCTAAGTGTGCTGCAGCACACCTAGCCGGAGGAAATTATCCCTGCGGATTGTTTTTCCTGCGCAAAAACAATCCTACTTACAGCGCAGGCACCCTTGCACCATGATGCAAGAGAGCCTGTGTTGGCGCTAGCAGCACATTGAGCATCAGCACTGGGAAAAGACAGAAAAGCGCTGTATAATGTTAAATACGGTGCATTCCGGCCCTTTCCCTGTCACGCAGCGCTGCAAGGTGGCTTAATGTGCTGCACGACTGTTTGATAAATATGTCGGGCAGTTAGATGCAGTTGTTAACACAGTGGAGCAAAAAAAATGAGCGGTAACCAAGCTACCAAAGGTTTGTTGTTCATATGGTGAATTTTTACAGCACATGTGGAAAACATATGGTTGTGGGACGGTAATACCACACTCCGCACAGTTATGGCCACAGATGCTTCTGACAGCTAAATGCTGCTGCAGTAGCGGCTGCCAATGAACGGGGGTTGTGGGACGGGGGAGCGGAGGGGGGAATAAAAAATTAAATATAATGACTTGCCTGGGTGCCGGCAGCCGCAGCCTCTCCTCCATTGTTTTCTAAGAGCCACAACAAGATGCACACAGCATCCCAGAATCCCCTGGCCAACCACAGCGCTGCAATACAGGGTTGTGATTGGTCTGAGCGCTGTGGTTCAGAGTTCAGATGGGGACCGACAGGCTGTGCTTGTTCCCCACCAGGCTGTGTAATGTAGCCTGATGAGGAACATGCAAAGTGCGCATGACTTTTTGGCCTCCTGCGCACTTAAGAGTGTGCTTAACACTCCTCCGCCCTGGTCCATGCTCTGGCCAAACCCTGCACCTAAGCAGGACGAAAAACTAAAGTGATAACCTTAGTTATTATGATTTTAGTCTTCCTTTTTAAAGTGCTGACAGAGCAGTGGGGCGACGCTCTTCCGCCTTAGCGGAGGAGCCACCACTGTGCTACTTTTGTAAGGAGGCAGAAAGGATAGGGGGTAACCCGTCCCCAACATCAAGGAGGAATCCTCTAGATGCTGCAGGAACAGTTGCCGGTAACTCTGTCACGGACACAGCCATTACCGCTATAATTACGGCCAGGCTTGTGATTGGTCCATAAACGAGTTGCTTTCAATTATAGTTTTTTGTATGAATTGTTCTTATTCTGATAGCTTATTATGCAGTCTTTCATTTCTGATTTTTGTTGATTTATGGTAATTGTCCTTAATGATTTCCAAAGGCCATGGTTTTGATGCCCCTGAGGTCTGGTTTGTGCTTTATAAAAACTCAACACTAAATTAATACATTCTCTTCTCCTCTCTCATCTCATCTCTTCCCCCCCCTCCCTTGTCTTCTGGATTCCTTCTCTCCTCCCCTTCTTTCCACTTTCCTTCCTGCCTCCCTTCTCCCTGGGTACCAGTCTCTCGGTAAGATCGACTCCATTGAAGGGAAGGAGATGGAGATGATGGACCGGCTGCACAACCTGTCACAGGAGGTGGCATCCTTGCGCAACAAGATGGAGGCCAACCGGCGGAACGCCACCGAGGCTTTAAACAAGGCGACCAAAGCTCTGTCCGCGGCGGGGAAGCTGGACAAGGTGAGAGGCTGAGCTCGTTCACTCATACCTGTGTCTTGTCAAAGTAGAGAATTATGTGCCAGGTGTGCCCAAGTATGTCTCAGAAGCTGTGATAGACTTGCACTGGTCCTCAACAGACACCAGTAAACAAACTTCCAGCCCCGCCTCCTGAACCATTGGCTGCTCCCTCAGTGAACCGGCCAATGGGCTCCATCTATCCTACGCCATTTCTGAACTGTTCCTCCTCTGACCCTAAGCACTCAGAGACCTCTTCACATTCTCCACCTGAGATGGTCATCTACTCGACATTGCACTAACCAATAAGTGCCCATAACTACCAGTCAACAAAGCACCTCCCCCAGCACAAGTCTCAACCAACAAACTTAGGGCCATATCAGAAAAAACGGCGATAATTATCGCAAAGCGTACTTAGCTCTAGGATAATTATCGCTGGCTAACGCTGGATTCTATCGCGGAGATAGCGTGCTATCAGCAACGCTTATCTCAAAGCGATAGAAATCCAAGCTTTAGCTACGAAACTGTGCGATTATTGCTGGGAATCCAGCGATAATCGCACTGGGACAGACGATACCTTGCTGATAGGGCAGGGTGGACTTAGCCATAATATCCACCTCCCATTGGATATTATGGCTAAGTCAGCTTTGAAGCAGGCGTAATGAAATCTGCATTAAGCGCGGTTAGCGCTACTTTTAACATCGCTAAGCAGGTTTGCGATATCCTTGTTGATTGGAGATATGTCGGTTAGCGAAATTCTCCATGGAAGTTTGGCAAGGTACGCCCACTTTGCATCTCATTAGAGATGCAAAGCTGGGCGTTGGGGGAAAGGGCGCTAAGGCAAGGATTCACGCGATAGCGTGACCTTGCTGATAAGGCGATATAATGATCACCGCTTTTCTCTCGAAAACGGATGCAGAAGCTGTGAAAATTGTTTTACGCCGCCTTGATGATATGCCCTCACTTCTTGTAGAACTCTGAGCCAGTATGCACCCAGGAAGGAACATCTCTCCGACCTAAACTATTCCATTCCACAGGGACCCCCCATCTCTGCCCTCGCCGGGTTCCCCTCACCTAGCATGCTCCCACCCAAAAACTCATCCTCCTCATCAATACCGGCCAGAAATGTCTTCCCAACTTTCAGCTACCAATTAATCCTTACCCCTGACTTAGTAAACTGTTTCATTCCTGTGAACAAATTCCCCAATCCTCCCCAGCCCCTTTGGTCTCACCCATCAATGTTTGTAACCAGGACACCCCCTCAGCCCATCATTCTATTGTAGCCTCACCAAGTAATACTGCATTGGTTTTGGTAACCTTTTGTAGTACACTTAAATCTTAACTGCACCGGATGAGTGCATTATAGAAAACTCAGAATTAAGAAATTAATCTTCTTGAGAATCTGTGCTGATGCAATAAAAATGATCTATTTGGAGGGTGGGTATGTACGTCATTGAATTAATTTAAATGTATTTACCTGGTACATGGGATCGCCTAGACCAACAACACCGAGCCCATTTCTGTTATCCAGATAAGAGCAACGGTTAACATTACCCAGCCCAACCAGCTCTCATTTTGCCAGCCTCAGAGGGATGGAAGGCTGAGTCAGCCCTGGCAACATTTCAATCACAAAACTCTCTGCAGCCAGCAGATCAAGAAACTGAGCTTTTGTAGGGCTCAGACGACATATGTCTATTCATCATGTTCCAAAGAGGTTTTTTTTCTTTTTCTTTACAAGCAAGTAGCCGCCTACCATGGGCATTGTTTTAGCTTTCAGTTGTTCAGTTGTTAAATATATTGATATACAACTGTAATAATACGTTGTAACAACAAGCTGCTCCTTCAGAAAATAACAAGTCTCCAAATCTATGTTGCTATTTGGCTTACTACTTTATATGAAAGTGCCCCCCAAGTCTCCAACCAGTCGATCCGCATGCTACCACTAGCTCCCAGACACCTTCAGAGTAGCTCACAGCCTTGAGTTCATTTTTAAATATGCACAAGGTCATATTTTCCTTTTAAAGTTAAGGGGAGGCTGTGTTTGTTTTACATTATTACCATCAGGCTGCAGACAGCAGAGCCTGATAATGAGCAGTGCTACACCGAGATTTATAACCCAGGTTGAGGCTGGGGCACAGACCTCATACCTGAGGTGAACAACTGAAGCACTGAGGTAATTAACTCTTAAACAAAACTCCTTGCCAACTCAATATTGGAGCTGCGATCAAAATGATGTTTCTGAATGCTTTTAAATGGAAGAAATTTAAAATGGGAAGTTACCTTAATGATTAGGTTAAAACTTCATTTCAATTTTCTCCCATTTCAAAGTGTCACATTTACAAACAGCAGGCCCCTTACTAGGCCTGGGGGGTGTACTCCGTTCCGTTCGCAGAGTTTGCGTAGTTTTCTGCACTCCACGCTCTGTAGACTACAGAAAACTCTGGTCAGCAGAGTTTTTCCCTGGTCGCGAGCAGTAAGTTTGCGAGCTCGAGCTGCCACTCGGGTAGGATTTCTACCCGAACGGCAGGAAGACAAGCGCGAACAGCAGTTCCCACTTCACTCCGCCACTTACGGAGCTCCACTAAGTTTTTTTGTAACTTTGCGGAGTTCCGCGTACCAAAACTCTGCAAACTACGCCCAGGCCTACGGGCTTACTCCCAGTGGCCAGTAGACATTGTGCCATAAGTAAAATGGAAAAATGCAGCCATTTTTGGAAATGAAAGAAATTTAAAGTGCAGAAAAATGTTCCATATTATGAACTTTTTTGCAGATTATGTTTCTGCACTTTAAATTTCTCCCATTTAAAAGAAGATTGTATGTTTGACTTATACATGTAACGGTGCTACACATGGGTCCTGTGCTGCAAGTACATCATAAACAGGTTCTCAGTCACCCATACAAATATATCTCATTCATAGGTGCACAAGTTCATACATCCCCAAAGACCGCGCTCTCAGCAGCGTTGCCATAGTGCCCTCAGTCAAAGTATTTTGTTCAAACCATAGTGTCTGGCTCTATGAACATTAGACTTGAAGTTAGTGAAGCTGGGCGCGGGGGTGACTAGCAACAATGCACTGGTTGTTTAGCCTTCAGTAGCTCACAATGATTTTCACTGATCAGAAGTAGCTCTCACTACAGAAAATGTTGGCGACCCCTGTCCTAGAACTTAAAGCCAAATATATTGGGGGCTCGGTTCTGGTGCTCCTTCCACGCTCAACACTTTAATTTACTTAGAAAAGAATGGGATAGAGTTTATGCATACTCCCTCACAGATCATGGGATGTGCATCCACATCTCAAAGGCGAAACAGATGTGTTGCCTCGCTGGCAGTGATACATCAATGAATACTTCAAGTCAAGTATACCAACAAGCATTCGCAATGCAATAGGTCTTGCATTACTGATAGTTTGAGGTATTGGCATTGCAAATAATAATGCAATGTCAATAGCTCATACTTTCAGTAATGCCAGACCTATTACATTGCTAATGCTTGTGTAGTGAGCCAGGAACCAGCATTATATGTCTCAGTGCAGTACCGCAAGCTGCTCCCAGAGGTCCCCAGTGAGCAAGGCACCAGCACTGCATGTCTAGGTGCAGTACCGCAAGCTGCTCCTAGAAGTCCCTAGTGAGTATCATAAACTACCTAAGCGAAACACAGCTGCATGGAATATGAGCAATTTTATGTTTAAAGTCGTAAGGACGTGGTGACATCAATGCACAGCTGATGATCCACTATCACAAAACAAGCACGCCCATGTTCAGGTAAAAGAAAAGCACTTCCGCCATATCCCATCTGAGGCCGCCGTGCTGCTTAAATTTTAAAAAAGTGTTGTGCGAGAGAGAGAGAGAGCGTGTCTTGCCGGCAACAGCAGGCAGAAGAAAGCCAATTAAGAAAATAGTGCTACCAGGCTTTAATTAAAGCATACGTGTAACAACCAAAGTAAAAGGGCCCATGGGACCTCTTTGGGTCACATATGGTACTGCACCCTGCAGAAGATATGATGACTGCACCCAACCCATACCCATAATGCATTGCATGCAAGACAGTACTAGGAGTACATTCAAAGAGCTATGTCCATATATACAATTAGTAGCTTAAAATGTGGCAAAAGAATTAATACATTAATTTTGGATTAGGTTGTACTCTGTGTGGAGCTGATGAAGGGAAATTTATAGACGGTTTCATATAAATGTGAGATGTTCTAGTGAGATAAGTAACCACTGCCAGCCTAGCTTAGAACCAAGTGTGTGTCCTGCCTGAAGCCTTTTAAAAAAATAGTGCCTTGAGGCTGTAATTAAAACCTAGCGAGTAACAACACATGTAACAGGGTGTGTCCTCATGGGAGGTTACAATAAGAGACAAGGCTGTACTAAGGAGGGACTACGAAGCCCATTGACCAATGAAAACCCACCATTTACAAAGGATAGGCGGAAAGTGGGTGGAGCTTTATGCCCATATCCTGAATACTTTACAAAGAAGAGAGACCCACACTTCACGTTATTTTAACAAGTATCATTCAAAAGAAATGAACCAACTTTATCATGTTCATCTCGGCGATTATTTACGCCTTTTAATCGTATTTTTAGAATAAACAAAAATGTTTATACCAGGAAGAGAAAGCGTTCTTCACAAACATAGCCACAAAAATAAGTTGTCTGAGTTGTGCAACAACCTATGTGTAACAAGAGTGAAACAAACAATTCATACGATTCATTTCATAGTACAACGTAGTGTTCAAAACGGTTCTAAAACAAGTGAAAACAGATTGAAAAAATCTTATAAGTGAAAAACGATATCAAAATTATTTAAAATGGACAACAATACATAAACACATTTTTCAAAAATACTAGATTGTCATAAATCACAAGAAGTACTCAGTATAAGTCACTAGAGATACTCAATAAACAATTAATGCCAACAATAATTGCAAAAAAGGTTATCCCCTGTATGAACAATATTTTCAAGGATCTAGGATTTAATCCTTTTTGCCGACGCGTTTCGAGTGTGGGTCTCCAGTACCCAGACTCTCATCAGGGCCGATTTAATCGTTTTTCAGTCTTTTGTCCTATTGATGGAAAAACAAATTGTGCATGCTTATTAAAGGGGCTTCCTTTCACCTTCTCAGTTTCTTAACATGATTCATCTCTAGGTGCCTTACCTCGGGGGTGCGGAGGAAAAGGTCACACTTGGAGCTTGTTATTGGAACTGTGTACACGCTTCTAAAATGAAGATTGTTGTATATTTATTAGTTACAATGATCCAACAATCGTCCCTACTAATAAAGATTAAAAGGCAGAAGTCGGGGCAGGGGTTCCTACCTGGCGCGACGTGCTTCCAAAATTCAATGAGGGTAACTATTTCCTTCCCTCGTCTTTTTGAAGGACGCGATCACTCATGGTATCATTTTCCTTCTGTGAAAAGAGTGACCAGAAATGCCATTGTTGTGTCTATCTCCGTGTTTAAGTGTGACGACCGTGAAGCTAATGGGGAGGCCACTGGTCTACTCACCGATTGTTTTCTTTACATTTGGACGCGGTGTCTCTCACCCGCCCTCTTACGCGGTTACGATTTCTCCGCTGCAGATCTGCAACAAAGGACGGCCCGTTAGGGACGCTGTGTATGAAGCAAGTAATGCGATCTATTGCTAAAAGCGGAGCCCGGCTTACCTATTTCTTCCGCGTGTTATCTCTCAATGAACCCCGTCTGTCTGAGTCACCAGTGTGGGTCAAGCAAGCTGTCGCCTGTACGTTTCTTTAAAACAACTTGACCAATCAGGTGTTTGCAGTGCGGTAAAGCCACAGAGGTGCATTCTGGGAGTTGTAGTGAATTGAACAGCTGGTTGTCGTTAAAGTCTGTTCAGTTCACTCATTGAGTTGAGTCCTTTGTTGATACTATCGAACCTCATTATTAGGTACGCTTCCTTGCGTAACAGCGCTTGTTCTACATTTGGAGATCGGTGTTTTGGATCAACGCTTGTTAGCACTGTCCAAGTAAAATCGGTCTCCTTGTGGTTGGAAGCTACAAAATGGTCGACCATTGGGGCATTTGGTACTCTTTTCTTAAGTCGTGATCGGTGTTGTGAAATTCGAATGTTAACTTGTTGGCACGTTTTGCCGATATATACTTTATTACAAGCACACTGTACTGCATATACAACATTCTTGCTTCTGCAATTTGTATGCATCTCATGTCTCCATTTGATGCCGTTATGGCAAAATTAATTTCCTTCTATAGTACTGCTGCAGGCGACACACATACCGCATTTGTGGTGTCCAGTGATGGGTTTTAATTTCCACTGTGATATAAGGTCACTCTTGGGTTTAGGGACATAACTGTCTGCCCGAATGATTTGTTGGCCAATGCTGGGATTTTTTCTCATGGCAAATATTGGCCTTTCCAAAGGGTGTTCAAGTCCCTCTAGTAGGTGCCAGTTTCTGAGGATTATTTGCCTGAATTTATTGGTATGCGCCCCATAGGTGGTGACACAGACCAATTTATTTAGTTCCTTTTTAGATTTTATTTTTAGGAGCTCCTCCCTCGGGGTATACCTCGCTCTTTTTGTTGAATGCTTCAGCAATTTTTTTGGGTAACCTCTCTTGTTCATTTCCTCACAAAATGTGGCTGCATGTGTGTCAAAATTAGTTATTTCAGAACAATTTCTTCTGATCCTCAGTAACTGACCATAAGGTAAATTTTGTTTCAGACATTGGGGATGTGCACTCTTATAATGTAAAATGGTATTTTTGTCAGTCTGTTTTTTAAATAAAGAGGTTGAAAACCTGTCTCCTTCGATGCCTACTTCCACGTCCAAAAAGGTCATTTTCTTATTGCTTGATTCAATTGAAAACTTTATGTCTGAGTGACGTGCATTCAACCAACCATAAAAGTTATCAAGTTGTGCCTGGCTCCCCTGCCACAGGAGCCAGATGTCATCAATATACCGTGCCCACTGTTTTATATTGTCACTGAAGGGGTTGTTCCTATAAATGAATTTTTCCTCGTACTGGGCCATGTACAACACCGCCATATCCGGCGCATAGGGACAGCCCATGGCCGTACCCTTGATCTGAATAAAAAACTCATTTTCAAATTTGAAGTAATTGCTTCTCAAAGAAATTTCTGCCAATGATATAATGAAAGCAGTGGGTACCCTGTGGGGTCTCTCCCGCTGCTCAAGATAAAATTCCATTACTTCAAGGGCTTCATCCTGGGGGATCTGTGTATATAATGAATTGACATCCATTGTGGTCATCAACTCATTCTCTGCATCAAATGTCATATCCTGTAATTTATTAATGATATCGATTGTATCCCTCAGGTAAGATTTGACCTGGGATAAAAAAGGTTTCAAAAAGAAATCAATATATTTGGAAATTGGTTCCAATGCGGAATCACATCCAGAGACGATGGGTCTCCCGGGGGGTGTCTGTTGGTTTTTGTGAATCTTCGGCAAGAAGTATAGAACTGGCGTTCTTGGTGACTTTTTGTTAAGAAATTCGAACTCTTTAGGACCCAGGAAACCATCCTCTAGTCCTTGTTTAGTTAATTTGGCGATCTTACTTTGAATTTCAAAAACAGGATCTTCTTTAACAGGTCTATACCAATCCATGTTATCTACATGTGCCCTGCCTTCAGACAGGTACATTGTACGTGGCCAAATTACCACCGCACCCCCCTTGTCCGCTTGCTTGATTACAATTGAGGTATCTGCTTTAAGGTCTTGGATGGCCGTCAGTTGGTTCTTACTAATATTGTGATGCATGAAGCTCCTACTTTTTTCTAGCTTTGTGAGTGACGATAGTACCGCCTGCTCAAAGGCGTATATTTGTTTGGGTATATTTGACGTTGGCAAGAATTTAGATTTTACTCTTAGTTCAGTGGTTTCCCTATTTGGAGTGGGTTCAGAACCGGCAAAGAAGGCTTTCAGTCTAATTTTTCGACAAAATTTAATCGCCTCTAGCTTGAGTTTGGTGAAGTCTGTTCTTCTAGTAGGTACAAATTTTAAACCCAAGCTCAAGATTGTTTTTTCATCTGTTGTTAAAGTTTTTTCGGAAAGGTTAACAATTGTAGAGGTATCTAATTGTTGTAGTTGTTGTAATATCTGTTTCTCGTGCGCATCTCCCATGGCTGTTTGAAGCCCTTTTTAGTCTGTCCCCCTTGTCTGTCTTGTCTGGACTCAGGTGAAGACCCCGACGATGAGGTCGAGGAAAAGGTGGTGAACCTTGTTTTTGATCTTCCCTGATAGGAATTTAAGGCCCTTTTTGACTCTGCTGTTGTGTAGTAGTCCTCCTTTAAGAACGGATACACTTGGTCAAGCTTGAATGACTTTGAGTCTCTTTCGAATTGAGAGGTTTTAGTGTTGATAGTGATGTCTTTAAAAGTTTGTATTTCTTTTTCAATCTTCTCTAATAACGCTTTGGCCTCAGTGTCTGTCTTGTTATCAGCAATGGCCTTTATTAAATCAGCAATCTCTTGTTCTTCCTGACTGCATAGGCGTTGGGCCGTCTCTATAGTATGAAACCATAAGGTCCCTACTACATTTTGTATTGATGTAGCTGAAACCTTTTTTGTATTCTGTGTCCTCGACAAAAATCACAGGGATATTTTTAACTTGTAAACCCCATGGTATGGTGCCTGCCCGCAGGTGCTGCAGAAGGAAATACCCATGTCTGACAGACGGGGTTCATTGAGAGATAACACGCGGAAGAAATAGGTAAGCCGGGCTCCGCTTTTAGCAATAGATCGCATTACTTGCTTCATACACAGCGTCCCTAACGGGCCGTCCTTTGTTGCAGATCTGCAGCGGAGAAATCGTAACCGCGTAAGAGGGCGGGTGAGAGACACCGCGTCCAAATGTAAAGAAAACAATCGGTGAGTAGACCAGTGGCCTCCCCATTAGCTTCACGGTCGTCACACTTAAACACGGAGATAGACACAACAATGGCATTTCTGGTCACTCTTTTCACAGAAGGAAAATGATACCATGAGTGATCGCGTCCTTCAAAAAGACGAGGGAAGGAAATAGTTACCCTCATTGAATTTTGGAAGCACGTCGCGCCAGGTAGGAACCCCTGCCCCGACTTCTGCCTTTTAATCTTTATTAGTAGGGACGATTGTTGGATCATTGTAACTAATAAATATACAACAATCTTCATTTTAGAAGCGTGTACACAGTTCCAATAACAAGCTCCAAGTGTGACCTTTTCCTCCGCACCCCCGAGGTAAGGCACCTAGAGATGAATCATGTTAAGAAACTGAGAAGGTGAAAGGAAGCCCCTTTAATAAGCATGCACAATTTGTTTTTCCATCAATAGGACAAAAGACTGAAAAACGATTAAATCGGCCCTGATGAGAGTCTGGGTACTGGAGACCCACACTCGAAACGTTGGTTCATTTCTTTTGAATGATACTTGTTAAAATAACGTGAAGTGTGGGTCTCTCTTCTTTGTAAAGCATTTATTGGGCCCAACCCCACTTCAGTCCATAGGGCCACACCCCCCCAGTTTCTCAAACTTTAGAGCGGGTTGTTACCCGAGTGGGTTTGGACTGTGAACCTTCACGGTCCCTCTCTGAATTATCTGATTAATTCTAAATCAGGAGAAGAATCTCCTGTCAAATTATGTCCGAGAAAGAAACGCTGTCCTTCTCAGAAAGCCACATTAGCAATTTGATAGCTTCCAATCCCTTCTCAGGTCTTTCGTTGAGTAATACTGCAAAACATCAAAATGAGGCAGATAAATTAACTCGCCTCCAAAAGAAGCACATAAGAACCGAACTACATGGGTATTTCCTTCTGCAGCACCTGCGGGCAGGCACCATACCATGGGGTTTACAAGTTAAAAATATCCCTGTGATTTTTGTCGAGGACACAGAATACAAAAAAGGTTTCAGCTACATCAATACAAAATGTAGTAGGGACCTTATGGTCCATACTATAGAGACGGCCCAACGCCTATGCAGTCAGGAAGAACAAGAGATTGCTGATTTAATAAAGGCCATTGCTGATAACAAGACAGACACTGAGGCCAAAGCGTTATTAGAGAAGATTGAAAAAGAAATACAAACTTTTAAAGACATCACTATCAACACTAAAACCTCTCAATTCGAAAGAGACTCAAAGTCATTCAAGCTTGACCAAGTGTATCCGTTCTTAAAGGAGGACTACTACACAACAGCAGAGTCAAAAAGGGCCTTAAATTCCTATCAGGGAAGATCAAAAACAAGGTTCACCACCTTTTCCTCGACCTCATCGTCGGGGTCTTCACCTGAGTCCAGACAAGACAGACAAGGGGGACAGACTAAAAAGGGCTTCAAACAGCCATGGGAGATGCGCACGAGAAACAGATATTACAACAACTACAACAATTAGATACCTCTACAATTGTTAACCTTTCCGAAAAAACTTTAACAACAGATGAAAAAACAATCTTGAGCTTGGGTTTAAAATTTGTACCTACTAGAAGAACAGACTTCACCAAACTCAAGCTAGAGGCGATTAAATTTTGTCGAAAAATTAGACTGAAAGCCTTCTTTGCCGGTTCTGAACCCACTCCAAATAGGGAAACCACTGAACTAAGAGTAAAATCTAAATTCTTGCCAACGTCAAATATACCCAAACAAATATACGCCTTTGAGCAGGCGGTACTATCGTCACTCACAAAGCTAGAAAAAAGTAGGAGCTTCATGCATCACAATATTAGTAAGAACCAACTGACGGCCATCCAAGACCTTAAAGCAGATACCTCAATTGTAATCAAGCAAGCGGACAAGGGGGGTGCGGTGGTAATTTGGCCACGTACAATGTACCTGTCTGAAGGCAGGGCACATGTAGATAACATGGATTGGTATAGACCTGTTAAAGAAGATCCTGTTTTTGAAATTCAAAGTAAGATCGCCAAATTAACTAAACAAGGACTAGAGGATGGTTTCCTGGGTCCTAAAGAGTTCGAATTTCTTAACAAAAAGTCACCAAGAACGCCAGTTCTATACTTCTTGCCGAAGATTCACAAAAACCAACAGACACCCCCCGGGAGACCCATCGTCTCTGGATGTGATTCCGCATTGGAACCAATTTCCAAATATATTGATTTCTTTTTGAAACCTTTTTTATCCCAGGTCAAATCTTACCTGAGGGATACAATCGATTTCATTAATAAATTACAGGATATGACATTTGATGCAGAGAATGAGTTGATGACCACAATGGATGTCAATTCATTATATACACAGATCCCCCAGGATGAAGCCCTTGAAGTAATGGAATTTTATCTTGAGGAGCGGGAGAGACCCCACAGGGTACCCACTGCTTTCATTATATAATTGGCAGAAAGTTCTTTGAGAAGCAATTACTTCAAATTTGAAAATGAGTTTTTTATTCAGATCAAGGGTACGGCCATGGGCTGTCCCTATGCGCCGGAAATGGCGGTGTTGTACATGGCCCAGTACGAGGAAAAATTCATTTATAGGAACAACCCCTTCAGTGACAATATAAAACAGTGGGCACGGTATATTGATGACATCTGGCTCCTGTGGCAGGGGAGCCAGGCACAACTTGATAACTTTTATGGTTGGTTGAATGCACGTCACCCAGACATAAAGTTTTCAATTGAATCAAGCAATAAGAAAATGACCTTTTTGGACGTGGAAGTAGGCATCGAAGGAGACAGGTTTTCAACCTCTTTATTTAAAAAACAGACTGACAAAAATACCATTTTACATTATAAGAGTGCACATCCCCAATGTCTGAAACAAAATTTACCTTATGGTCAGTTACTGAGGATCAGAAGAAATTGTTCTGAAATAACTAATTTTGACACACATGCAGCCACATTTTGTGAGGAAATGAACAAGAGAGGTTACCCAAAAAAATTGCTGAAGCATTCAACAAAAAGGGCGAGGTATACCCCGAGGGAGGAGCTCCTAAAAATAAAATCTAAAAAGGAACTAAATAAATTGGTCTGTGTCACCACCTATGGGGCGCATACCAATAAATTCAGGCAAATAATCCTCAGAAACTGGCACCACTAGAGGGACTTGAACACCCTTTGGAAAGGCCAATATTTGCCATGAGAAAAAATCCCAGCATTGGCCAACAAATCATTCGGGCAGACAGTTATGTCCCTAAACCCAAGAGTGACCTTATATCACAGTGGAAATTAAAACCCATCACTGGACACCACAAATGCGGTATGTGTGTCACCTGCAGCAGTACTATAGAAGGAAATGAATTTTGCCATAACGGCATCAAATGGAGACATGAGATGCATACAAATTGCAGAAGCAAGAATGTTGTATATGCAGTACAGTGTGCTTGTAATAAAGTATATATCGGCAAAACGTGCCAACAAGTTAACATTCGAATTTCACAACACCGATCACGACTTAAGAAAAGAGTACCAAATGCCCCAATGGTCAACCATTTTGTAGCTTCCAACCACAAGGAGACCGATTTTACTTGGACAGTGCTAACAAGCGTTGATCCAAAACACCGATCTCCAAATGTAGAACAAGCGCTGTTACGCAAGGAAGCGTACCTAATAATGAGGTTCGATAGTATCAACAAAGGACTCAACTCAATGAGTGAACTGAACAGACTTTAACGACAACCAGCTGTTCAATGCACTACAACTCCCACAATGCACCTCTGTGGCTTTACCGCACTGCAAACACCTGATTGGTCAAGTTGTTTTAAAGAAACGTACAGGCGACAGCTTGCTTGACCCACACTGGTGACTCAGACAGACGGGGTTCATTGAGAGATAACACGCGGAAGAAATAGGTAAGCCGGGCTCCGCTTTTAGCAATAGATCGCATTACTTGCTTCATACACAGCGTCCCTAACGGGCCGTCCTTTGTTGCAGATCTGCAGCGGAGAAATCGTAACCGCGTAAGAGGGCGGGTGAGAGACACCGCGTCCAAATGTAAAGAAAACAATCGGTGAGTAGACCAGTGGCCTCCCCATTAGCTTCACGGTCGTCACACTTAAACACGGAGATAGACACAACAATGGCATTTCTGGTCACTCTTTTCACAGAAGGAAAATGATACCATGAGTGATCACGTCCTTCAAAAAGACGAGGGAAGGAAATAGTTACCCTCATTGAATTTTGGAAGCACGTCGCGCCAGGTAGGAACCCCTGCCCCGACTTCTGCCTTTTAATCTTTATTAGTAGGGACGATTGTTGGATCATTGTAACTAATAAATATACAACAATCTTCATTTTAGAAGCGTGTACACAGTTCCAATAACAAGCTCCAAGTGTGACCTTTTCCTCCGCACCCCCGAGGTAAGGCACCTAGAGATGAATCATGTTAAGAAACTGAGAAGGTGAAAGGAAGCCCCTTTAATAAGCATGCACAATTTGTTTTTCCATCAATAGGACAAAAGACTGAAAAACGATTAAATCGGCCCTGATGAGAGTCTGGGTACTGGAGACCCACACTCGAAACGCGTCGGCAAAAAGGATTAAATCCTAGATCCTTGAAAATATTGTTCATACAGGGGATAACCTTTTTTGCAATTATTGTTGGCATTAATTGTTTATTGAGTATCTCTAGTGACTTATACTGAGTACTTCTTGTGATTTATGACAATCTAGTATTTTTGAAAAATGTGTTTATGTATTGTTGTCCATTTTAAATAATTTTGATATCGTTTTTCACTTATAAGATTTTTTCAATCTGTTTTCACTTGTTTTAGAACCGTTTTGAACACTACGTTGTACTATGAAATGAATCGTCTGAATTGTTTGTTTCACTCTTGTTACACATAGGTTGTTGCACAACTCAGACAACTTATTTTTGTGGCTATGTTTGTGAAGAACGCTTTCTCTTCCTGGTATAAACATTTTTGTTTATTCTAAAAATACGATTAAAAGGCGTAAATAATCGCCGAGATGAACATGATAAAGTTGGTTCATTTCTTTTGAATGATACTTGTTAAAATAACGTGAAGTGTGGGTCTCTCTTCTTTGTAAAGCATTTATTGGGCCCAACCCCACTTCAGTCCATAGGGCCACACCCCCCCAGTTTCTCATATCCTGAATACAGCATGTCGCCAAGAAACAGCACAAGCGCTGCCTAGGCAAGACTTTAAAAGGAAAGAAAAACAACACTTTATTATCATATAAAGGTGCAGTGACTGAAACATGAATGTAAAGAAAAAAAATAGAATGTAAGAGAACATTGAGAAAGGAGATTCGAAAAAGTTGCTGCTTCACAAACAGATACTCAATTTAAATCTTATCTTCAGGAAAGGCTGGCATGTTTCGGTTAGAAAAACTTTCAAGCTTTCTGAATGCACAACCTCTACTAAATATTTGTCTTATACTCAACACTCCTGTGATAGAAAAAGGACTGCAAGCATTCAATAGCCTGTAGGCCACCACAGGTAATGTTTTTTCTCCACATTTCTAATTCATTTCTGGAGACCTCCAATAAACGAACGTGCACAGCATTAATTGATCACTAGACAAAACATAGCGCTGGTGAGTAAAGAATAAGGATCCATCACTGAGTTATTTCTGGGGGGGATAGTGTTTGGGAAAATATTGAGCCAAAGATCAGTTTGTAGTGACAGCTTGTTATTTAGTTGCTTATCATATTTTCAGGTGATTTTTCTATCTAGACATTTATTTCCTACTTCGATATAATATTAAATGAAGAGTGCAGAATAAAAGCAAATAGATACAGAAGTTTCTCTGAAGTTTCAAGAATTTTTCAGATTCTTAAAAATGGAGTAGAATTAAACAGTATGAAACAGTGTTATTTACAGTTGGTTTGTTCATACAACCACACAGTCTCACTGATGTTCTTTGAATGATGTAGGTCCAGTATTATAGTTCCAGTTTTTAAAAAAGAGAGCAGACAGGATCCGGCATGCTATCGTCCCTTTTCCCTTTTATACCACTCTGTTAAGAATGTGGGCCGCATTTTACTTGGAAGAGGGGAACACTGGATTGGGGAGAATAATGTTTTGTCGGAGGTCCAGTTTGGATTCCATCCTGGCTTGGGGACTATTAAACTGCCCGATTCACAGAACTAACTTAAGACAAAATCCTAAACTTACTACCATTTTGGTATTCACAGAAGGCACTTACTCATTTTGGTATTCACAGAAGGCACTTACTCATTTTGGTATTCACAGAAGGCACTTAGTCATTTCGGTATTCAGAGAAGTTAGGAGTCCTAACTTTACTACTCCTAAACTGAGAAAAATTATAACTTGAAGACTTTTGATATTCACAGAAGGCATTTAGGAGTCCTAAAGTTAGGAGTCCTAACTTTACTACTCCTAAACTGAGAAAAATCCTAACTTTAAGACTTTCGGTATTCACAGAAGACATTTAGGAGTCCTAAAGTTAGGACTCCTAACTTCTGTGAATACCAAAATGAGTAAGTGCCTTCTGTGTATACAAAAATGAGTAAGTGCCTTCTGTGAATACCAAAATGAGTAAGTGCCTTCTGTGTATGCAAAAATGAGTAAGTGCCTTAAGCGATGTGCCATCCACCTCACATTTATGGATCTGTCTAACGCATTTGATAGCATGAACAGATCCAAGTTATGGGATCTTCTTGTCGATGGGATTAGTGATGTTCTGGATAGAGCTGCACTTAAACCTCCAGGCCAGGGTGAGATACTGGGAAAATGTGGAATGTTCTGATGCTGTAAGCCTGCAGCGAGGGGTCTGGCAGGGGTGTGTACAGGCACCAGTTCTCTTCCTACTCTACATTAACAAGCTAGAGAAAGCTTTAGTAGGCTTAGGTACAGATGTCCCTAAAATTGAGAGTAAGATGGTGCCGGCATTACTTTATGCCAATGATGCCATCTCCCTGGCCAGAACCTCCAACAGGTTGAAGATTCTCATCGATGGATATATTGTCTTCATGGAAACGAACAAATCTAAAACCTTTATAATGGTTTGTGGCCCCAAGGCTGTGAAGACCCGCACAATTTATATTATGACCTCTTGAGTTAAGAGAGAGCAGTCTTTTCCCTACCTAGGGATTACCTTGGATGAAAATCTTAGTTGGTCCTCTTGCATTGCTAATAGGGTCAAAACGTGCCACTGGGTTGATTTTTAAAGTTTCGGCGTGTATAGGGAGTAAGCTTAATTTCCTGCTTAATGAGATCTATTATCGCAAATGTGCCCCAGTTTTGACATATGGTGCTGAGATCTGGAATTGTACGAACACCTGCAGCTGGAGGAAAAAAGGGTGCTTACTGTGTAAGATTTTAGGGGTGCCCCCTACCAGTAGTACTTTCAAGGGGCATGAGGAGCTTGGCCTAAGCAATGCTGAAGATCGTATTAAGCTAGCCCCACTCTTACTTTGGTGTTCTATCTGGTGCGATGTACGGGCCTCCGTTAGCAGAGCCGTAACTGAGAACAGGTCTGGAGAGTGCCTGGGTCCTCTCGCTGCCCTGGGTAAAATATATACAAACTAACTTCTAGAGCCATGGTAGACCCAGTCTCTTTAATGATCCCACATCCATTACGAAAGACGATAAGAGGTGGGTAAAAGAACATGTCTTGTTGGAGCGGTCCAGGGCAAGAGAGCTTGCCCTAACTACCTCAGACTCCTATAGTCAATATGCAATGATTAAAATGTGTCCTGGGATAGAACCCTATCTAGAGTGGCCAAAAGGTCCTGGGAGAGGTCACTCCTCAGTAGATTTCGCCTTGGCTCAGTTAGTTGGAAACTCTGTCTTCTCCTTGGTCAGTATGATGTTTCCATGATATGTCGTTGCCTTTGCGACGAAATATCTGACCAAACCTAAATGCATTTCCTCGTCTTCTGTAGGTTTAATAGAGATTTGACTAAGTGCCTGCTTGTCCCAGCTCTTCGGAAAGATACGATAAGAAAAAGTAGAGCTGCCTTTCTCTACCTGCAATCTATGCCATCTCAGGACGATTGTTTTAGAATGGGCTTATTTTAATTGATATTTTATTAACTTCTTTTTAGCACTTTATCCTTTTGGATGTGGATTATGTTTCTTGTCTGTATATATTGGTCTTATCATTTTATACTGTATTATGTCAGCTGATTATCGCTTTGTATATGCTTTTATGGCCAGTATTCTTGGGCGAATAAAGTCGATTCATTTGAAAGATGGAATACTGTGCAATTTTATATTTGCGAAACTTGGGTGAGGTTTTGATACTCCACCTCTGCTTTTCTTCCCACCCTTTACCCCTCCCCAACTGTGTGTAGGAGATGGAGAAAGTGAACAAGAAATACACAGAACTGACAGACAAAATAGACGGCCAGGGCAGCGCGTCAATGAGTGCCATCGAGAGAATGAAGAAAGTGAAGGAGGAGGCAACAACACTCCTGAAGAAGGCCACTGATGCAAAGAGCAAGCTTGATGGTTAGTGATTCACTTGAATTTACATGACACATATTCACCATTTGATATTCAGTTTCTGAAATCTACATCTAATCCGTCTGGAAGTTGTAAATATGTACTATATAAATATGAAGACCAATATAGGTTGATCCATCTTGTTGTGAAAAGATTGGATTTGCTAAAATAGGCACATATTTCAGTAAAGCGAGTGCAAAATTATAATTTTGCTTGTAAAGTTTTGTGATGGCTTTGCTCAATTTTTAACCTACAATTTTATAAAAATCTAAAAAAAAGTCAGACGTTGACACACTAAACTGGGTAAGCATTGCATAAAAAAGATGCAAAATTATGACATATTAATGACTTCAATTGGCTAGCCAGTCAGTAATGTTTATTTTGTAATATTTCTTTTCCATATACAAACATATAAATATTTACTGTATGAGTGCATATTGCAATAGAAAGAATACTTCACATATATAAATATTTATGTAGTAGTTCGAACCTGATACAATTTATCAAAAACATTTTCTATCGTGTGAATGGTGACAAGTTTACTACCTACAGCACCTTCCATCTCCTTGTTCAAAATATTTTGTAGTTAGGGAAACTCTAACACCCAACTAATGCAGTCAAAAGAAAAAAACTATGATTTGTTAAGTACTTTAAGTGAAAGAGAATATTCATTATATAAAATGGAATCTTAACTCTAATCAGTGCAGTGATAAAGAAGAAAGCTGACATGAAAATCATAATCTTCCCACACAGAGCAGGTGCCAGACTAAATCATTTTAGCCATCAAATCCTTCTTCCATGCTTACTTAACCTATACAATAACAATATTAGCTATGAAGGAGTCATGGAGACAGATATGTAGAAAGTTACTATACGAAGCCCGCCATTCCTGCCTAGTTTGCCTTAGGTCAGCTAGTGCCATCATTTCTCGAAAAGCAATACATTTAATTTGACAAAATATATATTAATTTATGTTTCTTAAAGAAGTCTTCAATAAATCTAAATAAATGGTAGTAATTCATCTATCCGTGGTTTGTTCAAGTACAAACAAAAATTAAGAAAACCATTTACATTTAAAAGTGAAGAGGAAATACTATATATACAAGGAAGAGACTAGGGGCCAGATGTAGGAGCCTAAATACCGGTCGGTAACGGTTGATTTCGGCCGTTACCGACTGGTATTTAAGATTTGGCATGTAGGGGCATTTTTTTACCGAATCGGTAAATTTACCGATTCTGTAAAATACCGATTCAATAATTTTACCGATTCGGTAAATCCAAATGTAGGTGGGACTCTTCTGAGTCCCAAAGGCAATACAGATTCGGTATTTTACCACCCAATTCAATTGGGTGGTAAAATACCGAATCCAGGTGTGCATGCACATGTGTGCATGCACACCTATGCCATGTGACAGACAGACATGCCCTTAGGGCATGTTTGTGCGCCACATGGCACATATGCCTGTATTTGGGGTGTAAGAGGGTGTCAAAGTGACACCTCCAGCACCCTTGCAGAATTCGGTATTTACCGGTTCACAGCCCATAGGAATCAATAGGAAATACCGATTCGGTATTTACCGAATCGGTAAATACCGAATATTAACGAATCGGTATTTCAACATCTGGAAATACCTACATCTCCCCCCTTCATATTTACCGATTCACAAATACCGAATCGGTAAAATTTGGTATTTATGAATCGGTAAATACCATTTACCTACATCTAGCCCTAGGAAACTAAAAGAAATGTATTATTTCATCTATTTATGTAGTTAGCTTTCACATAACACTTTTACCCTGACAAATGTATTAGAGAGCTTTACATTTGAGCATAGTGGATTCATAGTATTCAAACCTGGGATCTAGGATTTAAGAGTCAGAGGAGTAAGTTGGACAACCAGGAAAGCAATCTTATTTCACCAATAGCCAAAGACAGATAGATATGTGTATGCCCGCTGGCGTAGCCTTAGTTTGCTCCAACCCTTTTTCCACACTCCCCTCTACGCGCGTAGGATATTTTACACAGACTAGATCCCTCTTGCCTCTAGATGGACTGGCCCATTTCAAATGCTGATGGCTCTACTCCTATATTCCTCTGTTCCCAGAAATCTCACACTGGGTTCATGCCCCCATGAAATCCAGCTTAACTTTTTGCCCCTTCATCGCTAGTAAAAAAAAACACTTCAAGTGATATGCCTGTCGAGTGAAGGCTCACCGCGGCATTCCTATTTCTCCTCACTGATAGCCTCATGTCTGGAGTCTCTCTTCCTTTGTCTCCTCTATTATCCTGTAGAGATATTCTCTGAATTTGACTCCCTGAGGCAGCTCTGTTCTCTATTTTAAACAACAACAGATGCCCTACAACCATACCCTCTAAATGCTGGTCCATACGGCTAGGGCTTGGTCCTCCACTCTGCACACTGTCACCGTTAAATCTGCTGAATGACACTTGTAAACTCCTCACTAAAACTTACCTACAGTGAATGTGTTTTAACACATTAGCATCTCTCTCCTGAGCCCTCTTTGTACTGTGTACGACCTGTATATCCTGCTCAGCGCCCCACACCTGAGCCTGGTCTGCCGCCATTAGCATTGGTTGTTGTACATGAGAACCAGAAGTAAGATTAACCATCCCTTACAGCTGCCAAGTGACTTCTCAAAGTCCTCCCCTGTTGTCTCAATTGCATTGCATGATTTTGTTTGTTTCATAGTGTAATCTTCACACCCGATCTGGTTTCACTCTGCTTGTACTCTGATAAGCCACAAGTTTTGGTAACTGCATAATTTGTCCATTTCCAAATATTCCTGCTATTGACATAGAATCAAAAGTATGGATTGTTGCATTTTATAATCTTAATAGCATAATGTCATGAGCGTACACATTAGGAAGAAATATACATAGGGCCTGATTCCGATGCGGTTAGGAAAGCATTCCCACATAGGGCCCGATTACAATGCGGTTAGGAAGGCCTCCCAACGGCATTTGCTCCTTCTGAATCGGATCGGGAAGGTGTCTTCCCAACCGCGGGCATGATTACGATGCAGTTAGGAACATAGGCTCCCATTGAAGTCAATAGGAGTCCAACCAAATCGTATCTGAAAGCATCCGGATGCATCGTACTCGGTCGGTCGGACTCTCCCAATCCAAGTGGGTCGGAAACCATTTCCAGATCGATTTGATCGGGAAGATTTCCTAACCGGATCGGAATCGGGCCCTTAGTGTTTGAAAAAACTCAACATGTTTGTATTTTGACAGCTGAAGGGGCAGATCGAGAAAAATTATGTTGGATCTAAATGATAACCAAGCAGGCTTAATGCATTGTACATTGCATTGATGATTAGGATGAAACCATTATAACAAATATCAGAATACTGAAACTCCCTGATATAAACCCTAATCAGAACTATAATCTGTATTATGTACGTATGTCCTTACCTATCCTGAACCGTAACCCTAAATCAAACATAACATTAGTCTTTAAACCGAAACCACCCTAAACATAATATTTACATTAATATTACACAAAAATCCAAGCGCAACGCAAACTCTATACAGAGCCCTAAAACCCAAACTAACTAGCCCAATTCTTAACCCAAGCCATATCCCAAATCTAAATCTTAAGCATCACCCTAAACACATGCCTAACACTAACCTTAATCGTATTCCTTGTTTTAAACATAACTGTACTCATACCTTAGCTGCAGTCTTAACCATAACCCTAACATGATTGTAACGCTGGTCTAAACCCTAATACTAACCAGCGCTCTAATCCCAAACCGGTTCCCAACCCCAACAGTAAACAGAGCCCTAAAACTCACACTAACTAGTCAAATCAAAATCAAAAAAGTGTATTGTTTCAATTAATTAAATCCTTAACAATACACACTAACTAGTCCTAATCTTAACTCAAACCCCAACCCAAATTTTTATCTTAAACATCACCCGAAACACATTCTTAGTCACAATCTTAATCATATCTCTAACTTTAACCATAACCCTAACCTAATTGTAATGCTGCCCTAAACCCTCTCATTAACCTGTGCTTTAATCCTAAATCTACTCCAGGCCCCAGCATAAACAGAATCTTAAAATTAACACTAATTATACCTAAAATTTACCTGGACCCTAACCAAAATCTTAATCTGAAACATCACCCTAAACTCATTCCTAACTCTAATCTTAATTGTAACCCTAATGTTAAACATAACCATACTCGAACCCTAACCACAATCCTAACTATAACTCTAACATAAATGTAATGCTGTCCGTAACCCTCATAGTAACCAGAGCTCTAATCCTAAACCTAGCCCTAACCCTAAGCAGAGTCCTAAAACTCACACTAACTAATCCTAATCTTAACTCAAACCCCAACCCAAATCTTAATTGTAAACATTATCCTAAACATATTCCTAATCTTAACCATATCCTTAACTTTAAACACAGCCATACTCTTACCCTAGTCCATACTCTTACCATAGGCACAGGCCTACCCATAACCTTAAACCTAATGTAATGCTACCTTGCCCCTCACACTAATTAGAGCTCTAATACTAAACCTATTGCCCACCCTATCTTAAACATAACGTTTAGGGCAACACTTTCCTTAAACCTTACACTAATTCTTAGCCTAAAACTAATGCTAATCCTTTCTCTAAACGCCAAACCTCCACCCTAATACAAAGCCCAGATCGACTCTCCTTCATGCAGGACAGCACAGTATTGTGACACTGCACAGTTCGAAAGACAGAAATTGGTACAGCTCCAGAATTAGCTAGCGTCATTCACTGATGATGTCATCGCCGACTCTCAACCTATCTCTGGCTGTTCTGCATGACCCTAAGCCTTGCTCTGTGGTACAAAAGAAAGCCTTCCGTGTCTGGCCTAGGCTTTGAACTATAGGCTCTCCCTCCAGTACAAATATAGACCATGGCACAGCAGATAGACGTGTAAGATGTGTGCTGTAGAATAAAGCCCACGTGCTACACATTGGTAGCTTGGGTAATATGCCACTTGAGCTCTGCGTGAACCTCAACACTAGTTGTTAGAATTTTGGGCAATGCCTGATCACACAACTTTTGTAGAGCTTCACACCAAAACCTATGGCTGGTCCAGACAGGATACCCTTCCATACATTAACAGAGGTTTGGTACAAAGAGGTGTCAGCGCTGCATGGTGGACAAATTTCAACGCAAAATATCTTCTACAGATGAAAGTTGATCCATCATTGCGGTTTGCATGGCTTTGGACCTTTTTGTACATCTTTACATCGCACGAGCGCCAGCATAAACCTTTAACCAATGTCGGCCTAATCCACTTATAACGAGTCAATTAACTGAATCAATAAAAAATAATAACGTAGGTCTGCAAGAAAAGACAAAAATATATTTTCAATGTCTAGTGGGTTTTCTTCATTATTATTAAAAAATAAACTTCTTCCTTCTAGCTTTTCTTCGTTTGAACCTTTCCTTGTTTTTTCTTCTCCTTTATAATGCTTTCCTCAATTTCACACAATGCCCTGATCACTGGGGACAGAGAGGGTCATCCAGATAAAATGGGAGATAATGCAAAGAAACCCTAAGCGGAGAGTGGGGGAGATACCAAGGCACGGGGAAGCTGAAGGGAGACCCCTTACAGTATTGTTCTTTTTGTAATCCTAGGACTGGAGGAGACGTTTAAAAACAACGAGAAGGAGATTTCCACAAAAACAGATGAGCTGAAGAAGCTGGAGGAGCAGGCGGCCGGCCTCCTGGAGTACATACACAACAAGGCGAACGCCTACGCCACCTGCTAGTTTCACCGCGCCTCTGTCCGATGGACAAATGGATCCAAGTAGACCATTCCTTCCAGGACCCAATCTGCAACCTTGGACCAAGCCTGGGGGGACTCCAGACCCTTACCAAATGGGACCAGTGGGTCTTTCTTCCCTTTCCCAGTCTAGAGAAGGGACACCCACCATACATCTAAAAGGGCCAGACCGATGCCACCGTGTCTGCAGATCGATATAAGGTCAATTGACATATAAAGCACAAAATTGAACTAATTCACAAAGTTGGGGCCTGATTCACAAACTGTACTTTGTAGTATGTTTTGTAATACTTCACTAGTACTACAAAACATACTACAAAGTACAACTTACTACAAAGTTCTATTTACAACCAGTACTTTTATAGTAGCTTACACTTTTGTAGTAACTTATATGTGTAACTTCCACTCTTGTATTTACTTACACTTAAGTAGTAAATTACACTTTTGTAGTAATTTACACATTTAACTTGCTCTTTTGTAGTAATTACACATGTAACATACCGCTTGTGGTAACTTACATGTGTAACTTCCACTTTTGAAGTAACTTCCACTTTTGTAGCACGACACTAGGCCAACTACACATACTGCAACACCCTCCCACAGAAAATAATAGATATAGGGGCTTAAAATAAAACTTCATGGGAAATAATTACATTAGATTATTTAAAATAGTTAAAAACATAAATTATTATACATTCATGTTAAAATGTGTATCAAAGATTACATATTTATAATAAATTCTAAAATGTTTAATTACCTTTGTTTCATTTAAAACACAATGTTACATTAAATTACATTAAAAATAATTACAATCACTTTAATTAACTAATTACATCACTTTCAACAAATAGTGATGCAGATTGCAAAATATTTTTTCTTCAGGCTAGAATTTATTTATTAAATTTAAACTTCAGAATAAATGTTTTTAATTTACATTGATATGTTCCCATTAATTAAAGATTAAGGGCCAGATGTACGACCATTGGCATTAGCGACTCGCAAATTGCACAAAATTGTGAGTCGCAATTTGCGAGTCGCTAATGCCAATGTACAACAGTGTCAGAGACACTGTTTGCGATTTCCCATGGGGTCGCAAATTGCATGCCTCATCCATATTCATGAGGCACTCACAATTTGCGACCCCATTGGGAATGGATGGCCCTCCCCGGGATGGTGACCTGCTGGGCTCAGTAGACCTCCATGTCTGGGACTGCTTTTTTTGAAAAAGCAGTTTTTTTTTTAAGAATGCAGCCTGTTTTCCCTAAAGGAAAACGGTATGCATTTAAAAAAAGAAAAATTAAACGTTTTTGTTTCATTTTTTAAGGGCAGGTAGTGGTCCCTGGGACCGCTGCCTGCCCCTAAAAAATATTTTCCCCTGCATTCACAAAGGGTAAGGGTTCACCTGGGGACCCCTTCCCTTTTGCAAGGGCTTTACCGCCCTCTTGAAGAGGGCGGTAAATTGTGAGTGTTTTGCAACCGCAATTGCAGTCGCAAAACATTCTTTCATTGGGTAGCGATTCGCTATTAGGAAGGGATGCCCTTGGAATGCCCCTTCCTAATCGCGAGTCGCAAATCCTATTTAGCAAGTTGCAAACCCGTTTGCGCATGCAAAAATTGGTCGTACATCTGGCCCTTAATTCAAAGTAAATGTATTAGTGCTGTGACATTTTTTTATTTTGTAAATTTAAAATAAATTCATTGATTTAATTTGTAATAATATTCAACATAAATATTGTTTTAATATGTATTTTTGCTTAAAATAATTAACAAAAAAATGTATATACTTTACCATGTGGAGAGCTGCAACTCAACTGAGCAGCCTCCATTTGGGAAAGTATAAGGAAAATTTAGAACATTTATTTTTCTGAAAAGTAAATATTAAAAAATGTTTCATGTTAAATATTAATGCAAATGTATTTATTTCTTTACTTTAAATGTAGAACAAAACAGAAAAATGCTACAGTACTATTAAATAATTAATTAAAAGTTTAAATAAGTGGTATATATTAAATTACATTAAAATTATTTCTCTAAAGTTTAAATTAAAAAATACTTTCGCCCCTAGAGACAAAAATATTTTAATGCACATTAATAATTATTAAAAGCAATGTTTCAATGTTTTTTAAATAATTTAATTATATTTAGTAAAATGTAGTGTTACATGATATTTTATTTAAAAAACATTGTATTAAATATTTTCTAATTAAATAATAAATATGTACGATTTGCATATATATTTTTTAACATTCACTTTTATTTATATTTTTAACCATTTTAATAATTTAATTAAGTTTGACATTGTCCCCTAGGGGGTATATTTTTTAAGTTCCTAGCTCCATTATTTTCAACGGGAGGGTGTTGCAATACCAGTGGTTTCCCCTGTGTAGTGTTGAACTGACTACAAAAGAGTAAAGCTTGATTACAACTATGGCACAGTTGCACCGGCTTTCCACCAAAGCCGCGCAAGGACCGCCCTCCTCATTATGAGTTGAGCTCGTGTAAGGCAGACGGTCCTTCGCCTTTCCCATGGCGGTGCCTGGAAAAAAGGCACTGCAATGTGAACTGCAAAAATATTCCAGCTTGGCATAGATGGTGACATCCATGCCTTGCTGGAACTTTGGGGAAATACAGTCAGTAGGCCACATGCTGTGCCCCCTGAATGTATCCACATGGTGTGGGCATGGTGGCCCCGTAGGGCACCCTATTACCACCAGCCTTTTCATGGCGGGACTCCCGCCATGAAATAGCTGGCGGTGATGGAACTTGTAATATGCTGAGCGGGAAAGCACCAGTCCCGCTCAGCATGTTACATTGTGGTTCAGCTCGGCCACTACCAGGGAACCAGTGTTCTCTGTCACAGCCGGTGGACCTTCCCCTCAATGACTATTAAAGTCGTTATGCAGTGGACGGACCACTCCCACTGCAAGTCGACTCGTAATCATGCCTTAGTTACTACAAAAAAGTAAGTTACACGTGTAATTTACTACAAAAGTGTAAGTTGCTACAAAAGTGCAGTTAGTGAATACTGAATAGTAGTTAACTTACTCAAAAGTGTAAAGTTACTCGAAGTATAAGTTGCCTCTGTGAATCAGGCCCTCAATGTTTATCCTCAAAATGTGGCATGGATTTAGCCCACCTGTACTTCTCATATTTGCCAAACACCTTTTTCTGCCTACCACCCCGTTGAACCTTCAGAAAGACCAATAGCTCAGCTGTTGTTACTCTTTGGCTGACTGTATACTTTAAGACCCCCCCTCCCCAGCTCCCAATAGGAAGCCGTGTTCTGGATCCAAGCCAGGCATATCCCAATACACTTGAGACCGAAGATGACCACCTGCAGGAGACTCCGTACACCAGATGAAGACTCCTTAACTCGGTCCTGATCGAAACATCATGGTCCTTATCATTGCCAGAACGAGGTCAACGTACAAGCTGAATAAAAAAAATAACTATTTTTATCTAGCACTTACTCCCGCCATCTTCCAATCAAACTGTTGCTGTCTTCCCTTATTCCTCCTGCAAGGTGCTAATGCACAAACTTTACACTACACAGGGTTACCAAGTTTCTGTACTTCACCCAACTTCATACGAAGACTTAAGGATTCCCACTAAAAATGTTTGCGGAACAAAATTCTTTAAAAAAGGTGGTTTTAGGGGAGAATGTCCATGCCAATAATAGGTCTTGGTGGGGAAAAAAGCAAAACTCAAATTTTAACAGATTTTTCAAAAAGTTTATAAAGTTTTAGAAATCGTTTTTTCACCTGGCTGGATTAGGCAGAGTTTCGTAACTTTGTGATGCCACGGTACATCACTAATAAGAGATTAAATGGAAACCCCAAACTCATCTCGAACCCATTTGAGAAGGAACCAATCACAAGGTCAAACTTCTGTAAAGCATTGCTGAATGGAACTTATGTACTTCAAGCATCCACATTATTTGAAGACGTGAAAAAAATATTTTTTTCGAGAGCGTTTGTGTTGACCACAGCTGTCCATCTCCCCAACCCTTCTTCTCTTCCATGATGACGTCTGGTTAGGGCCGGAAACATGAAAGGGTCAGTGTGCGGACTAAGATGAATGGGTGGGTTCAGCATGCGTAGAGCTTTGAAATGTAGATTGCTGGCTTGGTCCCATTCTGAGGACCTCGTCCTTATCAATGTAGCCTCTGTCCAAATGTCCATATGGGTGCCCTTGATGTCTAGACCTCTAGCAACCATCATTCCAAGATGGTGCAGTCTGAGTGCAAGTTTGAGGTAGCAACCAGAAAGATATCTGGGATAAAAATCCTAAAACTCAGGAATTCGTCTATACAGGGTTTATAGTTTTGTATCTATTCTGTTTTTAGCTTTGGAAACAGCAAGTCCTTAAAAGAAGGACTCAAGCACTGTTTTGCTGAAGATGTGATAGAAAACTGGTAAATTTTGAATCTCGTCATAAGACCGACATACTCTTATTTAAAAATGAGATATAGTCACCTGGTCAAGTTGTCGGTGTTATTTCAGCTTCCCCAGTTGACACACAAATTGTCTTATCCTGAGCAGATCGCTTTATGACCTTGTGCCTAATTACACTTACCTTCCAAAAATGGAAACCCAGAGTATTAAGCACTGTATAAGAGAGGGATATTGCTAGGGAAATGTTCTAATGCTAGGGACATTTTCTTAGGATTTTTTTCGGATTTATTTAGACGTATGGTCGCGAGAGGGGGTGAATGCAGTCAATTTCAAGTGGTCTTAAAGTACAATTCAAGTGCCTTGCATCTCCCGGAGTGATTGCCCGGGGTCCATTCCAAGAAGAAAACCCATTCCCAGTATTTTATCCAAGATTTCAGTCCTACAACTGGAAAAAGAAATTTGTGTCAATGTCTATTGCTTCCTAATCAATACATCCATGGTCATCTCAGCCTCATTATGTTGAAATATTTTGGGCGTGATTCTGATGCGGTTAGGAAAGCATTCCCACCTATGCCCTGATTCTGATGCGGTTAGGAAGATCTCCTAACGGCATTTGCTCCTTCCAAATCAGATCGGGAACGTGTCTTCCCGACCGAGGGCCCAATTATGATGTGGTTAGGAACATATGCTCCCATTGAAGTCAATGGGAGTCCAACCAAATCGTATCGAGAAACATCCGGATGCATCGTACTCCGTCAGTCGGACTCTCCCGATCCGAGTGGGTCGGAAACCATTTCCAAACCGAATGGGTCGGGAAGCTTTCCAACCCGCATCAGAATCGGGCCCTTTGTAGAATCTGAGCCATGAGACCAAGACCCGCCCAGCCATGACCCAAGGAGTGAGTTCACTGCACAACGGAGACTGATACTCACCACATAGCTAGAATGGAAGGGGCCAAAACCCCTTGCCCGGGGGGTAGCGGGGTGTGCGGACCCTAGTGCAAGCGAGAAAATGGTCTTCCCGCTCCTCGGTTGAATGGGGAAAATAGCCAAAATTGTGTTTCAGTGGGCCAAGGAGGCACCTGTACCCGGTATCACTGCACCTGCTGAACTAATCATACCTACGCCCCACTGCGACTCTTACAGTGAAGTCAACACTGACATAGCTGGAAACCCACAAATTACAGGCCTTGTTCTTCGTCTGAGAACCTAAAAGTGCTTGGAAGACAAGGAACAAGTAAACACTGTTCTGTACTAGCAGCATTTGACATTTTAATTTTAGTTTATAAAAATACAGTTTCTAACATCAACTACTATGTCTTGTTTATTTATTGATATCAATTTACATTGGCAAAAACATATATCCTAAATTGAAAACAAACCAGGCCATGTTCCCTTGCTCTCAGACTTGCATCTTTTCACTCATCACAGATATGGATAATGGAAGGTAAGTTAGACTATCTTGTTCCCAAAAAGGGCCTTCAGAATCCAAACTAGTGTCAGAAGAGAGGACAATATGGTTTGTTATTGCCCATTTCTTGTTTTTTGCACCCACTACAGGACAGGGCAGTGGGCCCGCCCACTTTCACCTCTGGCTAACTTCACTGTGATTGGTGGCATTCGGCCCTTCCACAAGGGGCACATCCGCACGCAAAGTAGTTCCTTTAAGTGCCAGGGACTACTATGGTGATGTGTGCTTTTTGAGACCAGAAGAATATTTTTGCTTTTAGCCATTTTTTATTTTTAAATTACTGGGGCCTAGGAGCTTCTATAACAATAAGGCTTTGCTAAAGACATGACAAAACAAGCATTGATAAGCCAAAAGGTCGATGGTCTTTTACCAATGCTTGTTTATATTGATATAAAAATCTGATGTAAATTCTCAAAGGATATAACTTACGCTGGCTAATTCCTGTGCCGTAGTTTTGCTCCTTGCCGCTAAATGAGTACAGAAATCTAACATAATTAGTTTAGTTAAAAATAGAAAAGTGTCTAACATGGTAGACAAGAAAAGAAAGGCAGCAGTATTCGGGCGCCCTCCAGTGGCAGCATAAAATTACTGCAAAAGGCCAAAATTAAGGGCGTTTCTCAGTGTATGGGGAGCGCTCCAACGGGGGCATCAGTGTTGGCAGGAGCGCTGGGAATCCGTCCATGGTTCCTGGGGCCGAAAAGAAAGGAGGCATGTGTTCGAACGCCTGTGGTGCACAGAGAGGATCCGGCCTGTAGGGGATGTGGGCAGACTCTGCCCCAGCCCTTCCGGCCTCACGGAGTTGCATTCTCCCTGCTTCGCGATGGGCTGGCATGTTGGCCGTTCCTCTGACCCCCATCCTTCCCTCCCACCTCCGGGTGCCCGCTGGCAAGCTGTGCTCACGCTGCCCCTTTGCATCTCCAGGGCAGGACAGTGCGTGCTTTGTTTGTGCACCGGCCTCTGAACGCGAGGCGTGAGAGAGGAGGGTCACCCAGGAACCCCCATAAATCAGCAGGAGAGGGCAGGCCTGGCAGCAGGAATGCCACAGGTCACTGGCACATGGGTGCGTGCCATTCCACACAATGAGCACGGTGTACGGTGGGCAAGGAAAACACAGCCCCTCCTGCTCCACCACGGACGTTTTCACAAATGCTGCTTATCCACTCTCTGACTCAGCAGGGGTACACAAACTGCAAGTTTGCACCAACCTTTCCAACTAATGAATGGTGCAAAATGTAATGGTGCTCTCTTCCGTCACTGGAACTGTTGGTTGTGCACTTGGTTGAGGGAGATGTCATTGGTGCACCAATCACTCGTGCATTATCACTTTTCGCTCGTGAGTCCGTGCAAATCTCCTTTTCCACTTGTCGATCTGGGCAGATGTTGGTTCAGAATTAGCCAGCAGAAATGCACAATTACCTGGCACTACTGAAATTAACACCAGTAAAATTGTTGTCTTTACTGAGACTCTGGCATTCTCTCCTTTGCTGCAAATGTGCCCCGGCGCCCGGTCAGGGGTAGGAAGCGCTAGGTGAATGCATTTATAGTGCAAAACAATACATTCCGTGAGGGCATGCCGCTTTCCTCATTAAGGGGCTTATTTATGAGGCCGTGCGTCACTTTTACGCCGCCGGTGCGTCACTTTTTGGGACGCACCAACGGCATAAAAAATGTGCCTTGTTGCACCATATTTACAAAGTGACGCATCTAGGTAGATGCGTCACTTTGTAAACCCCTGCGCCACATATACCTGCGCCACGTATAATGTATGCAGGGGGGGCATTCTGACGCAAGTAAGGGTCATAGAAGTGACACAGTGAAATCTATAAGATTTCGCTGCACCACTTTTAGGACGCAAAGGCGTCTATACCTTACGCCTGCCTCACAGCAGGCGTAAGACTGACGCAGGCACATTTCACATGGGACTTGCCCATGTGTAATAACCCATTGCTAGAGTTGCGTCACTTTTTTGACACACTCCAGCAGTGCATCATTTTTGTGCCGACAGATACGTCAGAAACACTGACGTATCTGTAACTCCTTGCGACATGATGCGTCATACTGTAAATATGACGCATCATTGGTGTCGCAAGGAGAGCGCACTGAGAAGTGACGCATCCCTGTTTTCTCGCAGCGATGCATCACTTTTCATAAATGAGACCCTTAGAACTTTAGCCCCCCCCCATGTCAACTCAGGAGTCCATCTCCATTTCTCTTTATAATTTTTGTAGGTCTGGCGTTAACTAAAACCTTTTGATGTTATTGCAAATATACATAGATCTATAATATACTTGTAGGAGCTTTCAGCCAGCCCTCTCCATCCATTGGCCTTTTGCTACATCATTCACATTTTCATGCGTGCAGCACGAGGGAGTGTGCCAGCCCTCTTTTGTCATTGGCTAGTTTCACCGTGAGTGACAGCATTCTGCTCTTCAATAAAAAGGTCTTCCGCTCACAAAGTTCAGTGCCAGGGACTACTACGTCAATATGTGCTTTTTGAGACCAAAAAATATTTTTTCTTTTAGCCAATGTTTTTTTTCCTTTATAAATTAGCAAGGGCCCAGCATCCTCCATCAATAACATTTTTTTTAAAACCATGACAAAACAAAACAAGCATTGACAAAACCAACAAGAGGCTAAAACCATACCTACTGGCTTTGCCAACGCTTCTTCTTCGTTCTTATCTCTCTAGTGTGGATTTTGCCATGAACACGGGAGGCTTTAGTCATCCTCTTCATGTTCCTCGTTTTGGAGCTCTCCATGGCCTGACCTCCTACAGCCACTTATGAAGGATTGAGGATGACTTTTAGCAGCAGATGAATCTCTGTCGATGACCCTGCATACAAGGCACCGATCCTCAAAGTAAGAATTTTGCTGGCCGTCCACAGGAGTGGCAGTGGTGCAGCAATAGCCCCTGCAGCCCCCGGGGTGCAGGGGGGGGCCTGATCTCTAGGGATATCACGTCCGCCGTATTACAAGTTCCATAGGATATAATGAAATTGTAATTTGGCGAACAATGTATCCCTCAAATTTGTGATGGAGGAACTCTGTTCACCAAGATCGTAATCAGGCCCCAAGTCTGTTGTTATAACGGCATCTTTCATACCAAAGTATTCATGGTTCCTATGCCATCTTCTGGGTCGCCGGTTTAGTTTTAGACCGGTGAGGTTTATCCCTGGTGGTCAGTTTGGTTCCTTGCCGAGAGTTCATATGCTGCCTTGCTACAGCAAGGGACTGCTGTAGTGAGAGACCGCGTGGCTGCCCGACAGATCAGCGCTTCTGGTGCTGGGAAAAAGTAGAACACATGCCAGTGCTGTCTCTTATTGGTCCCCTAACAAGAGGCGTGTCTCTCATTGGTCCCCTAACAAGAGGTCTGTCTCTCATTGGTCCCCTAACAAGAGGTCTGTCTCCCATTGGTCCCCTAACAAGAGGTCTGTCTCCCATTGGTCCCCTAACAAGAGGTCTGTCTTTCATTGGTCCCCTAACAAGAGGTTGGGCTCTTTAAGATCCGCCCACCTGTCATCAGATTTGTTTCCGGGTCAGGAGAGGGCGAACGCAGTCTGTTGTCCTTTCCAGGCCTCCATCACTCAATTGCTTCAGTAGGAGGCGCCGATGAGTAGTCAAGAGCCTCCATACATATTCATGAGCTGGCAGGCCACTAATCATGTACATTACTGGCAACTCCTATGGATGTCTGTCAGAATATTGACTACAAAATATCTTCTGACATAGATATAACTGCCAAATATTGCTACCAATAATAGTGTTCCATTGTGTGCAGATTTTTTATTATTCAATCAATCAATAAAACATTTATAGAGCGCAGCAAATTACCCATAAGGGTCTCGAGGCGTTAGAGCCGGTTGCTGCTGCATGGAGGTATTATTGGCTCCAGTAAGACAATATTTTTGTGAATTATATTTAGGACACTATATTTATCTAAGACGATATTTAAGCTGCTATATTCTGGTACCGTACGACCTTGACCCCGAGGCACTAAAGAACGCAGTAAGAGCACTACTGGTGTCTTGTGCAGGAAATTCACAAATTTACAGTATTAGGTACGGATTTCCCCTGTTTAGGGAGACCACCTACTTTAATAATTATTTCTGCCCTTGCTTACTTATGTGAAATTAGTCATTGCAATTCATATTGCTGTCAAATGCCAAAATGGTTTTCATTTCACCAAAGTCACACTCGGAACCTCAAAGAACAGTGGGCCCAATTCACAAAAGTAAACTGAGACAAAATCCTAACTTTACGACTTTCGGTATTCACAAAAGGCATTTAGGAGCAGTAAAGTTAGGATTCCTAACTTTACTACTCCTAAACTGAGAAAAAATCCTAACTTTACGACTTTCGGTATTCTCAAAAGGCACTTAGGAGCAGTAAAGTTAGGATTCCTAACTTTACTACTCATAAACTGAGACAAAATCCTAACTTTACGACTTTCGGTATTCACAAAAGGCATTTAGGAGCAGTAAAGTTAAGATTCCTAACTTTACTACTCCTGAACTGAGACAAAATCCTAACTTTACGACTTTTGGTATTCACAAAAGGCATTTAGGAGCAGTAAAGTTAGGATTCCTAACTTTACTACTCCTGAGCTGAGACAAAATCCTAACTTTACGACTTTTGGTATTCACAAAAGGCATTTAGGAGCAGTAAAGTTAGGATTCCCAACTTTACTACTCCTAAACTGAGACAAAATCCTAACTTTACGACTTTTGGTATTCACAAAAGGCATTTAGGAGCAGTAAAGTTAGGATTCCTAACTTTACTACTCCTGAACTGAGACAAAATCCTAACTTTACGACTTTTGGTATTCACAAAAGGCATTTAGGAGCAGTAAAGTTAGTATTCCTAACTTTACTACTCCTGAACTGAGACAAAATCCTAACTCTACAACTTTCGGTATTCACAAAAGGCATTTAGGAGCAGTAAAGTTAGGATTCCTAACTTTACTACTCCTGAACTGAGACAAAATCCCAACTTTACGACTTTTGGTATTCACAAAAGGCATTTAGGAGCAGTAAAGTTAGGAATCCTAACTTTACTACTCCTGAACTGAGACAAAATCCTAACTCTACGACTTTTTGTATTCACAAAAGGCATTTAGGAGCAGTAAAGTTAGGATTCCTAACTTTACTACTCCTGAACTGAGACAAAATCCTAACTCTACGACAAAATCCTAACTCTACAACTTTCGGTATTCACAAAAGGCATTTAGGTGCAGTAAAGTTAGGATTCCTAACTTTACTACTCCTGAACTGAGACAAAATCCTAACTCTACGACAAAATCCTAACTCTACGACTTTCGGTATTCACAAAAGGCATTTAGGAGCAGTAAAGTTAGGATTCCTAACTTTACTACTCCTGAACTGAGACAAAATCCTAACTCTACAACTTTCGGTATTCACAAAAGGCATTTAAGAGCAGTAAAGTTAGGATTCCTAACTTTACTACTCCTGAACTGAGACAAAATCCTAACTCTACGACTTTCGGTATTCACAAAAGGCATTTAGGAGCAGTAAAGTTAGGATTCCTAACTTTACTACTCCTGAACTGAGACAAAATCCTAACTCTACAACTTTCGGTATTCACAAAAGGCATTTAAGAGCAGTAAAGTTAGGATTCCTAACTTTACTACTCCTGAACTGAGACAAAATCCTAACTCTACAACTTTCGGTATTCACAAAAGGCATTTAGGAGCAGTAAAGTTAGGATTCCTAACTTTACTACTCCTGAACTGAGACAAAATCCTAACTTTACGACTTTCGGTATTCACAAAAGGCATTTAGGAGCAGTAAAGTTAGGAATCCTAACGTTACTGCTCCTAAATGCCTTTGTGAATACCGAAAGTCGTAAAGTTAGGATTTTGTCTCAGATTATTTTTTGAATTGGGCCCCTTGTTGTTAAAAACAAGAAAAAGAAGGAACCCTAATGTTTTGATAACGAATGTTGTCTGTTACCTACCAGCTCACATTCGAGCCCCTACTCCCCCATTAATGGATATCGCGCCCCTTTTATTATTCACTCCTTTTTGAACATGATTCACCTTCTTTCACTGCTGCTCCTATGTTTTTAACGGGGGGGCTTCTGGTGTGACGTCACTGGGGCCGACCTTGTGTTAGCCCGCCATGTGCGGAGGCCGCCCTTGCACACCCACCAACATTTGGAAATCAAAATGGCTGGGACATTTAAAGCTTTAAAAACACGACGAGGAAATCACTAAAAATGAGAGTGCACGACGTACGGGAGCCGGACCAGAGCACAAGACCTTGCAGATTCGGACTCAGTTGATGCTGCAAGAAATAAAATAATGATGTCACTAAGTGACCCTAGTGCACTGAGGCCAGTTTCACCCTCACTTATTCATGTCTTCATCAGCAGACATACATGTCGGCTGCAGTGACGTCACTTAGTAACTGTAGAACCGTCAATACCTGCATTTTAGAACACCTACTATGGGCCCGATTCACAGAACTAATTTAAGACAAAATCCTAAACTTACTACCATTTTGGTATTCACAGAAGGCACTTACTCATTGATGAGTAAGTGCCTTCTGTGAATACCAAAATGAGTAAATGGTAGTAAGTTTAGGATTTAGGAGCATATGTAGGTAGCCGTTTGAGATTCGCAAACGCGAAATTCGGCGAATTTCGGCGTTTGCGAATCGATATGTAGGTGCCACTTAGCAAAATAAGGAATTGCAAAAATTGTGATTCCTTATTTTGCTTATAGCATTTAAAGAATTGCAATTTTGCGATTCCTTAAATGCTATGTAGGGGTGCTTTAGGAATTGCGATTTTTGCATAAGGAATCGCAAAATACCACCTACTTCAAGTAGATGGTATTTTGCGATTTCCTTCAAAAATGCATTTTTTCTAAAAATTCTAAGTGCCATGTGGCGCACAGACATGCCCTTAGGGCATGTCTGTGCGCCACATGTACTTACAGGTACATTCCAGGGGTGCAGCAGGTGTCCTTTGGACACCCTGGCACCCTTGGAATTGCGATTCTCAAATTGCGATTTTCACACAGAAAATCGCAATTTGAGAATGTATCCCCATTCATTCCTATGGGCCTTTTGGCCCATAGGAATGAATGGGACACTCCTTCCTTAATTGTGATTCGCAATTTGCTAATCTCAAATAAGGAATGTTAGAGATTCGCAAAAAAATTGCGAATTTTTACCTACATTCCATTTTGCTATTCTCAAATAGCGATTCCTTAAAAATCGCTATTTGGGAATCGCAAAATGGAAATTACCTACATATGCCCCTTTGTCTTAAGTTAGTTCTGTGAACCGGGCCCTTAGTTCGAAACGTGTTGGCCATTCCTCTGCTCTCAGAGTTATTGTTCCCACTCCGCAGGTTCAATCTGCAGTTTCCACAAAACTGGTAGGTGGATGAGTACCAATCTGTAGGTTCTATGTCTGGCAATAAATCGGTGTCCTACCTCCCAAGCAAGTATGCCCCTCAATGTGTGCAAAATACCGTATCAGAAGCCCCGCCTGCTGAACCTGGTGAGGGCCACCTAGGAAATTAAAGAGTTTTATTGCAAAAAGTTCATCTCCATTGTGAATCCTCCAAAAAGAACTAGAAATGGTATAACGAGGTCATCTGAGCTACAATTGTTCATTATGGGTTACATGGTGACATTTAGAGAAAGAAAATATGGGGCATATTACCAACAAGTAGCGATAATTATCTCTAAATAGGCTTACCGACGATTTTTTTATCGCTGCCTATCGCTGGATATGTTAGCGGAGAAAACATGCTATTATCAACGTTTTTCTCCATTGTGCTAAAATATCCAGCGATAGCGTCGAAATGCGTGAATATCGCTGAGAATACAGCGATATTCATGCATTAGCGACGAAATGCTCTCAGCCATGTTATCCACCTCCCATTGGATAACATGGCTAAGAACTGGTCTGAGCAGGCGTTAGTTTTTGGCGATAGCGGGAATATTTCCATCGCTACGCCTGCCTTGCTTATAGGCGATAGCGCGCTAGCGACTGCTTTCAGTCGCTAACAGGTTGGGTACGCCTACTTTGCATGTCATTAGCGATAAATATCGCTGACATGCATAGCGGGCCCCAAACCGCTCGCTATCGCCTAAAAGCTGTCGCTAACATCAGTTAGCGACAGCTTGCTAATAGAGCGATAGAGTTATCGCCGCTTAGCGGCCGAAAACGGCCGCAAAGGCGGCGATAATTGCCTAATGCCACCCTTGGTAAAATGCCCCTATATTTGCTCACTCAGTCATTTTCTACTGAAAAAATGTTTGCCCTCGGATGTTGCTGCTCCTGCTGATGAGGTCATCAGGCGTCGACCAGAGTCGCTCGACTGATGATGAAAAATGTAGGTCGGGTGGTCCAACTGAGCAGCACCTGGAAATCTCCCACACTACCCTGTTTGTGTAATACACAATGTCCTGATTGGATAACTGTGGTAATATGGCTAACACTGATGTCTTGTTTAACTAAATGTTTCTTGTTTTTAAGCAAATAATACAGAAAAGATGACCAAATGTTAAGAACAACTGAGTAGGGTTGTGTCTAATTAAAAAACATTGATTTAAATGTGTAATACTTCAAATTATGTTTCAAAGCAGGTATTAGGTGTTTTAAAATGCAAGAATGCTGAATGAATGAAGCAAGAATGCTGTTCTCCCCTGGTCGGAACTTTCCAACCTCCGACCCATCTCCCTCTTACCCTACTTCGGTAAGCTTACCGAGAAACACGTCAATGCGCACCTGTCCAATTACATCGAGGCAGCAGGCGGCCTAGACCGCTCCCAATCTGGTTTTAGGCCTAACCATAGCACAGAGTCAGCTCTCCTGTCAGTGACTGATACCATCAGGATGTCACTTGATGGGGGGAGCTCAGTGATTCTGGTGCTATTGGATTTGTCTGCTGCCTTCGACACGGTGTCGCATGACATTCTTCTCGGCCGGTTGAGGGAGGTGGGAATAAAAGGGGCTGCCATGGCATGGTTAGAAAGCTTTCTTGCGGATCGCCAACAAGGTGTCAAGCTAGGCTCCCACAACTCCATCTGTAGGAAGCTCACCAAGGGAGTGCCACAGGGCTCTTGCTTGAGCCCTACGTTATTTAACGTATATGTGGCCCCCTTGGCAGACATCATAAGATCTTACGGGTTCACCCCAATCTCCTATGCTGATGACACCCAGCTGCTGTTTCCCTTCCAAACTCTTACACCAACAATTATAAAATCTTTCCAAAATGGTATGCGAGCCGTGGCAGATTGGATGGCCCATAACTTCCTCCAATGCAATGTGACTAAGACTGAAGTCATGTTGTTTGGAGGGGCCACTCTGCTATGGTCCCCCGACTGGTGGCCATCTGAGCTTGGACCTGTTCCGGTACCAAAGCAGACTGTAAAAAATCTGGGAGTGCGTCTAGACCAAGCATTGATTTTAAAAGACCACGTCAATCAAGTTACGGGAACTTGTTTCCGAGTAATAGGGTTGCTTCGACGCATATTCCCCTTCCTACCTGACATCCATAGGAAGACGCTTGTACAATCACTGGTCATCGGTCGGATAGACTATTGCAATGGACTTCTTATTTCTGCCAACCAAGAACAGCTGGGTAGGCTGCAGGTGGTACAGAATACCGCGGCAAGACTCATCTTGAATGCCATGCCACGAACTCCCTCACACCCTCTCCTCTCCTCTCTTCACTGGCTCCCGGTGAAACAGCGCATTGACTTCAAAGTATGTTGTATAATGCATAAATGTATTTACGGATCCGGCCCTCAATACTTAAAAGATATATTTGTCCCCTACTTACCAGGTCGTGTCCTACGTTCCAGCAGCACTATGCTGCTCCAGGTTCCTAGGGTGACGAGAGCAAGACAGGGAGGACGTGCTATTTCGTTTAAAGGCCCGATGCTCTGGAATGCTTTGCCCCCATTGCTGAGACACATCTCCAACCATCTGTCCTTTAGAAGAAAGTTAAAAACATTTCTTTTCTCACAAGATTGATGCTCCCCTCTGCACTCATTATAGTCCTACGTCCCTGGTTGTGCTATGATACCTATTCAGAAGCTACGCGCGGAGATACCCCTTCGGGGCTGATTCAGGCGCGAAATAAGCACATAAATAAATAAATAAATAAAAAAACAATACCTAACTGATCCTGATTTCTGAATATTGTGGTGTTTCCCGCATAAAACATGTTCCATACATTTTGCGTTTCTCTGAATACCTTTGTTCTTTTCTTTGCATTCATGGCCTCCTCAAAAAGCACTTCATAATGTGACGCCAGGCCTGTGGTCCACAGTGTTTGAGTGCTGGCTGCACAGCATCCTGAAGCAGACATTGTGTAAATGCGAATTGGACCAGAACGTGTCAACCTCAAAGGAATCACTGGGCTGAAGCAGACCCACACTTGGGGGTCATTCTCTCTAGGATACTGACAACGCTGAGCAAACGGTATAGTTTAATTAAAAAAAGTCTCAGTATGCAAATCTTAATTGCAAAGCTGAGGAAGCAGGAGCAAATCACAGTGCCTCGTGGCCTTTTCAGCGCCTTGTAAACGCTCCACAAAGGCTGCAATTCAATGACAATCAACACCAGTAGCTGCTGTGGTTGGCTTCTTGTAGGTATGTGTATGGTATTTCAATGGGGACACCGGGCCACAGGGTCAAAGGCAAAGATACAGATAGCGAGTTATTGGCGGGGCAGCTGGGTCCCGAGAGCAGTAGTGGTCAATTACTCCATTTTGATGTAAAGTCCTTCAAACTTTTCCCCAGTGGGGGTTACGTGCTTCTGTGCTGGAGCTTTCTTTAACCCCTGGGCCGCGGCAGTAATTCCGCCGCGGCGCTAGAGGGGAGGGGGAGCCGCGCGGCGCCACCATGCTCGTGACGGAACCACTCCGTCATGAGCCACGGTGGCGCTGTGCTTGTGACGGAATGGTTCCGTCACGGCCCCGCCCCCTCAATAGAATGCGCCGCGCAGGCGCGAAATCAGTGCCGCGCACTTTTATGCATTTTTCAAAGTGCTATGTGACTCACATGCATACATACATCTGCACCCTTGCTTATTTCAGGGGTGCAACAGGGTGTCCTTTGGACACCCCTGCACCCTTGAAATTGCATTCTCAATTTGCAATTCTCTAATTGCTAATCGCAAATTGAGAATGTCTACCCATTCATTCCTATGGGCATCTAGGCCCATAGGAATGAAAGGGGCGATATACCTTGAGATTCGCAATTAAGGAATATGTAGGATTCGCAAAATTTAGTGCAAATCCTACATACATAGCATTTTGCGATTCTCAAATAGGGATTCGCAAAAAATCGCTATTTGAGAATCGCAAACGAGGACTTTGATACATATGGCCCCAGATCACTAAATTGTGCGAAAATTCTGGTTCATGGTGCGCTATTCAATGACCGATATAAAATGCACGACTGTATTGAAAGCATAACATCTACATTTTACGTGTGATTCCCACTGAGAGCCACTTGTGTGAATAGTGGATTGTACATCTGACGTAGCTACTATCCACGGGGACTGGTGTTGGAATAGTAAATTAAACTATTCCTAAGTCCGCACCCTACAGCGCAAGTCGTGGTAACGACTTGCGTTGTAAAACACGAGTTGTAACGGTACGCGTGGTAATAGCCCGCATCGTACCGTCATACATCTGTGCAGCACTGACTCCCTGCACCGATGGGCCACCGGAGACTCTGTCAGTGCAGCACTGACTCCCTGCTCCGACGGGGCCACCGGAAACTCTGTCAGTGCAGCACTGACTCCCTGATCCGACGGGGCCACCGGAAACTCTGTCAGTGCAGCACTGACTCCCTGATCCGATAGGGCCACCGGAAACTCTGTCAGTGCAGCACTGACTCCCTGCACCGATGGGCCATCGGAGACTCTGTCAGTGCAGCACTGACTCCCTGCTCCGATAGGGCCACCGGAAACTCTGTCAGTGCAGCACTGACTCCCTGCTCCGATAGGGCCACCGGAAACTTTGTCAGTGCAGCACTGACTCCCTGCTCCGATAGGGCCACCGGAAACTCTGTCAGTGCAGCACTGACTCCCTGCACCGATGGGCCATCGGAGACTCTGTCAGTGCAGCACTGACTCCCTGCTCCGATAGGGCCACCGGAAACTCTGTCAGTGCAGCACTGACTCCCTGCTCCGATAGGGCCACCGGAAACTCTGTCAGTGCAGCACTGACTCCCTGCTCCGATAGGGCCACCGGAAACTCTGTCAGTGCAGCACTGACTCCCTGCTCCGATAGGGCCACCGGAAACTCTGTCAGTGCAGCACTGACTCTCTGCTCCGATGGGGCTGTCGGAGACTCTGTCAGTGCGGCACAATCTCCCTGCTATAACGGAGCCATCGAAGACTCAGTCAGTGCAGCACTGTTTCCCTGCTCCGACGGGACACTCGAAGACACTGTCAGTGCAGCACTGGCTCCCTGCTCTGATAGGGCCATCAGAGACTCTGTCAGTGCACCACCAGCTCCCTGCTATAACGGAGCCATCGGAGACTCCATCAATGCAGTACTAGCCCCTGCTATGACTGGGCTGTCAGAGACTCTGTCAGTGCAGTGTATGGAGGGGTAAATGGTCCCAATCCCCTACTAGCCGTATTTAATTGAGCGTACTTGTCCATGGCAGGGGGAGACGCCTATCCCCCTGGAAGCAAGACAATTCTGGAAAGAGGTCTGGACAAGCAAGGATTGTCATTTACACAGAAAATAAATACCAGTAAACAGTATGCACGGTGGAGATGTTTATGTATTCCATTGCCATTGGGGAGGGTGGCAGGAGACCTGGTATTATTTGTACATATTTGGTGGGTTGATTGAAGAGAGATGACTGGACACCGACTACATTTTTACATATTTGGGGATAGGAGGTCATCCTGAGGGTGGTGTGGGAAGGTCACTAGGTTCCAAGTAATCTTCTTGTTAGGTCTCGCCTGGCGTTAGCAGCGCGCATGCGCTGCAGTCGCCATGCAAGGGCTTTTGGAATCGATACGGATTCCAAAGCGTGCACGCGGCGGGACAGAAGATGTGCACGCAGGGACTGGATACATTACTCGCTGCGTGACACTCTGAGGACTTTTTTTTCCGCCAGTAAAGCATCTAGCCCCCGCGTGCACATCTTCTGTCCGCCCTTTGTTTAGAGTGTCATTGATACCAATTTACTCATGATATTGTGGATGGGACATCCACCCCTTAACCCTTTATGGACAGACTAGGAGGTCAGGCAGAATAAGGATTGGTTAAGCAACTCCACCTCCTCTTTTCAATGTATTATTGTTGTAAAGAGCATACTGATGTTCTTATTTCAAAGCAATGATACAAAGCATACAAACATTGTAGTGACAGAAACTACACTATTGTGGACATAGTTATTGGCGTGCTAAAAAGGAAGGCATCATTTAAAAATAGTTTTATGAGCTTCAGCAACATTTGTAATTCTCCGCTGATGCTCTTTAGTGAGAGCAGAAATGTAGCATTCACATTCCGTGCACAAGTCCTGTAAAATTGTGCCTGTGCGGTTAAAAGAGTATTTACGTTTCTGGGGTTTCATACAGGAGGGAGGACACAAGAACCCTGCGATTCAGTGGGGTTGTATCACGTAGAAAGGGTCTTGGATAGTTCGGATTGTTGAACAGTTCGGAAGGGAGTGTAGAAGGTCATGTGACTCTCTCCTCCATTCCTTCCTGTGTCGCCGTGTGCTCTTGGTCTGAGGCGATGCTCCCTCCAAGTGTGCAGAGCATGAAGTGAAACAATGTATGAACATTGCGGAGACGTGTGTGATTCATGCACCACATGGTCATTGGCGAAGATCCCTTCTCGGTTTGTTCTAATAGAACATATAGCTTTGAATAGATTGTCACACATGACTGAACTCTGTCTAGGATAACGTTGGCACTGGACTGGTTGGCATCTCTTTAAAGGTCAGATGACCACGCAAGTTATTTTGGAACAGTGGGTGTGCTGATGAATGTTCTCTGAGAGGATGGTCAATTTTCTGCAGTTTATGGTGTACTTGCGTGCTTCGTTATATTTTACTTAGGTAGCCATCTCGATAAGTCTTGGCCATTGCACACTAGTGTGCGTGAGTGTCCCGCAAGATCATGAATTTGCAAGTATCATATATGCATAATCCTAAGCGGATATTTATTTTACATGTTGTGGTAGTGGGTGTACTTGCTTACTTGTACCTAGTGTCTTCTGTCAAGAACTACACAAAGCAAAGTTGTTTAATTGTGATAACTAAAGAGTCTGTATTTTCAACATCTGACAAAAACTGTACACATATAGTTGTACTGCACTCTGACATTGCACAGACCATACAAAACCCTTCCAGCCCGCACATCGCACCCTGAACTGAGCCCACACAATGATTGAGGCTTACCCTACACAATCCATGCCTATTCAGCATTTCCTCACACCCTGAGTTGCCTTTCCCTCCTCATGCCTGGTATAAGCAGCTGTTCCCTCTGAAGACTTCTGTACATTAGACCTGATTGGTTACATATCTATATGGCCCCCCACTACCTCCAGTCCACAAACACCTGAGTCCAGACACTCGGCTGCTCCCGCCTCAGCTCTCTGATATGTCCCTGTCAGTAGGGCAGAAATCATTATTGATGTCCATAAAAGATTCCTGAACTACATCCATACGCGTGAACATTTGCAGCTTACTTGTACAGCTGCACACAACGCAGTGGATACAAGAAAGATTCCATATGGTATGGAAGGACAGATCTTTGAACTGGACTAATGAGCTCTAGTGTACATTGTTACGCGCTGATGCCCTTGCACGCTCTTCGATATGTCACATTATCCTGTGCGCCGATGTTATATGGACTTTGCCAAACTCATACCCTGCTCTGATGGGCCAGAGCCTGCTTACACTGTGTGTAACCACATCATTAAACAAATGAACAAATAGCATTGGAACACCTAATATATTCTTATGTGTGTGTCCTACCCCTAGTAAGGTGAGTTCCTACCTCTTACTGGGGTTGATCCTTTAACACGGTCTGCAGTCGAACTCTCCGAGGGGCATATAACAAAGAGTGTCGATAGGCAATTATCGCCGGTTTAGCGGCCGTTTTCGGCCGCTAAGCGGCGATAATTCTATCGCTCTATTAGCAAGCTGTCGCTAACTGATGTTAGCGACAGCTTTTAGGCGATAGCGAGCGGTTTGGGGCCCGCTTTGCATGTCAGCGATATTTATCGCTCATGACATGCAAAGTGGGCGTACCCAACCCGATAGCGACTGAAAGCAGTCGCTAACGTCGTTATCGCCTATTAGCAAGGCAGGCGTAGCGATGGAAATATTCCCGCTATCGCCAAAAACTAACGCCTGCTCAGACCAGTTCTTAGCCATGTTATCCAATGGGAGGTGGATAACATGGCTAAGAGTATTTTGTCGCTAATGCGTGAATATCGCTATATGCTCAGCGATATTCACGCATTTCGCCGCTATCGCTGGATATTTTAGCACAATGGAGAAAAATGTTGCTAATAGCATGTTTTCTCCGCTAACATATCCAGCGATAGGGGGGGGCGCTAGAGGGCGCACTGCGGGATGGCTGGCGCCTGAGACAGCTCCGCCGGACGGGAGACTGCCGAGAGGGACAGCGCGGTGCCAATGACCCCATAATGAACGGTCTTTACAGCAAAGGCTGTCGGAACATGTTAGGACCCCCGGGCGGGTGTCTCCGAGGTCTGTCCCTGCCTGAATAGACATAAACGGGGAAGATCGGAGCGGACATCGGACAATCGGTCAAAATGGCGGCGACCGCGATATGAAGGAGCGGCTCAGACGGACACCCCTGGACCACCACAAGCACCCTCGGACATGTGTCGGAGACTGTGAAGTGGCCGAAAATTATGTAGTGCTGCCGTCTCGCGGAGTGACTGCATGTGCAACTGACCGTGAGTAGAATGTGCTGTGCGTTCCACGAAGCGCAAAATGGCAGACCGAATGAAACGCACAACGGCAGAGTGCGCCGATGCCCCGTAAACACACTAAATGAGTAGCCCTCCTATCCTGCATCAACGTATGAGGCGAGCTGCAGCCCATCGCGAGCCCAGCACTCTTCACTATTCTCTGCCGGGGTGCCTGCGACCGTCGACTGTGTCTTGCTCACGGGCAGTGGTGGAGCGAGACGAAGGCTCGTTCGAGCAGGCACGTTGGGAGCGCGAAGGTGGAGGTCTGCGAGCCCTTGCTGCTGCGGAGAGGAGTTCGAGGTTTGGCAGCTTCTAGAGGAGTGGCAGAGCAGTGAAATTATGGCGAGATCTCCCTAGCGGTGGGCAGAAGAGCTCAATGACATAGGGGTCCACAATCCTGTCCCCGTGTATTTAACAGCGGCGAACACCCGAGAGGGGAGCAACTGGCGCATTGTACACCACACGTGGCTGGCGTACTGCTCACACCAAGTGACAGGGATTTGTATGTTTGGCCACGGCAACGCTCCAGCAAGGCGTCCTGCGAGAACACGTTGGCCAGGTGAGGAAGAACGAATGGGGGAGTGACGGCGGATGCCGAGGTTACCTAAGTGCGTCTGCACGCGAACGACATCAGAGCTCGGCATAATAGCTGGGGACGGACTGCTCAGCTTCCGCATAACGGACACTGGCACTGGGGCTTCCGGGACCGCATCCCCAGATGCTTGTGTGCTCCACGACCAACGAATGTCGACGGTAACGAGGAAGGCGCACGCCGCTCACAGTCAACCACGTGTTAACCGCGGATCCCCTGGCACAACTGGTGAAATGGGCAAACCAGAAAAACAACAGACCGAGCTGCAGTTCGAGGCAAAAAAGCAAGCCAAGGGCGCAACTGGTGGCTCGGAAACGGAAGCTGAGCATGAGATGATGGAGGGCGCTGGAATGGAAGGAGTGCTGAGGGCCATTCAGCGCAGCCTGCAAGAAATGAACGGCAAATTAGATACCCTCACGCAGAGAGTCGACAGTATGGCTGCTAAAATGGACCAGCATGGTGAAAGGCTAGTTGAGGAGGAAACAAGGATATCGGCAGTAGAGGATGTTTCTAACACTAACTCCGAAACCTGTGCCGCCATGGAGAAAGAAATGGAAACGCTACGCATAAGACGGAGGATTTGGAAGCGAGGTCCCGCCGCAACAATATTCGCATAGCGGGACTTCCGGAGACGACCAACACTGGCAAGATGGAACTGTATGTGGAAAATCTGCTTAAAGAACTTTTTGGTGGGGAAACATTCTCACAGGTGTTCCTGGTGGAGAGGGCCCATCGTTCCTTGGCGCCACCCCCGAAACCAGGGGCGCCTCCCCGCATCATAATAGCACGTCTGTTGAACTACAGAGATAGAGACATGGTCCTACGGAGAGCGCGCGAAAAGGGTGAAATTACCCACCAGGGGAATAAACTCGACTTTTATCCGGACCACACCATGGCTGTGCAGTTGGCCCGTAAAGAGTTCCAATCGGCAAAGAAGAAGCTCAGAGATTTGGGCGTGGACTACTCCATGCTCTACCCTGCGAAACTCAAGGTAAATCAGGACAGGAGATCGACGGTTTTGGCAACCCCTCAGGCGGCTCACGAATTCATCAAAAAACTGATTCGGCGGCGGAAGACGCCAGAGCGAGACTTGCAGCAGGACGACGAGAGCTGAGAGGTTCTACAAAGGTGGTGAGGTTCCTTGGTTCATCTAAAGCGCCACATGCCCCAATGACTACATCTATGTGGACCCTGTAGTGAACAGAGTACAGTGTTGATGGAGCGTTTGAACTCTGGAGGTAAGCAGGGAAATACAAGGTCGGGTGGGATTTTTCCTGTCTCCGGCTGCACTCACTGCACTTGTCCAATTGCTCCAGCGTAGAAACTCTGAACTGACCTGGACAGTTATTGAGACTGATTGGGAACAATGGCGTTCTGACTGATCTGATTGGCACTGTTTCACGAATACTGCACTCGGCAGTGGGGAAGTGTACCCAGCCGCGGCAAGAGGGGTACAGCCAGGGGTCAGCATGATAACTGCACGTAACTCTTCTGCTGTGCCCAAGCGACACTAAGATGGGCTGGTGCTGTCACTTTGTGAGGGAAGGCGGGGGAGACTTCGGGGGAGGGATCGGGGACCTGAATACATGGCACACCATGGCCCTAGTATTTGAAGCGACCATGGGTTATTGGCATTAAGATTTCGCTTCGATTAATGTGGTAGTCTACCCGTCCACATCCACCATGTGGATGGAGATGTGTGCACCTGGTGGACCCCCAACCCGGGTGTCCCCCAACAAATGTTCGTTTTGTAGTTTAACTGGTTTGCGATTTTGGCTTTGGCAGGATTGGGTTGCTGAAGTGGGTGGGGGGAGAAGAGAATCAGTTGGGGAAGTTCATTATATATCACTGTATCTGAGAAACATTGCAAACTCCGGAATGCGCTGCCTGTACGAGTTGGTAGATTTCCTGTTCACGGGTATGATGCCGCACGGCACTCCACATGTAATACATAGCGTCGAGAGAATGAAATATATCAAGGTCACACACTGACACTATAAGAGACGCTAACCTAAATTTTCTCACCTGGAATGTTAGAGGTATGAATCAACCCAAGAATATACGTCTCATCTTCACGTACCTTACCAGACACAAAATAGATATTGCTTTCCTCCAGGAAACGCACATCGCAGCACATTCTCCAGCAACCGTGGGGTACAAATGGGCGGAATCTATACATAGCTCCAACTACTCCTCATATGCCAGGGGCGTCAGCATTTTCATAAGGAAGGGGCTAAATTTTCAAGTGTCCAAGGTGATCAAAGATCCGGAAGGCAGATTTGTCATAGTGATTGGTCGGATCAGACATCAATCTATAGCTTTAATAAACACTTATGGACCAAACACGGATGATCCCAGTTTTTTCACTAAGCTATGGCACACAATTTCCGACCTACACATTCCACATTTGGTATGGGGTGGTGATTTTAATATAGCCTTGCAAGTTGGGGTAGACAGATCACCAAATACCACAGAAACACACAAGCAGGCACGTGCAGAATTGATAGACGCTATAGAAGAGTTACACCTACATGACATATGGAGAACTCGTGATCCAGGAATTACAGTAGCTACCCATGTATCGACAATGCATAATAGTTGGTCAAGACTTGACTACTGGTTAGGTTGAGGGGATGTGTCCTTATGGACGGCCGCTATCACGCACTTGCCACGCACACTCTCGGACCACAACCCAGTATTACTGTCTCTAACACTACCTAATTACACACCGCCGTCCTTCGCCTGGCGATTTAATGCGACGGCGCTCCATTATACGGTGTTCACGGAAACCATACACGAAGCCATAACGGAATTTTTTTACATCAACGCTCCAACGACCGATGACAAAGGAGTATTATGGGAAGCGTTTAAAGCTACGATTAGGGGGAAGTGTATCTGTACGACAGCGGGGATCCTGAAAGACATTAGACAACAACTACGAGTTAGAGAGTCTAAATTGAGCAAACTTGAGCTCCAATATGAACGCACTCAAGACACCACCATACTAGGGAATATCAAACAGATATTGACTGAGCACCAGGAATACGCCACTTCAGAACTCAAATACATATCGAAACGGGGAATAGCTAGAGCATATGGTGAAGGGGGTAGGCCAGGAAGGGCACTAGCTCAAAAAATATGTACAGGCCACGCACCACAGCACATTAACACGATCCGTGACGACATGGGGACCATTCGGTATGACATGCAGGGAATATTGGAAGAATTCCGTAAGACGTATGGTCGTCTGTATGAATCAAACCTCTGCTTGTCACCTGACGCCATATTAGCTTACATGGCTGATGTTGAAATCGCATGGCTCTCGGATGGGCATAGAACATATTTGTCCAACCCGATCACAGTTGAGGAAGTGACCAAGGTAATTAAAGCTCTACCAAACGGTAAGGCGCCGGGGCCCGATGGCTTCACTGGGGAGTTCTACAAGGCATTTGCAGACCAGTTGGCTCCGCACTTGGTGAGGATGTATGGAGAGGCACATGAGAGGCAAACCCTCCCGGCGACTCTCCGTGAGGCGATGCTTATAGCACTACTCAAACCCGGAAAGGACCCAGACTTATGCGACTCCTATAGGCCTCTATCACTCGTTAACGTAGACGCTAAGATACCTACCTGTTTACTGGCCACACGTCTTAAACCTCTAATGCCGTCATTGGTAAGACCAGATCAGGCGGGTTTCATACCTGAAAGGTCGACGACGCACAATACGAGGACTCTGTTTGCACTCTCACATTACTTGACACCAGAAACCAAAGCCACGGCGATCCTACTGGACGCCGCGAAAGCTTTTGACACAATTGAATGGTAGTATTTACACGCAGTGTTGAGGTGCTGTGATGTTTACACACTGGATCTCAATGCTCTACACAGATCTGACAGCGAGGTAAATGGTTACATATCAAACCCCATAGAGATAGGCAGAGGGACTAGGCAGGGGTGCCCTCTGTCCCCTCTGCTATTTGCACTAGTGCTGGAGCCCCTGGCATGTAAAATCAGACAACATCACCATTACTCGGCCCTTCAGTTTCCCACGAGGCCCCTACACATATCGCTCTATGCGGATGATATGGTGCTGTACGTGAGGGACCCCGCCCAAAACCTCAACCCTCTGATGAGAGAATATGTTAAATTTGGGCAGCACTCTGGCCTGCAAATCAATTGGGCCAAATCTCAAATACTGGCATTATCGGATAGCACTGTTCCATTCCCATTAGATTACCCATTAGAATGGCGAGAGGAACCCACGAGATACTTGGGAATCTGGTTTCATCGTGACCCTGAACTGGTCATTCGTACAAATTACAGGAGGGTAATATCGGAATTGGAGGAGAAAATAAACAGATGGAACAAACTGCCACTTTCCCTTGCAGACAGAACTGCCATAGTGAAAATGGTGCTGCTGCCCAAATTCCTTTACTTATTTAATAACATCCCCATCAAACCGCCAGCGGCGGTATTCCGTAATATCAATACGCTGGTGCTGAATCTTATTTGGGCAGGGAAGAATGCCAGGCTACAACTTCACACACTCACATTACCATATGCTAAAGGTGGCTTCAAGGTGCCTGACTTCTATCTCTATTACCTATGCGCGCAAGCGCAATTTGCATTCTTCTGGTACCATGAGATACCATTCATGTCACAAGTGGCGATAGAAACGGGAGACGCACTCCCCATTCCGTTGGCCGCAATACTGGCCACACAAACGCCCGCCACTGCATACAAAGGACATAAACACGATCGATACCACTAACGCGGCATGGCACCTGATGGGTAAAAAGGCGAACAAACTCCCATTGTATGCACCGGACTTACCCCTAGCGCATCACCCAGAACTCTCAGTTACGCAAGACACAGTAGGCATGACACTGCTACAACAGGCAGGTATAGATAAAATGGGTGATCTCTATGAGGATGGGCAGTTCAAAAAGCTAGAGACGTTGACCTATATTAGTAATCAGACGGCACTATTCACCTTCACATATTACAGAATGCAGAGGGCAATGAAGACACTTTACGCCATGTATCATGAGGAACCTACACAAATGACCTCCCTACAATATCTAATAACAACGCCCACAGCATCTCATATAGTTTCTCGGTTATACTCCAGGTTGCAGGACGACATAGCAAGCGACAGTGACAACATGAGACTTAAATGGAATGATTTAATGGATGATCCACTTTCAGTTGAAGAATGGTCTAGGGCATGTATGCTTTACTGATATGCTAACCCCGAATGGCAACTTGAGAATAATCCATTATAAATATCTGCATCAAGTATACTACACACCAAGCAGGTTACATCGCTATGGTCTGAGGGACGACTCTAGATGTAGGAGATGCAGAGCGGAGGACGCTGATTTTATGCATCTCGCGTGGGGCTGCCCTAGGATAGCAGATTACTGGAAAGAAGTAACAGAGGCACTGAGTGTTATGTTGGGCACGACTATAGAGTGCTCAGTGAAAACGTGCTTGCTGGGACTAGTTCCAAATGTACGGGCGACCAAGCGTAAATACTGTGTGATCGCATTATTAATGGCTAAACGTAGGGTCTCGCTTCATTGGGGCGGTAGGAGATGCCCCAAGCTAAAAGATTGGCTGACAGATCTCACGTATTGCAAAGACACACTGAATACGTATGAGGAGGAACTACCTGCAGGCTCTAGACCCATAGACTACTGGATGTACCTGATAGACTATTTACAGGGTAGACAGCAGCCAGCTACAGAGAATGTTGAGGAGTGCTAGGTAGAACGGCGGGAGCAGGGAAATGCCATGTCCGAACTACATGACGAAGAACAAAAAAGCACAGAAGGAGTGAGAATGTTGTGATGCAGTGATAGTTACATGGTTATAAGAAGGTTAAAATAGTTCTGTACGAGACAATAGAACATGTCCTACTGTGCTGATATGTCAATTTTAGTATGCTTCAGATACACGGAATGATGCAACGAACTGTGCTGAACGCCACCGGGCCTCCGGGTTGTCGGTATAGAGGCTGTGTCACACTGTTTAATTCCAGTCACACGCTATTACTGATGTGCTGCCGGCCTCCGGGTTGTAGGCGAAGAAGCGGTGTATCGAAAGAAACTTGCAATAAAACAGTTTGAACATCAAAAAAAAAAAACATATCCAGCGAAAGGCCGCAATAAAAAAAAATGCGCTAAGCACATTTTGCGATAAATATCGCTAGTCCTTGGTAATATGCCCCGAGTCTCTTCTGGACCATTAACATTGTCACAGTTTCCTTTCCCTTCATAGAAACCTATGAATTCTGTGGTCAATAATGCCATGCCCTGGTGGAGTAAACTGCTCTGTAGGGGATTGCCTAACATATAGGCCTTATCACATTAATTCTCTCGCTCACTGAGATTCCTTCCAGCGCACATCTACATAATGATCCTTCGCGCCCTCCCTCCACAAAGCAATCATCCAGGACTGTGGCGCTGCCTTAATCTGCTCTACTTAAAGTGGATTCATTAATGAGCTGCAGTGGTGTGTCTCTGTCATCAAAGATTATACGTGGCTCTTTGAAGGTTCAGTAGTGCTGCACCTAACCTGCAAATGCATGACCAATCATCACCACGGTGGTGGTATGTAGATGCTCACACAGAGTAGGCATTGGGGAAGGCTATTGTAGGCATCGGCATCTGGGCACGAGGATCTCTTTACACTGTTTTACATTCATTGGGGCAGATTTACAAGAAAGTGACGCATCTGTAGAGATGCGTCACTTTGCCTGCGCAACCATGCAAAACCCTTGCGTCACCATGGTTACGCTGTGTTTACAATACGGTGCACCATGGCGCAAGCTTTGACAGATGCGTCAGAAATTCGGACGCATTTGTTGACGGAAAAGTCACGCATTGCTGGAGTCGTGTCGCAAGCACAATGCAACTCCAGCAATCCGTGTTGCGGCCTATTCCCAATACACTGCATCACTCTGTACGCCTGCTTCAGGCAAGCGTAAGGTTTTGACGCAGTGTAGCGTCCTAAAAGTGACGCAGTCAAATCTTGTAGATTTCATGGCGTCACTTTAACAAGGCTTTCCTGCGTGGAAACGCCCCCCCTGCATACATTATACCTGACGCAGGTATAATGTGACGCAGGGCTTTACAATGTGACGCATCTCCCTAGATATTTTACGTAGGAAATGGGACGCAACATTTACACCGCCGCTGTGTCACAAAAGTGACACAGCAGCCATGCATAAGTCACGCAAGGGGCTTGTAAATCTGCCCCTGAGTTTTCACTGCTCAGAGCCTCAATCTGCTAGGATTTCACACCTGTCAATCATTGGCATAGCCAATAGGTCTCGACTTTGGGACCTGCTGCATAACTAAATACTTATAAGGTCCCAAAGGCGAGACCTGTTGGCTATGCCAATGCTTGTTTGGATCTGGGAGGGGGTGTCTGACAGAGTGTGGTCAGGAAGGGTGGTAGAATGCCAGGGGTAACGCGAAGAGGGGGCTGATGCAGGTTAGGCGGCGTTGTGTGAGGTTTCCCCATGATTCTACAACCCCTGCATAGCTGCTGAAAGAAGGGTCTGATGGTTTGTAAGAGTCATACATAACATAAAGTTATGGATAAAACAGTGACTAATGGGGATAATGTTTACTGTGGGGTTCTGAGTGACGTCAAATGGACAACACAAATGAAACTCGAATTGTCTCTGTCACTCAGAGCACTTCAGTGAAAACAATCCCCGTTATTGACTGTAAGATAGTTCGATTCTGCAGAACCTAAGGAATTTTAGAACCCTTACCCTGACATGGCAGCGTGGCTCAATGGTTAGAGCGGCAGACCCTGATGCAGAGGTCTGGCCCGGGACCAGGGTTCAATTCCCGCCTCGGTGGCTCTAGGATTCAATTTCCTCAGACCTGATAATTCTCGCCTCGGTGCCTATTCTAATCATGGAGTCCCACTCTGCAACTCTGGGCAATAGCTTGCTTAATCTCCACAACGGCCCCCACAATGCTAAGGATGCCTGGCCTCCACCTTGGGGTGCCCAGGAGTGGACATTTCAAAGGGAAAGCCAGGATGGGTTCCACAGCGGTATGCGTACAAGTGCCGAGAGGCCTCTGGGTAGAAGTGCGCTATATAAATACAGGATTCAGGAGTTGGGAGCACACCGCTGACCTCTTCCGCCGTATCGCCCCACTGCATCATGGTCTGTGCAGTTCAAGTATTTATAAGAACAGTTCAAAGTTCAATTTTCAAAGTATTTCACCTCAATCGGTGCAAGTAAATACTTGTATTGTGATCATCTCTAGACACGAGCCTAGCTCGTGTTTCGGGATTGATTCCCTCATCAGTAGAGATAGTATTCGGGGTTGCAGGACAGGTCGCCAAACATCCGTCACGGGCCTCGTTGCCCCTCTGGCGCGCAGGTGCATCTCCAACAAGCTCGTCAGCTTACATGGCTACCGGGAGCCAAGAAAAAGGGGATTCAGGAGTTGGGAGCACACCGCTGACCTCTTCCGCCGTATCGCCCCACTGCATCATGGTCTGTGCAGTTCAAGTATTTATAAGAACAGTTCAAAGTTCAATTTTCAAAGTATTTTACCTCAATCGGTGCAAGTAAATACTTGTATTGTGATCATCTCTAGACACGAGCCTAGCTCGTGTTTCGGGATTGATTCCCTCATCAGTAGAGATAGTATTCGGGGTTGCAGGACAGGTCGCCAAACATCCGTCACGGGCCTCGTTGCCCCTCTGGCGCGCAGGTGCATCTCCAACAAGCTCGTCAGCTTACATGGCTACCGGGAGCCAAGAAAAGAAAGACTTACAAACCCTTTCTTTTCCATGTGCAAAGACAAACGAACTGCATGACCCAGTATGCACAGTGGCAATCCAACTGAGAGGTGGAGCAGAGTGCGCCCAATCCTGTTTACTGTTTAAGGGTTCCCATGAGCCTCCCTAGCTGACGAGCTAGTGGTGCTGCACCTGCGCGCCCGGTTAGGCATCTAAGCCTGTGACTGTTCGTTGGGCAGCCTATTCAGCGGCCTCATCACCTATCTCTACTGATGAAGGATATTGATCCAGAAACACGAGTCGATGCTCGTGTCTAGAGATGCCTGGAGATAACAAGTACCTACTTACACCAAACCTGGTGAAAGACTTACAAACCCTTTCTTTTCCATGTGCAAAGACAAACGAACTGCATGACCCAGTATGCACAGAGGCAATCCAGCTGAGAGGTGGAGCAGAGTGCGCCCAATCCTGTTTACTGTTTAAGGGTTCCCATGAGCCTCCCTAGCTGACGAGCTAATGGTGTTGCACCTGCGCGCCCGGTGAGGCATCTAAGCCTGTGACTGTTCGTTGGGCAGCCTATTCAGCGGCCTCATCACCTATCTCTACTGATGAAGGATATTGATCCAGAAACACGAGTCGATGCTCCTGTCTAGAGATGCCTGGAGATAACAAGTACCTACTTACACCAAACCTGGTGAAAGACTTACAAACCCTTTCTTTTCCATGTGCAAAGACAAACGAACTGCATGACCCAGTATGCACAGAGGCAATCCAGCTGAGAGGTGGAGCAGAGTGCGCCCAATCCTGTTTACTGTTTAAGGGTTCCCATTAGCCTCCCTTGCTGACGAGCTAGTGGTGCTGCACCTGCGCGCCCGGTTAGGCATCTAAGCCTGTGACTGTTCGTTGGGCAGCCTATTCAGCGGCCTCATCACCTATCTCTACTGATGAAGGATATTGATCCAGAAACACGAGTCGATGCTCGTGTCTAGAGATGCCTGGAGATAACAAGTACCTACTTACACCAAACCTGGTGAAAGACTTACAAACCCTTTCTTTTCCATGTGCAAAGACAAACGAACTGCATGACCCAGTATGCACAGAGGCAATCCAGCTGAGAGGTGGAGCAGAGTGCGCCCAATCCTGTTTACTGTTTAAGGGTTCCCATGAGCCTCCCTAGCTGACGAGCTAGTGGTGCTGCACCTGCGCGCCCGGTTAGGCATCTAAGCCTGTGACTGTTCGTTGGGCAGCCTATTCAGCGGCCTCATCACCTATCTCTACTGATGAAGGATATTGATCCAGAAACACGAGTCGATGCTCCTGTCTAGAGATGCCTGGAGATAACAAGTACCTACTTACACCAAACCTGGTGAAAGACTTACAAACCCTTTCTTTTCCATGTGCAAAGACAAACGAACTGCATGACCCAGTATGCACAGAGGCAATCCAGCTGAGAGGTGGAGCAGAGTGCGCCCAATCCTGTTTACTGTTTAAGGGTTCCCATGAGCCTCCCTAGCTGACGAGCTAGTGGTGCTGCACCTGCGCGCCCGGTTAGGCATCTAAGCCTGTGACTGTTCGTTGGGCAGCCTATTCAGCGGCCTCATCACCTATCTCTACTGATGAAAGATATTGATCCAGAAACACGAGTCGATGCTCGTGTCTAGAGATGCCTGGAGATAACAAGTACCTACTTACACCAAACCTGGTGAAAGACTTACAAACCCTTTCTTTTCCATGTGCAAAGACAAACGAACTGCATGACCCAGTATGCACAGAGGCAATCCAGCTGAGAGGTGGAGCAGAGTGCGCCCAATCCTGTTTACTGTTTAAGGGTTCCCATGAGCCTCCCTAGCTGACGAGCTAGTGGTGCTGCACCTGCGCGCCCGATTAGGCATCTAAGCCTGTGACTGTTCGTTGGGCAGCCTATTCAGCGGCCTCATCACCTATCTCTACTGATGAAGGATATTGATCCAGAAACACGAGTCGATGCTCGTGTCTAGAGATGCCTGGAGATAACAAGTACCTACTTACACCAAACCTGGTGAAAGACTTACAAACCCTTTCTTTTCCATGTGCAAAGACAAACGAACTGCATGACCCAGTATGCACAGAGGCAATCCAGCTGAGAGGTGGAGCAGAGTGCGCCCAATCCTGTTTACTGTTTAAGCGTTCTCATTAGCCTCCCTTGCTGACGAGCTAGTGGTGCTGCACCTGCGCGCCCGGTTAGGCATCTAAGCCTGGGACTGTTCGTTGGGCAGCCTATTCAGCGGCCTCATCACCTATCTCTACTGATGAAGGATATTGATCCAGAAACACGAGTCGATGCTCGTGTCTAGAGATGCCTGGAGATAACAAGTACCTACTTACACCAAACCTGGTGAAAGACTTACAAACCCTTTCTTTTCCATGTGCAAAGACAAACGAACTGCATGACCCAGTATGCACAGAGGCAATCCAGCTGAGAGGTGGAGCAGAGTGCGCCCAATCCTGTTTACTGTTTAAGGGTTCCCATGAGCCTCCCTAGCTGACGAGCTAGTGGTGCTGCACCTGCGCGCCCGGTTAGGCATCTAAGCCTGTGACTGTTCGTTGGGCAGCCTATTCAGCGGCCTCATCACCTATCTTTACTGATGAAGGATATTGATCCAGAAACACGAGTCGATGCTCGTGTCTAGGGATGCCTGGAGATAACAAGTACCTACTTAGGAGAAGTGTGGCTCACTGGTTAGAGGAGGCAGACCTGGAAGCAGAGGTCAGCCCGGGACCAGGGTTCAATTCCCGTCTCGGCGGGGTCTTGAGTCCTAAAATGCCCATGGACTCGACAATTCTCGCTCCGGTGCTTACTCGAGTCACGGGTTCACACTCTGCGACTCTGGGCAATAGCTTGCTTAATCTCCACAACGGCCCCTCGCGGTGGGATGCCTGGCTTTCACCTTGTGGATACCCTGCCGGGGTTATCTCACAGGGGAATACCAGGACGGGTTCCCTAAGCAAGCGCTTAGAAACCGCTTGGTGATTTGCGCTATATAAATTCATTTACATTTACATTTACTTACACCAAACCTGGTGAAAGGCTTACAAACCCTTTCTTTTCCATGTGCAAAGACAAACGAACTGCATGACCCAGTATGCACAGAGGCAATCCAGCTGAGAGGTGGAGCAGAGTGCGCCCAATCCTGTTTACTGTTTAAGGGTTCCCATGAGCCTCCCTAGCTGACGAGCTAGTGGTGCTGCACCTGCGCGCCCGGTTAGGCATCTAAGCCTGTGACTGTTCGTTGGGCAGCCTATTCAGCGGCCTCATCACCTATCTCTACTGATGAAGGATATTGATCCAGAAACACGAGTCGATGCTCGAGTCTAGAGATGCCTGGAGATAACAAGTACCTACTTACACCAAACTGGTGAAAGACTTACAAACCCTTTCTTTTCCATGTGCAAAGACAAACGAACTGCATGACCCAGTATGCACAGAGGCAATCCAGCTGAGAGGTGGAGCAGAGTGCGCCCAATCCTGTTTACTGTTTAAGGGTTCCCATGAGCCTCCCTAGCTGACGAGCTAGTGGTGCTGCACCTGCGCGCCCGGTTAGGCATCTAAGCCTGTGACTGTTCGTTGGGCAGCCTATTCAGCGGCCTCATCACCTATCTCTACTGATGAAGGATATTGATCCAGAAACACGAGTCGATGCTCCTGTCTAGAGATGCCTGGAGATAACAAGTACCTACTTACACCAAACCTGGTGAAAGACTTACAAACCCTTTCTTTTCCATGTGCAAAGACAAACGAACTGCATGACCCAGTATGCACAGAGGCAATCCAGCTGAGAGGTGGAGCAGAGTGCGCCCAATCCTGTTTACTGTTTAAGGGTTCCCATGAGCCTCCCTAGCTGACGAGCTAGTGGTGCTGCACCTGCGCGCCCGGTTAGGCATCTAAGCCTGTGACTGTTCGTTGGGCAGCCTATTCAGCGGCCTCATCACCTATCTCTACTGATGAAGGATATTGATCCAGAAACACGAGTCGATGCTCGAGTCTAGAGATGCCTGGAGATAACAAGTACCTACTTACACCAAACTGGTGAAAGACTTACAAACCCTTTCTTTTCCATGTGCAAAGACAAACGAACTGCATGACCCAGTATGCACAGAGGCAATCCAGCTGAGAGGTGGAGCAGAGTGCGCCCAATCCTGTTTGCGCTATATAAATACAAACACATTTACATTTATGGTAATTCCCTGCAATCTCTTTCGTAGAGTAACATGTCCCAAGGCTTGACGTTTATCTGGCTGTCGTGTGCGTGATGGCTCCAGTATGGGTTTCTATGGGTTCATGGTGCCCGCAGGCGATAAACTAGGTGCAAGGTATTTGGATATTTTTAAACGCAAATGTAAGAAAATTACCAATTTAGGTTACCTGTCTTCTTCACATGCATGGCCCTGGAATGTATGGAAACATGCAGCAGCCATACGTTTTCAACATCTACACTTCCTAAGGGTTCGATTGCTGCATGCCTGATCTTTAATGCTCTGACTGGCTGGGCACGAGAATGTGCTGGGCATGACGTTTGTCAGATTATTAGCAATTTTCTCCAAAACATGCTAATTTCTCCTAGTATCCCTCATGTAGACACATCTCGCTGCCAGGGCTCCACTGATACCTGTGTTCCCCATAAGACTCCTGAACATGTGTGTACCAGACATGTATGGGTTCTCCATGGGTTTGGAGTGCACAGATAATCAACTGAGTGCAATTTATTCTGGAAATTTAAAAAGCAAATGAAAACGAAATTATGGTTTTGTGTGCATAGATTTTCAAGCTTCTGCACATCCTAAGTTTTCTCTCACTGGCTGCCAGACTTCCCTCCCCCCTGATCCTCTGGCCAGGAAAGTGCACTCAACATGATGCTTGTCAGAGTTCCCACATTTGTTCTGCTCGTAATATGGAAGTTTCCTTCAGCATTCCTCAGGAAGGAATCTGTTCCTGCCAAGGTTTTACCACGTCTTTGTTCTCTTTGGTCCTCTGAGTGTGAGAGTGTCAAAAGATATGTGTGTGTTTTCAACAGGTTCGAGCTCAGGTCCACCCACCAGACTCCAGTTATTATTATTTTTTTTAATGAGGAAGCGACCAAGGGATGTCTGCAGTATTTGGGCCTGGGGTCAACTGACAACTATGCTTAATTTGAGCCGGTGTCAACGTTTTTTAATCAACAAACTTTGATACACAGTGACAAATGGAAAAATACTAAAACAGGGAAAGCAGTCGGTAAAACACCTTCACCCGGCATCCGTGACCCCGCATGCTGTCACAACGCGGTCGTTACAACAACCGTGTTGTGACAATGCATACCATTACTCCGCAAGACGTTGGGGGGGAGAAGAAGTTGGATTTTAATCCAACACCTTCCCTAAAGTCCGCACAGACTGGAGTCGGAATAGTACATTTTACTATTCCAACATCTAACACCCCCCCTCTGCAAGTCGTTGTAACGACTTGCGGAGTAATGGTATGCGTTGTCACAACGCGGTCGTTGTTACGACCGGTTTGTGACAGTATACGGAATAATGACATGCGGATTCAAGAGGCATATTCAAAGCAGGCTGAAGTGAAAGATGTAAAACAGCAACAAAGGGAGAAAGCAGTGAAGAAAAGAGTGTGACAAAGAGATAAATGCAGGGTGTTGGTAGAAAGAGGCATAAGATGGACTCAAAACAACACATTCTCCCCTTTGGCACCCTGACCTTCAGAGATGCAGGCTGCAGGCTTCTGAGCAAAACTTTGGGCCCAGCACCTATTCTTTTGCAAATTAGGCAGTGGCCACCCATGGACATGGACCCATGGCCACCCCTGACATTTATGTAAACTAGGGATCCAGTTGAATCCAGCATAATATGGGTTGTGTGAATCCCCAAGACTTTTTATCACAAAGAATCCTCTGCAAATGTGACAATATTGATTCAAAAACACAATTTTATTGCATTTCTGTGACTGAAAAATCCAGAACTTCCAGAAAACAGTAAAAGTCCTACCACGTCATGTTTCCACACTTCTCCTGATAAACGATGGAACCCTTTATGTGTGTGGGCCAATTTTCTGGGAGAGCAAAAAGATAAAACCTTGAGCATATGAAGAAAACATTGGCTCTATATTGACTTCACACTGCGTGAGTTCTGATCTGCTCCTGTCTGTTCTGAGATTTCTGTCACAGAGATGTTAGGGAATTCTATTTTTTTAACAAAAGCTTGATGTTTGTGGAGCATTCTGGAGGCCCATAGGAATGAATGTCAATTACCGAATCGGTAAATACAGATTCGGTATAATAGGGAAAGAGTCAAGTGTGGCAGGGTGTCACATTGACACCCTGTTACACCCAAAAATAGTGCTTGTGTGCACATGAGGCACACATACATGCCGCACACATACATGCCCTAAGGGCATGTATGTCTGTCACATGGCACTGTTGGTGGTAAATAATGAATCCTTAAAGCACAGAAGCACTCTTCAAAGTGCTTCTTACATGTCATTTACAGATTCGGTAAATACCGAATCTGTAAATTGGCCACCTACATCACAAAAGCCTATTACCGGTCGGTAACGGACGAAATTAGTTAATTTCGGCCATTACCGACCGGTAATAGCCTTCCTACATCTGCCCCCTAGTGATTTAATGTTTGCATTGCATTTTCCCATTGCAACACACAGGTGCACAGTCTCAGTACGTACATGTAGTCCTCGGGTGTGGATATGTCCATCTTTCTTTAATAAACTATTTATATTTGGGAGTCCTATATTAAACTCCTTTTACTTTACTCAATTTACAAATGTTAGTGGAATAATGTAATATAGCAGATTCTGTCCCATGAAATCGTCATGTTACCTTATGGAGTCCAGTAAACTGCAACATTCCGGCTCCTGCTTGGATGGCCGGGTCTGGTGGCTCAGTGGACTAAATCATCCACTGCAGGGGCCTGTGTTCGACCTCATAGTCACAAATTCAAACCCTGGCGGGTCAACTCAGCCTTTCATCCGTATGAGGTCGATAAAATGAGTACCATTGAGTTGAGTCACAATACACATCTGTTATTCAGTGCCAAGACACCTACGGGTAATCGTGTGCTTTACAAATACACATTTTATGTCATGAGTGAAACTGTTCTGCCCTTCTCTTCTCCTAAACACCATTCTTAGTTTCCCAGATTAAAAAGTGGGAGTAAACTTTCCCTTATTCTCAAGGTTGCGCATGGGAACTACAATGTGTGAAATACACATGTATAAAGCAGCACGAGGCAACTTGTGATTCGTAAACTGTTTATGTTTGTCATACAATAAAGACTTCTACCTATCACTGTTAATAAGAACATTAGTAATAATCACGTCTGCCACTCTGTTTATGTCACTAAAGGTTCAGCACTGGTCTAAGTATGTTTGTGCATGTTCCCCTGGGGCATAATAAATGCCCCTTTTGGTCAGAACCTGGCGGCCCCCCTTCTTTAACCCCTTAGCAGCGCTAAGGGGGAGGCGGGGCCGCGCGGTGCTCCCGTACTCATGACGGAATCGCTCCGTCACGGCCCTCGGGTGAGCTGTGCCTGTGATGGAACGGTTCCGTCACGGCCCCGCCCGCTCTTTAGAATGCTCAGCGCAGGCGCGGAATTCGCGCCGCGCAGGCGCGGCGAGCGGGCCGTGACGGAACCGTTCCGTCACCAGCACAGCCCACCCGAGGATCGTGATGGAACGGTTCCGTCAAGAGCACGCAAAGGGTTAAGATCAGTTCAGGCCTGGATTTCAAGAGCTCTGATGGAAAAGGTTTTTCAAAATCTGTACTAAATACTTCAACAGTCAGTTCTCTAAATAGATATCAGAATCTAACAGAAACAGGAAAGCATCAATAGAACAGGATCTTGGGGCGTATTTATCAAAGTGTTGCGTTGTCCTTGCATCACGCAAGGTAGCATAAGGGCAACACCGCACTAAAGTCAGACTTACCAAGTCACACAAGTCCACTCTCCATGGCCCCCTTTGGAGCCTGGTATCTGGTGGAACGCAAGGCAGAGTGAGTCATTGCCTTGCGTTTTTCTGCCCCAGGACGGTGTTCCACGGGTGGACCAAGTGTCTGTGCACACATCCACCCATGGATTTTCACCCATTCCAAGATTTAAAATGAGTGGCAGACCTGGGAATGAGTCAAAATGCTGCTCCTTCCCAGGGGACGCGTAACGAGGAGAAATATCTTTATTTATTTTTTATGTATTTTATTTATGGAATTTATTGAGCGCGCAAATACCCGTAGATGTCTCAGCGCTTAAGGATAGGGTGAACTGAGGAGTGTGTGATTATTGATTGAAAAGCCAGATCTTCAGCTGGTTACGAAAGGTTATTAAGGATGTACTGATTTTGATTTGGTGCGGCAGGGTGTTCTAAAGTTTGGCAGTCGTAATTGTAAAAGATCTGTCACCCCAGGATACTTTCCTTGTTTTTGGAACCTCTAGGAGGCTAGCTGTGGAGGACCGTAGTGCTTGTGCTGGTCTGTAGGGACATAGAGAGATTGTTTCAAGAAAGCAGGTCCTGAGGCATGAGTAGTTGTAGGCTATACATAAGGCTTTGAATTTAGTTCTGAGTCGTACCGGCAGCCAATGGAGCTCCTTGTTTTTCCCTCTTTCTAAGTGTGCGGCCTTCTGCAACAAACGTAGAAAGAGGAAGCAGCCTCAGAGGTTTGTTATTGTGCAGGAAGGTGCTCCTTCCTGCACAACAATAATGCGGGCATCCTTTCACCAGGATGCAAGGGTGCCTGCGTTGGGGCTAGGCAGCTACAAAAGTGCTCCAGCGCAGGCAGGGAGCAGTAATGCACCATATAATGTTAAATATGACACACTCCTGCCCTATTCCTTTCACGCACTACAGTACTGCAAGGTGTCTTGCTGCGTTGTGTTGCATGAAATATTGAAAAATCTGGCCCTCGATGTACAAGTATTCTTCAAGACAAATGGAACTACTTGTCAGGATGACCTAACCGTGTGCTCGGAATCCAGCAGCAGCGATGCCCTGTTTCACTCCTCACCACTTCCACCAGTGACCACATACACAGGGGTGAGAACGGGCCACAGGTAGAAATGGAGAAAAGGGTAATAGGCCGAGAGAGAAAACAGAGGAAACGGACTTCACGACTCTGACTCATCGCTTCTACTGGCCAAGTTTGGCTCCAGGATGGAGTGAGCTTCTTGAAACAAAAGAGTATCTTTCGTAAAGGATTATATGCTTTACTGTAAAAGTGAATTAACATATCATAGTAATATCTCTGAGTAACTAACTCTCTGTACTTTGAACTTCAATTTCTTGAAAACGAAAGTAATGAATTAAATATATGTCCTCCTTAAATATATGGGACCTTATTTGTGAGAGGTGACACATCGCTGCATGCGTCATATTTACTGTATGACGCATCATGTCGCAAGGAATGACAGATACGTCAATATTACTGATGTATCTGTCGGCGCACAACCGACCCATTGCTGGAGTTGTGTCAGAAGTGTGACGCAACTCCAGCAATGTTCCTTTCACATGGGGCAAGCCCCATGTAAAAGGGCCGGTGTCAGTCTTACGCCTGCCATGATGCAGGCGTAAGGTTTTCATGTGATAGCGTCCTAGAAGTGACGCACTGAAATTTTATAGATTTTAATCCTCCACTTCTACAACCCTTTCTTGTGGGGTATGCCCACCCTGCATACGTTATACCGGGCGCAGGTATAATGTGGCGCAGGGGTTTACAAAGTGACTCATCTGTCTAGATGCGTCACTTTGTAAATAGGGCGCAACGTAGTGCATATTTTACACCCCTGCTGCGTCACAAAAAGTGAGGCAACGGTGGTGTAAAAGTGACACAGGAGGTCATAAATAAGCCCCATATCCTCAGACCCTTCTCTTTATGACCTGCTTTGTCACTAGGCACTGTCTGTGGAAGATGAGTATTAGTTTGTCCTTGCCTCAAGCAGCACCCTAAAATCCTGCTGTTTTTCCTAATTTAGCAATTTGTATAAACATAAAAGAACTCCAATACCTTACACTTGGCATTCACACATTGCATGGGCAACATAGTCCAAGCTAAGAATCCTTCCTTTTCCATCGCACAATGATCCTTAGCGAAATGTATTAGCCAGAGTCTTCAAAGAGCTCATATAAATGTAAAAATTAGTTCAAGGCAGGCCCGACTGGCCGTTGCGAACACCGGGCAATCCCCAGGTGCGCCGCAAGGGTGGGGGCCGGTTTTGGGCCCTGGGGGCTGTTTTTGTTACAGGGCCGTTTTTGCAGCATAAAACCGGCACCGGCAAAGAGCTCGGTCGCACCCCCAGGGGACCGGCCGAGCACTTTGCCAGGGCCAGTTTTGGTCCTCAGTCCAGCCCTGGTTTGTTTCCAGACTACTATCTGAAATGCTTTCCTGTATTTCCTTTGTAGTACAAATGCACAATAAGTCATACCCAGGTAACCAAGATGGCCACCATCTTTCTAGACTATGCAAGAGTTCCTATACAGCTGGGAATTAGTTCCTTGCCAGGATGCCGTTGTATAGTCCATTCTCAGCCCACACACAGCCGCATTCCAGACAGCAGCAACGCTCGTCAGGGGCTGCCAGCCTTTCCCTCCTCTATGGATTGTATTTATTTATTTATCCATTTATAGAGCGCATGGTTACACTGGCGGTGTGTCCCGGCACTAGCAGCAGACTTTCAGATGGCAGGAGTTGAAAGTAAAGAAGCTCAGCTCAAGTAAGTCTGAAGTGTGGCTCCCCTGCATTACCAATTCCCAGCAGTAAGCAGCCCTGCTTCCCCCTCACTGAGAAGCAGGGAGCCAGCAGCCACAGCTGATGATGTAGCATCTGTACCTTCAGTCAGATTCATTCAAGGATAGAAAGATGGCTGCCAAGGCCGGTGCAGCACTACCTTCCATAATGGTTGGTATTCTGGACAGACGGGCTGTGCAGACTGCACTGCTGGTTGTTGCAACACCACACTGGCCCGGTCATCTCGCCAGATCAGTTGTACTACTGAATATCGACACCAACAATATCCTGGTACAAGAATATTGATGACAGAATATCGAAAGGTAATTCCATATAGGGAAGTATAGATTTACTATTCCTAACTCCACAGCTACATGCATTGAAGATATATGTACTACATAGGTGCATAGATGTGTCATTTGGTATATAAAATCCAGACTTACCTACTTACTGACATCCAACAGTGCCTATCAGCAGAAAAGGTGTGATTCCAGAAAATAGGTTTTCTCTAGACTGATGCATTTGAAATCCTGTGTTTGAGGATGTGGCTTTCATCAAAAATATAAAATTATATTGAAACTCATCAAGCTATGTCACTGTTCTAGGACTTTTGGGGGAATTATGCTCTTGGTGATGCAAACTGGATAAATGACTATTCAGTAAAAGTAATGCTTTCCAGTGCAATGCAATATGAAGTGTGATATTTCCTGAATTCAAAATATTTTAGTTCCCTGGGGAATTATGCTCAAGCTCACTGCCTAAAATCCACAAGGGAAAGTCAATTCTGGGCTGGACGTACAAATGTAGTGCTTGATTAAGTGCCTGACACAAAAAATGGGGAATAACATTGTGTCACAAACCTTGGAACTCATGCCAAAGGACAACAAGTTCAATTCTCTGGTTTAGATGGTCCTACTTCCTATATCACCCAGGAAAGTAGGAAAGAACTGATTTTAAACAGGTTGAAGAAAGAAGGGGGTGTGGGAATAAAGAAAGAGAGAACACTGGTTGCCAGCAGGTTGTTTGGCAGAAGACCTGGAATGGACTCTCTAAGATACAGAATGACACAGCTTCAAGAGGCACAATATTACTCACTGTCATACAGAAGGGTCCTAAAAACAGGTAAACACTTTAGAAATACTCATGGTGGCTTACCTGCTGTAAGGTGAAGCGTCATTGTGACTAGCCCTCAGGCAAAGCCGGACTATTGCCCGAGAACCGAAGACGAGCAGCCCTCCACTCCACTGGAACGCTGAATCGTGGTCGCCAAACCAAAAGGGTTTTGAAACAGGTCCTTGATGACTAAGCTAGATCACAGGGGATAACTGGAGTAATGGCAGAAAAGTAGCCATATCTAAATACCAGGATGTGCCCCAAAACAAATGCATGGGTCAGTACAATTAAGAGAGAGATGGGGAACACCGCTGAAGGGGAACACAAGAAAGGTGTGGGTTAGGAGGATTAGGGATGCGAAATGTGACATCAAGCAAAGGAGTCGTAACAACATACACTGTATAAAGCATCCACAAATCTTTTATCGGGCTCTGCCCTCTCTGACCTGGAAGTTAATTAATGTCCTTAGGTGGCTGGGGCAGCATGTTTTATTCAGACTCTACCCTGGAAGCTGTTGTCCTCCATGACTGTACTCTCAATTACCATGTTCTCCACCTCCATGTAGAACGACACCTAACTTTCTTGAGTGGTGTCTGACCAGTGGCGGCTGACACAAACAAAAAGTAATGGGGCAGGTGGAAGGAGTGTGAGGCAGTGCGGGCGAGGAAGTGTGAGGGGCTTAATAAAAAACGTGCCTGAAGCAGCCGCCCACCTCGCGCTTCGGTGTTCTGCTTCCTGGTCCCAGCAGACGGAAACAGAATTTACAACGGGGTTTTTACCACGTTGTACCTTTACCACGCATGTTTTTAGAACACATATGCTTTTATAACTTATGCGTTTACCACTCATTTAAGGTTAAGTTCAGGGGTCTAAGGAGTCTCCCTCCACAAATACATTGTTTATATATATTAATATATATATAACAAAGCGTGGTTAAGGCATATGTTGTAAGAGCATATGCGATCTAAAATAATGTGTGGTTAAAAATGCATGGTAAAGGCATGCTGAGTATTTCACAGCGTTGTTCCATCATACAACCCAGCAGACACTGGGACAGCATCAGAGACTCCCTGTGCAATCTCTGCGCTGCTCTCATGCTATTACCAAGCATGAGAGCAGTGCCAGGATTGGCCTGAGCGGTCTGGATTAATGCCCACTCTGGCACAGGGAGTCTGTGCTGTTTCTCCAACAACACAGCAATACAGCGGGGTTGGAAAAACCTAACTACGCATGTCTGTGTGGACGGCCTAAGACGACCGGACAAACAGACATTCATAGCACTTCATTCCTCCTCCCTCCAATGGCCCCGCCCCCTTCCTTACTTCACAAGCTCGCTCAGCCAGCAGCTGAAAAATAAAACGATAATAAAATATTGGTTTATTTTTCAGCTGCTGGCTCTGAGCCAGTGGGGCGTCGCTTCTCCTCCATTGCCGAGGAGCCGCCACTATGTCTTACCATGAAACTGGCACTTATGTATTGACATTTTATGTTTATTTTGAAAGTATTATTTCAAAATTAAAAGTCTTTACATTGGGGACTTATAAGCTTCTGATAATGTTGGAAATATGTAGTCAGTTCAATAGTTGTTTTTGCTCACCTCTAAATCTGTACTAACTTCAAATTGGCACACACCTCATTTGAGATTGTTGATGTCCATGGTTAGGCTCGTGTGTTTTTATTTTTTGTCTTTGTGTCCATTCTTTTGGCACTATTTTTTGAAAATTATCTTGGAGAGGTCAACCTGCAACAGAGCTTATGAACCATGTTTACTGGTGTCCCTTGAAAATACAGGAATAGTTCAGTCCCTATGGCTACTCACAAATTGTTTGCATAATTTGTAAAACTGGGCCGAATTTAAGATTACGTCAGAGTAATCAGAGTGAATTTGGTAATTCTGTGTAATTTTTTAGATGTAGGATTGCCAATAATTACTCGATTACTCCTGCGTTCGTGATTAACAGTAATTTGGGTGGAATAAATCCTACTGCAAGAGCACATTTAGCTTGCACTTGCTATTTGTGTTCTGTTGCATTTAGCAATGTTTCTTCAGGCAAGATTCACCCTCTCTGGACACAAGGGTGCATTATGCACTTAGAAAATACAATTAAATGCTGGTAGTAAGTTGAGGAAAATCCTTCCCCAAGAGCACATTTAGCAAGTGAGCAATCGCTAGCCGTATTCTGTTGCATTTAGCATTTCTTAGCGCAAAAGGCATTTTATTACCTTGGCGGCTGCTTCAGGAGCCTCCATGCGCATGACTTTAGTATGCACAGCGCCGCGCTTCATGTCTTAGCATGGTGCCCACTTTCATCATTCATTTATTTTTATTACCATGGCAGCCGCTTCACAGGCCGCCATGTGCATATCTTTTATGTACATGGGCGCACCTTGAGTCTGGCACCCGCTTTTTTTTTTTTTTTTTTTTTTAATTTCAAAAGATTTTTATTAAAAAGAAAAAATAATGATATTTACATGGTGCAGAGGATATACATGATATACACGGGGGATGACTGAGGACAAGGAAAATGTTTATGTTTAAAAAACCAACAGTTCCAAGTCTCGCAAATGCAAGACCTATTGCATTGCAAATGCTTGTTTCAAAATGTCCTTGATGGATGAATGCTCCAACCTCCTCTCCCGGATGTAAACATCTTTCGCCTTCACTTAGCCTCTGAAATTCATATCAGGTTTAACGTCCCACCACTTTCAAAGAGCACCCGCCACCACTGCTCTGTATTCAAGTTTTTAGCCTTTATGTAGCACACAGAAGACAATGAACAGTTTCTTGGCGCTTAAATTGCAAGTACTATATTTATCGCACTCCTTGGCACTCGGATCATTAACATCAGCAGGATGAAAGGACCAGTAGATTATACACCTATCCCTACAGGTCTCTGGGGGGGGGGTGAGGGGGCAGATGCTCACTCATGAAACCATCTCACCAGCCTGTCCCAACTTGTAAGAGACAAAAAGTCAGAGCAGAGACTCAGTAACCCCTAGACACAGTCTAACCTCTCATTACTCTGTCAACACACACCTAAACACACAGATCACTGACGCGGATAGGGACCACCAGGGCTGCCACTCTGCCCACCTTCCTGCCCCTTCAGCACCTAGGGCCCGATTCACAGAACTAACTTAAGACAAAATCCTAAACGTACTACCATTTTCGTATTCACAGAAGGCACTTACTCATTTTGGTATTCACAGAAGTTAGGAGTCCTAACTTTAGGACTCCTAAATGCCTTCTGTGAATACCGAAAGTCTTAAAATTTGGATTTTTCTCAGTTTAGTAGTAGTAAAGTTGAGAAAAATCCTAACTTGAAGACTTTCGGTATTCACAGAAGGCATTTAGGAGTCCTAAAGTTAGGACTCCTAACTTCTGTGAATACCAAAATGAGTAAGTGCCTCCTGTGAATACCAAAATGATAGTAAGTTTAGGATTTTATCTTAAGTTCATTCTGTGAATCGGCCCCTGGTCTCTGGCTCAGTCTTTGCTCTAGGGCTTGGATTCCTCCTCAGTGCGCTTCCCCGGCCTCCACACACCACAGACCGCCCTTCCCCTTGGGAAGCTCCTACGTTTGCCACGACTGACCCCGGCCCCTACCACAAGTGCCTGTCCTAACCTACTAAGTGTAGCACTGGCCTGTGCAGTGCACACTGTCCCAGCGCCCACATGGGTTGCAATACCCTGTAGGACAGTGAGGAACGTGGATTGACATCTCCGGATAGCCTGGGGTCAATTATTAGACGGCGGAGCTGGAGAAGAGTCAGTCACAAGTCAGACTTGGTGACAGCCCTTCTGTTGGCAGGACATGACACTGCTCCAGCCTTTTGGGGCTTATAGAGCACCTGGCCCAGAGAGTGACTGGCTGTGAGTGGGACGGGTATGCCCAGACATGGGTCCTGTGCTCTCTATGCCACTGGAGTCAAGCTAGCCTGGCTGATGAGGGGAGAAACCTCAAAACTGGTCCTAGGATGCTTGTTTCCAGTCCAGGGAGGACCTGGCTTGGCAGTTCCGACCGTGTTCCCATTGGGCGCACAGTCAAGACTGATTTGCATATGGCTGGGTCCAAAGTGGAATGGCATGGTGAGCAATAAACAGATGGATTTAGGCCCAGATCCCTGTACTGGGGTGAATGTATGACATTGTTCTGCATTCTGTCCATCAATTGTCTTTTTGCATGTGTCACCTGGGACGGGTATGCCCAGATGTGGGTCCTGTGCACACTGTGTCACTGGAACCAAGCTGTACCCAGCTGATGAGCCCTAACTAGAGAAAAATTGGTCCTGGGTTGCTTGTGTGGTCCAGGGAGGACCTGGCCCGGCAGTTCAGGCTGGACTAGTCCCATTGGGCGAGAGGCAAAATTGATTTGCATATGGCTGGTTCCAAATTGGAATGGCATGGTGAGCAAACAAACAATGGAATAGGCCCAGATCTCTGTACTGGGGTGAATGTATGACATTGTTCTGCATTCTGTCCATCGATTGTTCTTTTTGCATGTGAAAGCCAGAGCAGCATCCCTGGGACGCCAGACTGATAATGAATGACTGCCTCAGCTTTGGCTTCCTTTCAGAGCCACGAGCCCGACATGCCGCTGAATCCACCTCAGCCCAACTGGCCGCTCAGACACACAGCCCTTGCATGTGGCCGGCTGCCTCATCTCTACCTTCGTATCACAGCCACGAGTCTAACATGAAACTGACTCCGCCTCAGCCCCACCGGCCTCTCTGAGACACCGGCCGAGCATGTGACCCACGCCTCATCTCTACCTTCCTTTCAGAGGCATCAACCTGACATGCGACTGACCCCGCCTCAGCCCCACCGGCCTCTCTGAGACACCGGCCGAGCATGTGACCCACCACCTCAAACTTTCCAACCTTTCAGAGAAAGCAAAATCTTGGCAAAACCAGGAGAAAGTGGTCATAGGAACATTAGCTAAACGAATAGGAGACTCATTCGCATTTTTGTTATTATATAACATGTCAGTACCCTGCTCCAGCCCCACCGGCCTGTCAGCATGTCACTACCCTTCTCCAGCCCCACCGGCCTGTCAGCATGTCACTACCCTTCTCCAGCCCCACCGGCCTGTCAGCATGACTCTTCCCTGCTCCAGCCCCACCGGCCTGTCAGCATGTCACTACCCTTCTCCAGCCCCACCGGCCTGTCAGCATGTCACTACCCTTCTCCAGCCCCACCGGCCTGTCCGCATGTCACTACCCTTCTCCAGCCCCACCGGCCTGTCAGCATGTCACTACCCTTCTCCAGCCCTACCGGCCTGTCAGCATGGCACTGCCCTTCTCCAGCCCCACCGGCCTGTCAGCATGACTCTACCCTGCTCCAGCCCCACCAGCCTGTCAGCATGGCACTGCCCTTCTCCAGCCCCACCGGCCTGTCAGCATGACTCTACCCTGCTCCAGCCCCACCGGCCTGTCAGCATGGCACTACCCTTCTCCAGCCCCACCGGCCTGTCAGCATGTCACTGCCCTTCTCCAGCCCCGCCGGCCTGTCAGCATGTCACTGCCCTTCTCCAGCCCCACCAGCCCCACCAGCCTGAGAGCATGGCACTACCCTTCTCCAGCCCCACCGGCCCGTCAGCATGGCACTACCCTTCTCCAGACCCACCGGCCTGTCAGCATGGCACTGCCCTTCTCCAGCCCCACCGGCCGGTCAGCATGTCACTGCCCTTCTCCAGCCCCACCGGCCTGTCAGCATGTCACTCTATCTCTCCAGCCCCACCGGCCGGTCAGCATGTCACTACCCTTCTCCAGCCCCACCGGCCTGTCAGCATGACTCTACCCTGCTCCAGCCCCACCGGCCTGTCAGCATGGCACTACCCTTCTCCAGCCCCACCGGCCTGTCAGCATGTCACTCCATCTCTCCAGCCCCACCGGCCTGTCAGCATGTCATTATCCTTCTCCAGCTCCACCAGCTTGTCAGCATGTCACTGCCCTTCTACAGCCCCACCGGCCTGTCAGCATGTCACTACCCTTCTCCAGCCCCCCCGGCCTGTCAGCATGGCACTGCCCTTCTCCAGCCCCACCGGCCTGTCAGCATGTCATTATCCTTCTCCAGCTCCACCGGCCTGTCAGCATGTCACTGCCCTTCTCCAGCCCCACCGGCCGGTCAGCATGTCACTGCCCTTCTCCAGCCCCACCGGCCTGTCAGCATGTCACTGCCCTTCTACAGCCCCACCGGCCGGTCAGCATGGCACTACCCTTCTCCAGCCCCACCGGCCTGTCAGCATGGCACTACCCTTCTCCAGCCCCACCGGCCTGTCAGCATGTCACTCTATCTCTCCAGCCCCACCGGCCTGTCAGCATGGCACTGCCCTTCTCCAGCCCCACCGGCCTGTCAGCATGTCATTATCCTTCTCCAGCTCCACCAGCTTGTCAGCATGTCACTGCCCTTCTACAGCCCCACCGGCCTGTCAGCATGTCACTACCCTTCTCCAGCCCCACCGGCCTGTCAGCATGGCACTGCCCTTCTCCAGCCCCACCGGCCTGTCAGCATGTCATTATCCTTCTCCAGCTCCACCGGCCTGTCAGCATGTCACTGCCCTTCTCCAGCCCCACCGGCCGGTCAGCATGTCACTGCCCTTCTCCAGCCCCACCGGCCTGTCAGCATGTCACTGCCCTTCTACAGCCCCACCGGCCGGTCAGCATGGCACTACCCTTCTCCAGCCCCACCGGCCTGTCAGCATGGCACTACCCTACTCCAGCCCCACCGGCCTGTCAGCATGTCACTCTATCTCTCCAGCCCCACCGGCCTGTCAGCATGGCACTGCCCTTCTCCAGCCCCACCGGCCTGTCAGCATGTCATTATCCTTCTCCAGCTCCACCAGCTTGTCAGCATGTCACTGCCCTTCTACAGCCCCACCGGCCTGTCAGCATGTCACTACCCTTCTCCAGCCCCACCGGCCTGTCAACATGTCACTGCCCTTCTACAGCCCCACCGGCCTGTCAGCATGTCACTACCCTTCTCCAGCCCCACCGGCCTGTCAGCATGTCACTGCCCTTCTACAGCCCCACCGGCCTGTCAGCATGTCACTACCCTTCTCCAGCCCCACCGGCCTGTCAGCATGGCACTGCCCTTCTACAGCCCCACCGGCCTGTCAGCATGTCACTACCCTTCTCCAGCCCCACCGGCCTGTCAGCATGGCACTGCCCTTCTCCAGCTCCACCGGCCTGTCAGCATATCACTGCCCTTCTACAGCCCCACCGGCCGGTCAGCATGGCACTACCCTTCTCCAGCCCCACCGGCCTGTCAGCATGGCACTGCCCTTCTCCAGCCCCACCGGCCTGTCAGCATGTCATTATCCTTCTCCAGCCCCACCGGCCGGTCAGCATGTCACGCTATCTCTCCAGCCCCACCGGCCTGTCAGCATGTCACTGCCCTTCTCCAGCCCCACCGGCCTGTCAGCATGTCACTGCCCTTCTCCAGCTCCGCCGGCCTGTCAGCATGTCACTGCCCTACTCCAGCCCCACCGGCCTGTCAGCATGTCACTGCCCTTCTCCAGCCCCACCGGCCTGTCAGCATGTCACTACCCTTCTCCAGCCCCACCGGCCTGTCAGCATGTCACTGCCCTTCTCCAGCCCACTGGCCTGTCAGCATGTCACTTCCCTTCTCCAGCCCCACCGGCCTGTCAGCATGGCACTGCCCTTCTCCAGTCCCACCGGCCTGTCAGCATGTCACTCTATCTCTCCAGCCCCACCGGCCTGTCAGCATGTCACTACCCTTCTCCAGCCACCCGGCCTGTCAGCATCACATGTCACTACCCTACTCCAGCCCCACCGGCCTGTCAGCATGTCACTGCCCTTCTCCAGCCCCACCGGCCTGTCAGCATGTCACTGCCCTTCTCCAGCTCCGCCGGCCGGTCAGCATGACACTACCCTTCTCCAGCCCCACCGGCCTGTCAGCATGTCACTGCCCTTCTCCAGCCCCACCGGCCTGTCAGCATGTCACTCTATCTCTCCAGCCCCACCGGCCTATCAAGGGCACCAGCCTAGATTGTGAATACCTCAGCTCCCGGTCTGACAGATGCCTGGACCACCTCCCTCTGTCGCCGAGCACCTGCTCCTGCCTGTCTCTGCACTTGCTACAGCGCTGCAGTTCATGCAGGGCGCAGCATGCATTAGTGCAACAGGTGCAGTGGCACCGGGCGCACCGCCTGAGCCCCTTTTCCTCGCTTGGGTGAAGGCCCGTGGCACCCTTGGTAGCGCTGCTCTGCTGCCAACCCCGCTTCAAAGGGCGGGCGCCCTGCCCTCCTGCCCCAGAGCTGTGGCTGAAGGGAGCACCGGTGGGATGGAAGACCCGGCGTGGACCCCAGGGGGAGCCGGGACGGGACGCGGCTGCGCCGGCTCGCCTCGCCTCTTGGCAGCTGGTGCTCTGGAGCAGGAATCGGCTCCCTGAGGGTCGTTCATTCTTTCTTTATTAAAAGTAGAGTTCACAACGGCTGCATTCACCACTCTGCCTTCGGGCGACCTGCGGTTTCCGTGCTAAACCCCCATCAATGAAGCAAGAAAACTGCGGTTTAACTCCCGGCTCCCTCACTTGAGCAATGCTTGTGATCCTGGGCGAATAACTTTATTTCCTGTCTCCATCCTCTTGCCTGACGGCAAAAAGAAATTCTTATAAGACGAACCGTCTACTGTGTTTGGTGCTGGAAAAATATCAGGCCTCGAAGCGCTTTAGTGCGCTGTTTTATGATTATCCAATGTTCACGTCTCTTTCTCTCTACGATAGTTGTACCAATTACAGGAGATTGCTGTTTTTAGATTTTCCTAGAATGTTGTCCCTCGTAATAACGGGTGCAAGCTGCAGGCTGGGTCGATAAAGGTTTTTACATAGCGCTTGCTGCTACTCTTGCAGTTAAGGAATGCTGTAAAAAAATAAAACAGGTGTTGGGCCCACCCTTCCCCATGGTGTAAAAGATGAGACTTGAGTTGGCCCCTCCCAGTTTTCATCTTGAGCTGGGCGGACGCACCTGCGCTCTTGCAGCAGATACATTCACCCTCTGAGCTCTCTACTCAGTTAATTTATTTTCTATTGCTACAATCGCTTCAAGAACATTCTGGGGCAGATTTACAAGGACTGGCGCATCCCTGCATATCAGCGGGGATGCGCCAGGTAAAATGCGTCACGCAAGTTTACCCTTGCGCCACCACAGATGTGTCACATTTACAATGGGTCGCATCGCGGCGCATGGATAAACAGATGCGTGACGCATCTGATGGCGTAAGGGCGGCGCATTGCTGGAGTCCTGGTGCAAGCCCATCGCAACTCCAGCAATGCTTTGGGGATGCCCATACCTAACATGCTGCGTCACGTCTTACGCCTGCTTCAAGCAGCTGCAGGGTTTTGACGCAGCGGCATCGAAAAAGTGACTCATGAAATCTTGTAGATTTCACTGCGTCACTTTTCCGAGGCTTTTTCCGACGGAGCGCCCACCCTGCATACATTAAACCTAATGCCGGTTTAATGTGGTGCAGGGCTTTACAACGTGACGCATCTCCCTAGAAGTGATGCAACGGCGGCGTAAATGTGTCGCAAGGCGCTTGTAAATCTGCCCCTCTTTATTTTTTTTCTCCAGTTTAGGCGTGCCCCAGCCAGAAAATAAAAGTTTACCTTATGAACATAGCCCTGGTCTGCTCCGCTCCCCAATGGATGGTGGTCGCCCGTGCCCCTGAGGGTCTGTAGAAGTGTGATCACTACAGACCCCCCTGCCCTACTTCAGACCCCCTGCCCTCGCAGACCTGCGCCTACACCGGTTCTCCTCATTGTATTGTTGTGATTGCATTAATATAGCGGTTGGCTCCCCAATCGAGGCGCTGGAGCGCTTCGGTGGGAGAGAAGCGTGTTACACAGTGGGAGAGTGCTTCGAAGCTTGGCTTGAAGAGTGTTGGATTGCGGTGTGACCCATGGAGGAAGCATTTATCTGTGGCGTGAGACGGCCAGAGCAGAGCTCTTATCCTGGAATGGGAAATAAAAAGGTGATGGGTGGAATGAATGCTTGAAATAATCACAGCCACCGGGATTTACTCTTGGCGCACTCCGCTCCATCATTTGTTTGCCCACCATGTTGTCCCGCTAATGCAAAGCAACCTTGGCCAGGAGCAGTCCGGCCCGACCTGCCAGACCAGGTCCCCTCTGAACCGGAACACAAACACCCCAGATCTGGTTCGGCCAATTTGGGCCTCATTAGAGAAGTGCTAAGTGTTTCATGTGCGTTCACGGCCTGGCAGATCCCTTCACCGACAGTAAAAAGGTGATCTGTGCACGGCTTCAGATCTCCCTAGCCCCTGGTGAGCCCTCTAGGGCAGATTCCAGTTCATATTTGTGTGGTTCACTGTGTTTCTCCAAACAAGCACTGCTTCATGAAAATATAATATGGTCTGCTTCAATAGGAAGAGTCCAGCCCAGTGCTTAATATGAGCCAGTGGCTTCCGGTGCTCTGCACCGCACCTAATTGTCAACACTGGCCTTTATAACAGTCTGCCACATGGTGGCGCTGTTTGTCTAATTTAGAGAGAGCAGAACAGCAATTAATTATTGATTCAATCCACATGAACAAATATTAGGACCTGCTGCCCGAGTCATTCTTATAGCTTTGGGGTCATTGAATCGTCAGACTTGTAGGAGTGTGATGGTTAGTCGTTGCATCGGCCCTGTCATTGGTCGCTCTAGCAGGGGCAAGGGGTGGTGCAAGCTGCATTGGACGCCCGACAAGGGCCCTAGCACGTCTTTCTTTTACAAATTAAGCACTGGGACGCCAGCCCGATTGGCAGACCGAATCCCCCCAGAATGTGAAAACCAGTAACCCAGATCAGTTTCAGGGGGGTTCATCCTGACTGAGGCTGCAGTACTTAAAAGTGCAGTGGACGGACAACATAGCTGCTCCTGCCTGAACTGGCGTGGGAGTGAGGTGGCGGCTGTGGTGGCACGAGTGATGGGAGGTGGACTGCACCCCCTGTGTCACTGATCAACTCACAGACCTGCTGTGATCCCCTAAGGTGCCCGGAGCTGAAGTGACCCCCCTCCTTTGAGAATCCTCCATATTGTTTTGGAGGATTCTAACTAATAGGGTTAGGGGTACGCTCCCTCTCCAAAGGGAGTGAATATACAAAGGGTCTAGCCACTAAGCATGGGCGTAAAATCCGCTCCGCTCGCGGATTTTTCGGATTTTCGGCAAATTCGCAATCCGCGAACGCTCGCGAATTTGTCGAAAATCCCTGAATCCGCTCGCGGCGGATTTTTTGCTTGGTTGCGGCGCGCGGCGTGGTGCACGGCGTTCACTTTCCGTCATTTAGCGTTTGCCGAGTTGTTTTTCTTTGCGAGTGACGCGCCATTTTAGATCTTGCTGCGTGTTCCCGCGGGAGTTTGGCGCCCGCGAATACGTAATCGCAGCTTGCCACCTTGCACAGCACACCTCGCGAGAGTTCGCAATTGCGAACACGTAGTTGCGGCGGAAAGGAACAATCTCGCACTTGCGAAATAGAGATTTTGCAATTTCGCACAAGAAAATCACCAGCAAACAGGATAAACCTTCAGAAAATTATGATTTTTATCAGAATCACTCCTCAGGTTGACATTTGCATGGCCTTTTTTTTTGCAAGGAGTCCATTTTGGGGGGGGGGGAGGAAGGAAGTGCCCCACAGTCTCCAACTTCCTGTTCCTGTCCAGCAGGCTCCTCCCAGTGCTTTGTCCATCTCCTGGTCACTTTCATTTGGATCTGGAGCTGGAAGGATTACTTTTTGTGGGTGCTGCTGGATATTTGGATTTGAGGCCTTTTTGACTGTCTTTGGATCACTTTTGGATTAGAAATCAACTTTCACAAGTAAGTTTGTTTGGGGCATTACAGTTGCTGCAAGTAAAATTTTGGAACTTTTTCAGAACATTAAATAAATTATATTGTGGGTAGCCACAGTATCCAGTAGGACCAGGGTTGGTTAGGGGTGCATGATACAACTGTTTTGTTGAATTTAAACACCATTGAGGCCATGGATGGGCTGGGATTGTGCTGATTTTATTGGTTTTTGTCGGTTTTTTGGGCCTGCTGGTGGGGCCCTTTGCCCAGGGGTGGTGAGTGTTGCATGGGCCTAGTCTTTCTGTGGGGTGTCTTCTTGAATTTAAACATAATTGAGGCCATGGATGGGCTGGGATTGTGCTTATTTTATTGTTTTTTGTCGTTTTTGGGGAGCTGCTGGTGTGGCCTTTTGCCCAGGGGTGGTGGTGCATGGACTGAGTGTGCCTGTGGTGTGGTCTCACTCTCTGTAATGTAAACATCATGGATGGCATTGGATTGTGGTGATTTCTGGCTGTTTTTCTGTTTTTTGGGGGTGTACTGTTGATGTGGACTGGCCATGTGGGTGGTGGTGGTGGCCATCTTGAGTGCTGGCTGGTACAGGCAACATGTGCTTGGGGTGTAAGGGGCCATTTTGAGGAGAGGCAGTGTCTGAGGCCTGCACTTATTTTGCCTACTTTTCATCCATTATGCCCAGGGGTAGTGAGTGTTGCATGGGCCTAGTGTTTCTGAGGGGTGTCTTCTTGAATTTAAACACCATTGAGGCCATGGATGGGCTGGGATTGTGCTGATTTTATTGTTTTTTGTCGTTTTTTTGGGCCTGCTGGTGGGGCCCTTTGCCCAGGGGTGGTGAGTGTTGCATGGGCCTAGTCTTTCTGTGGGGTGTCTTCTTGAATTTAAACATAATTGAGGCCATGGATGGGCTGGGATTGTGCTTATTTTATTGTTTTTTGTCGTTTTTGGGGGGCTGCTGGTGTGGCCTTTTGCCCAGGGGTGGTGGTGCATGGACTGAGTGTGCCTGTGGTGTGGTCTCACTCTCTGTAATGTAAACATCATGGATGGCATTGGATTGTGGTGATTTCTGGCTGTTTTTCTGTTTTTTGGGGGTGTACTGTTGATGTGGACTGGCCATGTGGGTGGTGGTGGTGGCCATCTTGAGTGCTGGCTGGTACAGGCAACATGTGCTTGGGGTGTAAGGGGCCATTTTGAGGAGAGGCAGTGTCTGAGGCCTGCACTTATTTTGCCTACTTTTCATCCATTATGCCCAGGGGTAGTGAGTGTTGCATGGGCCTAGTGTTTCTGAGGGGTGTCTTCTTGAATTTAAACACCATTGAGGCCATGGATGGGCTGGGATTGTGCTGATTCTTTTGTTTTTTGTCGTTTTTTTGGGCCTGCTGGTGGGGCCCTTTGCCCAGGGGTGGTGAGTGTTGCATGGGCCTAGTCTTTCTGTGGGGTGTCTTCTTGAATTTAAACATAATTGAGGCCATGGATGGGCTGGGATTGTGCTTATTTTATTGTTTTTTGTCGTTTTTGGGGAGCTGCTGGTGTGGCCTTTTGCCCAGGGGTGGTGGTGCATGGACTGAGTGTGCCTGTGGTGTGGTCTCACTCTCTGTAATGTAAACATCATGGATGGCATTGGATTGTGGTGATTTCTGGCTGTTTTTCTGTTTTTTGGGGGTGTACTGTTGATGTGGACTGGCCATGTGGGTGGTGGTGGTGGCCATCTTGAGTGCTGGCTGGTACAGGCAACATGTGCTTGGGGTGTAAGGGGCCATTTTGAGGAGAGGCAGTGTCTGAGGCCTGCACTTATTTTGCCTACTTTTCATCCATTATGCCCAGGGGTAGTGAGTGTTGCATGGGCCTAGTGTTTCTGAGGGGTGTCTTCTTGAATTTAAACACCATTGAGGCCATGGATGGGCTGGGATTGTGCTGATTTTATTGTTTTTTGTCGTTTTTTTGGGCCTGCTGGTGGGGCCCTTTGCCCAGGGGTGGTGAGTGTTGCATGGGCCTAGTCTTTCTGTGGGGTGTCTTCTTGAATTTAAACATAATTGAGGCCATGGATGGGCTGGGATTGTGCTTATTTTATTGTTTTTTGTCGTTTTTGGGGGGCTGCTGGTGTGGCCTTTTGCCCAGGGGTGGTGGTGCATGGACTGAGTGTGCCTGTGGTGTGGTCTCACTCTCTGTAATGTAAACATCATGGATGGCATTGGATTGTGGTGATTTCTGGCTAATTTTCTGTTTTTTGGGGGTGTACTGTTGATGTGGACTGGCCATGTGGGTGGTGGTGGTGGCCATCTTGAGTGCTGGCTGGTACAGGCAACATGTGCTTGGGGTGTAAGGGGCCATTTTGAAGAGAGGCAGTGTCTGAGGCATGCACTTATTTTGCCTACTTTTCATCCATTATGCCCAGGGGTAGTGAGTGTTGCATACTTGCATGTCCCTAGTCTTTCTGTGGGGTGTCTTCAATGTAAACATCATGGATGGCATGGGATTGTGCTCATTTGTCTGTGTTTTGTCGATTTTTTGGGGTGTATAACTGAACTGATGTTCCTCTGTCTTCCATTGCTTTTAGGTGCACAAGAAGACTCAAGAGAACCACCAGTGCCAGGAAGAAGTCCTGCAGCGGTGTGTGTGTGCAGCATAACGTCACGCGACGTCACGTCTGGACACAGAACCCTCTGCAACTCGTGCAACTGCTGCCTGCTGACCTGCTCTGAAGAAGATGGCCCCAAAAAAAGTAACCCGTAGCTCCTCTAGCAAGAAAGGTGCCAGTAAGGAGCAGAAGAAGCAAGTTACCAAGGACACTGGTGTGCCGCCCGCCCCTTTTTTTGGGAGTAAAAAAAAAAGTATGCCTGCAGCAGCAGTGGGATCTGCTGGGGACCAAGCTGGCAGCAGCACCCCCGCTCCATTGGGCTCAGTGCCACCACCACCACCACGCCAACTTAAGTCCAAGCCCTTGAGTGCTGCAGAGGCAGCCAGTATAGTTCTTCAATCACCATCGACCAGTGATGTTGGCTCATCGCAAGAAAGCAGCAGCAATGTCCCTCAATCAACACAGGTTGTTGTAGCTCATCTGACGAGTGTTGAACAACCACAGCCGCAACAACAATCACATGTGCAAGTACAAGCCCAAGTACATGTGGAAGGAGAGGCAGCGCAAGGAGATGCGCAAGCAGAGGTGCATGGAGGGTCACAAGTGCCCACAATAGTTGTTCCTCCCGAAGTAGGGGCACATCAGGAAATCGACAATCAAGGCGAGGTATCATTTGAGGAAGCCACTCCTCCTGATGATCCTTCATTGTCTTCCACACCCCTAGCAAGGAAGAGATCAAGGGTGGTGTCTACATCCTCTTCAAGCACACCTCCTTCTGATGATACGGATCAAACTTGGGAACCAGCACCACAGCCGTCTGAGAGTGAGGCACACCATGATCCAACAAAGGTACTTAAGCGTAAAAGGAAGCTCGTCCAAAGTCTCAGACTTATGGAGTGTGATGAGGCTCAACAAGAAGTGGCGGATACTGCTGCTGATGAAGACTCTGCCAACGACGACCCAGTCATCATAAAGGTCACTGCAGCCCCAGCGGGCATGCAGCAAACAGACATTTTGACCCTAGCCCGAAGAGCTGCTGAGCGTGATGATGATGATGATGATGTTGTCGATGAGGAGGCAGTGGAAACACCACAATCATTGGAGTTAAGTAGTACACCAACTCGTCCCGCTTCCATATTTCTTTCTGGCAAGAAGAGACCTCCGTCAACCTCGACCTTAATTAGTGGCGGTGAAAGTGCAAAACGTACAAAAGTTGGGCAATCCAGATCCTCCACTTCATCTGGCATTAGCTTCATGACCACCACCACCAGTATCGCCGCCCCCTCCAGGTCCCACAGACACTTCAAGTCCCCAGTTTGGGACTTCTTTACTGTTTGTCCCAAAAATCCAAAGTTTGCCATTTGTACCATTTGTAAGCTTGCAGTTAGTCGTGGTAAGTCAGGTACCAACTATGGTACCGGTGGCCAGAGAGGTCATCTTGAGAGAAAGCACACTGTCAAATGGTTTGCGCACCTAGATGCGATCAAGAAAGGCCAAATTCAAGGAAACGTTGATGTTTCATCTGATGATGACGAGCAGGAAGAAGACGTGTCAAACACTTCCCTTACACCCAGTACCCCTGTCAGCAGCACACCCAATGTGAGGCACACTAAGAGTGTTGGAGCGAGTGAGACACCAACGCACAAAAGTTCACCAGCGAGCAAAATTGGGTCAACGAAGTCATTATCAGCCCGTAAATGCTTGGTCCAGGGCAACATTAGAACAATGCTTACTTCAGACGTGCCATATGAACGCAACCACCCACTGACGCGTCTGTATAACACTAAGCTGGCTAAAATGCTAGCTGTGGACCTTCTACCTTTTTCTTTTGTAGAAGCGGTAGGTTTTCTTGAATTAGTGGCAACGCTCTGCCCTAAATGGAAGGTTCCGAGCCGGTTCTATTTTGCCAGAGTTGCGGTTCCAGCACTACATGAAGATGTGCTGGAGGCGATTGGGGCAGCTTTGCAGAAGAGTGCTGTTCACACAATACATCTGACAACAGACATGTGGACCAGTGGCGCAGGCGCTGATTACATGTGCATCACTGCACACTGGGTCTCTTTTTCAGGTGTTAAAGCAAAGCTAAACGCAGGTGTTGACCCGGACAAAGTTTTCAAACCTGCTCGGAAACATGCAACACTAGCCATGTTTGGCTTGGAGAAAAGTCACACAGCAGAAAACCTTTTGGAAGAGTTTAACAAAAAGGTCTTGCAAATTCTATCCCCCCTAAAACGCAAGATTGGTTATGTTTCCACGGATAATGGCGCCAATGTAGTTAAGGCCATGTTTAAGGGTGACCATTTTAGAGTGCCGTGTTTGGCGCACTGTATCAACCTGGTAGTTCAAAAATTCTTGAGTGATAAACAGAGTCCAGCGTTCGAGGTAATGGCCACCTGCCGCAAAATGTGCAACCATTTCAGCCATTCTTTTAAGGCCCGGAAGCATCTGCGGAGACTGCTACTTCAACGTGGAATGCCAGTGAAAGCACTCATCCAGGAGGTGGCAACACGTTGGAACTCAACCTTCTACATGCTTGAGCGTCTGTATGAGCAGTATACGGTACTCGATCACTATTTCTTCACAGAGGCTACATCTCAGAAGGAGGACATGCGGATGGGTGCGGCGCAATGGGACATAGTTAAAAGCCTGACAGACATGCTTCGTCCTTTTGAGTTCTTCACGCGTGCAGTCAGCCAGGAGGACTGTAATTTGGGAAAAGCTATCCCATTGTTGTGCATGCTGGAGCACCAACTGATGGCGGTGTCTTATGAGTTTGAAAAAGATGAAAAAAAAAAAGACCATTTTATTTTGTCTGAGAAATTATTAGAGCGCCTACGTGGTGATGAACGTCTTAAAATGATCAACTCAGAACAGCATTACATTTGTGCTACTATTCTGGATCCACGCTACAAAAAGGCGCTGGCAGGCGAAGCATTCTTTCCTTTTGCTGATGCAGATGTTCAAAAGTACAAACATTGGTTAGCCTGGTCAGCCAAGAGGTTTGAAAAAGAACGGCAGGTTATTGAAGGAGAAGCCAGTACATCAGCATCAGCATCAGCAGGCCATCCCCAGTCACAAGAATCCACTTCTGCACCTGTGGCTGGGGCACAAGTGACCTCTCAGCCGTTAAAGACACCGGCAACTGGATCATCTGCACCACACACAACGACAACACTAAAAGTGGCTGCGGAGGAGGATTGGCTAAGTTTGATGGGGTATGGTTCTCGAAAAATTTCACAGGCACAGCAAAAAGTAAGCAAAGTGGAGGAACAGTTGATGACCTTGAGTCGATGGTGCAGGACTATCTGAATGACTCAACAGAGGTCTTTCTTAATGATGAGCCATTGCAGTATTGGCATGGCAAAAAACAATTGTGGCCACAGCTCTTCAACCTGGCTATAAACTATTTGTCTTGCCCACTCGCAAGTGTGTCTTCTGAACGTGTTTTCAGTGCGGCTGGTGGCATTGTAACTCCCAAACGGAGCCGCCTCTCGCCCAAAAATGTGGAGCGGCTGACAATGATCAAGATGAATCAGCACCTCATACCACCAGATTACAAAGTACGAGAAAGCACGCCGCATGAAGACGAGGAGGACGGCAACGTAGATGAGGGGATTTGTTCTCTGTTCGGTGGCACTGACCTCATCCAGCCTGAATTCGCAGAGTATGATGACGAAATCTTGTTCTTATTCCCTGACACCGAGCCCTGAAAATGAGACAATCAATCAAGAACTTTCTTTTTCGTCCTTATTCACTTTTATTCCTGTGTGCTTTGTGTCTCTCTTTCTTTGTTTTGCACAGTTAATTTAATTCAAACTTTAATCACCTAATCCCAAAAACAAGACCATCATCAGAACTGTCTTCACTTGTTTGCTTATTGATTTGAAGGTGCCACAGTCTACATTCCTCAGGTTCACAAGTTCTGAAGAACATGCTCCTCTATCCTCCTCCTCCAGACTGCGATTTCCCTCAAAGCAGAGTGCTGGATTACGCCCAATGAAGAAAGACTCAGCACTTGTGGGGGTGTTGTACTTCTTTGCGGGTGAGTTGACGGATTGGGCCCATTGCTGTGAAGCTCTAATAATGGACAAAAGTGTTTTGGACCAAATATGAGGTGGAAATTTCTTGCCGTTTTTGCTGACTTGCTTGCCTTTGAGGTGCTCTTTGGCGGGGTTTCGGGTGTTTGTGGGTAATTTTTGGTGTCTGGGAGCACTGCTGCGACAGTCTAATCTTGATTGCATTTGCTTTTCAGGAAATCCGTGGTGGAAAACAGGAGTTATGATGATTGATGATGATGATGAGTGACCTAGCTGCACAGCGCCGCGTTTGGACCGAAGGCCGAGAGATATTGTAAGTATGATATTTAGCTTTTTCGCTGTTTGGGGGTGTTGTCGGGTGGTTTTTTCCGGGTGGGTTGGCGGGTCTTGCCTGGGGCATTCCTGGGAAGGTCTAATACCGGATAGAAGTGTTTTGGACAAAATCCTGAAGGAACAGCCTTTTTTTGCTATTTCTTCTGTCATCTTGCTCAATGTAGCGTTTTGGGGGGCTTCCTGCTGTTCGTGGGTGGGTTGCGGCCGGGGTCTCTGTCGAAGCACTGCTGCGACAATCTAATCTTGATTGCATTTGCTTTTCAGGAAATCCGTGGTGGAAAACAGGAGTTATGATGATTGATGATGATGATGACCTAGCTGCACAGCGCCGCGTTTGGACCGAAGGCCGAGAGATATTGTAAGTATGATATTTAGCTTTTTCGCTGTTTGGGGGTGTTGTCGGGTGGTTTTTTCCGGGTGGGTTGGCGGGTCTTGCCTGGGGCATTCCTGGGAAGGTCTAATACCGGATAGAAGTGTTTTGGACAAAATCCTGAAGGAACAGCCTTTTTTTTGCTATTTCTTCTGTCATCTTGCTCAATGTAGCGTTTTGGGGGGCTTCCTGCTGTTCGTGGGTGGGTTGCGGCCGGGGTCTCTGTCGAAGCACTGCTGCGACAATCTAATCTTGATTGCATTTGCTTTTCAGGAAATCCGTGGTGGAAAACAGGAGTTATGATGATTGATGATGATGATGACCTAGCTGCACAGCGCCGCGTTTGGACCGAAGGCCGAGAGATATTGTAAGTATGAGATTTAGCTTTTTCGCTGTTTGGGGGTGTTGTCGGGTGGTTTTTTCCGGGTGGGTTGGCGGGTCTTGCCTGGGGCATTCCTGGGAAGGTCTAATACCGGATAGAAGTGTTTTGGACAAAATCCTGAAGGAAACACCAGTTTTGGCACTTTTTGTAAGTTAGGGTTCGTTAGGGTTAGCCCTAGCAGCAGGATTGCATGTGTTTTGGGGGGGTTCTATTGCAACGCAGTTCTGGTGTTGTAGAGCACTGTTGGAGCGATGCTGGCTATGGATACTTTTGCTTGCTTGCAAGTGGTTTGAATACAATCCACGGTCTGTATTTGGGCCTACTGTTACTTTCAAAGTACGTTTTGTAACCATTTTTCTGCTAGGCATCGTTTTTGGAGATCTGATTGGGGTTCTTCTACATTTTTGCGACTGGCTTTAGTAAGGGTCTTGGTGGGAGCATTGCTGGGAAGGTCAAATTTTGTTCTAAAACACAGTTCACAGTACACCTACCTTGAGGGGAAAGATCCGCTATAATATTTTGGCCATACTTATTTATCCTTAAAAAGGTGACTCAGACAGAGCACGCAATTTCAAAAATATTGTACTGTCTATTAGGGAAATCAAAGTGTCACATTTTGAACCACACAGCGTACATACCTTTTATTTATTTATCAGTGGTATTGTAATAGCACTTCCTGTTTTCCGTTCAATAATTACAGGCCGGGTTTCAGTCAACATCCGCCAGGCAGGCAGTGGACAGGGTGTCTTCTGTCAGTGGTCACCAACATTGATGGACGAAGCGTCAGCTGGAATGGAGGAGTGCCGCCAATAAGAGGAATTGTTTGCTGCATGCAACTTACTTACCAAATTCAAGGACAACTCCAACAACATACGCAATACAGATACAGTATCCATTGTTTTATTCTATGAGTGTGACTGCATGTGCTTAGCTTTACTTTGTAACCAAAGATTGTCTTTATCTTCAATTATTGTTTGTCCATGCTCTGCTTTTTTTTTCTTCTCTCAACAAAACCTACCCAAAAAGAAACCCCCATTCCCATCCATTTTACAAACCCTAACCCTCTTCCCCCGGGCTGTGTTGTTTTGCTTGATGTCTGACTAAAATGACATCAATAATTCCACACACTTGCTGGGGAGGATAAGGTCATAGCAACAGGCTGGTGAAGGAATACGAGGATATCTTCTAGACTTACTCAGCTTCAGTACTATATCTTCTAGTAGTAGTAGCCAATGTCAAATAAATTCAACGCAAGTACTAGTTATACTTGCAAGCAAATACTTTACCATTTGTTAGGCTACATTATGGCACTGTTCTGTCTGTCACCTGCTATATTCTCGATCGTACCGTAACCGTTGTAATGCTACAGTAAGGACAAACAAGGTTTCGTTTTCTTTTTTTCCATAGGGATGCAACTGCCACTGTGTCACACCACTAGTACCACCGCAATGAGGAAATGTCACCCGCCCAGGATTGACAACGTTAATCCCCATTTCACGTGGAGCCAGCCCTGGGCCTAGCCCTAATTTCTAACACAAATTACAGGTAAGATAAGCGTTTGGTGGGAGGTAGTATAATGGAGTATTATTTCGGAGTAGACAAGAGATTGACGGTTGTACTACTAAAGTCCTACGACTGTTCAGGAAAACAAAGTTACTGTTACACCCCCGCCCCCCACCCACCAGACTGAAAAGCAGTAAAAAACAGGTATGGTCAGATAAAGTTTAAAAATATATTTATGTAGCCCTAACAAAATAATCTCCCTCACCCACCCTAACCCCAACAATTGTCTTTGAAACGTCCCAAAACGATCCCAACTCCCAAATCCCACCCCCCAAAAGTCTATAAAAAAAGGGCAAGGGACACTACTGGAGGGTGCTGGTGCTGGTGCATTTTGCGGCATGGGCATCATACTCCTTGCGGAGGGTGGCAAGCTCGGAGCGGAGGCCCTTAACCAAGTTCTTATACTTCAGGACCTCCTGCTCCAGGTTGGACATTCGGACTCGTAGGCGGCGTTGGCGTTCCTTGCAGCTCCTGTGGGGGGCAGCTGGTATTTCTGTTGCTTGGCGGTGGCGGTTGTCTTTGTTAGCCCGGCTCGGTCCCGCTGGCTTAGTCACGGAGGAGGATGCAGTGGTCACAGTCGAGGATGTTGTTGTTGCCCCGCTCGACTGCGTGTCCTCCTCCTCCTCCAGGGCCACCAGCCGCCGATATTCGGCGACAGTGGCCTCCAGCCTCCGTTGCCGGGCCATTCTAGCCTGCTCCCTCCGTGTTGTTGATTTGGAAGGAGCAACTATATGAAGAAAGAAAGACATAGTCTGTAACCAATGCTCCTTAGCATTAATAACACAAAGTGATTGAGCCGAAAGTTGGGTCACAGTACAAGTAGCAAATTGAAAGCACAGTACATAACTATTGAGGACAGTATCTATGTAACCTCCCACTTCTGCATCCTTGCTCTAACATTAGTGGTAGTTTAATGAACAAATTCTACGACCACTATGGACTTCCATTACAGTCGACTATGACAGTACACCAGTCTTATTCTTCTTCTTCTCTCTTGTTTAGGGAAATTGGTACGTTATCTTATGCAAGCCGGCAGAATGACATGGACAGCACAGTGAACTTGCACCCGAGAAAAAAAGTTGCACACCATGATGAGTGAGACAGACTTGCGTTACTGTACCGGTCCAGTACATGCAGGTGGTGAAGCTATTACTTTTCTATTACGGGTGGCACTGAGAATACTCTGTTACAAGGGCTACTGCTTAATTAATTTACCTTTCACCCTACAGTGCAAATGAGTACTAGAAAAGGAAAATGAAGAAGCTAACTAATTTGATTATCTATCACTTCACATGGGACGTATTTGATGACATATGGGATGACTTTAGGTGCTTTGCTTAATATTGAGTGAACAGTGATACACCCACACATGAATGACGTACTACAAGTAAACTAAAGTTATTAAGAGAGGTACGGAGTGTCCACCGTAATAACCAGATATATGCTGTGATTGCAGACGCAATACAAAGTACTGCTACTATTCATGGTAGTATTGGACACATTTACAATTTCTTTTCCTTGCCTTCCCTGCACTGGAACGGACGTGCGGGTGCGGTGGTACATGCTCTTCAAGGTAACACTTACTTCATCTGGCGACCATCTACTCTCTCTAGATACACATGTGCTATCTAAGAGTCAGAGAATACCATGCTCCAGGCATCCATTCAGTCAAAGTATACGCACACATACAGTTTCTGTTTCACCCACCCAGGCTGCTGTCCTTCCACCCATCCTTGCTTCATCATTGACCCAGCCATGCACCATACCATATTCTTTCCTTCCCAGCCACCTCGGGGGCCAAGCAAACACATATCGTTCTTCTTTGCCAGCCATCATACAAGTTCGCGTCCCACTTACTTACACCCTTCTTTCGCTTTTCGTTCATCCCATCCATCACGTTCGTCTAAGAACTTATTGGGATTCTTCTCACCAAAAACTTCACAGCTAAGTCGAAGTACATTTCGAGGAGGCTACTACCTGGTTGATTTGTAATACACCCGTGCAGAAAGCACACTATGCAGTCTTCAATCTCAATAAGTAAGGAATATATAGCTTACCTGTTTCCGCCACCACCGTTTGAACCCCCACAGGACCGTCCGCCGGCTCTTGCACCGCCTCCTCCCCAGAGTCCGCCGAGTCCTCGCCCAACACAGCCACCTCCGCGCTGGCCCCGTCACCAGATGTTACACCTACAAAGTACATTTAAGAATGTTAGAATACACCACTCACTACTATATAATATTTGGTCTATGAGAAATGTTAAAAAAACTGAATACAATGTAATAATTTGTGACTGTCTACTCCAAAGTAAAAATGTCCCATTTTCCAGGGAAGGCTGTTGTCTTGCTGCACTTTTATGCACAACTGATGAATGCTTGCTTTTGATTTTTAACACGCACCACTTTTTCTCCTAACAGACAGAAGCTTGACTCCTAAGAACACGACCAGGATCAAGTTCAAACCAGGTGAGAGCTCGGCTCGACCACAAGAAATGTGTCCAATTAATCGTCAGCACTAACCACTTTTCCGTTTTCAGTTAAATAGTTTTATGACAAAGTAGATTTTAATAAATGTGTTTACTTTTAATAAAGCTTTTAAACTTAAATAGACTCTGTGGTTTTTGTTCCTCCAGACTAGAGTGGATGAGCTAAAGGTTTTGGAATTTTTGCAAGCATGAGTGCCTCTGGGATTGGTGTCACTACAACGCATGCTTTTACCACGCATGCCTTTACAACGCGGTTTTTACCACGCAGTCCATTACAACGCATAATGCTTTTAGGCGCTGGATAGTGAATTATTTAATTTACTATTCCAACTCCAGTCCCCGTGGATAGCAGGGAAGGTGTTGGATAGTATATTAAATACATTCCCTATCCTAGAGCGCCCCCCAGCGCATTGCGTTGTAATGGTTTGCGTGGTAAAAGTTGCGATGTAATGGTAGTGCGTTGTAAAAAATTCGTTGTAACCGTGCTACACCGTGCCTCTGACACTTCTTGACTGTGCTGTGACTCCGTACTCTCTTGTCCTGCGTACGATAATCTAGAGATCATTGGGGATCAATAATCGGTGACTTCGGGAGCTGAATGACTCTGCCACACTATCTAGTCAGTAAGGAGACAGTGCATAGAGCTATTGCTGAATAGAATGGGAGTCCAATGGAATTGCCAAATGTCCAATCTTAGTTAGCTACACAGACAGACTAATAAGAATAGTCTAGTAATACCACAGGGAGTCATATTCGAGGCAGGATAAGAATTTATATCCAGTCTACAAGAAGATCAAAGACGATTTAGAAAAAATCGAATGAGGAACGCTAGGAAAAAATAGGTACTCTTTATTAAAATGTAAACTTACTGGGGCCAGCAAAGGAGCCCTCGCCTGCCCGATCCTGGCCTGCATCCTCAGCACCCTCCTCCTGTGTCCTCTTGCCCTTGGGGGGAGCTGATGTACAACATGAAAGAAAGAAAAACCAGAAAACATGGATGAGATTTTTTCAACCAAATCAAACATTTCAAAAGAACAATAACAAAATATTTTGGAGAAATAGCAAATAGATAGACAACTATTCCACGGGATCTATCTCATGTGGTATACTACGTTATTCGTATTGCCTGATTTGCGGAACGTTGACTTAGAAAGTTCCTATGTAACTCAATAAACAGACTACTAAAGAGGTTTGCCTAGGCCTGGCACTGCAGGCAGCAGTCCGCAGCACGCGAAGTGACAGACAAAGTCCATCCTGCTTGCAGATCAGTGAATACTCAAACTATCAATCCACCCACCACCGCCACTATTTCTTCTTATAGCCATGTGTCTAAAGGAAGGACTGGACTTCAGTCTGTTGGGGCTGATTTAGAAGTCCCTTGCGGCTCATTTTCCTCCATTGTTGCGTGCCTTTTGTGACGCAGCGGCAGAACAAAAGACTCGCCATGGTGTTGGTGCGGCGTATATATTTAAAAAAACACATATGGGCATATGGGCGATGCATCACGTTGTAAAGCCCTGCGCCATCAGGGGGCGTTCCGGCGCAAGGGAGGGCGTACCTGCGCAGGAACGAATCCTAAAAGTGGCTGAGGGAAATCTACAAGATGTCAATCAGTCACTTTTAGGACAATGATGCATGACTCAAACCCTGCGCGCTTGAAGCCGACGTACGGCTTGATGCAGCATTGGGGAGATAGGGTACCCCAGAGCATTGCTGGAGCTGCGCCATCGTTGGCACGCAACTCCAGCAATGCGCTGCCTTTACGGCACAGATGCGTAAGGCTTCTGTGACGTTTTGGGCCAATGGGTGGTGGTGGCATGGCACACAATTACTGCCGCATCCCTGCTACTTTGCAGGGATGCGCCGGTAATTGAAAATATGACCCTTAGTGTCTAGCATTACGCAGTTCTTATCTTTACACTACACTCATACATAATTTCTCAGGCCAATGAAATGCTTCTGAACACAACATACAAAACAAAGAAGCATAGTAGCAAGCAAGGCTACTGAGAAGGAGAGCAGTGCACCTGAAATGCATAGAAGATTTTGAAATATAATTTACCTCAATGTAATCGGCAGCATTATTGCTCTTGGTAAAGAACAAAGATTTGCAAATAACAGAGCCGGATAAAACAGAGTAGTAAATGAATAGCTACTACTACTCACCAAGCCCGGGGACCTCTACGCCGAGCGCGTCCAGCAAGTCCTGTTCCCGGTCCATGACATCGGTCCAGCGGTGGGTGGCCTGATTATATGTGCGCCGGACCCCAGAGAGCTTATACATGGCCCGGCACACCTTCTCCCACCGCTTGCGGCGCTCCCGGATGCCATAGCCAGTCGCGATGTTGCCGCCTCCCAGGATCGTCTTGGGGAGGCGGCGCTGGACGTGGAAGATCAGTGCCGCCACTTCCTCCGCGCTGAAGATCTCCCGCGGGACCACTTGCTCCCCCCTCAAACGCCCGCACGGGAGCCGGGCACGGGGTGCGGGACCCTTCCCCTTCTCAGGGTGCTTCCCGGCTCCCTTTACCATGGTCTGGGCAGAAATACAGTTAAATGATAAACAAGAAATAGAATAGTGAAGAAGAAAAGAAAAGAGTTTAAAAAAGTAGTTTAAAAGTAACTAAAAGCAGCAGAAAACACAAAAATATAGAGCTAGAAAAATAGAGGGATAGATAATAAGTAAAATTAGATCAAATAAACTTCAAACAAGCAAAGGATGGCAGAGATTGAGAGAGGATAGAGAAAGCATGCCCAGAACCATAGCAATGAATGAGAAACAAGATGGCCGCGCCCGTTCACGACCGCGTGGGTAAGTTCGCGCGAGATTTTCCTCGCGAGCACGCGCGAAATTGTACTAGCGAGCAGCACACTTTGCGAGATTACACATAGCGGCCGGAAACGGAATTACGTCACGCAAACAAGATGGCCGCGCCCGTGTACGACCGATAGGGTAACTTGGCAAACGTATAGCTAGAAGCGCCTCGCGAACACGCGCAAGATCACGCGAACATACAAGTCGCAAAAAAAACAATTTTGTATTCGCACGTATTCGCGGCTTCCGAAATCGATCTCGCACGGATTCGCGCCCCAAAAACGCGCGAAATTGCAGAAAAAACGATTTTAGCTAAACTGAAAGCAATGAGCAGGTGCAAAAGTTCAAACTTAACATTAGTAACATTCAAGGTAGTGCTTCCTGAGGGGCCTCTCCAGAGTTTGCAACTATTCTATGACCCTGCTATGACCCAAACAGCAGGCTCATAGAATAGCTACAAGTAGACCATAAAGGTCCTGTGAAAAAAAATTTCACTGCAACAAAAAGCAAATTACAGATAAGGAAGGAAGCAGGTGCCAGCCAGACTGGAACTTTCAAAATTACTGACACATTAATGACCCACAAATTAATTGATGGCAGTTGAAGAAGGGCAGGTGTGCTTGCTTTTTTCAACCACCATAATCTACAGTGATAAATAAACCTAATGGGTGGCAGTGAGGATGTACCAGAGGGTGGCATGGGTGTCCCAGAGGGTGGCAGTGGTGAAACAGAGGGTGCTGTGAACCTGTGATGATAAACCAGACGTAGAAACAACATAGTCGCGGCCGTTGCGAGCCGAAAAGTAAGTTCGCAATTGCGAACTTGTCCCAAAATCGGCACGAACGCGCGCCAACAGAAAAAACGGGAAAATCCGCAAATCCGCTAGAGTTCGCGTATCTTCGCGGATTGCGAATCCGTAAATCCGCAATTTCACGTACGCGAGATCCGCTAGATCCGCCCATGCTTACTAGCCACCCTAAAGGTAAGTAGCCCATTGGCTACTACATTCTCATCCCTGTAACACCCTTAAACTGAGTATTTAGGGGCACCCCTGAACCTTAACTCTCATGTTAGCCATGTAATACGAAGAAAAGAACAAAGTAGAGCGTGCAGCAGAGAAGACTGAAGACACCAACTGACTTGGCCCCAGTTCTACCAGCCTGTCTGCAGCCCTCAAAGACCCTGATACAGATGCGACTCGTCCCACAGCCCAGAGACTTACAGAACCTTGGGAGGACTACCTGCCTTCTAAAAAGACTCCTGCTCTCCCGTGGACGGCAGACCTGTCCAGAAGAAAACCACGTTTAAAGACCCAAGCTCTGTCTGTGGAACTGTGAAGTCGACCACCTTTCGCCCGGCACCCACAGTCCAAGTCCACGAGGCTCACCGCTCCGGAAAAAGTTCCCCAGCGATCCTGAGCAAGAGTCCGTCATTGGTTGCACCCTTATGGTCTCCTCATAGATGCGTGCAGCCTCTGCATGATGACCCTCTCCAACTGTCACCGCGCCGGTAAGCTGTTTTCCGAAGCCACAGGACACCCCTGCGTTCGGAGTATGTGAGTCTTGAGGAGATCTACCGACAGTGTCCCAATGCTCCAGCCTTTTCCCATCTTCGAGATTCTCGATTTGTTTGCAATGATCTCGGATTTAGTCATTTAGGGCCCGATTCACAGAAATAACTTAAGACAAAATTCTAAACTTACTACTTTTGGTATTCACAGAAGTTAGGATTTTGTCTTAAATTTGTCTTAAGGCAGACTTAAGACAGACTTAAGTTCGGATTTTGTCTTAAGTCTGTCTTAAATTTGTCTTAAGCCAAACTTAAGACAAAGGGGCATATTACCAACCAATAGAGATAATTTTTGTCTCTAACTTGTTTAGAGACAAAAATTATCGCCGCACATCGGCGATTTTTATCGCAGATAAACCTTGCTATTAGCAAGGTTTATCGCAAATGCGATAAAAAACGGCCGCAATGCATGAATATCGCTGAAAAGTCAGCGATATTCATGCATTATCGAGCAAATGCTCTTAGCCATGTTATCCACCTCCCATTGGTTAACATGGCTAAGAACTGCTCAGGGCAGGTGTTAGCTTTTGGAGATATTCGCGCTTAGCGCGAATATCCCCAAAAGTTGGTAATAGAAGATAGCGATGTTAGCGACTGTTTTCAGTCGCTAACATCTTGGCACGCCCACTTTGCATGTCATTAGTGATAAATATCACTGACATGCAAAGCGGGGCCCAAGATGGTCACTATCTCCTATTAGCTGTCGCTAACTGGTGTTAGCGACAGCTTGGTAATAGGGAGATAATTTTATCTCCGCTTTCATGGCTTTTAAAGCCAAAAAAGCGGAGATAAAGCCCCTTGATAATATGCCCCAAAATCCTAACTTCTGTGAATACCAAAAGTAGTAAGTTTAGGATTTTGTCTTAAGTTAGTTCTGTGAATCGGCCCCTGAGTGTGTGTTAATCGTTTCTTGCCTGTATGGGTACAACAAATGCTTAGCACTGCCCTCTGATAAGCCTAACTGCTCACCAACACTACCACAAACGAGAGCACTAGTATTATCTACTTAAGCCTCTGGGGAGCCACTGGACTCTGTGCACACTATACCTTACTTTGGTATAGTATATAGAGAGACAGTTTCCTCCAATCACAGGAAGGCAAAAAAAGACAACCCCATACTCTTCAACAAAGCGGTGTAACCAAATGCAGCCCCATCCATTTGGCAAGGCATGCGGCAAAAGCATCTTCCGCCTGTTCACAAGATGAGGAGGGTTTAAAGCCTCAAATGCTTGCCTGTCATTGGGCAAAACAAGGCGGCCACTAATACCCCCCTCCTTGCCTTTAGAGTCCCACAGGGACCAGGGGATACACCTGTGCCATGCCTCTACCAAGGGCCACAGGGTCCAGGGGACTTGCCACCTAACCTAAATGTAAATGTAAATGTTGTAGTACTTGTATAGCGCCCGAATCACCCCACATGGGGTCTCTCCGGCGCTTGTACGCATACCGCTGTGGAACCGTTCCTGGCTTTTTCCCTGTGAGGCGCCCACTCCTGGGCACCCCCAAGATGAAGCCAGGCATCCCAGCGCTGCTGGGGCCGGTGTGGAGATTAAGCAAGCTATTGCCCAGAGTCGCAGAGTGGGACCCATGATTAGACTAGGCACCGAGGCGAGAATTATCAGGTCCGAGGAAATTGAGCCCAAGACCCGCCGGGGCTGTGCGCAGGGTATCCCTTCGCCCCACAAGTACTGAGACTGTCCCGCTACCCTGTCCCCTGTTATGAGACTTTATGGATCCCTCGATCCGCTTGTACATATTACCAAAGATAATCAACCCTTTATTCTTGATAAAGCCTAAGAACTTATCCTTGTGTGGTGTCCATTTGTAGTGGTGTGATTGCTCTGCTGTACGATTATAGGAGAGGGCCCTCACATCGGAGGCCTCTCAACAACGCTCGGCCACTCCCAAGACGGAGGGGTGGACCTAGGGGTGGTCAGTCAGACATCTTCTGCCTCCCCCGGGAACACCTTTCTAACATCTGTGGCAGGCGGTGCGATCCGAGCCGACGCAAATCGTACAGAGAGTGATTTACCCGCTACCGAGAAAAACACACTGTGACCATGACTACTCAAGAAACCACACCGACTGCAGAATTCCGGAAAGAGAAAATGGAAGAGTACAGTCATAAGGAATTGAAACAATTCTGCAAAGACCTGGGCATCGCTACCACTGGCCTAAGCACAAAAGAAGACTTTAAATCGGCCCTGCAAGCATGGGTGGAAGCCGGAGACACGCCACCCCAGAATGAAGATAACCCGGGCCCGAACGGACGCCCGGAGACCGACGCGTCCCCAGCGGGGGAAAGACCCGCAAACCTAGACACAGGCCTCTCCCACGAGACGCCCGAGAACGAGAGAGGAACCGGCTCCATGAATTGGAGCTCGCCCGACTCCGGCTAGACGGAGAACTACAGCTGGCGGAAAGAAAAATAGCCCTTGAGCAACTACGGCTGGAAGGAGATCTGGAGGAGAAACGAAGACAAAGAGACCTCGAAGAAAAGAAACTCACGTTCGAGCACGAGCGTGGCTTAAAGGAACTAGAAATCAAGGCCAAAACGAACGAGGCCAGCGCATCCGGGGGCAAGACCTCGCCCCCTCCTGTGGACACGATGGTGCACATACCCAAGGAGGTCGTCAAAGAGTACTATAAGAACGACGACATCCAACAGTGGTTCAAAGCCTACGAAGTAGCCATGAGTACCCCTCAAGGACTGGGGCGCCGGCCTGTGGGGGAAGTTTGTCAACGAAGGGAGGGACGCCCTACTAGAGCTTCCCGATGCCGAGATGACCTCCTACGAACACATGAAAACCGCCCTCCTCACTCGCTACGGACTAACCCCCGAAATGTACCCGCAGCGATTCCGAGACTGTAAAAAGATCCCCGGTACCACATGGGTGGAGTACGTAAACTTTTATAGCAGAGCCTTCGAGGGTTGGATCAAAGGCAGTCATGTCACCACCTACCAGCAGTTGGTCGACCTCATCATATGGGAACATCTTTCCAATAACTGCTTCATCGAACTCCGGCAGCATCTCCTCGACAGCAAACTGACAGAGCCACGAAAACTCGCTGTCGAGGCTGATAGATGGGTGAGCACCCGAGTCCCCCGGAGCCCGATGGGAGACTACGGCCGGGGATCCCCGGGGAACCACCGACCACGAGGCGGGGGAGGAGGCCAGAACAGGGGCCGAGACGCCCCCACGGGGTCCTCCCCTACCTCCACTTCGCCAGCCCTGGGCAGAAGGGGGGCCCCTGCAGCACGACCGGGGCCCCGCCCAAACGTTACTTGCCACAGATGCCAGCGGCCGGGTCACTATGCTAATGATCCTCTATGCCCGATGAACCAGCGACCCGGCACCACAGGTCCTCCAAACCGCCAGATCGCGGCCGCCGTCCTGGGTGAAGAACGAGGCGAGGAAGAGGACGACGGCCCGAGCAGGCCGAGTGGGAGCCCGCCGCTATGATCTTGGCGTGCCTGGGCGAACGAGACATGATCCCCCGAGACCCGATCCCAGGCAACACCCAGAAGTACCGCCAATGGGTCACCATTAATGGACACCGGGCCGAGGCCCTCCGTGACACTGGGGCCAGCGTAACGGCGGTCCGCTGCCATTTGGTGACCCCTGAACAAATCCTACCCAACGTCCTGTGCGCAGTACGGTCGGCGGACAACTCCGAGAGCTTGTGCCAGATGCCACGTATCCCCTTCGAATGTGGAGGGGTGTCGGGCATGCTGAAGGTGACCGTCCGGGACGATGCCCCCGTGGACTGCCTCCTCGGGAACGACCTGGAAAGTTCCCCCTGGGCCCACGTCGAGCGGAGAGAGCATCTGGGGATGCTAGGCCTTCCCGAGTGGGTCTGCGCGACCACTCGATCCATGACCGCCCGGGCCTCCGCCCCGAACGAAGCCACCCCGCCTGAAGAACCAGAGTGGCCCGCACCTCCGCCGCCCGCCATCCCCGAGGACGCCGGCCCAGAACTCGGGCCCCAGGGGCCCAGCCATGAAGACCTCACCGAGCTCAGCCACCTTCCCGAACTAGCCCAATGGCGCCAAGAAGGTGGCCCCACCCGCGAGCAGTTCCGTCAAGAACAGAAAACGTGTCCCTCCCTCGAGGGAATCCGACAACAAGCCGCGACACAAGCCCCCGGAGACGCCTCGGGCTCCCACTGGGTCTATTGGGACCAAGACCTCCTCTACAGCGAACAGAAGATTGCCGAACTGGGAGCCAGCCGAGTGCTGGTCGTCCCCCTCCGATTCAGAGACTTCCTCCTGAACCTGGCACATGACGTGCCCCTCGCCGGGCACCTAGGGCAGGACAAAACCTACAGCCGCCTGGTGACCCATTTTTACTGGCCGAAAATGCGCAATGATGTAAGCAACCACTGCAGAACCTGTCCGACCTGTCAAGCCAGCGGGAAGAGCGGGGGGAAAGTCAAAGCCCCGCTCCAACCATTTCCCGTGGTAACCACCCCCTTCGAGCGAGTGGGGATCGACATAGTGGGGCCCCTGGACCCCCGCACCTCTCAAGGACACCGCTTCATCCTCGTTCTGGTGTACCATGCCACCCGCTATCCAGAAGCCATCCCCCTCTGAACCATCACGGCCCCCGTGGTGGGCCGAGCGCTAATGGGGATCTTCTCCAGAGTGATCGGGGCACAAACTTTATATCGAAATATATGCGGTCCCTGTGGCAACAGTGCGGGGTCACATATAAGTTCACCACCCCGTATCACCCCCAAGGGAATGGACATGTAGAGCGGTTTAACCGAACACTGAAGGGAATGATCAGGGGCCTAGAAGAGCCGCTACGACGCAGATGGGACGTCCTATTGCCCTGCCTCCTGTTTGCCTATCGAGAGGTGCCCCAGAAGTCCCTGGGGTTCAGTCCCTTCGAACTGTTGTATGGACATCCTGTCCGGGGTCCCCTCAGCCTGGTCAAGGAAGGCTGGGAGACGGCTGTCCGAGATGCTCCACCGGATGTCTACCGGTACCTCCTGACCCTCCGCAACCAGACTCGGAAGTTCCGGGAACTTGCCAAGGCCAACCTTGAGGCCAGTCAGGAAGAGATGAAACGCTGGTATGACCAGAACGCCTCGTCCATCGAGTTCGAGCCAGGCCAGCAGGTCTGGGTTGTTAGAAAGGCGACCCCGGGGGAGGCAGAAGAGGTCTGACTGACCACCCCTAGGTCCACCTCTCCTTCGAGAAGTAGCCGAGCGTTACGGAGGGGCCTCCTGAATGAGGGCCCTCTCCGAGGATCGTACAGCCGAGTAATCACAACACTACAAACGGACACCACACAAGAGATCCAGTTCTTAAGCTTTTATAGGTAGTAAAGGTTGCTGGTTCTTGGCAGTATATACAGAGGGATCGAAGGATCCGTAAAGTCTCGGAAAAGGGGGGTAGGTAGCGGGACAGTCTAGCTCTGGGTGGAGGAAGGGATACCCTACGCACAGCTCTCAATCCTCGAGCTGGGGGGTTCCGAGGGGTTCGAGCCGCGGCAGCGCCAGCAGGCTTTCAGATGGTTCAGCAAGGTAGGCCGCGGCAGCGCCAGCAGGCTCTCAGATGGTTCAGCAAGGTAGGCCGCGGCAGCGCCAGCAGGCTCTCAGATGGTTCAGCAAGGTAGGCCGCGGCAGCGCCAGCAGGCTCTCAGATGGTTCAGCAAGGTAGGCCGCGCCAGCGCCAGCAGGCTCTCAGGTGGTTCAGCAAGGTAGGCCGCGGCAGCGCCAGCAGGCTCTCAGATGGTTCAGCAAGGTAGGCTGCGGCAGCGCCAGCAGGCTCTCAGATGGTTCAGCAAGGTAGGCCGCGGCAGCGCCAGCAGGCTCTCAGGTGGTTCAGCAAGGTAGGCCGCGGCAGCGCCAGCAGGCTCTCAGATGGTTCAGCAAGGTAGGCCGCGGCAGCGCCAGCAGGCTCTGAGGTGGTTCAGCAAGGTAGGCCGCGGCAGCGCCAGCAGGCTCTCAGATGGTTCAGGTTAACGGAGATGAGTTCGTCTGGTGTCGGCCGTGACAGCGTCAGCAGGGCTTCCAGTCCAGGATACAACTGGCGTTCTACTCCGGGGCTGGCCCAGATATAGGATGGAGGTCCTTTGATGTCCGGACCCTCGCGCCTGGGGGCCAGAGGGGCCGGGTTGATGGTGTCCAGACACCCAGCAGGGGGGTGGAGCCAGCGCCCAGGGAGGCCGGAGGGCGATCGATACCAGGCGTCCGGGGACGGCTGGAGGGCCATTGAAACTCCCCTTCCTCCGGGATCTGTCGAGTGGCCACTCGACCACCTGGGTGGATCTTGGTGCCTCGATGTCGGGGCTTCGCTGGGGTCGGGCTGGGACCGAGGCCACGTGGTCGTGACGTGGTGGGCCCAAGATGGAGTCGGGCACGGCCTCGTGCTTAGGTCGGGATGGGCCTACGCTGGGGTCAGGCCGGTGATGGGGGGCCGGGATGGTAGCCGGACCGGTGGTGTTGGGGCGTGCAGGATCGGGCCGAAGGGGCCGTCCGAGATCCGGTGGAGGGCTGATGTTGTCCTGGGCCCGCCATGCGGGAGCGGTAGGGCCACGCCAGGAGGCCGGGTCCAACACGCGTCCCCCCCAGCTGAAGGCAGGGGAGAGTCACCCATCTTCTTGGGGATTCTCCTCGCCGAGGCGGAAGAATCGGGACAGGCCGTCAGCATTGGCGTGGTCGTTGCCGGGGCAATGCTCTACAGCGAAGTCCATCCCCTGCAGCGAAATGGACCAGCGCAGCAGTTTCGGGTTTTCTCCCCGCATCTGCATCAACCACCGCAGGGGCTGGTGGTCGGTCTGTACTCGGAAGTGGGTGCCGAAGAGGTAGGGCCGGAGCTTCTTGAGGGCCCACACCACGGCGAAGGCTTCCCTCTCGATGGTGCTCCATCGCTGCTCTCTTGCCAGTAGGCGTCGGCTGATGAAGGCCACAGGCTGGTCGATTCCTTCGGAGTTAACTTGGGACAGGACCGCCCCGATGCCGTGCTCTGAGGCGTCGGTTTGGACCACAAACTCTCTGCTGTAGTCGGGGGCCTGGAGCACAGGGGCGGTGCACATGGCAGTCTTCAGAGTTTCAAAGGCTGCCTGGCACTCGGGGTCCAGTGCACCTTCTGTGGTAGTTTCTTTGAGGTCAGTTCTGTGAGGGGCCCCACAATGCTCCCGTAGTTCTTTATGAATCGCCGATAATATCCGGTGAGCCCCAGGAAGGCGCGGACGGCGGTTTGGGTGACCGGGGGCTCCCAGGCCCGGATGGTGTCTATCTTTGGTTGGAGGGGAGCCACTTGGCCGCTCCCCACTTGGTGTCCCAGATAGGTCACGGACCCTTGGCCTATCTGGCACTTACTGGCTTTGATGGTGAGTCCGGCAACCGAAGGGCCGTCAGGACTGTCCAGAGGTGGGTCAGGTGCTCATCCCAGTGGAGGCTGTACACTGCAATGTCATCGAGATAGGCGGCGCTGTACTCCTCTAGACCGGCCAGCACTTGGTTCACTAGTCTCTGGAAGGTCGCTGGTGCGTTCTTCATGCCGAAGGGCATCACTTTGAAGTGATAGTGGCCATCTGGTGTCGAGAAGGCCGATCGCTCCTGTGCACCAGGGGTAAGGCCAATCTGCCAATACCCCGCCGTGAGATCGAAGGTGCTGAGATATTTGGCGGCCCCTAGGCGATCGATCAATTCATCCGCCCTGGGGATGGGATGGGCGTCGGTCCTGGTGACGGCATTCAGTCAGACCCCCCAGGATATAGCGGCATGGATTGGCAAATTTAGCGGCACAAAAATGGAAATTTAGCGGCACAAAAATGGAAATTTAGCGGCATTTAGCGGCATTTTATTTTGGGGGTTTTGCAACACCAAACACAGATATCTTACTGTTTGACCTTGCCCACGTAACGCTTGTTCCTGTGCCTGAGTGTCTAGCACTTATTGCAGTACTATACCTCAAATTATACTCTGTTTTCTCTTATAACTGCACACTTGTCACTTTCATCTCCTCTTGTGCACTTTTGACTACCTCATGCATTTTTGGTTGCTCACAATTTTTACTCAAGTACTTTGTTTGCTCACGATTGTCACTATTACCTTTACTACCTCATGTATTTTTGGTTGCTCACAATTTTTACTCAAGTATTTTGTTTGCTCACGATTGTCACTATTACCTTTACTACCTCATGTATTTTTGGTTGCTCACAATTTTTACTCAAGTATTTTGTTTGCTCACGATTGTCAGTATTACCTTTACTACCTCATGTATTTTTGGTTGCTCACAATTTTTACTCAAGTATTTTGTTTGCTCACGATTGTCACTATATCCTTTACTACCTCATGTATTTTTGGTTGCTCACAGTTTTTACTACCTCATGTATTTTGTTTGCTCACAAATGTCACTATTACCTTATGTAAGTAACATATGTTTTTGCAATCTGTCCTTTTGTAAGGTTTCTCATTATGTTTCATCTCTGTTCCTAATGTGAAGCGCTCTGACGCCTTCAGGTAAAGTCCGCGCTATATAAAAATGCATAAATAAATAAATAATAAAAACTTTACCCAAGGCCGGGCGAGGCCTGCAATAAAAGATTTTCCCTCTCTCCTCTTCCACATCTCCACTGCCCCCCTCCCACCCGGGCAGCGCTTCTTAACGCAGCTGCTTTTAAACTTGCCTACGGACGGTACCTGTCAGTGTTCTGTTCGCCGCCAGCCGGATTTCCTCCTGCTGCGAGTCTCTGAGGAATGAGGAAGAGTCTTCCTGTGTGTCGCTGCCGCTTCGTGCTCTCTCCCCCTCTTGCTGGTGTGGTGCTGGTCTTCTCCCTCTCTCGGCCGCCGTGGTCTTCTCCCTCTCTCGGCCGCCGTGGTCTTCTCCCTCTCTCGGCCGCCGTGGTCTTCTCCCTCGCGCGTCCTCGACCTCCTGGCTCCTTCTCTTCTCGCCGCGCAAGCCGCAAATCAAATGGAAAATGGGTGCGGAAACGGGAAACAGCAAATTTCGCGGGCTTTATGCCAAATATCGCGGCATTTGCAGAGATCGCGCGATTTCGCGATTTCTTTGAAAATCGCGAAATCGCGATAAGCTGGAGGGTCTGTTCAGTCCCCTGTAGTCAACACAGAACCGGAGCTCCGGAGCTGCTCCGGGGGGGGCGGCTTTAGGGACCAGGACAACGGGACTGGCCCAGGGACTGTTGGAGGGTTCGACTACCCCCAGAGTTAACATCTTGGCCACTTCGGATTGGATGCAGGCCCGAACCCGGTCGGGCACTCGAAAAGCTCGGTGTTTTACAGGCGGGCTGTCTCCTGTGTCTACATCGTGGACACACCACCGGGTGACCCCCGGAGTGAGGGAAAACAGATCCGCAAACTGCCCCAGCAGCTTCCGGCAGTCCTGTTGCTGCTCTGGGGTCAGGGAAGAGGAGAGCGTGACCCCTTCGATGGAGCCGTCTTTCTCGGTGGTGCTGAGGAGATCTGGTAGGGGTTCGGAGTCGTCCTCAGCTCCGTCATCGGTCGCTAGCAGCAGGCTCAGTTCAGTGTGTGCAAAGTGTGGCTTGAGCCGGTTAGCGTGCAGAACCTGGAGGGGGTTCCGGGGGGACTCCGTGTCCACCAGATAGGTGACGGGGCTCTTGCGCTCCACCACTTTGAAGGGCCCCGTCCATTTGTCCTGGAGGGCACAAGGTTCGACCGGGGACGTGACCCAGACCTGCTGGCCCGGCTCGAATTCGATGGACGAGGCGTTCTGGTCATACCAGCGTTTCATCTCCTCCTGACTAGCCTCCAGGTTGGCCTCGGCAAGTTCCCGGAACTTCCGAGTCTGATTGCGGAGGGTCAGGAGGTACCGGTAGACATCGGGTGGGGCCTCTCGAACTGCTGTCTCCCAGCCTTCCTTGACCAGGCTGAGGGGACCTCGGACCGGGTGTCCGTACAAGAGTTCAAAGGGGCTGAACCCCAGGGACTTCTGGGGTATCTCTCGGTAGGCGAACAGGAGGCAAGGTAACAGGACATCCCATTTGCGCCGGAGTGGTTCTTCTAAGCCCTTGATCATCCCCTTCAATGTTCTGTTAAATCGTTCCACTAGTCCATTTCCTTGGGGATGGTACGGGGTGGTGAATTTATAGGCGACCCTGCACTGTTGCCATAGGGACCGCATATGCTTCGAGATAAAGGTGGAGCCTCGATCACTCACGACTTTTTGGGGGAAGCCGACTCGGGAGAAGATGCTCATGAGGGCTCGGCCCACCACGGGGGCTGTGATGGTTCGGAGGGGAATGGCTTCGGGATAGCGGGTAGCATGGTCAACCAGGACGAGGATGAAGCGGTGCCCCTGCGAGGTTCGAGGGTCCAGGGGCCCTACGATATCTATCCCCACTCGCTCAAAGGGGGTAGTTACCACGGGGAATGGCTGGAGCGGGGCTTTGACTTTCCCCCCGCTCTTCCCGCTGGCTTGACAGGTCAGGCAGGTCCTGCAGTGGTTAAGCACATCGGTGCGCATTTTTGGCCAGAAGAAATGGGTCACCAGGCGGCTGTAAGTTTTGTCCTGCCCCAGGTGCCCGGCGAGGGGCACATCATGTGCTAAGTTCAGGAGGAAGTCTCTGAATCGGAGGGGTACGACCAGTACCCGGCCGGCCCCTAGTTCAGCAATCTTTTGCTCACTGTAGAGAAGGTCGTTGTCCCAATAGATCCAGTGGGACCCCGCGGGGTCTCCAGCTGCTTGGGTAGTGGCTTGCTGTCGAATCCCTTCGAGGGAGGGGCAGGTTTTCTGTTCCTGCCGGAACTGTTCGCGGGTGGGGCCACCTTCTTGGCGCCATTGAGCGAGTTCTGGGAGGTGGTCGAGCTTGGTGAGATCTTCTTGGTCGGGCCCTTGGGGGCCGTGTTCGGGGTCGGCGTCCTCGGGGACGACGGGCGGCGGAGGGGTGGGCCACTCCGGCTCCTCGGAGGGAGCTTCCCCCGCTGGGGCGGAGGCTCGGGCGGTCATGGAGCGGGTGGTCGCACAGACCCACTCGGGAAGGCCGAGCATCCCCAGGTGCTCTCTCCGTTCGACGTTAGCCCAGGGGAAACTTTCTAGGTCGTTCCCAAGGAGGCAGTCCACGGGGGCATCGTCGCGGACAGTCACTTTCAGCACGCCCGACACTCCCCCCCACTCGAAGGGGATGCGGGCCATCTGGCACAAAGTCTCTGAGTTATCTGCGGACCGGACTGGACACAGGACGTTAGGAAGGATCTGTTCCGGGGTCACCAGATGGCAGCGGACCGCTGTCACGCTGGCCCCAGTGTCACGGAGGGCTTCGGTCTGGCGTCCATTGATGGTGACCCACTGGCGGTATTTCTGGGTGTTGCCGGGGATCGGGCCTCGGGGGATCAGGTTGTGAGTACCCAGGCATGCTAAGGTCATGGCGGCGGGCTCCCACTCAGCTTGCTCGGGGTTGTCGTCCTCCTCCTCACTCATTTCTTCACCCAGGGCAGCGGCTGCGATCTGGCAGGTTGGGGGACCGGTGGTGCCGGGTCGCTGATTCATTGGGCAGAGGGGGTCATTCGCATAATGACCCAGTCGCTGGCATCTGTGGCACGTAACGTTCGGGCGGGGCCCCGGTCTGGCTGGGGGGCCCCCTCTCTGGCCCAGGGATGGCGACGTGGAGGTGGGGGAGGACCCCTGGGGGACGTCTCGACCCCGGCTCTGGCCTACTCCGCCGCCTTGTGGTCGGTGGTTCCCTGGGGGTCCCCGGCCGTAGTCTCCCAGTGGACTCTGGGGAACTCGGGTGCTCACCCATCTATCCGCCTCGACAGCGAGTTTTCGTGGCTCAGTCAATTTGCTGTCGAGGAGGTGTTGCCGGAGTTCGATGAAGCAGTTATTGGACAGATGTTCCCATAGAATGAGGTCGATCAACTGCTGGAAGGTGGTGACCTGGCAGCCCCGAATCCACCCCTCGAAGGCTCTACTGTAATAGTTCACGTACTCCACCCACGTGGTTCCGGGGATTTTCTTGCAGTCTCTGAATCGCTGCCGGTACATCTCGGGGGTGAGACCGTAGCGAGTGAGGAGGGCGGTCTTCATGTGCTCGTACGAGGTCTTCTAGGTATCAGGGAGCTCCAGCAGGGCGTCCCTCCCTTCGTTGATAAACTTCCCCCACAGGCCGGCGCCCCAGTCCTTGAGGGGTACTCGATGGGCGGCCATGGCGACCTCGTAGGCTTTGAACCACTGTTGGATGTCGTCGTTCTTATAGTACTCTTTGACGACATCCTTGGGTATGTGCACCTTCGTGTCCACCGGCGGGGGTGAGGTCTTACCCCTGGCGATGGCAGACTCGTTTGCCTTGGCTTTAAGTTCCATTTCTTTGAGGACGCGCTCGTGCTCGAGCATGAGTTTTTTCTCCTCGAGGGCTAACTTCCTTTCTGCCAGTTGGATTTCTCCTTCTTGTCTGAGTCGAGCAAGATCCAACTCGTGGAGCCGGTTCCTCTCTCGTTCTCGGGCGTCGTCGTGGGAGAGGCCCGTGTCTGGGTTTGCGGGTCTCCCTCCTGCTGGGTTCGTCTCGGCCTCCGGGCCTCCGTTCGGGCCCGGGTTAGCTTCACTCGGGGGTGGCGCCTCGCCGGCGTCCACCCAGGCCTGCAGGGCCGATTTAAAGTCTTCTTTGGTGCTTAAGCCAGTGGTAGCGATGCCTAGCTCTTTGCAGAATTGCTTTAGATCCTTGTGACTGTAGTCTTCCATTTTCTCTTTCTGGAATTCTGTGCTCATGGTCGTAGTGGGTTTTTCTTGGTAGTGAGTGAATTACTCTCTGTACGATCTGCGTGGGCTCAGATCCCGGCGCTTGCCACCAATGTTAGAAAGGCGACCCCGGGGGAGGCAGAAGAGGTCTGACTGACCACCCCTAGGTCCACCTCTCCTTCGAGAAGTAGCCGAGCGTTACGGAGGGGCCTCCTGAATGAGGGCCCTCTCCGAGGATCGTACAGCCGAGTAATCACAACACTACAAACGGACACCACACAAGAGATCCAGTTATTAAGCTTTTATAGGTAGTAAAGGTTGCTGGTTCTTGGCAGTATATACAGAGGGATCGAAGGATCCGTAAAGTCTCGGAAAAGGGGGGTAGGTAGCGGGACAGTCTAGCTCTGGGTGGAGGAAGGGATACCCTACGCACAGCTCTCAATCCTCGAGCTGGGGGGTTCCGAGGGGTTCGAGCCGCGGCAGTGCCAGCAGGCTTTCAGATGGTTCAGCAAGGTAGGCCGTGGCAGCGCCAGCAGGCTCTCAGATGGTTCAGCAAGGTAGGCCGCGGCAGCGCCAGCAGGCTCTCAGATGGTTCAGCAAGGTAGGCCGCGGCAGCGGCAGCAGGCTCTCAGATGGTTCAGCAAGGTAGGCCGCGGCAGCGCCAGCAGGCTCTCAGGTGGTTCAGCAAGGTAGGCCGCGGCAGCGCCAGCAGGCTCTCAGATGGTTCAGCAAGGTAGGCCGCGGCAGCGCCAGCAGGCTCTGAGGTGGTTCAGCAAGGTAGGCCGCGGCAGCGCCAGCAGGCTCTCAGATGGTTCAGGTTACCGGAGATGAGTTCGTCTGGTGTCGGCCGTGACAGCGTCAGCAGGGCTTCCAGTCCAGGATACAACTGGCGTTCTACTCCGGGGCTGGCCCAGATATAGGATGGAGGTCCTTTGATGTCCGGACCCTCGCACCTGGGGGCCAGAGGGGCCGGGTTGATGGTGTCCAGACACCCAGCAGGGGGGTGGAGCCAGTGCCCTGGGAGGCCGGAGGGCGATCGATACCAGGCGTCCGGGGACGGCTGGAGGGCCATTGAAACTCCCCTTCCTCCGGGATCTGTCGAGTGGCCACTCGACCACCTGGGTGGATCTTGGTGCCTCGATGTCGGGGCTTCGCTGGGGTCGGGCTGGGACCGAGGCCACGTGGTGGGCCCAAGATGGAGTCGGGCACGGCCTCGTGCTTAGGTCGGGATGGGCCTACGCTGGGGTCAGGCCGGTGATGGGGGGCCGGGATGGTAGCCGGACCGGTGGTGTTGGGGCGTGCAGGATCGGGCCGAAGGGGCCGTCCGAGATCCGGTGGAGGGCTGATGTGGTCCTGGGCCCGCCATGCGGGAGCGGTAGGACCACGCCAGGAGGACGGGTCCAACATGGGTCATGTCCCCGGTCGAACCTTGTGCCCTCCAGGACAAATGGACGGGGCCCTTCAAAGTGGTGGAACGCAAAAGCCCCGTCACTTACTTGGTGGACATGGAGTCCCCCCGAAACCCCCTCCGGGTTCTACACGCCAACCGGCTCAAGCCTCACTTTGCCCGCACTGAACTGAGCCTGCTGCTAGCTACAGATGACGGAGCGGAAGACGACTCCGAGCCCCTACCAGATCTCCTGAGCGAAACCGAGAAGGACGGCTCCGTCGAAGGGGTCAAGCTCTCCTCTACCCTAACCCCAGAACAGCACCAAGACTGCCGGAAGCTGCTGGGGCAATTTGCAGACCTATTTTCCCTAACACCCGGGGTCACACAGTGGTGTTTCCACGATGTCGACAACGGGGACAGCCCGCCCGTGCGACACCGGGCCTACCGAGTTCCCGACCGAGTTCGGGCCTGCATTCAGTCCGAAGTGGCCAAGATGCTAGCTCTGGGGGTAGTCAAACTCTCCAACAGTCCCTGGGCCAGTCCCGTTGTCCTTGTCCCTAAAGCCGCCGCCCCCGACGCACCCCCGGAGCTCCGGTTCTGTGTCGACTACCGGGGGCTGAATGCCGTCACCAGGACCGACGCCCATCTCATCCCCCGGGCAGATGAACTGATCGATCGCCTGGGGGCCGCCAAGTATCTCAGCACCTTCGACCTCACGGCCGGGTATTGGCAGATCGGCCTCACCCCTGGTGCCCAAGAGCGATCTGCCTTCTCGACCCCGGACGGCCACTTCCACTTCAAAGTAATGCCCTTTGGCATGAAGAACGCCCCGGCTACCTTTCAGAGACTAGTGAACAGAGTGCTGGCGGGGCTAGAAGAGTTCAGTGCCGCATATCTGGACGATATTGCGGTATACAGCCTCCGCTGGGGCGAACACCTGACACACCTCTGGAAGGTCCTGACGGCCCTCCGGCGGGCCGGACTGACAATAAAAGCCAGCAAGTGCCAGATAGGCCAAGGGTCAGTGACCTATCTGGGGCACCAAGTAGGGAGCGGCCAGGTGGCTCCCCTCCAACCGAAGATTGACGCCATCCGGGCCTGGGAGCCCCCGGTCACCCAGACAGCAGTCCGAGCCTTCCTGGGGCTCACTGGATATTACCGGCGCTTCATAAAAGACTATAGGAGCATTGTGGGGCCCCTCACAGAACTGACGTCCAACCGGCTACCACAGAGGTGCGCTGGACCCCCGAGTGCCAAGCAGCCTTCGAGACCCTAAAGACTGCCATGTGCATCGCCCCTGTGCTCCAGGCCCCCGACTACAGCCGAGAGCTCGTGGTCCAAACCGACGCCTCGGAGCACGACATTGGGGCGGTCCTATCACAAGTAAACCCTGAGGGAATCGACCTTCCCGTGGCCTTCATCAGTCGGCGCCTGCTGGCTAGAGAACAACGATGGAGCACCATCGAGAGGGAAGCCTTCGCCGTCGTGTGGGCCCTAAAGAAACTCCGGCCCTACCTCTTCGGCACCCACTTCCGGGTACAGACCGACCACCGGCCCCTGCGGTGGCTGATGCAGATGCGTGGCGAGAACCCGAAGCTGCTGCGATGGTCCATCTCCCTGCAGGGGATGGACTTCATGGTGGAACATCGCCCTGGCAACGACCACGCCAATGGTGATGGCCTGTCCTGCTTCTTCCGCCTCGGCGAGGAGAACCCCCAAGAAGATGGGTGACTCTCCCCTGCCTTCAGCTGGGGGGGATGCGTGTTGGACCCGGCCTCGTGGCGTGGTCCTACCCCTCCCGCATGGCAGGCCCAGTACGACATCGGCCCTCCATCGAGCCCCAGTCGCCCCATGGCACGACCCTACATGAACTACCGACAAGAGCCTCCACCCTGGCCACCCACTGCTCTTCCCCCCTTGAACACGGCAAATCCTGCACGCCCCAACGCTGCCGGTCCGGCGCCCACGCCAGAGCCCCATTTCAGGCCCGACTCCATCTTGGGTCCATCACGTCCCGAGCACGTGGCCTCGGCCCGACCCCGGCCTAGGCCCCAGCGAGGCCCAGACATCGAGGCACCAAGATCCTCCCAGGTGGTAGAGTGGCCACTCAACGAATCCAAGAGCATGGGAGTTTCGATGGGCCTCCAGCCGTCCCCGGACGCCTGGTATCGATCGCCCTCCGGCCTCCCTGGGCGCTGGCTCCACCCCCCTGCTGGGTGTCTGGACACCATCATCCCGGCCCCTCTGACCCCCAGGCGCGAGGGTCCGGACATCAAAGGACTCCAGTCCTATATCTGGGCTAGCCCTGGAGTGGGACAGCAGTTGTATCCTGGAGTCGAGAGCCCTAATGACGCTGTCGCGGCTGACCCCGTGAAGAACTCACTACTCTGTACCTGAAGCATCTTTGGAGCCTGCTGCCGCTGCCGCGGTCCATCTTAGCTGAACCATCTTTGGAGCCTGCTGGCGCTGCCGCGGTCCATCTTAGCTGAACCATCTTGGGAACCTGCTGGCACTGCCGTGGTCCATCGTAGCTGAACCATCTTGGGAACCTGCTGGCGCTGCCGCTGTCCATCTTAGCTGAACCATCTTGGGAACCTGCTGGCGCTGCCACGGTCCATCTTAGCTGAACCATCTTGGAGCCTGCTGGCGCTGCCGCGGCCCGTCCTAGCCGAGCCTGCCTCGAGTCCTGCTGGCGCTGCCGCTGCTCGACCCTTCGGAACCCCTCAGCTCGAGGATTGAGAGCTGTGCGCAGGGTACCCCTTCGCCCCACAAGTACTGAGACTGTCCCGCTACCCTGTCCCCTGTTATGAGACTTTACGGATCCCTCGATCCGCTTGTACATATTACCGAAGATAATCAACCCTTTATTCTTGACAAAGCCTAAGAACTTATCCTTGTGTGGTGTCCATTTGTAGTGGTGTGATTGCTCTGCTGTACGATTATAGGAGAGGGCCCTCACATCGGAGGCCTCTCAACAACGCTCGGCCACTCACAAGACGGAGGGGTGGACCTAGGGGTGGTCAGTCAGACATCTTCTGCCTCCCCCGGGAACACCTTTCTAACACGTTAGGTGAAAGAAATACAGCTCAAGGGGAGCTAATGTTGACAGAGTTGTAGTGGCTACAGCACCAAACCTTAAAAGACATAACATTCAAAAATAAGAAACTGCAGGGCATATTATCAACAAATAGCGATATTTATCGCTAAGTAGGGTTAGTGGCAATTTTTTTATCGCCGCACATCACGGGATTTTATCGCTGACATAACGTGCTATTAGCAACGTTTATCTCAAAAGCGATAAAATTCCCGGCGATAGCGGCAAAATCCGTGAATATCGCTGAGAATACAGCGATATTCATGCATTATCGCTAACAGGGTCTTAGCCATTATATCCACCTCCCATTGGATATAATGGCTAAGAACTGGTCTGAGCAGGTGTTAGTTTTTGGAGATATTCGTGCTTAGCACGAATATTTCCATCGCTACGCCTGCGTTGGTAATAGGCGATAGCGATGTTAGCGACTGCTTTCAGTCGCTAACAGGTTGGGTACGCCCACTTTGCATGTAATTAGCGATAAATATCGCTGATGTTCAAAGCGGGCCCCAAACCGCTCGCTATCTCATACAAGCTGTCGCTGTAGGAGAGTGGGGTCTGCAATCCTATGGTCACCCCAGATTTTTACTTTTTGCTTCACTGGTTTACGACTTTCCCTGGCTGTGGGCCTGCTAATCAGACCCACAGCCTAGCTGTTCTCTCTCTAAATTGACAAGCATGTACTTTAAGTGCATTTACCAATTGGTACTGGGCCACCTTATCAGTCCCTGTACCCAGGGCATAGGTGTACCCAGGGCCTACCAGGGGCTGAAGCATGTATTATGCCACCCCTGGCTGGCCATCTAAATCTGACACAACTGGCTGCATGACAGCTGGGGCAAGGTGGTATAAACACCCTTTGCTGTAGATATAGTATACCTATATCTAACCCTAAAATGGACACATATATTCCTATCAGTCACTCCTATGGCAGGCCTTATCAATCCTGAAGGCAGAGTGCTTGGAATTATGTGAGATGGTGCTCTGGCATGAGCTGAGCCCGTTTGCAGCTTGCGGAACCAAGTCCTAATAGCTGTTCCATGATAACGCTATACCATATACTCTTAAGTGCATTATAATCCTTGCGGTTAAATGCCAACTCTGGTATAACATTATCAAAACATGTCGAGTAAGGTGTCATACGATTTGGAATACTACCCCCTCGCCAATTCTTGCGACGGGGGTAGCATTCCACCCTTCTAGAGGGACACGACATGTATGTAACTGAGAACCCCGGTTAAAGTTAACTCGAGCCTTGGCATCACAAAATGGATGCTGCCACCACAGACACAAGTCTGACCTCCTGCTGCTGGGAGTCCTTCCAGCGAGGGCGGCTTGGACAAAGGGTTTCCTGCCTTGGAAGGTGCTAGCACCACCCCAGACAGGATTTTGTGTATTGGGTAGGGTAGTCTTGAAAGGAATGAGACATGCCTGGGGCACACAAGGTGCCCTGTGCATACACCGGTTCAAACCAGTTGCTGGGGCATCCCAGCCCCAGCTCTGGTGGGAAACCGGACAAAGGATAGGGGGTGTAACCACCCCACTTCCTGGTCCCACCCATGGGAGGGACCTAGTCACCAGTACAGCCCCCTTTAGGAGAATAAAGTTAGGAGCTGGTCCCATTCCAGATTAGATTATCCTGAACTATTCAAGAAGAAGAAACTCTGGCCTTCGACGTTCTGCTCCACAGAAGACTGAAGAATCTCCCTTGTGGACGAGGAGTGTCCACCCTGCACAAGCAGGCATCACCAAGCGTCCAGCGGCTTCCCTTTGTCGTCTTCCCTCGAGGATCCAGACTTCAGAGCCCGACGAGACCCGGATTCCCAGACCTCTCCGACCTCAACTCACATCTGCAGCAAAGCTGAGACCCGTGGGTGCGACAAGACACGTGGGACCGGCCATCTTGGAAGAAACTGCACTTCACTTCCAGCACAACTCCCAAGGTAAGCTCGACCAAGTGCTTTGGGGACTGAGAAGCCCCAACCCCGAGCAGCCCCTGCACCAAAGTTCAGCCCTCTAGCATCCACGAGATCTGCGTGGGGCCCTTCTGCTTTGTTGCTGCTCGACGCGTTGTCTGGTCACTTGCCGGCTGGCTAGTGACCTCCCAGACGACGAACCTGTGAATTTCCACTACTGATCTGGTTGCTCCAGATTGGCCCTTGCTCCCTTCCAAAAGTGGGGCACCCCGGACTCTCCTAGTCCGCACCAGACGCTTTCTTCACTCACCGCGTGGGTTGCCTTTGCCAAGGCCTGTTGACGCCGATTCCGGATCCAACACCGCCGACAGTGAGAGCCTGCGTGGGACAGCTCGTGCCTCCATCCTGGTCATCGAAGACACCTCCTGGTTCACGTGGCTGCAGAGTCAAGCGTCCACTCATCACCTGATCGCGACAACGACATCTGGTTCCTTCCTGGTTCCACTCCAGTCACTGGCTAGTGACTGTGAACATTGTCCCCTCTGCTTTCATGTTTCCTTCTTCTACATTCCACCCTTGGATTGCACCGGACATCTTCCTCCTGGTCGCCTGCAGCATCTTTTCTTTCAGGCTCCATTGACTTCAACGCGAGAACCCGACGCACTTTGAACCCTATGCACCCGCGGCCCGTGGGTGAGGTAACAAGAGCATTTCGGTGCTCAAGGGTAGTTTAACTGTCCTAGTGTCCAGTTCCACAGTCATTTTAGTCCTATCTAGTCAGGATTGTCCGTACTCACCTTTTTCTTAAACTGTACTGTCCATAGACGTTGTTACGCATCTCGCGTGTGAGTTCACACTCTGCACACTCGTTCCGTAGGCCTCCTTTTACTTACCTAGTGTTAGTGTAGCGTGGTCCCACCGATCCTACAGCCTCTGGACAGCTCCATTCGAACTATTGACTTTCGCATTCCACTTACTTAGTATATGGTTTGTCGTGCCCCTAGGGCACCATTGTGATTTCGTGTAACTTAATGTATTTTTCAGAAGAGATTGTCATGTGCTTAGCCCTCTGACCTCATAAAGAGTTCAGAGGTGTTGTTATTAATAAATATACTGTTTATTTTCATAACAACCTGTGTGGTGTCCTTTCATCTGGTATTCAAGGGGTTATATTGTGGTAAAACAGCTGGCTTCACATGCCAAAAGAGTTTAGCCTAAGACTGCTTTGTCCATGCTACCATTAGGATAGCTGGTCTATAAGGTTGACCTACAACCAATCACCATAAGGGTTGTTTGGACTGATACAAGGTGATCACTAGAACTAGTGAGCATCATATATCAGGCCAACTTCTCACACTGGTGTGCAGCGGTTGGGATTTGAGCTTGCTGTTGTTTTTACCAAATATAATCCTGTAATATCATTTGAAAGATCAGGTATACACCCGTTACAACGGATCTTTTACTCCGCACTACCATTACAACGCGACCATTACTCCGCATACCATTACAACGCATTGCGCTGGGGGGCGCTCTAGGATAGGGAATAAGTATAATTTACTATCCAACACCTTCCCTAGGGTCCACGGGGACTGGAGTTAGAATAGTAAATTATACTTACCACTATCCAGCGCCCCAAGGCGCTATGCGTTGTAACGGTATGCGGAGTAAAAGTCGCGTTGTAATGGTCTGCGGAGTAAAAGTATGCGTTATAACGTCATACATCCGAAAGATCACATAAGGTACCTAGGTACATATAACAAGCTTAGAAATACTCTTAGTTCTACTGAACCAGCTGTTGTAGTAGAAAGGGCCTAGCACACCCTGACTACAACTCTTAGCAAGGGATCAGTAGGAAAACCCATAGTGTAGGTAGGTGCATCACCTACACCACACTAGAAGCATGTCTACCCATGGAGAGTCCACAGAGACTCCCCTAGTGGTTAGTGACCCTCCACGGGTCCTTTCCAGATATGCAGCTCTCAGTTTCCAGGAGATGAGACAATTGTGTACCTCCAGGAAATTGAAACAGGGTTCTAACCCTACCACTCCCTTTCTGTTAGGTCTCTTAGAGACATATGATGCTAGAAAGGCTTCTCATACAGATGGGAGCATGCCAGCCCTAGAGGTTACCCTTGGAGATCCAGACCTCCCTGAAACAGTAGATGTAGAAGAGGAGGAGGAGGAAGAGGAGGACACCTCAGGGGATGAGGCAGACAAAGGTCCTGAGCTAGTCAGCAGACTTACTAGGGCCAACTTAGACCTACATAGGGAAGGATCTGGGGGACCCCCAGTACTGACCCTGAGCAGGCCTAACCTTGGAGTTAGAAGAGATAGATCTCATTCTAGGGGCTCCAATGCATCTGTGCAATCTCATGCCTCTGCTCAGAGGAGAAGGACTTCTCCCCAGAGGAGAATGACTTCCCCTCAGAGGAGAGAGCATGAAGCAAGGATGAGACAAGCTAATCTGAGGATCCAGAGGGAAGAACTTGCCCTTGCCAAAGAAAAGCTTGCATTTGCTAGAGAGCAACAGTTGAGTGGGGTAGTCCCCACTGGTGACAGCAATATCCCTAAGGATAAAGACAGGAGTTTTGATAATAGACACCTGAGTAAAATAGTGCCCCCTATAAGACAGGGGATGATATCCACAAGTGGATGACTGCTTTGGAGAGAGCCTGCAAAGTACAGCAGGTACCCCAGAGTCAGTGGGCAGCTATATTGTGGCTCTCCTTTGAAGGTAAAGGTAGAGACAAGATCCTCACTGTTAGAGATGAGGATGCTAATGATTACCAAGTCTTGAAACTTGCTCTGATTGATGGGTTTGGCTTAACCACTGAACAGTACAGGTTGATGTTCAGGGATACCCAGAAAACTCAGGTTCAAGATTGGACTGACTTTGTTGATTGTGCCACTAAGGCTCTGGAGGGCTGGTTACTGGGAAGTAAAGTTAGTGATTACACAGGATTGTATAATCTAATTATGAGAGAGCAAATCTTAAATAATTGTCAGAACCAGTTGTTGCATCAGCGCTTGATTGACTCATATCTGACCTCTCCCCAAGAATTGGGAAAGAAGGCAGACAGATGGGTCAGGACAAGGGTCAAGCAGCAGAACCAGAACCAGGGTGGTGGCCAGAAGAAAGCAGACCAGAAGGGTAATGAGAATATGCAAAATGACCAGAAGTCTTCAACAGGGCCCCAACAATCTAAGGAGGGTGGGTCCCAAACTTCCCAAAAGAAGAAGGATAATGGTCCTAAGAAACCATGGTGCCAATACTGTAAAAGTAAGACTCACTGGTTTAGTGAGTGCACCAAGAAAGGCCAAACTCCTACCACTACTGTCCCTAAGACACCTGCACCCCCTAGTACAGTTAGTAGTGGTAGTGTACCTCCCAAGGCTATAGTTGGGTTAACCCTGGGAACTGAGGTGGGTTCTGACTTAGTTAGAATACCAACTCAGGCAGTTCTTGTTTGTACTGGGGACATGGATATGACCCCTACTGTAAGTCCTAGTACTCTGGGCAAATACAGACAAACGCCTTTGATAAATGGAAAGATGGCTCAGGCCTACAGGGACACATGTGCCAGTGTCACCATGGTGACACCAACATTTGTGGACCCTGACCAGATCATGCTAGGTTCAGACTACCTAGTGACCAATGCTAGCAATGTCACTACCAATCACAGTATGGCAGTTGTTAATTTCTCCTGGGGAGGGGTGACTGGCCTCAAAAGGGTTGTAGTTAGTTCAGACCTCCCAGTAGATTGTCTTTTGGGCAATGATTTGGAATCCTCACTGTGGTCAGATGTGGAGTACAGGACTCATGTAGAAATGCTAGGTCTCTCCTCACATGTGCTTGCTGTGACTAGGTCACAGGCCAAGAAATGCCCAGCTGAACTAGTGCTGGATCCCGGAAGAATGGACCAGACACTACCCAAGAGAAGGAATGGTAGGGTTAAGGCAGAGCCATCCCCCCTGCCTCAGGTTGAGGATCAGCCCTCTCATGAGGCTGACCCAGAGACCCCAGAAGGAACTGCCCTAGAAGAGCTTGAGCCTGAACAGGTTGAGTTTCTTGGGACAGGGGGACCTTCCAGGGCAGACTTGAGGCAGGCCCAGTTAGACTGTTCTTCTCTTGAACCCCTCAGACAGCAGGCTGCTGCTGAGGCTGCAGGGAATGCTACAGGTGCCCATAAGGTATATTGGGACGATGGACTCCTATACTCTGAGGCAAGAGACCCCAAGCCTGGTGCTACCAGGAGGCTGGTCATCCCCTTGTCTCTTAGAGGTTTCCTTCTCACCTTAGCCCATGAGATTCCCCTTGCAGGTCACTTAGGCAGAACAAGACTTGGGACAGGCTTGCCCCACACTTTCACTGGCCTCATATGTCTGAGGACACCAAAGAGTTTTGTCGCTCATGTGTCACCTGCCAAGCCAGTGGCAAATCAGGTGGCACAACAAAGGCCCCCCTCATACCACTACCAGTGGTGGGGGTTCCCTTTGAAAGGGTAGGGATTGACATTGTTGGACCAACAGCATCTGGACACAGATTTATACTGGTGGTAGTGGATCATGCCACCAGGTATCCAGAAGCTATTCCCCTTAGGACCACTACAGCTCCTGTTGTGGCCAGGGCCCTACTTGGAGTTTTCTCCAGAGTGGGGTTTCCTAAGGAGGTTGTCTCTGATAGAGGTGCAAACTTCATGTCAGGATACTTAACTGCAATGTGGAAGGAGTGTGGTGTAAATTACAAATTTACCACACCCTATCACCCACAGTGCAATGGGCATGTTGAAAGATTTAACAAGACCCTCAAAGGGATGATAAAAGGGTTACCTGAAAAGCTTAGGCGAAGATGGGACATCCTTTTACCCTGCCTTCTGTTTGCTTGCAGAGAGGTCCCACAGAAGGGGGTTGGTTACAGCCCTTTTGAGCTTTTGTTTGGACATCCTGTAAGAGGACCCCTATGACTTGTGAAGGAAGGATGGGAGTTACCTCTCAAAAAGCCTAAGCTTGACATAGTGGACTATGTACTTGGTCTCCGCTCCAGGATGGCAGAGTACATGGAGAAGGCATCTAAAAACTTTGAGGCCAGCCAAGAACTTCAAAAGTTTGGCATGACCAAAAGGCTGTCCTAACTGTGTATCATGCAGGACAGAAGGTGTGGGTGTTGGAGCCAGTGGCCCCAGCAGCTCTCCAAGACAAATGGTCTGGACCCCATACGATCATTGAACAAAAGGGAGAAGTCACCTACTTGGTGGACATGGGAACTCCCAGGAGCCCTCACAGAGTACTTCATGTGAATAGGCTTAAAGCATTTGTCAACAGGGAGGACATGGGCTTGCTCATGGCCACAGATGAGGGGCAGGAGGAAGAGAGTGACCCTCTCCCAGACCTGCTCACTCAGAACCCTGATGATGGGTCAGTGGATGGTGTAGTCTTTTCTGACAGCCTCTCTGCTCATCAGCAACAGGATTGTAGACAGGTTCTTCAATCCTTCAGGCAAATGTTTTCTCTGACCCCCAGTCAAACAAACTGGTGCACCCATGAGGTGGACACTGGTGACAGTCTGCCTGTCCAGAGTAAAATCTACAGGCAACCTGACCACGTCAGGGACTGCATAAAGAAAGAAGTACACAAGATGTTGGAATTGGGAGTCATTGAGCCCTCAGAGAGCCCTTGGGCTAGTCCTGTAGTTCCAGTGCCAAAACCTCACACCCAAGATGGTAAGAGAGAGATGAGGTTTTGTGTAGACTACAGGGGTCTCAATGCTGTCACTAAGACAGATGTCCATCCAATACCTAGGGCAGATGAACTGATAGATAAGTTGGCTTCTGCAACTTTCTTAAGTACATTTGACCTAACAGCTGGTTATTGGCAAATTAGGTTAGCTGAGGATGCCAAGGCCAAGACAGCATTTTCTACCCCAGGAGGTCATTACCAATTTGTGGTGATGCCCTTTGGTTTGAAAAATTTACCTGCCACTTTTCAAAGGTTGGTGAACCAAGTTCTCACTGGGCTGGATGACTTCTGTGCAGCATATCTAGATGATATTGCTGTCTTTAGCTCCACCTGGGAGGATCACCTGATCCACCTGAGGAAAGTTTTGGAGGCCCTGCAAAAGGCAGGCCTCACTATCAAGGCTACTAAGTGCCAGATAGGGCAGAGTCAGGTTGTGTACCTGGGCCACCTTGTGGGTGGAGGCCAGGTTCAACCATTGGAGAGCAAGATACAGGCCATAAAGGACTGGGCTCCTCCAACCACCCAAACACAGGTCAGAGCTTTCTTGGGCCTGTCTGGTTACTATAGGAAGTTTGTCAAGAATTATAGGTCCATTGTGACACCACTTAATGACCTGACAAGCAAGAAAATGCCAAAGAAAGTTCAGTGGACAGCAAGCTGTCAAAAGGCATTTGATGACCTAAAGCAGGCCATGTGTACTGCACCTATTCTCAAGAGTCCTGACTACTCCAAAACCTTCATTGTCCAAACAGATGCATCTGAGTTGGGTGTGGGAGCTGTTCTTTCTCAACTGAATATTGATGGTCATGACCAGCCCATTGCTTTTATAAGCAGAAGGCTGACCCCTAGAGAGAAACCTTGGTCAGCTATTGAGAGGGAGGCCTTTGCTGTGGTTTGGGCCCTGAAGAAGTTGAGGCCCTACTTGTTTGGAACTCACTTCAGAATTCAGACCGACCATAAGCCCCTCTTATGGCTAAATCAGATGAAGGGTGAAAACCCCAAACTTCTTTGGTGGTCCATTTCCCTACAGGGGATGGACTTTACAGTGGAGCACAGACCAGGGACTGACCATGGCAATGCAGATGGTCTCTCCAGGTATTTCCACTTAGAACAGGAAGACTCACCTGGTCAAGGTTAGTTTAATGTCCCTAAGTTTGGGGGGGTTATGCAGGAGAGTGGGGTCTGCAATCCTATGGTCACCCCAGATTTTTGCTTTTTGCTTCACTGGTTTACGACTTTCCCTGGCTGTGGGCCTGCTAATCAGACCCACAGCCTAGCTGTTCTCTCTCTAAATTCTGCTGCTGGGAGTCCTTCCAGCGAGGGCGGCTTGGACAAAGGGTTTCCTGTCTTGGGAGGAGCTAGCACCACCCCAGACAGGATTTTGTGTATTGGGTAGGGTAGGCTTGAAAGGAATGAGACATGCCTGGGGCACACAAGGTGCCCTGTGCATACACCGGTTCAAACCAGTTGCTGGGGCATCCCAGCCCCAGCTCTGGCGGGAAACCGGACAAAGGATAGGGGGTGTAACCACCCCCCTTCCTGGTCCCACCCAGGGGAGGGACCTAGACAGTAGTGCAGCCCCCTTTAGGAGAATAAAGGTAGGAGCTGGTCCCATTCCAGATTAGATTATCCTGAACTATTCAAGAAGAAGAAACTCTGGCCTTCGACGTTCTGCTCCACAGAAGACTGAAGAATCTCCCTTGTGGACAAGGAGTGTCCACCCTGCACAAGCAGGCACCACCAAGCGTCCAGCGGCTTCCCTTTGTCGTCTTCCCTCGAGGATCCAGACTTCAGAGCCCAACGAGACCCAGATTCCCAGACCTCTCCGACCTCAACTCACATCTGCAGCAAAGCTGAGACCCGTTGGTGCGACGAGACACGTGGGACCGGCCATCTTGGAAGAAACTGCACTTCGCTTCCAGCACGACTCCCGAGGTAAACTCGACCAAGTGCTTTGGGGACTGAGAAGCCCCAACCCCGAGCAGCCCCTGCACCGAAGTTCAGCCCTCTAGCATCCACGAGATCTGCGTGGGGCCCTTTTGCTTTGTTGCTGCTCGACGCGTTGTCTGGTCACTTGCCGGCTGGCTAGTGACCACCCAGACGACGAACCTGTGAATTTCCACTGCTGATCTGGTTGCTCTAGATTGGCCCTTGCTCCTTTCCAAAAGTGGGGCACCCCGGACTCTTCTAGTCCGCACCAGACGCTTTCTTCACTCACCGCGTGGGTTGCCTTTGCCAAGGCCTGTTGACGGCGATTCCGGATCCAACACCGCCGACAGCGAGAGCCTGCGTGGGACAGCTCGTGCCTCCATCCTGGTCATCGAAGACACCTCCTGGTCCACGTGGCTGCAGAGTCAAGCGTCCACTCATCACCTGATCGCGACGACGACATCTGGTTCCTTCCTGGTTCCACTCCAGTCACTGGCTAGTGACTGTGAACATTGTCCCCTCTGCTTTCAGGTTTCCTTCTTGTACATTCCACCCTTGGATTGCACCGGGCATCTTCCTCCTGGTCACCTGCAGCATCTTTTCTTTCAGGCTCCATTGACTTCAACGCGAGAACCCGACGCACTTTGAACCCTATGCACCCGCGGCCCGTGGGTGAGGTAACAAGAGCATTTCGGTGCTCAAGGGTAGTTTAACTGTCCTAGTGTCCAGTTCAACAGTCGTTTTAGTCCTATCTAGTCAGGATTGTCCGTACTCACCTTTTTCTTAAACTGTACTGTCCATAGACGTTGTTACGCATCTCGCGTGTGAGTTCACACTCTGCACACGCGTTCCGTGGGCCTCCTTTTACTTACCTAGTGTTAGTGTAGCGTGGTCCCACCGATCCTACAGCCTCTGGACAGCTCCATTCGAACTATTGACTTTCGCATTCCACTTACTTAGTATATGGTTTGTCGTGCCCCTAGGGCACCATTGTGATTTCGTGTAACTTAACGTATTTTTCAGAAGAGATTGTCATGTGCTTAGCCCTCTGACCTCATAAAGAGTTCAGAGGAGTTGTTATTAATAAATATACTGTTTATTTTCATAACAACATGTGTGGTGTTCTTTCATCTGGTATTCAAGGTGTTATATTGTGGTAAAACAGCTGGCTTCACATGCCAAAAGAGTTTAGCCTAAGCCTGCTTTGTCCATGCTACCATTAGGATAGCTGGTCTATAAGGTTGACTTACAACCAATCACCATAAGGGTTGTTTGGACTGATACAAGGTGGTCACTAGAACTAGTGAGCATCATATATCAGGCCAACTTCTCACATTGGTGTGCAGCGGTTGGGATTTGAGCTTGCTGTTGTCTTTACCAAATATAATCGTGTAATATCATTTGAAAGATCACATAAGGTACCTAGGTACATATAACAAGCTTAGAAATACTCTGAGTTCTACTGAACCAGCTGTTGTAGTAGAAAGGGCCTAGCACACCCTGACTACAACTCTTAGCAAGGGATCAGTAGGAAAACCCATAGTGTAGGTAAGTGCATCACTTGCACCTCACTAGAAAGCATGTCTACCCATGGAGAGTCCACAGAGACTCCCCTAGTGGTTAGTGACCCTCCACAGGTCCTTTCCAGATATGCAGCTCTCAGTTTCCAGGAGATGAGACAATTGTGTACCTCCAGGAAATTGAAACAGGGTTCTAACCCTACCACTCCCTTTCTGTTAGGTCTCTTAGAGACATATGTTGCTAGAAAGGCTTCTCATACAGATGGAAGCATGCCAGCCCTAGAGGGTACCCTTGGAGATCCAGACCTCCCTGAAACAGTAGATGTACAAGAGGAGGAGGAGGAAGAGGAGGACACCTCAGGGGATGAGGCAGACAAAGGTCCTGAGCTAGTCAGCAGACTTACTAGGGCCAACTTAGACCTACATAGGGAAGGATCTGGGGGACCCCCAGTACTGACCCTGAGCAGGCCTAACCTTGGAGTTAGAAGAGATAGATCTCATTCTAGGGACTCCAATGCATCTGTGCAATCTCATGCCTCTGCTCAGAGGAGAAGGACTTCTCCCCAGAGGAGAATGACTTCCCCTCAGAGGAGAGAGCATGAAGCAAGGATGAGACAAGCTAACCTGAGGATCCAGAGGGAAGAACTTGCCCTTGCCAAAGAAAAGCTTGCATTTGCTAGAGAGCAACAGTTGAGTGGGGTAGTCCCCACTGGTGGCAGCAATATCCCTAAGGATAAAGACAGGAGTTTTGATAATAGACACCTGAGTAAAATAGTGCCCCCCTATAAGACAGGGGATGATATCCACAAATGGATGACTGCTCTGGAGAGAGCCTGCAAAGTACAGCAGGTACCCCAGAGTCAGTGGGCAGCTATATTGTGGCTCTCCTTTGAAGGTAAAGGAAGAGACAAGCTCCTCACTGTTAGAGATGAGGATGCTAATGATTACCAAGTCTTGAAACTTGCTCTGATTGATGGGTTTGGCTTAACCACTGAACAGTACAGGTTGATGTTCAGGGATACCCAGAAGACTCAGGCTCAAGATTGGACTGACTTTGTTGATTGTGCCACTAAGGCTCTGGAGGGCTGGTTACTGGGAAGTAAAGTTACTGATTACACAGGATTGTATAATCTAATTATGAGAGAGCAAATCTTAAATAATTGTCAGAACCAGTTGTTGCATCAGCACTTGATTGACTCAGATCTGACCTCTCCCCAAGAATTGGGAAAGAAGGCAGACAGATGGGTCAGGACAAGGGTCAAGCAGCAGAACCAGAACCAGGGTGGTGGCCAGAAGAAAGCAGACCAGAAGGGTAATGAGAATAAGCAAAATGACCAGAAGTCTTCAACAGGGCCCCAACAATCTAAGGAGGGTGGGTCCCAAACTTCCCAAAAGAAGAAGGATAATGGTCCTAAGAAACCATGGTGCCAATACTGTAAAAGTAAGACTCACTGGTTTAGTGAGTGCACCAAGAAAGGCCAAACTCCTACCACTACTGTCCCTAAGACACCTGCACCCCCTAGTACAGTTAGTAGTGGTAGTGCACCTCCCAAGGCTATAGTTGGGGTAACCCTGGGAACTGAGGTGGGTTCTGACTTAGTTAGAATACCAACTCAGGCAGTTCTTGTTTGTACTGGGGACATGGATATGACCCCTACTGTAAGTCCTAGTACTCTGGGCAAATACAGACAAACGCCTTTGATAAATGGAAAGATGGCTCAGGCCTACAGGGACACATGTGCCAGTGTCACCATGGTAACACCAACATTTGTGGACCCTGACCAGATCATGCTAGGTTCAGACTACCTAGTGACCAATGCTGGCAATGTCACTACCAATCACAGTATGGCAGTTGTTAATTTCTCCTGGGGAGGGGTGACTGGCCTCAAAAGGGTTGTAGTTAGTTCAGACCTCCCAGTAGATTGTCTTTTGGGCAATGATTTGGAATCCTCACTGTGGTCAGATGTGGAGTACAGGACTCATGTAGAAATGCTAGGTCTCTCCTCACATGTGCTTGCTGTGGCTAGGTCACAGGCCAAGAAATGCCCAGCTGAACTAGTGCTGGATCCCGGAAGAATGGACCAGACACTACCCAAGAGAAAGAGCAGTAGGGGTAAGGTTGACCCTTCCCCCCTGCCTCAGGTTGAGGATCAGCTCTCTCAGGAGACTGGCCCCAAGACCCCAGAAGGAACTGTCCTAGAAGTGTTAAAAGTTAAGCTGCAAACGTCAACATTATCGGCGCCATCTTGCTCTCCTTGAACCCATTCGTGCACGTAAGCGGCAGCCATTTTGAGCACCATGGCCTCCTTGCCCCTCGCTGATAGCCAGCGCGTCTCTCTCTCTCTCAACCTCGCAAACATTCCCCCGCACGCTGACAACCCCCCCCCGCTCTCACATGCCCTGAGTCATAAACCCCTCTTCAGCGCAACTCTGCCTCAGAGCCCCATCCTGTTCCCAGCGCGACACCTCCCTTCATTCCTTTCATGGTCCCAGGCCCTTTTGATACAAACCCCCTTTCCTGTGTGCCCGTTTGTCTTCCTCTTTCCCAGGCCGACACCTAGCTCTGCCGATACTGCTTATTGCCCCTCCCCGTACAGTAGAAAGCTTCCCCCATCAAAGGACCCCCGAGTTGATCAAAGCCCCCACCCTATGAGATCCGATCAAACCCCCACATTCCGTGAGTCGGCGGAATGTCCAGCTGCGCGATAATCATCACCTATTGTAACCGGGATGGGGACTTCAACTGTAAATGTGTGTGGGAACGGGCCTGAAGGGGAGATTCGGAGGATGTTCTTTCATACTTCAAAGCATTACAAGACTGTGTTACCTGCAATAAAATTCATTTAACTGTGTATAAGAGGCCAGGCCTCAGAGATGCGGTTAGAGAGCACCTCGTGACGATACTTGCTGTCCGAACTGATGTGTTCTCCTCCGGAGAGAATAAACCTTGTTTCCTGCCTTCCCGTCTCCAGCGCCTGCCTCTTCATTGGTTAATATTCTGTGGGTTCAAGTGGCGAATCCGCCGGGCAATACTTAAGGATCTTTGTTCATCAGTTGTCCGTGACCTTTTTTAACAATTGGCGTCCCAAACGTGGGGCCCATCAGCGACTCGTGGATCCAGTGGGAGAGGTCCTGACGACAGAGTGAACGACTGCAACGATCGGGAAGTGCACCTGTCCGATAGACCCTCGTCTGACAGCCGATCATCCGAACTTCACTGGCTCCGAACAGACCTCTCTCGAGTGATCTACGGTCCTGACTGGGAACCATCAGGAGTGCCGCGAGGATTACGAAGAAAAGAGGACGATCGGGCGCTGGATTCGGAAGACAAGAAACTGTCCATGCGGTCCGGGTAAGGTCGTGTAAACACGACGAATGGCGAAATGATTATTTGAATTGTTTAGAAAATACTAGTATTACTCTTTTTAATTTATTTGGAGATCCACTGTCTGCAAACGGAGAAACAACAGGCTCTCTCTTTGCAAGCAGTGGAGGATAGGTAATGCAACCGCCGCACCTATCTTTCTCCCCCACTGATTAATTACTTGAAACTGAACTATTGTTCACAGATCGTCTTCTGGAGATTCTCTGTCTACAAACAGGAAAGGGCCCCCCCTCCCCTTTTTGCAGATAGTGAAAGGGTAGGTAACGCAGACCTTTGCGGGCCTACTTATTCTCCCCACTGAATTGTTTTGACCGAACATCGACTATTTGATATTGGTTCATGAGGTATTCACTGCCTGCAAACAACGTAGAATAGGAATATTCTGTCTAGTCTTTGCACGCAGTGATAAGATAGGCAGTGCTGACTTTTTGTCCCCATTGTGCTCCGTCATGTCTGTCTTCTCCCCACTGATTGGTAGCCTGTTTAGCCCGGACCGCTTATTAGAGGTGAACCATCCGGCTCCACTGGAAGGCACCCCTAATAAGGACATGTTCATGAAGCATGGATCGATCGCTATAGCCTATAACAAACTGTGGCATAAATATACGAAAAAGGATCGAGAAAGTCAGTGGCCACTGATAGGATCCTTCGATAATGACAAAATAAGTGCGCTAGAAACAGCCCTTGGTAAAAACAAGACAACACCCACTATGCTTGATAGTTTCGGCATGTGGCGCAAAGAAACTGAACAACGTAAAAAGAAAACCGAGAGTAGGTTGGGAAAAGAGCTGCGAAAAGCAGCCCACCTAGCTGCTCAGTAACTAGAAGGAGAGATAAAGGAAAGAGAGAAAGCCAAACAGAAACTAGAAAGGGAAACATCAAGCCAGTGTCCGGTTAGAACGTCCTCCACGCTCTACCCTGATTTACCCTCGAAACAACGAGCCAACGATGATCTGCTGTTAGGTCCTCCGATCATCCACATGCCCCCTCCATATGCCCCTTCCCAACCCTTAACACAGCACCCACCACCCCCAGGTACAAACGAGGGTACCGCCACAGCTTCGGCCCCCATGGCCTCTGTACCGGCCGAACCCCTTGTATTAAATACTACACAAACGACAACGTTAGACGACCCCGAGACCCGAAGGGCTGGTTCTGCAAGAACAAACAGACTAAGCAAAGATGAGCGAACAGGGATCGACAAGATAGCAAGGACACTGGTAGAAAGGAAGGAAGGTGAAGAGTACATCGCGGATATGTTTAAATCGTATACCGGGAGTCACAGGCGACATTTTACCGTACGACTGTGTTACCATGTCTTGAACGCATACGAAGACCGATATCGAGACAAAGGTCCCGAGAGCCTAACGACTCTGTACCGGAAGGTCGATATCGGGGATGAGGGCGAGTGTGATGTGACGGACCTCCTTACGCGTACGCTTGAGGTTTTCCGCCACCTCACTGAACGAGAATCGGGAACTAAACCCACGACCTCCGTAGTGACCGAGCCACAAACTGAGCAATCTAACACCATGATGCCGATACGAGAGGCTGCCCCTTACTGGGTTCCACACGAGGTGCAGGGACTAACGACGATGCAAACCACCCAGATGCGAGGGGAAGGGTAGTGTACAACTGGGTCTACCAGCCATGGGACCGGCAAGAGATTCTGACATTCCGGAAATCTCTGCCTGACCTACGTAAAAACCCCACGGCCTTCTACACTGAATTGGGTACAGCCCTAGGTTCAACGATCATGACCCTGGCTGACATCGACTTGTTTTTCGGGTTATGTCTACCAGCTGATGTGTGGAAGCAAATCCGGAAAATCGACCACCTTGAGCTGTTTGGACATACCTGGTCACAACTCGATACCATCGATAAACAACGAGGACCTGGACAAAAGCCTTTGAAAACCATTCTAGACCTTCCAGATAAAATCGTACAGAAATTAAAAACCCTGATCCCAGAAAAGAAAGTGGACTGGTCGATAGTAACGGCCTGTCGCCAGAAACCCCAGGAGGATGTATCAGAATACTTCTCCCGGTTTGAAACGGTGTTCTCCGATTACAGTGGCCAGGACATGACTACTGCAACCGGACACCATCTGTTCGTCCAGAATTATGTTAAGGGTCTGTCAGCAGAGGTCTCCCAGAAACTGCAGGCTAGCGAGAGTAGTTGGGCAGCCTCCAAACCTACGGCTATCCTCCAGATGGCCCAATATTATGAACATCAGAAAAATGAAAACGATAGGGCGACTGAGAAAAAGAAGAAGGACTTGAAAGAGAGGGTGATGATGGCTCAACTGCAAGGGGTGACTATAGGGCGAGACCAATACCGGGGAAACTATCAGACAAACGCCCCTAAGGCTGCATTTCCCCAGGACCGCACTCTGACTCCCCACAGTGGACGTACAGACCTTAGACAGGACCAGTGCGCTTTTTGCAAAGGAACTGGCCATTGGAAATCCCAGTGCCCAGTTCTTCTGGAAATAATCAGAGACAAAGACCCCAAGGACATAGTAAGTGGACCGAGAAATAAGGGACAACAGCGAGGGCCCCCAAACGACACGACTAACGATAGATCAGGCAGACCAAATACATTTGATCGACCCAGACAGAACCAATACCAGCAATCTGACTACGATGACGCCCACAATTTTGCATAGGACTGCCAAGGGCAAGGGAGGGATCCAGTCGAGCTCTATGTTGACCAGCAAGGCCCTTACGTCACTGCTAAGGTCCTGGGTACCAAGTCTCCATTTCTGGTAGACACTGGCGCAACACGTAGTGCGTTATCTAAACGACTGATTCCGGGGGCACCCTTGTCTGGCTCACTTATAACATCGACAGGTTTCGATGGAACGCCCTCCACTAACCCTTTGTCCGCCCCGATCCTCTTTGACGTAGAAAACAACACCACTGACACCACGTTCTTACTTTCCTCCAATAGCCCTGACGCCATTATGGGACTTGACTTATTGAAACACTTCCGAGCGACGATCAGTTGTTCTCAAGATGGAATCCGAGTTTTCCTTTACGACAACCCCGTTCTGCTTAGACATTGCCCTCCCCGACGCATGTTTTCCATCACCGACGTTGACGCATCCCTGCTTGACACTCTGCCTCCGTATCTGTGGGCCAAGGCGGATTCGGACGTAGGGCGCATGTTGATTGACCCAGTGCACATTACTGTCCGACCAGACGCAACACTCCCAAAACTTCCACAATATCGGATATCGCCCGAGGGCGAGAAGGCATTGGTAAAGATTATTCAGTCGCTGATAGATGCAGGAGTGGTAGAGGAAGTGGTAAGCAACGTTTGCAACAGCCCTATCTTGCCCATCATCAAGAAACAGGGAGAGGGAGATGAGAAGGCATACCGTTTTATCATTGACCTTCGAGAGATCAACAAAGTGGTGGTACCCCAGTACCCTGTGGTCTCAGACATCACCACCATTCTGACCTTGATTCCTTCTACTGCCACCACCTTCACTGTCATTGACCTTAAAAACGCATTCTTTTCCATCCCCATCCACCCAGACAGCCGATATCTCTTTGGCTTCACCCTAAAAGCCCGCTCATATAGGTTCTGTCGAGCACCCCAGGGCTACACAGAAAGCCCTAGCATCTACAGCCAGGCCCTCAAGAGACAACTGGATCAAGTCGAGTTACCTGATGGAGTGGTGTTAGTGCAATATGTCGATGACATCCTCTTGGCGGCCGACACCACTCCACTGGCAGTTACAGCCACCATTCAACTCCTGCGCTTCCTTGCGGAAAATGGCCACAAGGTCTCCAAGAAGAAGTTGCAATTCTGCCAGCCCCAGGTCACTTACCTCGGCCACCTTTTGTCCAAAGAGGGAAGGAAACTCACTCCTGATCGAATCCAAACCATTCTCGAAACTCCTGTCCCTAAGACCCAGAAACAGGTTCGCTCCCTACTAGGCCTCACCTCTTTCTGCCGACAGTGGCTACCGAACTTTAGTCTCGTTGTGAAACCGCTGCTTTCTCTGCTAGGTAAAGATGTCCCCTCCCCACTCCCTTGGACCCCTGAGTGTCAAACCTCCTTCACGGAACTACGAGATGCCCTTTGTTCGGCCCCTGTCTTAGGTACCCCCGATTACAAAAAGCCCTTCTCCCTTTACACTCACGAAAGGGAGGGGTGCGTTTTATCTGTCCTGACCCAGGCCATTGGCCCAAAGCAACGACCGTGCGCTTACTTCTCTGCCACTCTTGACCCTGTAGCCAGAGCCTTGCCTGCCTGCCTTCGAGCTGTAGCTGCTGCTGCAATCTCTATCCGACAGAGTGAGGGGATCGTACTCTCGAACTCCCTCACGGTACTGGTACCCCATGCAGTTGACACCCTCCTGAACCAGACCAAGACACAACACCTAACGAGTGCACGACTGACTGGATACGAACTGACTTTGCTTGCACCCCATATCACCCTGAAAAGATGCACCACGCTGAACCCGGCAACTCTGTTACCCTTGCCAGAGGACGATCCCAATGTGCATCCTGTACATGACTGCGTGACTCTTACGGACGAACAGACTAGAAGTAGGGTTGACCTCAGAGACACGGCTTTCCCTGACCCTGACGGGGAGCTGTGGGTGGACGGTTCTTGCATCAAACTCCCCGACGGCACCACTTCCGCTGCCTATGCGGTCACCACGGCTCGAACTGTAGTCGAGACAGCCCGCATCACGCAACGATACGCCCAGGCAGCAGAACTGATCGCCCTGACATGAGCCTGCATTCTGGCAGCAGGAACCACAGCGAACATTTACACCGACAGCCAGTATGCCTTCGGGGTGGTCCACCATTTTGGACTCCTTTGGAGGGAAAGGGGATTCTTGACCTCACATGGCACCCCCATTTTACACGGGGATCTAGTCTCCGCCTTGATCGAAGCCGTCCTTCTCCCCAAAAAGCTTGCAGTCATCAAATGCCAGGCACACAAAAGGGTGACAGACATCATTGGGCAGGGAAATACGCTAGCCGACATCACGGCCCGAACGACAGCTGAAAATAGGACGACAACACATATGTACGTGACTAGGTCACAAGCAGAAAAGTGGACCGACGCTAGGGACACAATTAGAGACATACAAACGGCTAGCACACAACACGAGCTGACTGAATGGACACGGGTGGGACTAAAAGATGACGAAGGCTGCTGGCGGACAAGAGACACGAACAAATGGTTGCTACCTGACTCGTACCTGATTCCCATACTGACTATGGCACACTCCCCTGCCCACATAGGATCAGCCCCCATGATTGAACTTGTCTCCAGAGTTTGGCACAATGATAAGATCGCAGACTCCGCCAAACGTCTGGTCCAACAGTGCTTGATATGCCTGCAACACAACCCCGGGGGGGATTTGGGGTCCCAGATCACCCGTTCGAAGTCCTGCAGATGGACTACATCCAGCTAGACAGATGCCAAGGCCTGAAATATGTACTTGTTGTGGTATGCGCATTTAGCAAATGGGTGGAAGCATACCCAACCCGCGACAACACTGCTATGGCCACTGCAAAAGTACTGTTAAAGGAGTTTTTCCCCCGCTACGGCCTTTGTCGTATTTTATGGAGCGATAATGGCCCCCACTTCATAGCCGAAGTCATCCAACTCATCCTAAAGGGGTTGGGCATCAAACAGAAGTTCCACGCAGTCTTCCACCCCCAGTCTGCTGGACTTGTTGAACGACACAATGCCACACTAAAGCTTAAACTGGCCAAGATAGTGGCTACCACGGGTCTGAAATGGCCAGACGCCCTCCCACTGGCATTGCTATCAATGCGCTCCACCCCCACCAGACATCACTTAACACCCTATGAAGTTGTTTTCGGTCGACCCATGAGTATCTGGTCTGCACCGAAACCAACTTCCATTCATGACGTCCCGGACGTCCTAATGTCTGATTATCTGTATAAATTGACTGAAACTCTGTCTGTCATTCATCAGCAGGTGCAGCAGGCCATCCCCGATGCTTCCAGGGGTCCGGGTCACGCCATCCAACCTGGGGATTTCGTGCTGATCCGGAACTTTCAGCGGTCAAAGAGTTTGGAACCCCGGTGGACGGGCCCCTGGCAAGTGTTAATCACCACCCGGACGGCTCTTCGCGTGGAGGGGAAACGGCACTGGCTGCATGCACACCACTGTAAGAAGGTCTCCTCGACCCTGGCCACGACGGAAAACATCGACAACCAGGAAGAGCTCCTGAACAAAGACCGACCATCGCTAACCTGCTATCCTGACACCGAAGCGCTTGAACTTTCAAAATTCTCTGATCCCACTGTGCCATCCAGAGAAGGGTATTTCCTGCGTCGAAAGGAGGGAGCTTCGGCTAAGCAGACCACGAACTAAGTTGAATCTCAGAACGGTGACCCAAAGCAACCAAGGGTTACCTGGAGAGAGGCTAAACTAAGTCTGTGGTTCTGCCCACTACCGAGCACCTTGAAAACGAAGATGATGGAAGCGCCAGACAAGAAGATGATGGAAGCGCCAAATAAGAAGACGATGGAGGCAACAGGAAATACCCACTACAGAAACCCAAGAACAGACAGACTCCATAGCTCAAAGACAATTGCACTCTTCATCGCAATCCTTTTCTGCTTTCTCCTCATGACCACGCTCTGGATTGTGGAAGAAAATGCGCCTGCTCACGAAACATTCCTGACCACTGCCCAGCCTACCACCATGAAGGAACATTATCTGATTTCGCTCTCTCCTCAACTCAGAGAGAGGCGAAAGGAGTTTTGGAACAACTCTTTCGTACAACTCCTTCACCAGCACAATATCGCCACCAATGCCACCAACTGTTGGATCTGTGGGTTGCTACTCCACGCCACTGGACATTCAATACCATTCATCCCCTCACCCTTCTCGGTTCATGGCTCCTGCCTTGCTTGGCTGATCCTCCTGCAAGAAAGCTATAAGGACAATGCCACCTCCAGCAAAACCGTAACTCATTTCTCCCACGGGGTCAGGCGAAACAGAACAAAGACACACTTCTGCCCGCAGACCTCCAACGACTCAATCCAAATGGACATCCCTGCTAAAGAGCGAATTGAAATGCAGGTGTTCAACAATCCAACCAGACCCACCTTCTCCTACCTGCGGAAACGAACGGCTACCACCTTGACTGTAGCCCTATCAGTCATCAACGTCACAGGCCACATGTGCATAGAAGGACTTGGGACACAGCTGGTGGGTCGCAGTGCTTGCCGTTTTACCAGAACTTTGGACTCCATGGATCCACCTTCCTTTGTGTCGTCCCCAAACATGTATTTCGTCTGTGGCACAAAAGCCTACACCTGGCTCCCCAAAGGCTGGGGGGGCACTTGTTTCATCTCCTTCATCCTTCCTCCGACTTATGTGGCCCCAGCGAATCACCATAGACAAAAACGAGCCAAGGACATTGAGCAAGCCGACTCAACTGGAGCGCAGTTCCTCGATGCTATGAAGGGACTTGTTCCTCTTTGGGGCCCGATGGCAAACAGCCGTGCCATCCGACATCTGACTCAGGCAGTTGAGACAACGATGAACATCACAGCTGGTATTTTTGCCAACAACACCGCCGAACTCCAAGCGGTCCGCTTGGTGGCCCTCCAAAACCGCCTTGTCCTAGATGTGGTTCTCGCGGACCGTGGTGGAGCATGCCGCATTATTGGGTCCAGCTGCTGTACATACATACCGGACAACTCGCCCTCAGTGTACAAAGCCATCGAACATCTTCACAGACTCTCTTCAGAAGTCCACCAGGAACAGGAAGAATGGTCGCTTGGTGGTTGGTTCTGGAACACTGTTAAGAACTGGGGCTGGAGACTGTTCACCATTATACTGATTCCTATAGTTGTAATATGCGGTCTATGTTTAGGAATCCAATGTCTGCCACCTCTGTGTTCATTATGTGCACAATGTATTTGCCCTAAGACTGTGGACTTTGGAAACGAACGCATGGGAGCATTGTATGATGTCGAGGTTAGGAATTTGATGAAGATTGACATTGAATAGACAAGTTGGCTCGATATGTTGAAAAGGGAGGACTGTTAAAAGTTAAGCTGCAAACGTCAACATTATCGGCGCCATCTTGCTCTCCTTGAACCCATTCGTGCACGTAAGCGGCAGCCATTTTGAGCACCATGGCCTCCTTGCCCCTCGCTGATAGCCAGCGCGTCTCTCTCTCTCTCAACCTCGCAAACATTCCCCCGCACGCTGACAACCCCCCCCCGCTCTCACATGCCCTGAGTCATAAACCCCTCTTCAGCGCGACTCTGCCTCAGAGCCCCATCCTGTTCCCAGCGCGACACCTCCCTTCATTCCTTTCATGGTCCCAGGCCCTTTTGATACAAACCCCCTTTCCTGTGTGCCCGTTTGTCTTCCTCTTTCCCAGGCCGACACCTAGCTCTGCCGATACGGCTTATTGCCCCTCCCCGTACAGTAGAAAGCTTCCCCATCAAAGGACCCCCGAGTTGATCAAAGCCCCCACCCTATGAGATCCGATCAATCCCCCACATTCCGTGAGTCGGCGGAATGTCCAGCTGCGCGATAATCATCACCTATTGTAACCGGGGTGGGGACTTCAACTGTAAATGTGTGTGGGAACGGGCCTGAAGGGGAGATTCGGAGGATGTTCTTTCATACTTCAAAGCATTACAAGACTGTGTTACCTGCAATAAAATTCATTTAACTGTGTATAAGAGGCCAGGCCTCAGAGATGCGGTTAGAGCACCTCGTGACGATACTTGCTGTCCGAACTGATGTGTTCTCCTCCGGAGAGAATAAACCTTGTTTCCTGCCTTCCCGTCTCCAGCGCCTGCCTCTTCATTGGTTAATATTCTGTGGGTTCAAGTGGCGAAACCGCCGGGCAATACTTAAGGATCTTTGTTCATCAGTTGTCCGTGACCTTTTTTAACAATAGAGCTTGAGCCTGAACAGGTTGAGTTTCTTGGGACAGGGGGACCTTCCAGGGCAGACTTGAGGCAGGCCCAGTTAGACTGTTCCTCTCTTGAACCCCTCAGACAGCAGGCTGCTGCTGAGGCTGCAGGGAATGCTACAGGTGCCCATAAGGTATATTTGGACGATGGACTCCTATACTCTGAGGCAAGAGACCCCAAGCCTGGTGCTACCAGGAGGCTGGTCATCCCCTTGTCTCTTAGAGGTTTCCTTCTCACCTTAGCCCATGAGATTCCCCTTGCAGGTCACTTAGGCCAGAACAAGACTTGGGACAGGCTTGCCCCACACTTTCAATGGCCTCATATGTCTGAGGACACCAAAGAGTTTTGTCGCTCATGTGTCACCTGCCAAGCCAGTGGCAAATCAGGTGGCACAACAAAGGCCCCCCTCATACCACTACCTGTGGTGGGGGTTCCCTTTGAAAGAGTAGGGATTGACATTGTTGGACCAATGGATCCCCCAACAGCATCTGGACACAGATTTATACTGGTGGTAGTGGATCATGCCACCAGGTATCCAGAAGCTATTCCCCTTAGGACCACTACAGCTCCTGTTGTGGCCAGGGCCCTACTTGGAGTTTTCTCCAGAGTGGGGTTTCCTAAGGAGGTTGTCTCTGATAGAGGTGCAAACTTCATGTCAGGATACTTGACTGCAATGTGGAAGGAGTGTGGTGTAAATTACAAATTTACCACACCCTATCACCCACAGTGCAATGGGCCTGTTGAAAGATTTAACAAGACCCTCAAAGGGATGATAAAAGGGTTACCTGAAAAGCTTAGGCGAAGATGGGACATCCTTTTACCCTGCCTTCTGTTTGCTTACAGAGAGGTCCCACAGAAGGGGGTTGGTTACAGCCCTTTTGAGCTTTTGTTTGGACATCCTGTAAGAGGACCCCTATGTCTTGTGAAGGAAGGATGGGAGTTACCTCTCAAAAAGCCTAAGCTTGACATAGTGGACTATGTACTTGGTCTCCGCTCCAGGATGGCAGAGTACATGGAGAAGGCATCTAAAAACCTTGAGGCCAGCCAAGAACTTCAAAAAGCTTGGCATGACCAAAACGCTGTCCTAACTGTTCACCATGCAGGACAGAAGGTGTGGGTGTTGGAGCCAGTGGCCCCAGCAGCTCTCCAAGACAAATGGTCTGGACCCCATACCATCATTGAGCAAAAGGGAGGAGTCACCTACTTGGTGGACATGGGAACTCCCAGGAGCCCTCACAGAGTACTTCATGTGAATAGGCTCAAAGCATTTGTCAACAGGGAGGACATGGGCTTGCTCATGGCCACAGATGAGGGGCAGGAGGAAGAGAGTGACCCTCTCCGAGACCTGCTCACTCAGAACCCTGATGATGGGTCAGTGGATGGTGTAGTCTTTTCTGACAGCCTCTCTGCTCATCAGCAACAGGATTGTAGACAGGTTCTTCAATCCTTCAGGCAAATGTTTTCTCTGACCCCCAGTCAGACAAACTGGTGCACACATGAGGTGGACACTGGAGACAGTCTGCCTATAAAGAGTAAAATCTACAGGCAACCTGACCACGTCAGGGACTGCATAAAAACAGAAGTACAAAAGATGATGGAATTGGGAGTCATTGAACCCTCAGAGAGCCCTTGGGCTAGTCCTGTAGTTCTAGTGCCTAAACCTCACACCCAAGATGGTAAGAGAGAGATGAGGTTTTGTGTAGACTACAGGGGTCTCAATGCTGTCACTAAAACAGATGCCCATCCAATACCTAGGGCAGATGAACTGATAGATAAGTTGGCTTCTGCAACTTTCTTAAGTACATTTGACCTAACAGCTGGTTATTGGCAAATTAGGTTAGCTGAGGATGCCAAGGCCAAGACAGCATTTTCTACCCCAGGAGGTCATTACCAATTTGTGGTGATGCCCTTTGGTTTGAAAAATGCAGCTGCCACTTTTCAAAGGTTGGTGAACCAAGTTCTCACTGGGCTGGATGACTTCTGTGCAGCATATCTAGATGATATTGCTGTCTTTAGCTCCACCTGGGAGGATCACCTGATCCACCTGAGGAAAGTTTTGGAGGCCTTGCAAAAGGCAGGCCTCACTATCAAGGCTACTAAGTGCCAGATAGGGCAGAGTCAGGTTGTGTACCTGGGCCACCTTGTGGGTGGAGGCCAGGTTCAACCATTGGAGAGCAAGATACAGGCCATAAAGGACTGGGCTCCTCCAACCACCCAGGCACAGGTCAGAGCTTTCTTGGGCCTGTCTGGTTACTATAGGAAGTTTGTCAAGAATTATAGGTCCATTGTGACACCACTTAATGACCTGACAAGCAAGAAAATGCCAAAGAAAGTTCAGTGGACAGTTAGCTGTCAATCAATCAATCAATCAGAGCATTTGTATAGCGCACTACTCACCCGGAGGGTCTCAAGGCGCTGGGGGTGGGGGGGTCCGCTACTGCTCGAATAGCCAGGTCTTGAGCTGCTTCCTGAAGGCGAGGTGGTCCTGGGTCAGGCGGAGGTGGGTCGGAAGGGAGTTCCAAGTCTTGGCGGCCAGGTAGGAGAAGGACCTTCCTCCTGTGGTGGCTCTTCGGATGCGGGGGACGGCGGCGAGGGCGTGGCTGGTCGATCGAAGCTGGCGCGTGGGAGCGTAGAAGTTGAGGCGGTTGTTGAGGTATCCTGGTCCTTGGTTGTGTAGGGCTTTGTGTGCGTGGGTGAGGAGCCGGAAGGTGATTCTCTTGTTGACCAAAGGCATTTGATGACCTAAAGCAGGCCATGTGTACTGCACCTATTCTCAAGAGTCCTGACTACTCCAAAACCTTCATTGTCCAAACAGATGCATCTGAGTTGGGTGTGGGAGCTGTTCTTTCTCAACTGAATATTGATGGTCATGACCAGCCCATTGCTTTTATAAGCAGAAGGCTGACCCCTAGAGAGAAACGTTGGTCAGCTATTGAGAGGGAGGCCTTTGCTGTGGTTTGGGCCCTGAAGAAGTTGAGGCCCTACTTGTTTGGAACTCACTTCAGAATTCAGACCGACCATAAGCCCCTCTTATGGCTAAATCAGATGAAGGGTGAAAACCCCAAACTTCTTAGGTGGTCCATTTCCCTACAGGGGATGGACTTTACAGTGGAGCACCTCCCAGGGACTGACCATGGTAATGCAGATGGTCTCTCCAGGTATTTCCACTTAGAACAGGAAGACTCACCTGGTCAAGGTTAGTTTAATGTCCCTAGGTTTGGGGGGGGGGTTATGTAGGAGAGTGGGGTCTGCAATCCTATGGTCACCCCAGATTTTTGCTCTTTGCTTCACTGGTTTACGACTTTCCCTGGCTGTGGGCCTGCTAATCAGACCCACAGCCTAGCTGTTCTCTCTCTAAATTGACAAGCATGTACTTTAAGTGCATTTACCAATTGGTACTGGGCCACCTTATCAGTCCCTGTACCCAGGGCATAGGTGTACCCAGGGCCTACCAGGGGCTGAAGCATGTATTATGCCACCCCTGGCTGGCCATCTAAATCTGACACAACTGGCTGCATGACAGCTGGGGCAAGGTGGTATAAACACCCTTTGCTGTAGATATAGTATACCTATATCTAACCCTAAAATGGACACATATATTCCTATCAGTCACTCCTATGGCAGGCCTTATCAATCCTGAAGGCAGAGTGCTTGGAATTATGTGAGATGGTGCTCTGGCATGAGCTGAGCCCATTTGCAGCTTGCGGTACCAAGTCCTAATAGCTGTTCCATGATAACGCTATACCATATACTCTTAAGTGCATTATAATCATCGCGGTTAAATGCCAACTCTGGTATAACATTATCAAAACATGTCGAGTAAGGTGTCATACGATTTGGAATACTACCCCCTCACCAATTCTGGCGACGGGGGTAGCATTCCACCCTTCTAGAGGGACACGACATGTATGTTAAAGTTAACTCGAGCCTTGGCATCACAAAATGGATGCTGCCACCACAGACACAAGTCTGACCTCCTGCTGCTGGGAGTCCTTCCAGCGAGGGCGGCTTGGACAAAGGGTTTCCTGCCTTGGGAGGTGCTAGCACCACCCCAGACAGGATTTTGTGTATTGGGTAGGGTAGGCTTGAAAGGAATGAGATATGCCTGGGGCACACAAGGTGCCCTGTGCATACACTGGTTCAAACCAGTTGCTGGGGCATCCCAGCCCCAGCTCTGGCGGGAAACCGGACAAAGGATAGGGGGTGTAACCACCCCCCTTCCTGGTCCCACCCATGGGAGGGACCTAGTCACCAGTGCAGCCCCCTTTAGGAGAATAAAGGTAGGAGCTGGTCCCATTCCAGATTAGATTATCCTGAACTATTCAAGAAGAAGAAACTCTGGCCTTCGACGTTCTGCTCCACAGAAGACTGAAGAATCTCCCTTGTGGACAAGGAGTGTCCACCCTGCACAAGCAGGCACCACCAAGCGTCCAGCAGCTTCCCTTTGTCGTCTTCCCTCGAGGATCCAGACTTCAGAGCCCGACGAGACCCGGATTCCCAGACCTCTCCGACCTCAACTCACATCTGCAGCAAACCTGAGACCCGTAGGTGCGACGAGACACGTGGGACCGGCCATCTTGGAAGAAATTGCACTTCGCTTCCAGCACGACTCCCGAGGTAAACTCGACCAAGTGCTTTGGGGACTGAGAAGCCCCAACCCCGAACAGCCCCTGCACGGAAGTTCAGCCCTCTAGCATCCACGAGATCTGCGTGGGGCCCTTCTGCTTTGTTGCTGCTCGATGCGTTGTCTGGTCACTTGCCGGCTGGCTAGTGACCTACCAGACGACGAACATGTGAATTTCCACTGCTGATCTGGTTGCTCCAGATTGGCCCTTGCTCCCTTCCAAAAGTGGGGCACCCCGGACTCTCCTAGTCCGCACCAGACGCTTTCTTCACTCACCGCGTGGGTTGCCTTTGCCAAGGCCTGTTGACGCCGATTCCGGATCCAACACCGCCGACACCGAGAGCCTGCGTGGGACAGATCGTGCCTCCATCCTGGTCGTCGAAGACACCTCCTGGTCCACGTGGCTGCAGAGTCAAGCGTCCACTCATCACCTGATCGCGACGACGACATCTGGTTCCTTCCTGGTTCCACTCCAGTCACTGGCTAGTGACTGTGAACATTGTCCCCTCTGCTTTCAGGTTTCCTTCTTCTACATTCCACCCTTGGATTGCACCGGACATCTTCCTCCTGGTCGCCTGCAGCATCTTTTCTTTCAGGCTCCATTGACTTCAACGCGAGAACCCGACGCACTTTGAACCCTATGCACCCGCGGCCCGTGGGTGAGGTAACAAGAGCATTTCGGTGCTCAAGGGTAGTTTAACTGTCCTAGTGTCCAGTTCCACAGTTGTTTTAGTCCTATCTAGTCAGGATTGTCCGTACTCACCTTTTTCTTAAACTGTACTGTCCATAGACGTTGTTACGCATCTCGCGTGTGAGTTCACACTCTGCACACGCGTTCCGTAGGCCTCCTTTTACTTACCTAGTGTTAGTGTAACGTGGTCCCACCGATCCTACAGCCTCTGGACAGCTCCATTCGAACTATTGACTTTCGCATTCCACTTACTTAGTATATGGTTTGTCGTGCCCCTAGGGCACCATTGTGATTTCGTGTAACTTAACGTATTTTTCAGAAGAGATTGTCATGTTCTTAGCCCTCTGACCTCATAAAGAGTTCAGAGGTGTTGTTATTAATAAATATACTGTTTATTTTCATAACAACCTGTGTGGTGTCCTTTCATCTGGTATTCAAGGGGTTATATTGTGGTAAAACAGCTGGCTTCACATGCCAAAAGAGTTTAGCCTAAGACTGCTTTGTCCATGCTACCATTAGGATAGCTGGTCTATAAGGTTGACTTACAACCAATCACCATAAGGGTTGTTTGGACTGATACAAGGTGATCACTAGAACTAGTGAGCATCATATATCAGGCCAACTTCTCACAGTCGCTAACTGCTGTTAGCGACAGCTTGCTAATAGGGCGATAGTATTTTCACCGCTTAGCGGACGAAAACTGCCTATCGTCCCCCTTGATAATATGCCCCTGCCTTTTCTTAACTCCCACAACCACTCTAAGGGTATTACAATGGCGGGGGGGACCGTAGAGGAGGGGAAGACCGTCTGCAGCTTTTCCGCTGCGGTCGGCTTGCGACCGCGGCGGAAAAGGCCTGATATGGTGGCGGTATCTATCAGACACCGCCAGCCATATTAGGATGGCCTGGGAGGAATGCCTTGCCACGAAAAGGCATACGGTTCCTGCTTTGGGGTCCCGTTGTGGGCCCCCAGGTTGAAGGGGGGTGTGGGGGGTGCACATGGGGGGTACCTATGGTACCCCCCTGCAGTTGCATGCACAATGCGGCAGGCACCGCGCGGTGCCTGCCGCTTTGTGCATGCAAATGCACAGCATGCATTTTTTACTTTGCGGCGGGTGCTGCTCAAAGCAGCAGCCGCCGCAATGTTAAATATACGGGATGTGACCGCCAGGGTGGCGGTCACATCCTAATTCCAACGGAGGGAACGCTGCTGCCCCTGCGGACGGTCCCTCCACCTCGGGGGTGGCAGACGGACGCAAGTCCGTCCGTCATCGTAATCGACCCCTTAGTTTGAAGATGGTGCATATGCCCGAAATAAAACTTGAAAGTGATGCCAAGATTGGCTGTCATTATAACACCCAGCATAACATAACATGTATTTGTAAAGCTCATGTTCACTCAGAAGGGTATCAAGGCGCTGAATAACAGATGTGTATTGTTACCCAAGGCAATGGTACTCATTGTATCGACCTCAGACGGATGAATGGCTGAGTGGACCTGACAGGATTTATTATGACAGGGGTGGGCCTCGATGCCTCAGATCTCTATATAATAATGCCAGGGAGCATAAAAACAGGGAAGCCCTCAATATATCAAGAATTAATACCAGTGTGCCAGGGACACCATCACGCTGGGGATAAAATCCATCGGGCCATGCAGGCGCATAGCACTTCAGGCCAGCTGGCCAGCATGTAGTGTGTGTCAAACTATGCCAGGGAAGACGCCCATGTGTCCCCTATCCACCAAATGCCACAGGTGGGTCAAGAAGCCAGGGGCCATGTGATTGACATAGCCAAGGGAGACTGGGACACCACACCAGGCACACGCGTCCTCTCTTTTGTACTCATACACATGCGTGCAGACAAATATTTGTTGTTACAACGCAAACAATTACAACGCAAAAAACAATTACAACGCGGGTTTTACATCGCAACAACCATTACATCGCATGACTTTACAACGCATGCAATTACAACACATTCTTAGGAACTACCTTTACAACGCATTCCATTACAACGCATAGTTACAACACATACCCTTACAATGTATAATGCTTTTAGCGTAACAGTAGGGTAAGTGTTGGATAGTGTAGGGGTAAAAATTACTATTCCCACTCCAGTGACTGCAACAAACAGTAGTGTAAGTGTTGGAGAGTGTAGGGGTAGAAATTACTATTCCCATGCTCCCCAAAACCCATACCCACCGTAAAACTAAACAAATCTCCATTACTTACCTTATAATACGTTGTAATGGTATGCGTTGTGATGGTGTGCATTGTAATGTCACGCGTTGTAGTGACAGGCGTTGTAATGTCTGCGTTGTGATGGCATGCGATGTAAATGCAGTTGTGTTGTAACAGCTGCGTTGTAATGGTAGTGCGTTGTAATGACTGCATTGTAATGGTTGTTCCCCGTGCAGAAACACATGTATAAGAAGACATAATGCTGACACACTCGCCCAGGCCCCTGCAGAATTAAAGATAGTTTTTTCACGAACTACAAGCCCAGGCTTTGATTGACACTCCTAAAGTACTTTCAATGCACCTATTTGCTCATGATGCGAGTTCACAGTATATATAGAGAGTGCCTCTTGCTAAAATTCGCAATTCTTGTGGGTCACAGGATGAACTCCTGCCTGGGGTTAGGAATTGTCCATATATCCATCCTGCAGAGTTGGTAAGCACTGTATTGGTAAGGTTAGCGGAGAACTAATGTATACATTCCCAAGACCTGTGCATAGGTCTTCCTCCCAGAGCAAATTGTCCATAACATGTTAATCCGGAACAGGCCCAGTGGGCAACCTTGGCCGTGAGTAGGAGTGGGCTAGCCATTGGGGGGGGGGGGGGGCGGGGCGGCGGTGAGGAGGAGGGGGGGTGTTGAGTGCAGGGCCTGCAGCTGGCCAGGCCCTGCGGCCAACACCCTGCCACTCACAGCTGGAATATGTGCACGGTGTGAGATTACCTATCTGTGAGAGTGTGGCTGTAAGGGTTGGCTGCAGGCAGGAGCTTAGCTTCAAGGGGGGTGTTTGGGGTGTTACACCCCCCACCCCCCAATAAATGTGTTTTGTAATTAATAGTTGGGTGCAGGTGCTTTCCATCAGGAATTTTTACACACACAGACAAAACCACACACACTATCTTTCTGTTTGGAAAGACTTAAAAAATGTGGGTAATTTCACAAAATAAGCATTCTCTCACTTAGTACCCTTCCAATCCGAATTCCTCTCCCTTTCCACTGAAACTTAAGCCCCACTCGTGCACCCTGCTAGTCCTATAATGTATTATAACATTATATGGCAGCCTGATTGTTGGGAATATCTGAAGCTTCCACCCCCATTCTTACTGACCAAGCGACGCCCCCGGCTGCAGGCCGGGTTCTGCGTCCAACCCCACGCTGTGCTCTGCTGAAGGCAGGTCACAGTAAGGGTGTTGGCAAATATCATTTAAAATCACAGGAAATCACTGAAAATAACAAAGGTAAAATGGATGTATTAGTTAGTTATGGTAATAACATCTTACTTTATGTTAAAAACTAGAAATCTGCTGAAAAAACAGCAATTAAAGTGATGTTATTATTTTTAGGTAGGGTAATGAGATCTTACCTTACATTTAAAAAAGAAAACTCAGAAATTCACTAAAAAACAAAGGTTAAAAAGACAGCATAGACTAGTTAGGTTTTAATTAATACAAAACAAACATTTAAAAAGCAAAAACAATGAAATTCTTCAGTTATAGCTAACGGAGCAAGCTATAACTTACTTGCCAGCCACGTACCGCTTATGACCTCACTTGTTATGTTACTCATGACATGTTAAATGACATCACTGAAGATATCTCAAATGACATCACTGATGGTATCTCAAATGACATCACTGATGACATCATCCAACGGATATGAGAGTTTGCTATAAACTTTTCATGCTGAAAGGTATTCAGTAAGGAACACATAGACCCATTTTCCAAAGCCTCTGTCGCACTAATGGGAGTAAAGTTTCACAACAAGCAGAATATAAAGCATATCTGTGAAATCACCTGTATTAGATATATTTTTTTACTGGTATTGAGGTATGTAAGAAACGTAATGGCTTTGTTAGCATTAGTGAGATCCACATCTTATTAAACCTTGAATAAAATTCAAAAAGAGTGTTTATTATTTACCTCTGTAAGGTGTTCTGCTTGGTAAATACTTCATCGGACATAGCGTTTTAGGTGAAAGGCTTCACATCTCTGCATTAGTCAGATATAAGGCACGTGCAACCAGGCCCAAGGGACAACCTCTGTAGTTTGTAAAAGTCCAGTACACATACCCTGAAATTAGAAAAATGGGAAACACCGTCCTAACAGCCGGGCTTACAGTCAGACAGCAACCTGAACTGTCCGTACGTGAGTCTCCCATACATTATACTTTCTACACCAATGTATAACGTCTCAGTACTTTCACTGAACTTATGCAAATATATATGTGCATCCTATAAACCTCCAGTTAAATTAGGAATTGTTGATAACACTACATGAGAACATTAGTATGTGCACAGAAACCTACAGGTGAATAATATATTGTAAGGGGAAGATTGAGTTTTTTGCACTAGTTTTGGTAAAAGGCCTTTAATTTAACCCATAATTAGGCTGTGGGGTTTTAGGTTTAAACCTATTATAACTGATAAAACCCAACTGAAAGAGAAATAACCCTCATCAGTGAAAACATATAAACACTGAAAAAACACCTACACGACCACAAACTAAATGCCATTCAACTAAAGGAAAAAGAAAGTGAAAGAGTCATTTATTGTCTTCCTGATGGGGCCAATACAATGTAACGTTGTTATACAAGCTAGCAGTAACAAAGCCTGGGCTAACATTCTTCTTCTTGAGTTTTGTTGTTTAGGGATGCCACTAAAATATTATTTCTTCTTCCTTTTGCTTTTTTTCAGTTTTGTGGTCTTTGGTCTAAAGATGCAGGATTTGGAAGCATGTTTTAGGTCTCGTTTAATTATTTTATAAACTGTAGAGAATCAGGAAATATCAAAATCATATTTGATATTTTGGCTGCGTTCGATTCTTTCACTGTTAGGTAAACTGGCTTGTTTCATAAGAAGCTTTCCTATATGTGTAATCACATCACCCACCGAGAATGGGGATTAACCCATAATACATCAGCCCACAGTTTCTAGTGGGTCAGTATTGACAGTAGGTGCATTGCCAATACCTCAGGATTTAAACATTTGATGCTAGGTATAGTGACAAGTATATGTATAAAGAGTGCAATCACCAAACATCAAGGATATTGATGAGAACGTGACAACAGACTTTTGGAAAACATGGAACGCAGTGTCACTTGGAATGCTCTGCAAAAAATGTTCTTTCCAAGTTCAACAACGATTGGAGTGATATTGTTTGTATTTGCAGTGATTCAGCTACGTATATGAAAAAGTTGTGTGATGACCTGTCAAAACTGATACCCGAGCTTAAGTGATTCCCTGTGGGAGATCCTTGCCACTTGTTAGATGGTGTGCTGAAAGCATCTTTGCAATCTTAAGAGTTAATGAGGGATTCTATTGACTTTTTTAGTCCATTCTGGTGCGCTATTTCCTTAAGAACAGGAACTAAAACGCAAAGATTTATATTTTTGTGCTTTGTGGGGCATCAAAGAAAGAGCCATCTCAACTGTGTCCCTTAGCTGATGGTTCTCACTCCAAGGGGCTATGAATGCTATATTATCCATGTGGAAACCGTTTACAGAATGTTTGCTGAGTGATGATGCCAAAGGCAAGAAATGTGAGGATCTTTGGTCGCATAAAGATAGTGATGTGAAAAAAGTAAATTCTACTGCATTATTAGAGTTTTACAGGAAAACATAACTTCTGTAGTGGACATAATAAAAAAAACTAGAGTCTGAAAAAACCCTTGTCTGCCAAGTGTTCTGCATAATTGGTGTAGATGTGAAACATCTTCTTGAGAGTAGGCTGGGCGACACCTTTAGTGACTTTGGCACTGCAACCAGTATTGGCAGGGAAAGCTATGTCAGTGGCCAGCGTTAACAAATTGTGTACTGGCTGTTTTGGAGTTGCCCGTCTCAAGTGCCAATGTTCAGAGGGTCTTTTCACAGAAGTTTACATGGGAAGGAAAGGGCGAGTCACAGACTCACTGAAGAAGTTTTGTATGGTGTATTACAATAAGTTTAATTTGCAAAACTCTATTTGGACCTCTATATACACTATACGTAAATTTTCTATATATCATGTTCTATAAGTGTAGAAAGCAAGCAATAATAAAAGCAAAATGTTCCATAAACACCGGAAAAACACTCTTTCTGTTGTTTTTAGTGGCGCGAAAATGTGTAACCACTGATAACAACTGTTTTTTAAAGTTTTGAAAACACTGAAAAAATCCCACCAGAATTTACCAAAAATAGAAACTGAAAACAGGAAAGCCTACCCATAATCTATTTGAAAGGTGTGACTCAACACACACCGGTTGTGCTCACTCACTGCCCTGTTTAGATGAAGTGGTGCCTGCACTTCAAACGTCACTGGCTGCTAAAACGTGCACCATCTCACTTTTACCATAGTGACTCAGACTTGTCTTCAGTACGACACTGTCTCTATTTCGTACATCTACTCATGCACATAAAGCCAGTCTATGCTATGTACCCTGGAGGGCCCTTTCCTACCAGCTAACTTTGTGCATGTTTAATTATGAAGCAGTTGGTAGAACGGTTTCGGTAACAGGAGCTTGGATGATATCTTCAGTGATGTCATCACGGATGTAATTTGAGATATCAGTGATGTCATCAAGCATGTCATTTAGCATGTCATGAGTTATGTCATCAATGATGTCATTTAGCATGTCATGAGTGATGTAATATGTGAGGTGACAAGCAAAGAACGGCCGTGACGCAAGTTATAGCTAGTTAGTTCAGTAAACTATTACTGGTAACTTTCATAGGTTTTTTTTGTTTTTAAACATTCGTTTTTATATCATTTTAACACCTAAATATAACTTAACTTTAACAGAGTAAATGATGTGTCACTGTGCATTTACAGTTAGGTCAGAGCTTTCATAGGATAAGTGGTTTTTGTTTAATTAAAACTTTAACATTATTAGACAAATCTTCATGAAACTTTCCAAGAAAGGGTCATTCACCTCCGCTGCTTCTTGGACAGCTTTGCAGTGATCCCTCGAGCATAGAGAGGAAAAGAGGGCTCCAAAATATAGTTTAATCGTGTGAATTCTCAGAAGACATTTTTAAAAGTGATGAAGAAAAAAGAGAACAGAATTAGACCAAATGTATCAGAAAGTTAGAACTGTACTCAGAAAGGGTGTTTTTGTGATTTGGTGTTAACGTTCCCGTGCCCGGAACTTTTTTAAACAAACACATACAAGGTCACCCTAATGCTTATAGAGGGGACCCAGAAAGAAGGGAGTGTGATTGTGCACATATAATTCACCACTAATCCTTTATGGGCTTCCGGAGTAACGTGCTTCAACACCCCATCAGGGGTAACAAGCGCTATATAAATACATACCTTTTTTTTCCTCTTCTATCCTTCTGCTATCCTTCCAAATCCAAATAACTGACGAACCTATACACCACTTAAAATGTACTTGCATGTTTCACTATACTATTCGGTGTAGTATCAACAGGGACTAGCCGTGTGTGACCGTATTAGGACTCTGAACTGTATTTTCAGGTGGCACCTGGTCGGTGTGTTCATGAAGCCCTCACCTACCAACCTAGTTGGTGGCATGCTTCATCATCGGGCCCACCACAGTGACACCGAATGTGTCCCGGGTGTGCTTCAACGCCTGATTACAGCGGAGCAGGTATTTTTACTGAGAGTGCAGTGAGGTGAGTGATGAAGTGAGAATTAAAACGGCTTCTTGGTGGTCCCAGTACCCGAGGGTAAATTAAAGTTTAATAACTGGGCTTCCAAGAGCGGTTAAAAAGAAGGAGAGTGGTTGTTGTGGTGGTTGCGTTAAGACCACCTACATCCAGTGTAGGTCGACATGTTTCAGCCAGTGCCTTTATTAATGCTGGCTTTCCTCAGGACCAATAAGTGTGAGTGTGGTTTAAAATATATTTAAGTGAGTGTTGCGCAGACTGTGTGTTGCACTCACTACGGTGCTCTAAGTGTGCGAGGGGGAGTCCCTCACCACGCATACGCTAGCAATTAGCTTTGTTTGTCTTCCTGGAGTGATGCAGTAAAGGGGTTGACTGGGATTTCCAATCAGAGCCTGCCGGGTACCTGTAGTGCTGCCATCGACAGTAGTAGCCCTGATCTTTTGACTGGGTAAGAGTGGTCTGCTTAATTCAGATACTCTGTCCATCACCACCCCCTTTATGAATCGTTTTGGCCACAACAAGTGTGGAAGGGTATATTCAGATGTGAGTCCCTTGCTCACTGCACCATCAGGATTCAAGCATGCCGGGCCGAAGACGGCTGTAATGCCAGAAACCGGTCCCCGGAAGCTTGTTTCCTTTCCAGTAAAGAATTGGCTTGTTAGTTTGGTCTGCCCTGTTCCCATGATGCACTGGGCCAGGGTCAGACTAATTTGCATGTAGCCAGGTTCTGAGCTGGGATGGTGCAGTGAGCTAAAAAACGGTGATGGATCAAGCCCTGATCTTTTGACTTGGTAGGAGTGTTCTGCTTAATTCAGATACTCTGTCCATCACCACCCCCTTTATGAATCGTTTTGGCCACCACAAGTGTGGAAGGGTATACTCAGATGTGAGTCCCTTGCTCACTGTACCATCAGGATTCAAGCAAGCCGGACCGAAGACGGCTGTAATGCCAGAAACCGGTCCCCGGAAGCTTGTTTCCTTTCCAGTAAAGAATTGGCTTGGTAGTTTGGTCTGCCCTGTTCCCATGATGCACTGGGCCAGGGTCAGACTAATTTGCATGTAGCCAGGTTCTGAGCTGGGATGGTGCAGTGAGCTAAAAAACGGTGATGGATCAAGCCCTGATCTTTTGACTGGGTAGGAGTGTTCTGCTTAATTCAGATACTCTGTCCATCACCACCCCCTTTATGAATCGTTTTGGCCACCACAAGTGTGGAAGGGTATACTCAGATGTGAGTCCCTTGCTCACTGCACCATCAGGATTCAAGCAAGCCGGGCCGAAACCGGTCCCGGAAGCTTGTTTCCTTTCCAGTAAAGAATTGGCTTGGTAGTTTGGTCTGCCCTGTTCCCATGATGCACTGGGCCAGGGTCAGACTAATTTGCATGTAGCCAGGTTCTGAGCTGGGATGGTGCAGTGAGCTAAAAAACGGTGATGGATCAAGCCCTGATCTTTTGACTGGGTAGGAGTGTTCTGCTTAATTCAGATACTCTGTCCATCACCACCCCCTTTATGAATCGACAGTAGTAAGCACTATATAAATGCAATTACAATACAATAGCCTGGCCTATTTCATTTGATATGTCATCATTTAACATGTCACAAGTGATGTAATGTGTGAGGTCATAGGCAGTGCATGGTGACATGCCGCATAAATGATACAAAGGAGGCAGTAAGGGTCCTTGGGCAGCACCCATGTTTTGGGTGGAGAAGGTTCTTCTAGCTGGCGTGGGCGGCGCTGCGCTCATCCTATGATTAAAAACTCTGCTACAAAAACTGAAATTTGGGGTGATCAGGTTTTAGGGTAGCGGTGGTGTTCTAGAGCGCTCTATATGAAGGGTCTGCTCCTCGCCTAAATCTTGGGTACTACCCAGGGTACCTTTTTTCCTTTTTTGCATCATTTATGCAGCAATTCAACCCTGAAAGGGCAATGTTTTGATATATAATGGGTGCTCCCTTGTTGCTGGATTGAGCAGTGCTTGTTTGGCGAGCTCTCATGAGAGCAAAACACCTGGAATAGTAAAAGACTTTGGCCTATATGTATCAAGCCTTTTGCGAATCGCAAACGCCGAAATTCGCAGAATTAAGGCCTTTGCGAATCGCAAATGGTCTATTTGCATATTTTGGCATGCATCAAAAATTCGCAAATTAAGGAGTAGCAAAAATGTGTGATTCCTTATTTTGCATTTTTGAATTGTGAATTTTGGTTAAGAAATCGCAAATTACCACCAACTTGTAGTTGATGGTAATTTGCGAAGTTTTTAAAAAATGCACAATTTGGCATTTTTGGAGGTGGCATGTGACGCAAAGGGCATGTATGTGCGCCATATGCACACACATGTACATTTCAGGGGTGCAGCAGGGTGTCCTTGAGACACAATTCTTAACAAAAGAGGGAGAGGGAGAGGAAGATGTGGATTCTGTCTCCCCTAGTAATTGTCATAAACAGAAGGAATCCACAGGGTGGAAAGTGGTTGCTACCACAATGGTGGGGAGCAACCTGGGTTGTTAGAATACCCCTCACACACCAACAGGCCCCTTGGTGTCATGCTTCATCATCGGGGTCTTCGCAAAACCTCTACGGAATGCGGCGTGCTACGACTTCACGACTACGCAGGAGCACTTTTAGGTGAACTATGTGTTTGGTGTGTGTGGGTAAAACAATGTGAGTGGTGAGGTGAAGGTGAAAAATTAAAAAATACCTGGCACGTGAGTACTGAAAAATTTATTAAGACTCCGGCTGGTATTATTAAAAAGAGTGCTGTGATGGTTGTGGTCTACTAATTAGGGAAACCCAACCATGTCAGTGCGTCGACATGTTTCGGAGTTTGAAGAACTCCTTCTTCAGGACGAGGATATGCACTACTTATCCCCACCTTACTCACATGTGTGTAGATATAAAAGTGTGCTCTACAAAAAAGATATGGTGAAAATGTACCTATCTATGTTTAAAATAAGGTCCGTTGCGCCCAGTTGGCGATTCGAGACACCTGAAAACAGAAAAGTCAAATCAAAAACAAGAAATTACATGTATTTTTACTTTTTGCTGTGTGAAATACACAGGGGTAACAAGGAACAAAAGTGAAGATCCAGGAACCCTGAAAAAAGAAAAACGAAAAAACGAATAACACTATAAACAAGACACACAATCAGGCATAATATCTGGAGGGACCACTGAGGGAAAAAGGTCCTCATCTAGATGTATTGCTTACTTATGGAATGAGGTTTACACGCAAATTGAGATTAATTTCACAATCATTCCTATGGGCCTCCTGGCCCATAGGAATGAATGGGAAATTATTCCTTAATTGCAAATTCGCAAATAAAGAAGATTAATAAATCGCTAAAAAATAGCGATTTTTTTACATACATTCCATTTTGCGATTTCTAAATAGCGATTCCTTAAAAATCGCTATTTAGAAATCGCAAAATGGAATCTTGCTACATCTGCCCCTTTAATGTCTTTTTTCAGCTCCTTTCCAAACATGAACACGCGCTCACATTTTCTCTGAAAAGGTGGGACCCCCAATGTTTGCAGCGTTTTCTCCACGAGCGCCTCAAACCCTGGCATCACAATGGGTTTCCTTTTCCCATCCCCTGGAGCCAGGATTCCAGTCCGGACATTACTTCCCTCCCACGCTTTTTTTTTAACTGACAGAAAGTTTTCGACTGGAAATAACTCCTGGAGCCCGAGCTGCACATAGCGGGCTATTCCGGAGCTGGAGCTGCCAGGGGAAGGTGAGCAGGACAGGACGGGGGCGGCAGGGCAGGACGGGGCTGGTAGGGCTGCAGATTTATTCAAATTGCCAGAGGGGGGCAGAGACTTTACAGAAGCCCCTCGTGCAGGGGTGGGTGGGCGAGGAAAGCATTTACAACGGAGAAGAAGTGGGTAGAGCGTTGCCTGTGGGATCTGGTGGGTGAAATTATTATTTTGGAACCCAATGGCGCTAGTTCTAATCCCGGGTGTTACACAAACGTGTGATCCTGGACACATCGCATATGCATTATTCCTCCTAAAGTATGTATCGGGCACAGTGACAGCGATGTGCATTGCTGCAGACTCGAGCACATGGGCAGATGCAACAATGAAACTCTTATTCCAAGTCTCGCCCGGTGCCAGGGGGCCTGATCCAGCCTGGGGGTGTGGGGGTAAGGGGGGGTGAAGACAGATTCTCATCACTGTGCCCCGCCGACTTTTGCCCCCACATCCCTCAGCTTGGGTCCCGCGGGCAACAAGCTGCACTTTTAAACCACTCTCTTAAAGGGATTTAAGACTTCTCCAAAGTAAATGCAATGTCGCGTTTCTCACTTATAAAATGTTGCATATTGAACCTGGGTCCGGTGACCCGAGTTGCCCTCGAGTGGCTGAGCTGTGATCTGTGAAAGCAGGGTCACGCGGAACTCGAATCTCGGCGCCAGTACTGGCCAAATTGTGTGATCCTCTGCAAATTATCTTCATGACACAGATCTTCAGTTCCCTTATCTGACGAAATTGAGTTTAATACAGTGTTTAATGACACGTAAATGCCCACTATTAAGAAGCGCTATACACGTCGAGCTGGGACGCATCATTGTGTAAATTCTGTTTTGCTGCACTTTCCACAGGCATTTGTTATTGTGGGACAGTGTTCGCAGGACTATAAAACCCTTGCATAAATCTGCGCCTGTGGATTGGATGAGGGAGTTTGGGAGGGCTGAAGCCGGGCATCCCGTCCTCCCCCCTCTGACCTGTTTTTCCTTCGCCCTGCCCCATCTCCCAGGTTACAGACAGGCTGGACCACTGTCAGAGGAGGGAGAGGACCGGGCCGAGCCATGACGCTGCCGCTGCTGCTGCTGGGAGGTGAGAGGCGCTTCTATTTTAACTCAAGGCGCTGCTGCTGGGCTGTGACACCCCCGCCAAGAGGACGGGAATAGCCTGGTCTGGCGGGAGGGAGGCAGGGGGCTTGACAAGTGTGTGCAATGGCAGGGTCTGTTCCTTTTCACTAAGGGAAGCTTTTAATCAGCACGATGCTATGCATGTGTTAAATAAAACAAGCACAGGCAATTCTTTAACAAGTTGTGGGGATTTGGTTCTATTTGGAACTCTCCAGGGTGATGTATCTGACATGTAGTTAAGAGATGTGAAGTTTTCGCTGCTTTTTTTTTTAGGTCTCGGCTAGCGTAAGCTGAGCTTGCGCAGTCTCGCTGGCGAGATGTTATGTCTCTTAGTATGGGGCTGAAACTTTCCCCTCTTCTCCATTGGCTGGCTTCCTAAACGGCGGCCAGCCATTGGAGAAGAGGTTTGTTTGTCAATTTAAGCCCCGTCCTTTTCGGATTGAGGGGCGTGTTTTTTTTCCGTTTCTTTCTCTCCTCTCCTCCAGCCAATGGAGAAGAGGGGAGAAAGAAAAACACGCCCCCAGTCTGAAAAGGACGGGGCTTACAGACTCCTGCTGCCCGTCTGCCCGCTGAGCCTACCCAATGCTTTTTATTTCCCTCTGCTCAGTTGCTGCTGCGGCCGCTTTCATCTTGTTTAAACATGGGAGTTGGCGTTTATAAACTCCCCTCGCTTGGCAGTCAGATAGAAAAAAAAGTAAAGTGAATTATGTGACAATCTTGCTGGGGTTCAAGGGGAGTGAAAGGAAAGGCTGCAGTGTGTCTTTTTTTGTTGTAACACACAACATTATGTAAATACCTGTAACTCAACTGTACACATTCAGCAGATAGAAAAGCAAAAATCAAGCCCATGTGTTTTGTAAATCTGAAGTGTGATGGGAAGAAACGTTTTAATAGGTTAAAAACAAATCAAGACAATTTACTTGGTGGTGCACAAATTATAAATATTCACTTAAACCCCATTCTCACATATTATATATAATGTGTGTATAGTTTTATTAGCAAAACTGTATGTCTGTGTACATTTAGTAACAATTTCAATGGAAAGTGTGCTGTCTGTAAATGGCAGTGCGCTACCACACGGCACGTTAGTTACATTACAAAATATCCCCTCATGGCCATTAAAGGCTGGTGGCTTGCAAGAGTTTGTCATTCTGAAAAGTGGGTCCTGGTTCTAAAAAGTTTGGGAACCACAGCCCTCGTGTCTACCCAAGACAGACGGATGGCAGGATTCTTGGTGCATTGGATACATGTTTTTTTTGTTGGTTTATTTTTTAGTTTTATATAGAGAGAACTAGACCCGATGATATCAGGCAGCTTTACATGAGCATCAGTTTAGTTACAGATGGACACATTAATTTTATGTTCTGTAGAAAGACCTTCCTGTTTCTTCAATCGTTCAATCAGGATTTGTCGAGCGTGGCTGTATCACCGTAAGAGTCTCGAGGTGCTGTCGGATAGTGCTGCCTCTTCTCCTATTGGTCGAACACCCATGTCTTGAGGTCGTTCCTAAACTGCTGGAGCGATGCTGAGGCTCTGAGGTGCAGGGGGGGTCATTCCAGGTCTTGGCCGCCAGGTGGGAGAAGGCGGGGCCTCCGCTGTTTGTCGGGTGGGTGCGACGGGTGGCAGCTAGGGTGAGGGATCCGGATCTGAGATTCCTGGTTGGCTGGTGAAAGGTCACGTGTTGGTTGAGGTGCGCATGTCGGTCATTGTGCAGTGCCTTGTATGCGGGGGTGAGTAGCCTGTACTGGCATCTCTCCATGACTGGAAGCCAGTGGAGTCTCCTGAGGTGAGGGGTGAGGCTGAGGTCCACCTGGGGAGGACGAGCCTGGCCGCTGAGCTCTGGATCATCTGGAGTTTCTTCATTCACGTCTTCATTCACTTGAGGAATCAGGGATTGGTTGGGATCCATAATCACTCTACGGTTTGTTATTTCCCTTGATATGGAGCTTTAGACCTTAGGGCAGATAGCCGCAGGGTGGTCATGACTCCATTTTTAACAGTTCAAGTCCCCAACATTCAGTATCCTTTCAACTCCTCACACATACGCCCTGCATTCGCTCACGCGCTCGGTCTCTTCTACTGCAGTGCTGCAGTCGCTCTTCCTCTCGATAACAGTGCTCTCTCTCTCTCTGTGCAATGGCTCTCTCCTTTCCTCCAAGACACTGCACTCTCCCGTCCTCTGCTCACTCACTGAATGCTCCATTCTCAGTGCACTGCACTCTCTTTTCCTCTGTTCATGCACTGTACGCTCCTTTCTCTGTGCACTGCACTCTCGCTTCCTCTGTGCACTACTCTCTCTCTACCTCTGTTCACTCACTACACGCTCCTTTCTCTGTAGACTGTACGCTTCCTTCTCTGTGCACTGCACTCTCTCTTCCTCTGTTCACTCACTGAAGTGTCTCTTCCTCTGCTCCACTGTTCTCTTCCTTCCCTTGTGTTACTGCACTCTCTCATCCTCTTTTCACTCACTGCACTCTCCTTTCTCTGTCACTGCATTTTCTCTTTCTCTGTGCACTGCACTCTCCCTTCTTCTGTTCACTCACTGCACTCCCTCTTCCTCTGTGCCACTGCTCTCTCCCTTCCCTGTATCTCTGCACTCTCTCTTCCTCTATTCACTCGCTGCACTCTTTCTTCCTCTTTGCCACTGCACTCTCTATTCCTCTGCACCACTGCTCTCTCCCTTCCCCTGTCTCACTGCACTCTCTCTTCCTCATTTCACTCACTGCATGCTCCTTCCCCTGTCTCACGGCACTCTCTCTTCCTCATTTCACTCACTGCATGCTCCTTCCCCTGTCTCACTGCACTCTCTCTTCCTCATTTCACTCACCTCATACTCCTTCCCCTGTCTCACGGCACTCTCTCTTCCTCATTTCACTCACTGCACGCTCTTTTGTCTGTGCACTGCATTCTCTCTTCCTCTGTTCTTTTGTTCACTCACTGCACTCTCTCTTCCTCTGCCCCACTGCTCTTTCCCTTCCCCAGTATCACTTCACTCTCTCTTCCTCTTTTCACTCACTGCACTCTCCCATCTTCTCTTCACTCACTGCACTCTCCCGTCCTCTCTGCACTCTCCCATCTTCCCTTCACTCACTGCACTCTCCTTTCTCTGGGCACTGCACTCTCCCTTCTGCTGTTCACTCATTGCACTCTCCTTTCTCTGTGCACTGCGCTCTCCCTTCTTCTGTTCACTCATGACACTCTCCTTTCTCTGTGCACTGCACTCTCCCTTCTTCTGTTCACTCACTGCACTTTCCTTTCTGTGTACACTGCACTCTCCCTTCTTCTGTTCCCTCACGGCACTCTCCTTTCTCTGTTCATTTGTACACTCACTGCACTCTCTCTTCCTCTGTTCACTCACTGCACTCTCTCTTCCTCTGTTCACTCACTGCACTCTCCCTTCTTCTGTTCACTCACTGCACTCTCTCTTCCTCTGTTCCCTCACTGCACTCTCCCTTCTTCTGTTCACTCACTGCACTCTCCCTTCTTCTGTTCACTCACTGCACTCTCCCTTCCTCTGTTCACTCACTGCACTCTCTCTTCCTCTGTTCACTCACCGCACTCTCCTTTTCTGTTCACTCACTGCACTCTCCCTTTTTCTGTTCACTCACGGCACTCTCTCTTCCTCTGTTCACTCACTGCACTCTCCCTTCTTCTGTTCACTCACTGCACTCTCTCTTCCTCTGTTCACTCACTGCACTCTCCCTTTCTTCTGTTCACTCACTGCACTCTCTCTTCCTCTGTTCACTCACTACACTCCCCCTTCTTCTGTTCACTCACTCCACTCTCTCTTCCTCTCTTCACTCACGGCACTCTCCCTTCTTCTGTTCACTCACTCCACTCTCTCTTCCTCTGTTCACTCACTGCACTCTCCCTTCTTCTGTTCACTCACTGCACACTCTCTTTCTCTGTTCACTCACTGCACTCTCCCTTCTTCTGTTCACTCGCTGCACTCTCTCTTTCTCTGTTCGCTCACTGCACTCTCCCTTCTGCTGTTCACTCACTGCACTCTCTCTTCCTCTCTTCACTCACTGCACTCTCTTTTCCTCTGTTCACTCGCTGCACTCTCCCTTCTTCTGTTCACTCACTGCACTCTCTCTTCCTCTGTTCACTCACTGCACTCTCGCTTCTCCTGTTCGTTCACTGCACTCTCCCTTCTCCTGTTCACTCACTGCACTTTCTCTTACTCTGTTCACTCACTGCACTCTCCCTTCTCCTGTTCGTTCACTGCACTCTCCCTTCTCCTGTTCACTCACTGCACTCTCTCTTCCTCTCTTCACTCACTGCACTCTCCCTTCTTCTGTTCACTCACTGCACTCTCCCTTCTTCTGTTCACTCACTGCACTCTCTCTTCCTCTGTTCACTCACTGCACTCTCCCTCCTTCTGTTCACTCACTGCACTTTCTCTTCCTCTGTTCACTCACTGCACTCTCCCTTCTTCTGTTCACTCACTGCACTCTCCCTTCTTCTGTTCACTCACTGCACTCTCCCTTCTTCTGTTCACTCACTGCACTCTCTCTTCCTCTGTTCACTCACTGCACTCTCTCTTCTTCTGTTCACTCACTGCACTCTCCCTTCCTCTGTTCACTCACTGCACTCTCTCTTCCTCTGTTCACTCACTGCACTCTCTCTTCCTCTGTTCACTCTCTGCACTCTCTCTTCTTCTGTTCACTCACTGCACTCTCCCTTCTCCTGTTCACTCACGGCACTCTCTCTTCCTCTGCGCCACTGCTCTCTCCCTTCCCTTGGTACCACTGCATGGTCCCCTCGACCTCGCCTCTTGCCCCCAGAGCCCCCACCAGCCCCCCAGGACGGACATCCTGTAGAAAGCTCTCTGGCTGCATGGATTAGAGTCAGACGCGGTGGCGTCCAGCAGGGTCGCCGGGGGTCACTGTGCACACAGCTCCCTCCAAACCCTGGCCCGGGGTCTTGCGTTTCTCGGGCTCGTCAGGCGACTCCTGCCCTGAGAAGCTGCAGGTTGTAAAACGTGTTCCTGTGTTTACCGCTAGTTTGACCTTGTGGACGTGCACACATGAGAGAGACCGTGTTTGGGCACACTGGCTCTGACGGTGACGTTGGAGCGTTGCCTTTGCCACTTCCGGGTGGTTACTGTGACCTTTGGTGACTCAGAAAGATGCCCACCTGACACTTCCATAGAAAATATTTTTTAAATCGTTAGAATTTTCATAAACCTGCCATTAAAACAGTTCCCATCACTTCCCACCCCATTAGGTGTGCACAATCCTCCATCTGTGTGAACCTCGCCCTATATGGTATACACCTATAATATATAGGATTCTGCAATCCAGTGCTTAATGTGAGGAGGTGGTTTCCGGTGCTCGCCCCGCACTTAATTGTCAACACCAGCACTTATGACAGTCTAACACATGGTGACGCTGTTTATCTAATTTAGAGAGGAGGACAACAACAGTTGTATATCCCTTCAATATACATAAAAAATTACTAATACCTGTAGCGCAAGCCATTTTTATAGCTTTGGGGGCCTGGAATAGTCTGAAATGTCACACTTGCAGGAGTGTGATGGTTAGTAAGTGTGCTTGTGGTATCATTACAGTAGCACTGGCGGGGGTAATGGGTGGCACAAGCTGCAGTGACCTCCAGACGAGGCCCCTGGCACTTATTTTATTACAATTAAGCACTGCTGCACTCCCTTTAAAAAACCTGTCTCTAATTTCCTTATTACAGGAGACTGTGAAGTGTGTTGTCGCCTTTAATAAAAAAATGTAGCCGCTCAACTGTGATAACTTATTACTGTTTCAGCAAAGATGACCCGTGTTTACACTACCATGGAAGACACACATTTCCCACCTGTGGTGCTCAATTGTGTTGTTTTACAGTCTTCAGTACATCCCACCCATGTACATAACAATATCAAAGATGAGGAAGAACACAACACATGTTATCTGCTCCAGTGTAGTGCATGTCAGGCGCGCAACACTCATTGGGCTCACGGGGCTTCAGCCCCCCCCGTGTCGTGTGTGTCGGCCAGGGCTGACACAGCTTCGCGTCTGGCGATGTCTAATTGCAGCCGCACCCGAGTACTTCACAGGTCTGTAAAAGACCGTTTACTTGTAAGTGAGGCTTTTATTGTGTTTTTACCCCTTCTTACAGCCACTCTGGTTACGGCTAGAAGAATTAGCCCCCCCCCCCAATCTTTTTCAGCCCCCCTCCCCTCCCCCCTGAAATTTGTCTCTAGTTGCCCGCCTGGTGCATGTTATTATTGTTTTTAAAAATATATTTATGATTGATATCACAACCAAGGTCTCTAGTTCTGTCTTATACTGTATTTCCTTCAGAAATGCTCTACAGTGCTCTGATGCCCTCTGGGGCTTGGTTTGTGCTACAAAAAAATTACTAAAATTAAAAACTCCAAATATAAAATGAAAGATGAATAAAACACAGATGTGGGGCCTGCAACATTCTCTTACGTTTTTTGAAGGAGGGACTTTAACACCTCTCACTCTCCCTGGAAAGACTTGGGGGGAGTAAGAATGTGTATCAATCTTGGATCTCCATCTTCCTCAGTTACTAAACTTAGGTGTCGCAGTTTCTCTCCCTGGGGTTCTGTCTCCTGGGGCCTGCTTTTAGTTTGTTGACAGCCCCTCACATTCTCCTTGGAAATGATGTACAGGTCCCCATGACACCCTATGCAAAGGGTTAGCCCAGTGTTTCCCAAACTGGGTGTGTGACACATTCCCATGGGGTCCTCAGGCAGCAGTTTTGAAAGCACTGCAAAGTTCCTTTTATAATTAGCAGTTTTAAAGAAACAATAAATGTGTCAATATAATACTAGTGATTAATGTACCTGCTGGAGAGAGATGAGTGTTTTGTCCAGTGGTAGCTTTGAGGTGTCTAACGTAGCACAGTGTTAATATGCCTTATGCAAAGAATGTGCACCATGCATTTTAAACAACAGTATTTTATGGGCATAGGTGAGTGGGTTACTGTTTTTGTCACAGAGATTATTTTGTTACTATGCAGTTCATAAGTGACAAACGTAATCTAGCGCAGTGATCTGTAAACTTTCATCTAAGAGCTGCTAGCAAACTGCATGGCCCAAGTTAGTATCTTATGTTTTTTCCAGTCTTTCATTATACTGATGCTGCTACAAGGTTTATTTGGGTGGAAATACATTTAAAGTCAATGCTAACCACTGTGCTATGTTCTGAATCCCAAGCCCCCCTTTGACTTATGTAACATTTTGTTTACACTGATTTACACCTATGATTCATTGTCTCTATATGTGTGTGATGTAAAGTGCTCTGACATCGAACAATGGTACGAGAGATGCAATAAAACAAACGAAATACATGTATCAACCGGGGCTATGGAGAGATGAGAGGCACTGTTGGAGGGTGATAATAAGAACCCCAACAAAGATTGTCGTATCCTGGTGCATAGTAAGGACTTTATTTACTATTCATTAAAAGCGAATACAATTTAATATATAATGATAAATGTGTTTCAGACTGCACCATCCTTTCCTAAATTTCTTAGGGGGAGAACCTCCCAAAGTTCCCTTTGTAGTCTCAATCACTGCACTTGGTGTGCACCGTTTGGGGACTGATCTGAAAACATTTGCCAGGGATGCTTAGGGTTTCCAGTCGGGCCCTGGCAGGAGCCTCGTACTGTGAAATAAAACCAACCATTCAAAAGTTAGTCACAGAGATGCAGCACCAACCTTCCCATAATTTTTTTTTTGTGTGCAAATTCTTTCAATATAAAATACTAAGGGGGGATATTTTAGACAGAAGTGGCGGAGTGTGTCGTTAGCCTCCTTGGCAATGCCTGTCCACGTGTCTAAGGCACCTCACACTGTTTGGCCACGTGTCTAAGGCACCTCACACTGTTTGGCCACGTGTCTAAGGCACCTCACACTGCCTGTCCACGTGTCTAGGGCACCTCACACTGCCTGCCCCTGTGTTCTGTAGGTGTCTGTCACAGTCTCTGTTCATTTCTACAAGCTCCTCCCACGTGTATCCCTGTCTGTCAAGCTCCTCCCTGTCTCACCACGTGCTTCAGAAGCCGCACACAGTTTGTGTGCCCCAAGCTCCTCCCACAAATATCCATGTACCTCAAACTCCTCCCACGTGTACCTATGTGCCCCAAGCTCCTCACACAGTCTGCCCATATGTGCCAAGCCCCTCAGACTAAAGTATACAAAAAAGTGATGGATGAATGCTTGAATCAATCTCAGCCACTGGTTACCACTCGGGCCGCATTCCAGTCCAATGTTATTTTGCCAACCATGCCACCTCTGATTGAACCCAGCCATAGGCAAATTAGTCTTGACTGTACTCCAATGAAAACAGCCCAGCCTGAACTGCCAGGCCAGGTCCTCCCTGTACCCGAACAGAAGCTACGAGGTGTCATGCAGTGCAAAGGTGGCATGCAGTGCAAAGGTGGCATGCAGTGCAAAGGAGGCATGCAGTGCAAAGGAGGCATGCAGTGCAAAGGTGGCATGCAGTGCAAAGGAGGCATACAGTGCAAAGGTGGCATGCGGTGCAAAGGTGGCATGCAGTGCAAAGGAGGCATGCAGTGCAATGGTGGCGTGCAGTGCAAAGGTGGCATACAGTGCAAAGGTGGCGTGCAGTGCAAAGGTGGCGTGCAGTGTAAAGGTGGCATACAGTGCAAAGGTGGCGTGCAGTGCAAAGGTGGCATGCAGTGCAAAGGTGGCATACAGTGCAAAGGTGGCGTGCAGTGCAAAAGAGACATACAGTGCAAAGGTGGCATGCAGTGCAAAGGAGGCATGCAGTGCAATGGTGGCATGCAGTGCAAAGGAGGCATGCAGTGCAAAGGTGGCGTGCAGTGCAAAGGTGGCATACAGTGCAAAGGGGGCCTGCAGTGCAAAGGAGGCATGCAGTGCAAAGGTGGCATGCGGTGCAAAGGAGGCATACAGTGCAAAGGTGGCGTGCAGTGCAAAGGTGGCGTGCAGTGCAAAGGTGGCATACAGTGCAAAGGTGGCGTGCAGTGCAAAGGTGGCGTGCAGTGCAAAGGTGGCATACAGTGCAAAGGTGGCGTGCAGTGCAAAGGTGGCGTGCAGTGCAAAGGTGGCATACAGTGCAAAGGTGGCATGCAGTGCAAAGGAGGCATGCAGTGCAAAGGAGACATGCAGTGCAAAGGAGGCATGCAGTGCAAAGGAGGCATGCAGTGCAAAGGTGGCATACAGTGCAAAGGTGGCATGCAGTGCAAAGGAGGCATACAGTGCAAAGGTGGCATGCAGTGCAAAGGAGGCATACAGTGCAAAGGAGACATGCAGTGCAAAGGAGGCATGCAGTGCAAAGGAGGCATACAGTGCAAAGGTGGCATACAGTGCAAAGGTGGCATGCAGTGCAAATGAGGCATACAGTGCAAAGGTGGCATGCAGTGCAAAGGAGGCATGCAGTGCAAAGGAGGCAGGCAGTGCAAAGGTGGCGTGCAGTGCAAAGGAGGCATACAGTGCAAAGGAGGCATACAGTGCAAAGGTGGCATGCAGTGCAAAGGAGGCATGCAGTGCAAAGGTGGCGTGCAGTGCAAAGGTGGCATGCAGTGCAAAGGAGGCATGCAGTGCAAAGGTGGCGTGCAGTGCAAAGGTGGCATACAGTGCAAAATAGTGATGGACTGGGATGTGGTCCAAGTAGTAACCAGTGACTCAGATGAATTCACCCATTCCATCCATCACTTTTGTATACAGGAAAAAACCTTTACAACGCACTACCATTACAACGAAACTTTTACAATGCAAGATCCATTATATCACATGCCATACAACGCAGTCATTACAACGCATACCATCACAACGCATGTCATCACAACGCAGTCATTACAACGCATACCATTACAATGCATACCATCACAACACATACCATCACAACGCATAGTACCCTTACACCATCCAAAACGTACCCTACTGTTGCACTCACTGGAGTTAGAATAGTAATTTTTACCCCTACACCATCCAACACTTACCCTACTGTTGCACCCCATGGAGTTAGAATAGTAATTTTTACCCCTATACTATCCAATACATACCATACATGCAATGTAATGGTATGCGTTGTAATGGTATGCGTTGTAATGGTATGCATTGTAAAGGTAGTATGCGTTGTAATGGAATGCGTTGTAATGATAGTTTTTAGGAAATTCGTTGTAATGGCATGCATTGTAATGGAATGCGTTGTGAAAGATTTTGCGTTGTAAAAAATGCGTTGTAAAGGCATGCGTTGTAAAAGTATGCGTTGTAAATTCATGCATCCTTGTATACTTCAGTGTGTGGCCCTAAGTGAAACGGCGATGCCCAGATGTGGATTCTATACACACTGTCTCACTGGAACCAAGCTGTACCCAGCTGATGAACCGTAACTAGGGTGAAACTGGTCCTGGGGTGCTTGTATTCTGGTTCAGGAAGGACCTGGCCTGGCAGTCCGGGCTGGACTGTTCTCATTGGAGCAGGGTCAAGACAGAGTTGCATGTAACTGGGTCCAAACTGGGTTGGTGTGGTGGGCAAAATAATGGCCTGGGACGTGGCCCGAGTAATTAGCAATCGCTGAGTTTAATTCAAGCATTCATCCATCACTCTTTGTATACTTAGGAAGCCCCCAGTCTTGCATCCAAGTGCTCTGAGCTCCTCGCACTATTGGGCATGTTCTCCCAGCTCCCCTTTAAGTCAGTCCTAACCAGGCCATTTCTAGGGTTTGTGACAAGACAAAATGATATTTTGGGGGTAAGGTGGCTGCCCTCCAGCTGGAGTAAGCGCTACACCCAGAGACGAGTCACCAAAGGTGCTGTGTCCCTCACAACTATCCATGTGGTGAAGGAAACCCCCACCTGTGGCTTCCTCTTGGATTAAGTACTTCTGAAGTAAATCAGTATATTTTCTGTTTGCACCGACAAGTCCCTCGCTGTGCAACAAAGGCGCTTTATGAACCCGCAGGGAGCCCTTGATGCACAGAGGGAAGGCAGGCCCCCTCCCTCACTGCCGCCCCCAGAGTGGGCGGGGCCTACACCAGACAGCAGCCCTCGGAGCCAGGCAGCTGGGGCCGGGGCAGCTGACAGACACACGTCAGTGCCTCCCTGCCTTTGAAGGGCGGGCTGCACAGGTGTCTGGGCCCTGCCCCTCCCTCCCGAGGGTGTCTGGGGCCCTGTCTGGGGCCTCAGCCCCCCCTGGGGGAGGGAGGGGGGTGCTCAGAGGAAGCGGCAGTGATTAGGCGCTGCTGGGCTCTGACAGCTGACAGCTCTGGGGGGATTAGGGCGAGCAGGGGGGCTGGGCCTGTGCACCGAGGGCAGCGAGGGCCAAAGCCAAGTGTTGCTGCCCGCATCTTAATTCACGTGCCATTACTATATTGCATTTATGTAGCGCCTACTAGCGCCGTCGAGGCGCACGTATGTAGTTCATTGACTTGGTTTCCATATAGCGCTGTTACTATAAAATAATGTGCGCCCCCAACTCTCCTCACCCCCCGTCTTGTATCGCTAACTGCAGAACATTACATAAATAATGCAAAGAAAAAATGGGGTGTTCACCCTCCCACCCCACAAATGCCCCCTGTTCACCCGTAGTATATATGTCTTGACATCCCTACATCCCTATTCAACTATTCTGTACATAAGCAATAAACCACATAGTGTACTTATATTGTATTGTAATGGCATTTATATAGCTCTTGCTAACCCTGACGCGGCGTCAAAGCGCTTTTTTCGGCGAGTAGCACGCTACTTCGGAACCCATTAAAGGATTAGTGTTGAATTAGTAGAGTGAAATATGAAAGTACATTGAGCGGTGGATACGTTAGTCAGATTATTTGGATCGAGAATGATAGTGGAGGGATAGAGAAGGGAAAAAAGGTTTGCATTCATATAGCGCTTGCTTCACCTGATGGGGGGTTTGAAGTGTTTTTTTGGGCAAGTAGCACGCTACTCTGTAACCCATACAGTGTTAGTGGTGAATTAGTATAGTGAAATATGAAAGTAACTTGAGTGGTGGATAAGTTAGTCAGCTCTTTAGATTTAGAAGGATAGCAAAGGGGTAGAAGAGATAAAAATGTTTGCATTTATATAGCAATTGCTACCCCTGATGAGGTGTTGAAGTTTTTTTTTGGCGATTAGCACGCTACTCCGGAACCCATAAAGGATTAGGCATGAATTATTATAGTGAAAATATGAAAGTAATTTGAGTGGTGGAGATATGTTAGTCAGTTATTTGGATCGAGAAGGATAGTGGAGGGATAGAGAAGGGTAAAAAGGTTTGCATTTATATGGCACTTGCTACCTGTGATGGGGTGTTGAAGTGCATTTTTCTGTGAGTAGCACGCTACTCCGGAACCCATAAAGAATTAGTTGTGAATTAGTATAGTGAAAATATGAAAGTAATTTGAGTGGTGGAGATATGTTAGTCAGTTATTTGGATTGAGAAGGATAGTGGAGGGATAGAGAAGGGAAAAAAGGTTTGCATTTATATGGCACTTGCTACCTGTGATGGGGTGTTGAAGTGCATTTTTCTGTGAGTAGCACGCTACTCCGGAACCCATAAAGAATTAGTTGTGAATTAGTATAGTGAAAATATGAAAGTAATTTGAGTTGTGGAGATATGTTAGTTAGTTATTTGGATTGAGAAGGATAGTGGAGGAATAGAAGAGGGAAAAAGATTTGCATTTATATAGTGCTTGCTACCCTTGATGGGGTGTTGAAGCACTTATATAGCTGAACCACGTTTAGCCGTAGAAGTCAGTGTGTATGAAAGGTGAATAAATGGAAGGAACTCCAGGCTCTGGTTCTTGATGATAGTGCACGCGCCTCGCACTGCCTGACCTGTGCTCTGAGCTCCTCCCACTTCGAGCCCCAGTGCCCCAAGCTTCTCCTAGTGCACATGTTCACAGGCGCCTCACTCTGCGTGACGCTGTGCTCTCAGCTCCTCCCACCGTGTGCCCCCGTGCCCCAGGCTCTTCATAGTGCACATGTTCACAAGCGCCTTGCACTGCCTGACCGTGTGCTCTCAGCTTCTCCCACAATGTGCTCCTGTGCTCCAAACTCCTTATAGTGTATATGTTCACAAGTGCCTCACACCGCCTGGCCTGTCTGTTAATGGGCCCCAGGCTCCTCACACTGTCTGTCCATGGGCCCCAGGCTCCTCGCTGTGTCTGTCCATGGGCCCCAGGCTCCTCCCAGTGTCTGTCCATGGGCCCCAGGCTCCTCCCAGTGTCTGTCCATGGGCCCCAGGCTCCTCCCAGTGTCTGTCCATGGCCCCCCGGCTCCTCCCAGTGTCTGTCCATGGGCCCCAGGCTCCTCCCAGTGTCTGTCCATGGCCCCCCGGCTCCTCCCAGTGTCTGTCCATGGACCCCAGGATCCTCACACTGTCTGTCCATGGGCCCCAGGCTCCTCACACTGTCTGTCCATGGCCCCCCGGCTCCTCCCAGTGTCTGTCCATGGGCCCCAGGCTCCTCCCAGTGTCTGTCCATGGCCCCCCGGCTCCTCCCAGTGTCTGTCCATGGACCCCAGGATCCTCACACTGTCTGTCCATGGGCCCCAGGCTCCTCACACTGTCTGTCCATGGGCCCCAGGCTCCTCACACTGTCTCTTAATGGGTCCCAGGCTTCTCACACTGTCTGTTAATGGGCTCCAGGCTCCTCACACCGGATCTCATATCTCCAAAGATCCCACACTATGAACCCGTGGGCCCGAATGTCTCAAACAGTCTGTTCACAGTCCCAGGGCTTCTCATAGTTCCTGGTCATGGGGACAGGAATATATTTCACATTAGCAACACAACCACATATTAAACTAGAGTGGAAGCTTGTCTTTGATGTTTGAGAATTTGTGAATTTGTTCCCAAAATATTTAGCATAAACAGTACATTAGTAACAGCTTGAGTCTCCCAAGGGCCACTGAGCCCAGCATCTTCTGAGAACTTCTCACAAAGCTCGGCAAAGCAACTTCCTCAAACTCCCAAATGTAAACTCACAGCTCTGCCTCAAGTTTTAACCCTAAAACACTCTAGTTGTGCGACTGTTGCAGTGTGCATCCGAGGGTTCCCAAATTTCGATTGTTGTGAGTGGATCGCGTCTTGTTTCAGGAGCCGGGAAGCGAGAACAGGTGCTGCTCTTTTTTCTTGCACAGCGGCCTTTGCACTGAATCACATTTAAATCCCTGTTTTTCATTTAGCCTACATTCCAAGGAATGGGTTCATCTTTTCTCAGGTATAGGTGTTTCTGCCATGTCCCCTTTCTCCTCCAGCTCTTCTTGGTACAAAATGCAATCTGGAGGCCAAGAATTCTCGGTCACTACATCTACTCTCTAGAATAACTCACCACTAGGGATGAGAACCTCTAGATAATGCCTTTATTTACATGTCTTGTGAAGGCTTCCTTCTTTCAATGAATTTGTTTTGAAACTCACAACTTCAAGTGTGCACTTTGAAACCGAGATTTGGTAATATTTTTGCTTAAGAAAAGTTTTTTTACCATAATATAATATTCATCCCAACTTTCCTTCTTGACATGGGGTTAATCCTTGTTTAAGAGCGAGCAGCATATATTTCCAAAATGCTGCCCTTATTGCTCCATCGTTTAAAATTAGGGCTCCCGGTTTTATGGTATTTTTTAAATATTTCCATTTGTTTTTATCCATGTTTCTTTTTTGGCCATTTTATTCGTTTTATCCATCTTTATTTTATGTCTTGGGAATAAATTGAGTCATAAAATGGTATATTTCCACACTGGCTGTTTGACAAGTCGACAATTAAAAACGATCTCAAATTAAGATTAAGAAACAATTAACTCACTGATAAAATAAAAATGAAATAAAGTCTCCAGAGATTCAAGTGCACAAAATGACTCTAGATGATGAGGAAGATAGATCAGTGCAGCACAATATAGGGTTTGAGGGGTTTTCAGGAGAAGTGGAGGGACACGAGATATAGGGGCTGATTCACAGAACTAACTTAAGACAAAATCATAAACTTACTACTTTTGGTATTCACAGAAGGCATTTAGTAGTAGTAAAGTTAGAATTTTGTCTTAAGTTTGACTTAAGACAAACTTAAGACAAACTTAAGACAGACTTAAGACAGACTTAAGACAGACTCAAGGCAAACTTAAGACAAACTTAAGACAGACTTGAGACAGACTTAAGACAAAATCCTAACTTAAGTCTGTTTTAAGTCTGTCTTAAGCCTGTCTTAAGTCTGTCTTAAGTTTGTCTTAAGTCTGTCTTAAGTCTGTCTTAAGTCTGTCTTAAGTCAACTTAAAACAAAATCCTAACTTTACTACTACTAAATCCCTTCTGTGAATACCAAAAGTAGTAAGTTTAGGATTTTGTCTTAAGTTAATTCTGTGAATCGAGCCCGGAGAGTTTCATGAAGTGCGTAAATAGGAGGTGAGTGGTACACACTTGATGCAGAACATGAGACTTCCATGAATACTGTGCTGCTCACTAAATTTGTTTTAGGAAGCGAAGGCTGCATTTCAACCAACGAAGCTGAGGTTGAAATTATAAATAAAGAAGGAGAAATGTATTTGAATTTTAATTGACTGAATCCTGTAGTAGAAGAATGAGGGAGATTTGACAAGATGGCCTCCTCCTGCTACAGGTTCTCTTTAATCTGTAGTTTATAAAGTCCCTAAATGCACCTTAGCACAAGAGTTGCATCAGTCTAACTCAAGGATGCTCATAACTTCAACAGGGTGGCTCGGGATCTCCCTGAGACGTGTGTTTCTTCACTCACTCATTCATTCATTATCCACTGGTGAGTGGAACTGTATTGGCCAGCCCGATGCAGCCAGTGGGTCAGCACAGTATGTGTTCCTTTCAAACCTGGCACAGGTGCCATTCTCGTTGAAGACATGTCAAATGACATGCGGCCGATTCTTTACCTAATCAGAATTCCTGAGGTTCTCTACACAGTGTCAGCAAGTGCCTTTTGGGGCCTAAGGATGAATGAGTGAGCACTTCCTAAACAAAGTCAAAGTCTGTCCAGGTCTGTTGGCCACAGCAGTCTAGTGTCCATCTCTCTCCCACTGAGAAAGTTACGTTCTTGAACCTGCTGCTTGACGCAAAGTTTTCTTTCAAAGATCTGATCTATTGTAGACCCCCTTCCTGCTTTCACATGCTACCCTTCACTGGGAAGGGTGTCCCCTTATGCCTAAAGAATCTCCCCTCAGGGTTGTCTCCACCTATGCGCCATCATGCATGGGTTATTGCAATAGTCTGCACTTGAGTTTCCTAGAAGCTGCTTTGTGAAAGCTGCAAGTTATCCAAAACTTCAATGTCAAGAGAGTGGCTGTCCTAAGAAGGTTTGATGATATTTCTGTTGCTAGGAGACCTCTACTCTGGGTCCTGGTGAGAGAAAAGGTGCCCTTCAAGCTTCTGTGACTGGTGCCCAGGTCTGCTATGGAGTAGAACTTTCTGGCTTCAAAGACAGATTCAAACTGCACTTTACTGCGAATACTCTCTGGTCTAACTCTCACCTCTGACTGCATTCTCCTTCTGAGGGGTGCCTAGGCCCCTGGTTGTGGAGTGAACTTCTGCAGAATTTTCAGGCCCTTCTGCCGGACCCTAAAAACACAGCTGTTTTATTACTTCTCTTTGCTTTTAATGTAACTTTGTTGGTAGTGTTTCATCCAGCTCCGACAAGCTGTTATGAGTTTACCAGTGTTCTACAAATAATGACTGATGAATGAGGCTGATAACTTAATCTAGTAATTAGCAGAGCAACATTGCTTCACGAAACAAGCATTGCCAAAGCAAATAGGTCTGGCGTTGACCGCCAGCGTTTTGGCTTTGTCAGTGCTTTTTTTTTATTTCTCATGCTTTTTCCAAAACTTTTTTATTGGGTGAGCTGCTGGACCCTCACCAATTGGCTAGAAGCGAAAGTATTTTTTTTTTAAATCTCAGAAACCACGTATTGCTACAGTAGTACCTGGCGCTTAAAGGAACTACTTGTGTGTGGATGTGCTCCTTGTGAAAGAGCAGAATGCTGTCACTCAGAGGGAAGGCAGCCAATGGCTGAAGGGGGATGAGTCCTCATTAACATTAATGTATGCTGGAAGGGGAAGAAAAAAACTGTGAATGACTCTATAACAGACCAATGGTTGACGAGGTCAGCCTTAAAGTCCCTATAAGTAAGTATATTACACATATAATTTTAGCAAAATCAAAAGGTCTTGACTAATGTCAGACCCTAAAAACACACTCTCTCAAAAGATGTTTTTAGCACAACCTCACTGGATTTTGTGTTTTTCCTGACATCTTCCCGCAGAAGTATTTAACTCCTAAAAGCTCTGAACCTTGAGCTTGGCATCACCAAGCGGATGGCAGGTCTCGGGTGCAGCTTTTCACAGGTTCAACATGTCCCTCACACTTGAGCTCAAAGTTGTTGGGTTTTCCCATCAACAGTTTTGTTTTTTATAACTTTATGAAGTTTTTCAAAACCATCATCATCTTTGCAATACTTTGAAGGTTTTCTTAAATAGCACAGATGAGAAATCCCACTCATGATAGATTTTGTGGGCGAAGAAATCTGTAACCTTTTAGAAAACTAATCCTTTTAATTGAAAAGATTGGGATATATCTCTGACTAAAAGGTTTTTCTTCCTAAAATTCCGCACTGGTTGAAGTTTTACGTGGATAATGTACTGAGATTTCTCAACTTCACTGAATTTTGTTGGCAACATTATATTTTTCAAACACACACATGAATTTTCCTGAAAGGCCTGCACATCTTCAGCCATTTCACAAAATATGGACACTGAGGGCTCATTATAAGCCCCTTGATGTGATTGGTGGGCGGAGTATTCACTGAGTGAAGTATTACAACTGTAGAATACAAAAAGTGATGGATGAATGCTTGAATTAATCTCAACCACTGGTAATTACTCGGGCCACATCCCAGTACATGGTTATTTTCCCCACCCTGTCACCTCAGTTTGGACTCAGCCATATGCAAATTAGTCTTGATCCAGCTCCAATGAGAACAGCCCAGCCTGAACTGCCAGGACAGGGCCTCCCTGAACCGCAACACAAGCAGCCCAGGGCCAGCTTCACCCTAGTAAGGGCTCTTCAGCCAGATGTAGCTTGGTTCCAGTGGCCCAGTAAGCATGGCACTGGAAACACAAGCAGACCAGGACGGGTTTCAGCATAGTTAGGGCTCAGCAGCCGGGCACAGCTTGTGCGCAGTGACACAGTAAGCATGGCACTGGAAACACAAGCAGACCAGGACGGGTTTCAGCATAGTTAGGGCTCAGCAGCCGGGCACAGCTTGTGCGCAGTGACACAGTAAGCATGGCACTGGAAACACAAGCAGACCATGACTGGTTTCACCCTAGTTAGGGCTCAGCAGCGGGGTGCAGCTTCCTTCCAGCGGCACAGTAAGCATGGCACTGGGGACACAAGCAGACCAGGACCGGTTTCACCCTAGTTAGGGCTCATCAGCAGGGTACAGCTTGGTTCAAGTGGCACAGTAAGCATGGCACTGGATACACAAGCAGCCCAGGTCCGGTTTCACCCTAGTTAGGGCTCAGCAGCCGGGTACAGCTTGGTTCCAGCGGCACAGTAAGCATGGCACTGGAAACACAAGCAGACCAGGACGGGTTTCACCCTAGTTAGGGCTCAGCAGCCGGGTACAGCTTGTGTACAGTGGCACAAAAGTCTTTCTTGATTTTTCATAATTCAGGCCCGGGCTTCCCTTCACCACCCCTTGGAATGCGTTTCGCAGCCCCTTGGACCAGCGGTTGGTAGCTCTGTCGCGTTTCCCACGACGGGGCTGACACAGGAGTTTATCAAATGAAGCCATGAAATATAATATTCCATCTGCACGGAAATAAAACCGCATCAGAGACGCTGTTGGAAAGTGGGAGCCTGGAATTTCCCAGAACAAAACCGCGCACTGAGCGCGGGCCAGAGAGCTGGGAGCACAGAGAGATGGGGCGGGGGGGGGGGGGGGGGAGTGGTGGTGTCAGGGGGGAGGGGGGGTTGCCTGTGGGAGAGAGGCGCACAGTCACATGGTGGTGCCAGTGGACTTTTCTTTGCCTGTGGTGGGAGACAGGCGCAGAGTGAGACAGGCGCAGAGTGAGACAGGCGCACACTGAGGTGGTGGTACATATGGGTCTTGGGTTGGACTCTGGGAGACAGGCATAGAGTGAGACAGGCGCACACTGAGGTGGGGGTGCCAGTGGACTTGTTTTTGCCTGTGGGAGACAGGCGCAGAGTGAGACAGGTGCACAGTGAGGTGGGGGTACCTAAGGGTCTTGGGTTGGGCACTGGGGACAGGCACAGAGTGAGACAGGCGCACACTGAGGTGGGGGTGACAGGGGATCTGTTTTTGCCAGTGGGAGAGTGAGCCGTTGGGAGACAGGCGCTGATTGAGGCAGGCGTACACTGAGGTGGGGGTACATATGGGTCTTGGGTTGGACTCTGGGAGACAGGCGCAGAGTGGGACAGGCAAACAGTGAGGTGGGGGTGCCAGTGGACTTGTTTTTGCCTGTGGGAGACAGGCGCAGAGTGAGACAGGTGCACAGTGAGGTGGGGGTACCTAAGGCTCTTGGGTTGGGCACTGGGGACAGGCACAGAGTGAGACAGGCGTACACTGAGGTGGGGGTACCTAAGGGTCTTGGGTTGGACTCTGTGAGACAGGCGCGCAGTGTGGTGTTGGTGCCAGTGGACTCTTCTTGGCCTGTAGGAGACAGGCGCAGAGTGAGACAGGCGCACACTGAGGTGCGGGTGCTTATGGCTCTTGTGTTGTACTCTGGAAGACAGGTGCACAGTGAGGCGGGAGTGCGTGTGGACTTTTCTTGGCCTGTAGGAGACAGGCGCACAGACAGGCGCACGGTGAGGTGCGGCTTTGCTTGGTTTGGTGATGGAGAGAGAGCGCGTCATCCCCGGATCCCACGGTCTCCGGATCCCAGTCTCTCTAAAGAGGATTTCGTGGCTTCTGCATGTGGCGAACTCATCAGCAGGGCAGCGGATGTTCGTGTTTGGAGAGCGCGCGCGGGTCACGTTACTTACCGTCGATCAGGCGTCCGTCATCCAAACAGGAGCCACTGGGTCCCTGGAGCCCCTGAAGGAAGCGTGGGCCGGACAGCCTCAGCTGTCATGGCCCCCTCCCTCCGCGCCGAGGCGCCAAGCGGTGCATTCCTCGGAGGGTCCTTGGGGGTTATCTTCCGAGGGAGGGCCCTGGTGCACAGGCCAACAGCTGACATCTCACGAGAAGTGTTGGGCACGATTCACAGAACTGACTTAAGACAAAATCCTAAAGTTACTACTTTTGATTTTCACAGAAGGCATTTAGTAGTAGTAAAGTTAGGATTTTGTCTTAAGTTTGTCTTAAGTCTGTAAGACAAACTTAAGACAAACTTAAGACAGATTTACAAACTTAAGACAAACTTAAGACAGATTTACAAACTTAAGACAAACTTAAGACAGACTTAAGACAGATTTACAAAATTAAGACAAACTTAAGACAGACTTAAGACATACTTAAGACAAACTTAGGATAGACTTAAGACAAACTTAAGACTGACTTTAGACAAACTTAAGACAAACTTAAGACAGACTTAAGACAGACTTAAGACAAACTTAAGACAGACTTAAGACAGACTTAAGACAGCCTTAAGACAAACTTAAGACAAACTTAAGACAGACTTAAGACAAACTTAAGACAAACTTAGGATAGACTTAAGACAAACTTAAGACAAACTTAAGACTGACTTTAGACAAACTTAAGACAAACTTAAGACAAACTTAAGACAGACTTAAAACAGACTTAAGACAAACTTAAGACAGACTTAAGACAGACTTAAGACAGCCTTAAGACAAACTTAAGACAAACTTAAGACAAACTTAAGACAAACTTAGGATAGACTTAAGACTAACTTAAGACTGACTTTAGACAGACTTAAGACAAACTTAAGACAGACTTAAGACAGACTTAAGACACCCTTAAGACAAACTTAAGACAAACTTAAGACAGACTTAAGACAGACTTAAGACAAACTTAAGACAGACTTAAGACAGACTTAAGACAAACTTAAGCCAAAATCCTAACTTTACTACTACTAAATGCCTTCTGTGAGTACCAAATCTAGTAACTTTAGGATTTTGTCTTAAGTTAGTTCTGTGAATCGGGCCCGTTGTGTGTAATGTGTGCGTGTGGTGTGGTTAGGAGAGGGGATATAGAAACTAAGGCCAGGTGGCAAATCTATCAGGTGAGGCGTGAGGCGCTATCTGCAGACGAGTCAGGCCTGGTTATATGTTATCGGGGAAACCCCATAAGGGCCAGTGCTTCTTTAAAGCCAGGAAGGGGGGGGGGGTCAGAGTCAGTCACATATCAGGAGGGTCAAGCCATCAGACCAGCTCACCTTATATTTTTGTTACTGGGTCGAGCACCTGTGCTTTCTTTTAGGTCTCGCCTACGGGCAGCTTTTACCTTTCTCTTGTCCAAGAGACCTAGGGAATATAGCACTTTACTACGCAATGCATTACATCATGTGCTTTTACAACGCGGTCGTTACAACAACCGCGTTGTTAGTATGCGATGCATTTACATCGCAAGTCTTTACAACGACTTCCACTAGTGGGCGCGCTGGACTTAGGAATAGTATTATTTACTATTCCTACACCATTTGGCGCAACAGTAGGGAATTTTTTGTAAAAGACTTGCGATGTAAATGCATTGCGTACTAACAATGCAGTCGTTGTAACAACCATGCTGTAAAGATATCGTGGTGTAATGACCGCATTGTAAAGGTTGTTTTCCATTTTTTTCCATTGCGTACAAAATCATTGCTTACAGTGGGCTTTGGACCAGCACTTACCAATGGTTGACTTTCCTGCAATCTGATTTGCTTCCTTCTTATTCACTGGCTTTGCTTTCTCTTCTTGTGTTTGTCCCTCCCCGGGAGCAGAGTCTCTTTAGCATACTTTTGATTTATCGACTTCCACCGCTCACATTTAGTAACTACTTTTTTGTTTCTAATTTAGCAGCACCTGATAGAACATTTGTTCTCTTGCTCTCTCACTTGTGTGCTGTTTACCTCTGTCCCTGAGATAGCATTTGTTCTCTTGCTCTCTCACTTGTGTGCTGTTTACCTCAGTGCCTGAGATAGCATTTGTTGTCTTGCTCTTTACCTTGTGTGCTGTGTACCTCAGTCCCTGAGAGAGCATTTGCTCTTGTGCTCTCCCCCTCATGTGCTATGCACCTCAGTCCCTGAGAGAGCATTTTTTTGTCTTGCTCTCTCCCTTATGTGCTGTGCACCTCAGTCCCTGAGAGAGCATTCTCTGTCTTGCTCTCTCCCTAGTGCTCTCTCCCTCGTGTGCTGCGTTCCTCAGTCCTTGAGAGAGCATTTGTTGTCTTGCTCCCATACTAGTGTGCTGTGTTCCTCAGACCCTGAGAGAGGATTTTTTTGTCTCGCTCTCTCACTAGTGTGCTGTGCACCTTAGTCCCTGAGAGAAGATGTGTTGTTTTGCTCTCTCCCTGGTGTAATGTGCACCTTAATCCACGAGAGAGTATTAGTTGTCTTGCTCTCCTCTTACTGCTCTCTTCCTCATGTGCTGTGTACCTCAGCCCATGAGAGAGCATTTTCTCTCTTGCTCTCTCCTCATGTGCTGTGTACCTCAATCCCTGAGAGAGCATTTGCTGTGTTGCTCTCTGACTAGTGCGCTGTGTTCCTGTCCCTGAGAGAGCATTTTTTGTCTCTCTCCATTGTGTGGTTTGAACCTCAGTCCCTGAGACAGCATTCATTCATTGTCTTGCTCTCTCCCTAGTGCTCTCTCCCTTGTGTGCTGTGTTCCTCAGACCCTGAGAGAGGATTTGTTGTCTTGCTCTCTCCCCCATGTGCTGTGTACCTCAGTCCCTGAATTTTAAAGTACCTTTGTCTTACAACAGTACCTCAGTCCCTGAGACAGCATTCCTTGTCTTGCTCTCTCCATAGTGCTCTCTCCCTTGTGTGCTGTGTTCCTCAGTCCCTGAGAGAGCATTTGCTGCGTTGCTCTCTCACTAGTGTGCTGTGTTCCTCAGTCCATGAGACAGCATTTGTTCTCTTGCCCTCGCTGTCATGTGTTGTTCACCCCAGTCCCCGAGAGAGAATTTGTTGTCTTGCTCTCTTCCTCGTGTGCTGTGCACCTCAGTCCCTCCCTGAGAGAGAATTTGTTGTCTTGCTCTCTTCCTCGTGTGCTGTGCACCTCTGTCCCTGAGAGAGCTTTAGTTGTCTTGCTCTCTCACTAGTGTGTTGTGTACCTCAGTCCCTGAGGGAGCATTTGTTGTCTTGCTCGCTCGCTAGTGTGTTGTGCACCTCCCTGAAAATACCTGCCTTCTGTAATCTCCATGTTGTTCACTCTTCTTTCCATCCAAACTCATCCACTCATCCATTGCATCCCCCACTTCAGCTTTTATTTTTTATTTTTCCTCTACAACAGTCTCCAACTTTGCTTCCCGCCCATTCCCCATTGCTCCCACGCCCTGTCCTCTGTTGTTTTTCCACCACTCCCCATCGAGGTCATATAAAAAAAAACTTCTCGTTCCTGGCAGCTGCTATTTGCTTTGTCTTTTAAAAAAGCTTTTGAGCTTGGGGTTCACCAGCTTGGAACAGGTAAATAAATATTACCAACATGGTGGCTGTGTCATGCTGTATGCGCACACATGACTGGTGAAGCATGCGTGCACATGTGACCGTACGCTGGGTTACCATAGCGTCAATGCATAGATGTGCACATACACGATATTGCGCTATTGTAGGGAATCCGCCTTTTCTGTGCGGTCAACCTAGAATTTTCTCCCTTTGCTGGAGCCTATATTTTTGCTTGTTTTAGAACTCTGTGCACTTTACCCCTGCTAACAGAAGTAAAGTCCCTTTGCACCACATTTTAACATGATTGAATTGGTATACTTCTAATTTGTATATTTAACTTGCTTATAAGTCCCTAGTATATAGTTCAAAATGTACTGAGGACCCCAAAGGTAAATGCCACTGGTGAACCGCAGCACCCATTGTGCCATCCACTACAGTGGTAGTGCAACCAAGGCTTCCGGCCTACCATTGTAATCTGACTGTAGCAGTGTATAAACTGCAATTCGACCTGTCAGAATAAACCTTTTTGACTGGTCAAAACCTCCCTTTTAAATGTTAATAAGTCACCCCTATGTAGGCCTTGTAGCCAACAAGGCAGGGTGCATAGCATTTAAAAGAAGGACATGTAGAAATATAAAGTCAACATGTTCTTACAGTGACGAGCACCGAAACACTATTTTCACTGTAGAAGGCTGGCTGGTTCATAGAGTAACACTAGGAAGCAATATTAAATGCCAATACTGTATATGGGGAAAGAGACCAGCTAGAAAAAAAATGAAAACTATTTTAATAGTAATTTTAATTCAATGGTAAAGATGGATTTTTAATAAATATTAAGGAAAGGTAACTTTTACAAAGTTACCATTTTCTCTGCCTGAAGATCCTGGAGGCCAACTTACATTGACTCACTAGCTTTTCCCTGCCAGTAGTTAGCCTTGAAAATGTGTGAAATGCTTCCCTGGAGCAAACAATAGGCTGAGCGGAATGGGCAGAGATGACTCCTCTGAACCCCGTAGAATATGCAGGGTGGGGCTTGTGGGCATCCTTTTTGACATTACAGAGTCAAATACTGCTTGACAGGAATGCTGTGTTTCTAAATATAGCACTTGGGGTGCACATGAAAAGAAGGGAAAATTATACCAGGACAATTCTTGTGGATCCACTGTCTGGTTGCTAGAAACCCTGTTTCTCCTACCAGACTTCTATCTGTGAGTTTTACATATAACATGTGGGGCACACATGAAGGGAAGCAAACAGGATGCTAAGACAAGTCTTGTGTATCAACAGTCTGGTTGCTGAAGACCTCTGCTTTTGTCCTACCAGACTTCTGTCTCTGGGTTTATTGTGGGTACAGTTGCTGCCTCAAACAGGATTTTGGTGTTAGATGTGGATGGACGTAGGATTATCTTGGCACACTCCCCACAAACCCCCAACCTTCGGAGCCCAAGTTTAGTGTTGCTGAAGACTTGTATCATCATTGGTTAGGGCACTTTCCGGTGCTTAGCACCGGCACTTAATTTACAGGGCCGGGTCTACACCATCTCGCTCAATTTAGCGTCACAGCAGGGGTGACTGCGAAGATCACACTCTGCTATGCCTCAGACGGTACTTCGAAGTACAAGGCAATACGCAGGCACTACACAAAGCTAGAACACTGTTTCGAGTTTCGGTGGTGTCCCCTCTGTGTAACTCTGTCCCATTTCTCAGAGGCTGCCGGAGGACCCAGACTCGTGGTACCCAAATTTCGAGATAATTGCCCACTGAGAGGGGGCGGGGCCCAGAAGGGCCCTGGGAATGGTGTTGTTGTGGCACGAGAATAAAGGAGGCCTGCCTCGTGGTCATGGGTAATCCTCCGAGCTCATTTGAATATCCTGCACTGAGTGCTAACAAGAGCTCATGCGCGACCAATGGGCCGAGGGGACACATACACGCCCCCTCTGCCCAGGACCCCCGAGCCCCCAGCCCTTCAGAGTCGCATTTACAGGGCGGGGGCAGGGCACCCCTCTGCTCAGGACCCCCAAGCCCCCAGGCCCCCAGCCCTTCCCCTTCAGAGTCAAGTTTACAGGACGGGGCTGCTCTCTGGCATCAGATCCTCTCCCCTCAGCTCACTTACTTAAAATAATAAATACACGGGGCCAGGGGGGCATCCTGACATCTCAGCGGTGATTGATCCTAATGAAAGTTTCCATTAGCAGCCCCCGGGGAGGGATTGCCCGATTTATAGCCTGATCCGCAGGGTGGGATCTGATGAGCCCAGGAGAAGGGGGGGGGGGGGCACCGTGCAGCGTATGGTTGGTATTGCTAAGCTTTCATTTATAGAAATGTTGTCAGGGGCAACCAAGGGCGGAGGATTCACACTTCCAGTAGTACTTTCTCCTTGCGGGTGGGTCGTGTCCGGACAAAACTATTGAGCAGAATGCTGCAAACTCGTCTCTAACTGCTCTCTCGCAGAGACAAGTATATTCCTAATGAAATGCATCAAATACCACACTCTTGAAACATGTCCAGTCAAACCTGCTTTCTGCTGTTCCCCGGGTAGTGTCAGGAGGTCCCGCATTGACACACTGTTGCAGATGAGCCATGTCCGGTCCCGCGCATTCTGTGGCAGGATGTTGAATTTCCTGTCTGCAAACCGGGCCCCATGGCACCCAGGAAACCTCCTGCTGTATGGCCCTAAATTAAATTAGGAAGCCGGTCTTCACTTCTTCCTGACCTCGACATGTTATTTTGCTGTGCCCTGTCCAGGCAGAGCCCAACTTGTGCTGAGTCTGGGTCATAGAGCAGGTGGCACAGATTGAGGCAAGATAGCATGGCTCACTCTCAAACTCTGAAGAGGCAAGATAGTTCCACGGTGCCACGCCAGCAGCAGCTCCTCTCCGTGGATCATTCTGGCAGCTATAAAGAGATTCGGGTAAATCAGATATTAATTTACTAATCTGCTACTGATGACATTTGGTATGTTTGTTACTAGAATGGGGAGGGGGCTCCAGCACGGCATAGCGCCTTGGAAAATGGGCACACTAACGTTTTCTCTCTGTGCTTTAAATGCAGTGCCATCGAAGGTGGAAGTTTTCTCTAAACTAGCAGCTTTTATGATTTATTAGTGAAAAGTGTTAAATATCAGCTTTTATGATTTATTATTGAAAAGTGTTAAATATCCGTGATTGACAGTGGCACAATGAAGCAGCAGCCTTTATTTTCCCAGTGCAAAGAGACTTGTTATGTCAGAGATGAGGCAGGCAATTAATGTTCCCGTTGGAGAGAGGTCAGAGTTTTATCTAGTGGCAGTTTCAGTTTTTACTTTAACCATGGAGTAGCCCAGGGGGTTAATATGCCTACTGGTACCGGCATATTGTATTGTATTTAACTGTATTGTATGTGGATAGCTCAGTGGGTTGCAGCTTTTGTCACAACTGAAGCTGAGTTTGTGGTGGAGAGTGCTGATTTTTTAGAAATTAAATAATCGCTTTAAAAGCACCTGCTGCAGAGTTCGAATTTCTTGTTTCTCAAATGAGTGTGATTTCTGATATTTGTCTATTTCCATTGAATTAATTGCATGATTTTGGTCGCAAGAAAGTGCCACACATTTAGTCATTAAATAACTCATAAATCCGCTGAATGTATGAAAATGTCACACATAAGCAATCTGAAACATTAGCAGCTAGACTCAAATGGGTGCAATTCTTGATATCTATATGATTCCCTCGTCTTCATTGCTTGATTTTGCTCACAAGAAAGGGTCCCTCATAGTGGGACACACTGGTGCCTCAGACAGTGCCAGCCTCAAGGGGCAGAGTCACAGCGACATCACAGAGGCCACAGAGTACCACACTTGGGGCAGGGGGTAGAGGGAGAGAACTGGTGCCTCGCAGCCTCAGACAGTACCACCAGACACAGGGGGCAGACAGCACGCAGAGAGACATCACTGGGGGGTCGCAGAGAGTGCTAGACTCAGGGGTCAGAGAGGCATCACCAGCGAAGCCACGGTGTGTGTGAGGGCCGCTAAGGTGGCACAGAGGGGTCTTAGGTCACAGTCACAGACAGTAAGAGACTCCGGGGTCAGAGAGAGGTGCCGAAATTCGAGAGAACGCACCCCCTGCAGCGGTGTCTGTTCCCACTTCCCAGGCTCCTGTTGAAATAGTCATGGCGGCTGAGGCCAGCCCTTACCAGGCTGAGCCCCGTGGCCCAGCCGGTGGTACCTCAGGCAGCAGGCTAAAGGAAGAAGTGCTGGCACCGGCCCTGGGCAAAGAGGTTCGCCTCAAACTTCTGGCAGCGAGCAGGAGGGTCCTCGGAGGGGTGCAGCAGGCTCCAGAGGGTCTGAAAGAGAAGAGAGGCAGAGAGAGGCTCTTAGTAGACAATGCTGCAACAAAAGAGGCAGCTTGGGACTGTGGAGAGAGGTTCTTAGAACAGGGACAGCTGCCAGAGGGAGCTATACCCGGGGGTGTAGACAGGTCACAGGTGTTCTGATAACAGCAGTGCTGTGGGACTGGAGGCGATAGGCTGGGACTATGGAAAGATGCTCCTGGGCCAGGAATATTCAGGGCCGGGAGGGCAGCCTGGGCTTGTGGAGAGAGCAGTCCTGGGAGAGAGGTTCTTATCTTAGGAATCTTCAGCTCAGGGAGGTACAGGCACCGGCTGGGGCTGTGGATGACTTGTGCAAATACTTCATTAGGTATGTTTAACTGCAGCTTCTCGTGACATACAGTTAATTATTTGAGCCCAATGCATTCAGTGCATTTTACACCGCCTGGGTGCTGCTTCAGGCCTCAGGAGTATTTCTGTGATATCTCTTTTAGTGAGTTTCTTGTGGCTGTAAAATCCCATTTAGAGCACTGCATTATCAGAATGTCGTGCTTTTCTAAACCGCCTGCAGTTAGGTAATAATGTTTTTATAAGACAGACTGCATGTGTGATTTGAGGCTGATGAAATATTGAGCGTCGGACACTAGCCTGGATGTTCCTAGAAGTAGAAGTAGTAGGGGAACCTCCCATCAAACCTTACTATGAGGAAGGCTCCTTTGCTGAAATTCATCTGTCTTTTTGCAGTGCCAGTGAGGAAGTGGGCGGAGCTCATATAGAAAGTGGGTGGGGGCAATGAAGGAAGTGGGTGGAGCCAGAGAAAAGTAGGTGTGGCCTCCGACAAAGATTTGAGCACCTGCACTTCATATTTTACAAATTAAGCACTGGGCATGCCCAATATACATTCTCACGCCCTGGTTAGTGCCAGGGATAAATGTGATACCTCAAGGCACCCACTTCAGAACACTCCTGGAACGATCAGAAGAGGACTGCACTTGATGTCTGTGACCCAAGGGACCCCTGAAGCGCAGGAACAGCTTTCCCTCTTGTAAACAGGATGAAGAAGTGCGCTCCAAGTGCCATTAGGCTGATCTTTTGTTAAAACAACAGGGATTCAACAAACTACAAGAGGCCTTTTGCTGGAAGTACCCAGCTGACTAAGGGCAAATGGAGCTGGACAGAACACTGCTGTTGACCATGTTGGGTGCCTTCTCTGAGGTCCTGGGGGGCATTAGAAGTGCACTCCTCTGGTGGATTAGGACTTCATTGACTAAGAAGGTCAACTCTTTGAGCAGGACAAACGTGGTTGGAGCCTCCCACCCACGCTCCATTGTGGTCAGCCTCAAATTGTGCCGAGGTTCGGGTCTGTTGCGACCATTGACTATCATCGGCACTTTGTGCGATTTCTACTTAAACCTTTGCAAAGTCATATCGCCTCTTCCCTTTATTTAGATTTGAGTCATTTTTGTTTCATTTTGTTCATTAAATATTGAATCTATTTTCTAATTTGGTATTGGCTAATTTGTATTGTCTTGCATTTCCTTTGTATTACTGCTTTTATACTGCATACACATTGCCCTAAGTTGCCCTAAGTTAAGCCTGTCTGCTCTGTGCCATAGCTACCATTAGGTTCAGCGAAGGTAAAAGTAGTGACTTTGAGGGTTCACACAGATCAGTGCTGTTATTGTTCCTTGAGGTGAGAAGTTACCCACACCAATTCATTATCAGATTTCTTACAGCTCTATTTTCCTCTTTTGTTTTTTTGTTGGCCGATGCTACACAGCACCACCAAAAAAAGCATTTCTTATTGCCGATGCTGTTCGGCACCAGCAAAAAGCACTACCAAAGCCAATAGGCCGAAACGGCAAGATATTTTGGCTTTGTCAATACTGCTTGTTACCTTATGTTTATGGATCTATTTATTCATTTATTTCCACAAGCACCAAGACCAGTGGCGTAGCTAGACATACTGCCACCCGGGTGCAAGTAAGAGCAGGTGGCGTCGGGGTGTCGGCGGACAGAAGACTTGTTCTCGAGGGTAGGGGAATGGTGGTAGTTGTAGGGTTGCCAGATTCTCAAAACAAAAAATGGGGACAGGTCAGAGACATAGAAGTACGGTTTGCAGTAACCATCGACATAAAAGTAGGACTATTTGACAGCTGTTATAGAGAAGTGTGGAGAAGTGTGGCTCACTGGTTAGAGGAGGCAGACCTGGAAGCAGAGGTCAGCCCGGGACCAGGGTTCAATTCCCGGCTCGGCGGGGTCTTGAGTCCTAAAATGTCCATGGACTTGACAATTCTCGCTCCGGTGCCTACTCGATTCACGGGTTCACACTCTGCGACTCTGGGCAATAGCTTGCTTAATCTCCACAACGGCCCCTCGCGGCGGGATGCCTGGCTTTCACCTTGCGGATACCCTGCCGGGGTTATCTCACAGGGGAATACCAGGACGGGTTCCCTAAGCAAGCGCTTAGAAACCGCTTGGTGATTTGCGCTATATAAATTCCTGTACATTTACATTTACATATAGACATAGAAGAAGGACTACAATGACAGCTCCCTCCACAGACCGAGATGAAGCATTACAGACAACAAATCCAAGGTCTTTTATTGGCACCCCTCTCTTTTACACAGCAGCATTAGTACTTTTTATTACATTTACACTTTTAGGGACTATATCATATATTTGACAAAAATCAATAAAACATCACAGGCTAGCAAACACCCAGTGCAAAAGAGAGCATGCGCGTGCATGCTCAACCGGAACAATGAAAAACAGGGACATTTCTGTGTTAACCCGGATACTGTTTGAAAACGGGGACATTTGAGTCACTTAGAGAAAAGTGTCGGCCACTGACGATGCCAGTTCTACATGCCCTACAAAAGAACACTAGCCATGCCCGTCATAGTAGGCAGAAAGGCTACATATTGTTGGCAGTTAAGCAGAACAAAGACTACACCTCCCAGAATGCAACCGGTTGTTAAATGGGAGCACAGGAATAGATCAAGGTGCTCAAGTGACCAGGAGTCATCTGATGCCTGCAGCAAGAGTATGACGTTCGATGCAGCTGACTCAGCCTTTCATCCTTCTGATACTGATAACACCAGCAGCATTGAGTTTTAGTTGCACATTATTCACAGCACCGAGAGTCAATGGTGTTTAGGTTCAGCTCTGTATGAAGGGTCAAGGTGCATTAAAGAGATGCAAGGTTCGTGGGCCTGGCACGTGGAGTTGGGCCTTGTGAATCGCTGGCATATTTAGTCCTCCAGAGGCTGAAAGCTGTGATTCTCGGCGGAACAAGTGTAACTGGAACTCTGCCTTGGAATGTCCTTGCAGACCATGCACAATCCATTTCCCGCCCAAACTCCCCCTAAAAAAAAGAACAGTTAGTGTCTCGCCTCTTTGCCCACCAGCCGGCCTCGGTGTGACTGACCCTGCCCACTCCACGCAGCTTCCTCCGGGTTCCCAGCCCCGTGATCTACGTTTGCCTCTCTGGCTCCTGAGGCGATGCTGGCTGCACGAACTTTACTCACATTTTTCCGTAATTAGTTGGCGCGCTAGCGCTGCGTCGGTGCCAAGGACCGACACAGGCGCTTCTTGACTCCAGCAGGAGATGCTCTGTGCACAGGCCCTGCCAGGGCAGTAGGGCTGGCGTCGAAGGAATCTGGCCCAGGAGGGGAACCTCGAGGTGTGCGCCACGTGTTCTGCCAACATCTGCAGCTGTCGCAGCGCTGGGGCCCGAAACACCCAATCAGAACTCAGCTTAATCCCTACGGCGAACTCTGCATCACCCTACGGGGAACTCAACATCACCCTACGGCAAACTCAGCATCACCCTTCAGCAAACTCAGCATCACCCTACAGCGTACTCACCATCACCCTACGGCAAACTCAGCATCACCCTACAGCGAACTCACCATCACCCTACAGCGAACTCACCATCACCCTACGGCAAACTCAGCATCACCCTTCAGCAAACTCAGCATCGTCCCTACAGCGAACTCAGCATCACCCTACAGCGAACTCACCATCACCCTACAGCGAACTCAGCATCACCCTACAGCGAACTCACCATCACCCTACAGCGAACTCACCATCACCCTACGGCAAACTCAGCATCACCCCTACAGCGAACTCACCATCACCCTACGGCAAACTCAGCATCACCCTACAGCGAACTCACCATCACCCTACAGCGAACTCACCATCACCCTACGGCAAACTCAGCATCACCCCTACAGCGAACTCACCATCACCCTACGGCAAACTCAGCATCACCCTACAGCGAACTCACCATCACCCTACGGCAAACTCAGCATCACCCCTACAGCGAACTCACCGTCACCCTACGGCAAACTCAGCATCACCCTTCAGCAAACTCAGCATCGTCCCTACAGCGAACTCACCATCACCCTACGGCAAACTCAGCATCACCCCTACAGCGAACTCACCATCACCCTACGTCAAACTCAGCATCACCCCTACAGCGAACTCACCATCACCCTACGGCAAACTCAGCATCACCCTACAGCGAACTCACCATCACCCTACGGCAAACTCAGCATCACCCCTACAGCGAACTCACCATCACCCTACGTCAAACTCAGCACCACCCCTACAGGGAACTCACCATCACCCTACGGCAAACTCAGCATCACCCTTCAGCAAACTCAGCATCGTCCCTACAGCGAACTCACCATCACCCTTCGGCAAACTCAGCATCACCCTACAGCGAACTCACCATCACCCTACGGCAAACTCAGCATCACCCCTACAGCGAACTCACCATCACCCTACGGCAAACTCAGCATCACCCTACAGCGAACTCACCATCACCCTACGGCAAACTCAGCATCACCCCTACAGCGAACTCACCATCACCCTACGGTAAACTCAGCATCACCCTACAGCGAACTCACCATCACCCTTCGGCAAACTCAGCATCACCCCTACAGCGAACTCACCGTCACCCTACGGCAAACTCAGCATCACCCTTCAGCAAACTCAGCATCGTCCCTACAGCGAACTCACCATCACCCTACGTCAAACTCAGCATCACCCCTACAGCGAACTCACCATCACCCTACGTCAAACTCAGCATCACCCCTACAGCGAACTCACCATCACCCTACGGCAAACTCAGCATCACCCTACAGCGAACTCACCATCACCCTACGGCAAACTCAGCATCACCCCTACAGCGAACTCACCATCACCCTACGTCAAACTCAGCACCACCCCTACAGGGAACTCACCATCACCCTACGGCAAACTCAGCATCACCCTTCAGCAAACTCAGCATCGTCCCTACAGCGAACTCACCATCACCCTTCGGCAAACTCAGCATCACCCTACAGCGAACTCACCATCACCCTACGGCAAACTCAGCATCACCCCTACAGCGAACTCACCATCACCCTACGGCAAACTCAGCATCACCCTACAGCGAACTCACCATCACCCTACGGCGAACTCAGCATCACCCTACAGCGAACTCACCATCACCCTACAGCGAACTCAGCATCATCCCTACGGCGAACTCACCATCACCCTACAGCGAACTCACCATCACCCTACGGCAAACTCAGCATCACCCTTCAGCAAACTCAGCATCGTCCCTACAGCGAACTCGGCATCACCCTACGGCAAACTCAGCATCACCCTACAGCGAACTCACCATCACCCTACGGCAAACTCAGCATCACCCTTCAGCAAACTCAGCATCACCCTACAGCGAACTCACCATCACCCTTCAGCAAACTCAGCATCACCCTTCAGCAAACTCAGCATCACCCTACAGCGAACTCACCATCACCCTACGGCAAACTCTGCATCACCCTACAGCGAACTCAGCATCATCCCTACAGCTAACTCACCATCACCCTACGGCAAACTCTGCATCACCCTACAGCGAACTCAGCATCACCCTACAGCGAACTCACCATCACCCTACGGAGAACTCAGCATCACCCTACGGCAATTTCAGCATCACCCTTCAGCAAACTCAGCATCACCCTACGGCGAACTCTGCGTCACCATGCGGCGAGCTCAGCATCACCCTACGGAGAACTCAGCATCACCCTACGGCAATTTCAGCATCACCCTTCAGCAAACTCAGCATCACCCTACGGCAAACTCTGCATCACCCTACAGCGAACTCAGCATCACCCTACAGCGAACTCACCATCACCCTACAGCGAACTCACCATCACCCTACGGAGAACTCAGCATCACCCTACGGCAATTTCAGCATCACCCTTCAGCAAACTCAGCATCACCCTACGGAGAACTCAGCTTCACCCTACGGCAATTTCAGCATCACCCTACAGCGAACTCACCATCACCCTACGGCAAACTCTGCATCACCCTACAGCGAACTCAGCATCATCCCTACAGCGAACTCACCATCACCCTACGGAGAACTCAGCATCACCCTACAGCGAACTCAGCATCACCCTACAGCGAACTCACCATCACCCTACGGAGAACTCAGCATCACCCTACGGCAATTTCAGCATCACCCTTCAGCAAACTCAGCATCACCCTACGGCGAACTCTGCGTCACCATGCGGCGAGCTCAGCATCACCCTACGGAGAACTCAGCATCACCCTACGGCAATTTCAGCATCACCCTTCAGCAAACTCAGCATCACCCTACGGCAAACTCTGCATCACCCTACAGCGAACTCAGCATCACCCTACAGCGAACTCACCATCACCCTACAGCGAACTCACCATCACCCTACGGAGAACTCAGCATCACCCTACGGCAATTTCAGCATCACCCTTCAGCAAACTCAGCATCACCCTACGGAGAACTCAGCATCACCCTACGGCAATTTCAGCATCACCCTACAGCGAACTCACCATCACCCTACGGCAAACTCTGCATCACCCTACAGCGAACTCAGCATCATCCCTACAGCGAACTCACCATCACCCTACGGAGAACTCAGCATCACCCTACAGCGAACTCAGCATCACCCTACAGCGAACTCACCATCACCCTACGGAGAACTCAGCATCACCCTACAGCGAACTCTGCGTCACCCTACGGCGAACTCTGCGTCACCATGCGGCGAGCTCAGCATCACCCTACGGCGATCTCTGCGTCACCCTGCGGCATGCCTTCTCCAAAATGTTGCTGTCTCACGGATATCACAAGAATATGTAGTGCAAACATTCACTTCGTGGGAACCCCTGCTCCCCAGCGCTACCTGGGTGTGCCACGACTAATGCACAGCAGGGCTGGGGTAGGTAGAATCATCACTCGCTCATTGAGCAGTGAGATCCATGGAAGATGATTGGCAGAAACTGAATCACTGTGAGCTCACAACAGCACCCCCACCCCCAGCAGCAATCACTGAGCACAACCTTCGGTCCCTTGAACACTTTTCAATACCCTGCACACCCATCGGTACCCTGCACTTCCTTCGGTACCCTGCACACCCATCAGTACCCTGCACTTCCTTCGGTACCCTGCACACCCATCGGTACCCTGCACTTCCTTCGGTACCCTGCACACCCATCAGTACCCTGCACTTCCTTCGGTACCCTGCACACCCATCAGTACCCTGCACAGCCTTCGGTACCTTGCACACCCATCGATACCCTGCACACCCATCAGTACCCTGCACAGCCTTTGGTACCCTGCACACCCATCAGTTCCCCGCACATCCTTCAGTACCCTGCACACCCATCAGTACCCTGCACAGCCTTCGGTACCTTGCACACCCATCGATACCCTGCACACCCATCAGTACCCTGCACATCCTTCGTTACCCTGCACACCCATCGATACCCTGCACATCCATCAGTATCCTGCACATCCTTCGGTACCCTGCACACCCATCAGTACCCTGCACTTCCTTCGGTACCCTGCACACCCATCAGTACCCTGCACAGCCTTCGGTACCTTGCACACCCATCGATACCCTGCACACCCATCAGTACCCTGCGCAGCCTTCGGTACTTTGCACACCCATCGATACCCTGCACACCCATCAGTACCCTGCGCAGCCTTCGGTACTTTGCACACCCATCGATACCCTGCACACCCATCAGTACCCTGCACTTCCTTCGGTACCCTGCACATCCATCAGTATCCTGCACATCCTTCGGTACCCTGCACACCCATCAGTACCCTGCACTTCCTTCGGTACCCTGCACACCCATCAGTACCCTGCACAGCCTTCGGTACCCTGCACACCCATCGGTACCCTGCACTTCCTTCGGTACCCTGCACACCCATCAGTACCCTGCACTTCCTTCGGTACCCTGCACACCCATCAGTACCCTGCACAGCCTTCGGTACCTTGCACACCCATCGATACCCTGCACACCCATCAGTACCCTGCGCAGCCTTCGGTACTTTGCACACCCATCGATACCCTGCACACCCATCAGTACCCTGCACATCCTTCGATACCCTGCACACCCATCGATACCCTGCACATCCATCAGTATCCTGCACATCCTTCGGTACCCTGCACACCCATCAGTACCCTGCACATCCTTCGGTACCCTGCACATCCATAAGTACCCTGCACATCCTTCCATAGCTTGGACACCCATCGGTACCCTGCAGACCCTTCATTACACTAAAAATCTATCAGTGCCCTACACACTCTTCGGTACCCTGCAAACCCATCAGTACCCTGAGCAGTCTTCGGTACCTTGACACTATTTGTACCCTGCACACCCATCAGTACACTGCAGACCAATCGGTACCCTGCACCCCTATCACTACCCTGCACACCTATCGGTACCCGGCACACCCGTGCGACCGCCCACGCGAATTGCGAGCCGCGACTGCTCACCAGTGAGGTTTAGCTTGACTCTTGTGGCACAGCAGGCATGGGACCCACACCGTGACCTGCTTTTGGTCACTTGGAGATTAACAAATAAGACACGAACTGTGATTTGGGGGGCAATTGTTCTGGGAGCATTCTGGCCCATTCTTTTTCACCCACTGTGCCACTCTAGGCAGAGGCCTGCCTGAGCCAAACCAGTAATGACCCTGTCCTCACGGGCAGAATCCACCCCAAGCCAGGCCAGGCCGAAGGGCACCAAAGCAAGTCCAGCCTGCACAATGGACCAATTAGGGCATTACATCAAACACATAGGGCCCGATTCACAGAACTAATTTAAGAAAAAATCCTAAACTTACTACTTTTGGTATTCACAGAAGTTAGGATTTTGTCTTAAGTTTGTCTTAAGACAGACTTAAGTTAAGATTTTGTCTTAAGACAAAATCCTAACTTCTGTGAATACCAAAAGTAGTAAGTTTAGGATTTTTTCTTAAATTAGTTCTGTGAATCGGGCCCCTAGATGTGTTGGGAGGATGCTTGCAAACAGTTTACATAAAGAGCAACGGTGCCATGGAGTAAAGCAATAAATGGTTCAAAGACCGAGTGACAATAAACATACAAATCACAATAATTGTGTATCACAGAAAGCCAGCGGACAAGGGAACAACACACTGTGCGGCAATGCAAAACGTTTAGGGGCCGCTTCACAGAACTAATCTGAGACAAAATCCTAAATTTACTACTTTTATTATTCACAGAATACATTTAGTAGTAGTTAAGTTAGGATTTTGGCTTAAGTTAAACTTAAGTTAAACTTAAGTTTGTCTTAAGTTTTGGTTTTAAGACAAAATCCTAATTTAAGACAAAATCAAATCCTAATTTAAGACAAAATCCTACTTAAGATAAAATCCTAGCTTTACTACTACTAAATGCCTTCAGGATTTTGTCTCAGATTAGTTCTGTGAATCGGCCCCTGTGTGCTTCACCTAAGGTGCTCGTACTTATAAGTACTCACTTAGTGATGAGCAAATAAAAAAGATTCCCTTTGGACACACCAATACCAATTCACTCCATTAAATCACAACAATGTAAAATAAATGTGTTATGTACTTGGAACGCCTCCATAAGGAATACAATGAAACAGAAATTAAAAAGTATACATTTAATAAAACATCAAGATAAAATAATCACAATATCAGATCATTAGATTCAATACATCATAGATTTTTTTATCTTGATGTTTTATTAAATGTATACTTTTTAATTTCTGTTTCATTGTATTCCTTATGGAGGCGTTCCAAGTACATAACACATTTATTTGACATTGTTGTGATTTAATGGAGTGAATTGGTATTGGTGTGTCCAAAAGGAATCTTTTTTTATTTACTTGTCAAAATAGGGGCTCTGTCTCTTTGGACGTTTTGAGCCCCTCTCCTTGTTTTCAAGGACTCACTTAGTGATGCACAGAACAAAAGATTCAGTGTGTATAGAAACAAGAGGACATGACAATGGGGCTGCAACAATTGGTCATAGATGACACTGTCAATCCAGAATTCTAGTAGTCACTAGGTGAATAAATCCAGAATTTGCTGCGTTTGCCATGTATGTAGATGGCGTTTCGACCCTGAACAATTACTGGGTCATCATCAGGACAGAGGGTATTTCAAAGAAGTAACAAGCAACGTACTTACAAAAATGAGATGTAACATGTTATTGGAATATTGGTTTAAGATTGCAGTGTGTATGAAAATAAGTGTGCCAGAAAGCTACTTCCTATTGCTGACTTGTCAGGATCTGAAAAAGTTATGAGAGCGCAGGACTAATCAAGCACGATAGAGGAGGGACAATCAGTGTCCTTTTAGTGTCTGTTGCATATGCAAAATAAATAAAAAGAAATTGCAGGCTCGCCAAGGCCAGACCTATTGACTTTGCCAGAAAATGTATTTCAATATAGTTAAGTAGGGAATTTAAGTCAAATTTACACAAAGAAAACTCCCCGAACTAACTGCAGGAGCCCCAAGGCTTGAAACCTGCCTGAGCTGTGTCCTAGACACGAGGCTAACACACCCACTGTTGTGTCTGTGAAAGGATGTGCTTTCCTTTTCACCAGGGTCTCTGTAAGGGGAATACATATATTTTCGCAGATATACAGACGAGAGTCCACAGAACATGGAGTCAGTTTCCATCCAACGGATCTTAATGGAAAACATTTTAAAAGTCCATACTTATTCTGAAAAACGAGACGCAAAGACTGCCATCTCGACACAACAACATTCTAAAGGCACAGTGGGAGCAGCAAGGGCCCTTACCAGCTGAGCTGTCCCATTCTATTATGACGCAGTGCATTCTGGGGTATCATGTTTAGAGGACACATTCCTGGCTGCATCTACTGGCACACATTTCATCCATCAGCTGCACACATATTTTATCTTTTTATGGTCCTTCTCCACTTTAAAAAACAAATACATCTGTTCAGAGTTTTTTTATATAGGGAATTGAAACCTGTACCCCATCTGACCCCGAACGCCCCTCTTTTCAACCGACTGCGATGAAAATATTTACCTTCATATGTGTTTTACACACGCAAATTATTTGTATTTCTTATTCATAAGGGAGTTACTTGGCAGGCTGAGAGATGTTTATTCATTTTAGTTTCTCTCGTCCCACATATTCCTGTAGCAGCAGCATGGGCAGAGTTTGTGCTGCTTATCGAGACCAGGGTTACTATGCACTAATTACGGGCTCTTTTTCAATCAATCAGGATTTATATAGCGCTGCAAATCACCTGTGAGGGTCTCAAGTAACCCTGGGCGTAGTTCGCGGAGCCGCACTCCGCGGAGCTACGCGAAGACGCAGTTGCACTCCGCGACCTTCGCGTAGCTCCGCGGACATGCGTAGTAGCTTGCTAGACCCGTTCGCGCGCCGTTTTTCGTCTTCGGGAGCGCGGTGCGCGTGTTCGGGGCGCTGCCTGCATGCTCGAGATAGCTAGCGCGCTAAGTTACTCAAGAGGTTTGTCCCGCCCGCTTGCGTTCCCTTATTTCCAAAGTGCGTGATCGCGTCAAATATCGCGCGAACTTACCCCCGGCGCACGCGATAATGTTATTCAGCGCGCGAGAACTACGCTACGCACCGGATCGCGGAGTAATCGACAGCTTCGCGTTCTCCGTAGAACGCGGAGTTGCCAAAACTCCGCAAGCTCCGCGAACGGAGCGTAGTTCTTCGCCCAGGGTTAGTCTCAAGGCGCTGGAGTTGCTAACTGCCTCATGGTGATCTGTTCATTCAGTTGCAATGAGGTAAAAACGTGTGGAAAGCAGTGAAAACGCGGGAAAAGCAAGGAGAAGGGGTTTAAAAAAATGGGAATAAGCAAGGAGAAAGCAGTGAAACAGGAGGGAAAAGCAAGGAGTAGGCATTCAAAAACGGGGGAAAAGTGAGAAAAAAGCAGTGAAAACAAGGACAAGGGAAAAGCAAGAAGGCACTCAAAAAAGGAGGAGAAAGCAGTGTAAATGAGGGAAAAGCAAGGAGAAGGGATTCAAACAAGCATTTACAATGCAATGGTTTTGCCTTTGTTAAAGTTAGAGCTATTGGCATTGCTCTTGACACTCTGAAGCTCCACTCTGAAGCTCCACTCTGCACTCTGAAGCTCCACTCTGCACTCTGACGCTCCACTCTGCACTCTGAAGCTCCACTCTGCACTCTGAAGCTCCACTCTGCACTCTGAAGCTGCACTCTGAAGCTCCACTCTGCACTCTGAAGCTGCACTCTGAAGCTCCACTCTGCACTCTGAAGCTGCACTCTGAAGCTCCACTCTGCACTCTGAAGCTCCACTCTGCACTCTGAAGCTCCACTCTGAAGCTCCACTCTGAAGCTCCACTCTGAAGCTCCACTCTGAAGCTCCACTCTGAAGCTCCACTCTGAAGCTCCACTCTGAAGCTCCACTCTGCACTCTGAAGCTCCACTCTGCACTCTGAAGCTCCACTCTGCACTCTGAAGCTCCACTCTGCACTCTGAAGCTCCACTCTGCACTCTGAAGCTCCACTCTGCACTCTGAAGCTCCACTCTGCACTCTGAAGCTCCACTCTGAATCTGCACTCTGAAGCTCCACTCTGCACTCTGAAGCTCCACTCTGCACTCTGAAGCTCCACTCTGCACTCTGAAGCTCCACTCTGAATCTGCACTCTGAAGCTCCACTCTGCACTCTGAAGCTCCACTCTGAATCTGCACTCTGAAGCTCCACTCTGCACTCTGAAGCTCCACTCTGCACTCTGAAGCTCCACTCTGAAGCTCCACTCTGAAGCTCCACTCTGAAGCTCCACTCTGAAGCTCCACTCTGAAGCTCCACTCTGATGCTCCACTCTGATGCTCCACTCTGAAGCTCCACTCTGAAGCTCCACTCTGAAGCTCCACTCTGAAGCTCCACTCTGAAGCTCCACTCTGAAGCTCCACTCTGAAGCTCCACTCTGCACTCTGAAGCTCCACTCTGAAGCTCCACTCTGCACTCTGAAGCTCCACTCTGAAGCTCCACTCTGCACTCTGAAGCTCCACTCTGCACTCTGAAGCTCCACTCTGAAGCTCCACTCTGCACTCTGAAGCTCCACTCTGAATCTGCACTCTGAAGCTCCACTCTGCACTCTGAAGCTCCACTCTGAATCTGCACTCTGAAGCTCCACTCTGCACTCTGAAGCTCCACTCTGAATCTGCACTCTGAAGCTCCACTCTGCACTCTGAAGCTCCACTCTGAATCTGCACTCTGAAGCTCCACTCTGCACTCTGAAGCTCCACTCTGAATCTGCACTCTGAAGCTCCACTCTGCACTCTGAAGCTCCACTCTGAATCTGCACTCTGATGCTCCACTCTGCACTCTGAATCTGCACTCTGAAGCTCCACTCTGCACTCTGAATCTGCACTCTGCAGCTCCACTCTGAATCTGCAGCTCCACTCTGCACTCTGAAGCTGCACTCTGAATCTCCACTCTGAATCTGCACTCTGAAGCTCCACTCTGAATCTGCACTCTGAAGCTCCACTCTGAATCTGCACTCTGAAGCTCCACTCTGAATCTGCACTCTGAAGCTCCACTCTGAATCTGCACTCTGAAGCTCCACTCTGAATCTGCACTCTGAAGCTCCACTCTGCACTCTGAAGCTCCACTCTGAAGCTCCACTCTGAAGCTCCACTCTGAAGCTCCACTCTGAAGCTCCACTCTGAAGCTCCACTCTGAAGCTCCACTCTGAAGCTCCACTCTGAAGCTCCACTCTGAAGCTCCACTCTGAATCTGCACTCTGAAGCTCCACTCTGAATCTGCACTCTGAAGCTCCACTCTGAATCTGCACTCTGAAGCTCCACTCTGAATCTGCACTCTGAAGCTCCACTCTGAATCTGCACTCTGAAGCTCCACTCTGAATCTGCACTCTGAAGCTCCACTCTGAATCTGCACTCTGAAGCTCCACTCTGCACTCTGAAGCTCCACTCTGAATCTGCACTCTGAAGCTCCACTCTGAAGCTCCACTCTGAAGCTCCACTCTGAAGCTCCACTCTGAAGCTCCACTCTGAAGCTCCACTCTGAAGCTCCACTCTGCACTCTGAATCTGCACTCTGAAGCTCCACTCTGCACTCTGAAGCTCCACTCTGCACTCTGAAGCTCCACTCTGAATCTGCACTCTGAAGCTCCACTCTGCACTCTGAAGCTCCACTCTGCACTCTGAAGCTCCACTCTGAATCTGCACTCTGAAGCTCCACTCTGCACTCTGAAGCTCCACTCTGCACTCTGAAGCTCCACTCTGAAGCTCCACTCTGAAGCTCCACTCTGAAGCTCCACTCTGAAGCTCCACTCTGAAGCTCCACTCTGAAGCTCCACTCTGAAGCTCCACTCTGATGCTCCACTCTGATGCTCCACTCTGAAGCTCCACTCTGAAGCTCCACTCTGAAGCTCCACTCTGAAGCTCCACTCTGAAGCTCCACTCTGCACTCTGAAGCTCCACTCTGCACTCTGAAGCTCCACTCTGCACTCTGAAGCTCCACTCTGAAGCTCCACTCTGAAGCTCCACTCTGAAGCTCCACTCTGAAGCTCCACTCTGAAGCTCCACTCTGAAGCTCCACTCTGCACTCTGAATCTGCACTCTGAAGCTCCACTCTGCACTCTGAAGCTCCACTCTGCACTCTGAAGCTCCACTCTGAATCTGCACTCTGAAGCTCCACTCTGCACTCTGAAGCTCCACTCTGCACTCTGAAGCTCCACTCTGAATCTGCACTCTGAAGCTCCACTCTGCACTCTGAAGCTCCACTCTGCACTCTGATGCTCCACTCTGAAGCTCCACTCTGAAGCTCCACTCTGAAGCTCCACTCTGAAGCTCCACTCTGAAGCTCCACTCTGAAGCTCCACTCTGAAGCTCCACTCTGAAGCTCCACTCTGATGCTCCACTCTGATGCTCCACTCTGATGCTCCACTCTGAAGCTCCACTCTGAAGCTCCACTCTGAAGCTCCACTCTGAAGCTCCACTCTGCACTCTGAAGCTCCACTCTGCACTCTGAAGCTCCACTCTGCACTCTGAAGCTCCACTCTGAAGCTCCACTCTGCACTCTGAAGCTCCACTCTGCACTCTGAAGCTCCACTCTGAAGCTCCACTCTGCACTCTGAAGCTCCACTCTGAATCTGCACTCTGAAGCTCCACTCTGCACTCTGAAGCTCCACTCTGAATCTGCACTCTGAAGCTCCACTCTGCACTCTGAAGCTCCACTCTGAATCTGCACTCTGATGCTCCACTCTGAATCTGCACTCTGAAGCTCCACTCTGCACTCTGAATCTGCACTCTGCAGCTCCACTCTGAATCTGCAGCTCCACTCTGCACTCTGAAGCTCCACTCTGAAGCTCCACTCTGAAGCTCCACTCTGAAGCTCCACTCTGAAGCTCCACTCTGAAGCTCCACTCTGAAGCTCCACTCTGAAGCTCCACTCTGCACTCTGAAGCTCCACTCTGCACTCTGAAGCTCCACTCTGCACTCTGAATCTGCACTCTGAAGCTCCACTCTGAAGCTCCACTCTGAAGCTCCACTCTGAAGCTCCACTCTGAAGCTCCACTCTGAAGCTCCACTCTGAAGCTCCACTCTGAAGCTCCACTCTGAAGCTCCACTCTGCACTCTGAAGCTCCACTCTGAAGCTCCACTCTGCACTCTGAAGCTCCACTCTGAAGCTCCACTCTGCACTCTGAAGCTCCACTCTGAAGCTCCACTCTGCACTCTGAAGCTCCACTCTGAAGCTCCACTCTGCACTCTGAAGCTCCACTCTGAATCTGCACTCTGAAGCTCCACTCTGCACTCTGAAGCTCCACTCTGAAGCTGCACTCTGAAGCTCCACTCTGAAGCTCCACTCTGAAGCTCCACTCTGAAGCTCCACTCTGAAGCTCCACTCTGAAGCTCCACTCTGAAGCTCCACTCTGAAGCTCCACTCTGAAGCTCCACTCTGAAGCTCCACTCTGAAGCTCCACTCTGAAGCTCCACTCTGAAGCTCCACTCTGCACTCTGAAGCTCCACTCTGAAGCTCCACTCTGCACTCTGAAGCTCCACTCTGAATCTGCACTCTGAAGCTCCACTCTGCACTCTGAAGCTCCACTCTGAAGCTCCACTCTGAAGCTCCACTCTGCACTCTGAATCTGCACTCTGCAGCTCCACTCTGAATCTGCAGCTCCACTCTGCACTCTGAAGCTCCACTCTGAAGCTCCACTCTGAAGCTCCACTCTGAAGCTCCACTCTGAAGCTCCACTCTGAAGCTCCACTCTGAAGCTCCACTCTGAAGCTCCACTCTGAAGCTCCACTCTGAAGCTCCACTCTGCACTCTGAAGCTCCACTCTGCACTCTGAATCTGCACTCTGAAGCTCCACTCTGAAGCTCCACTCTGAAGCTCCACTCTGAAGCTCCACTCTGAAGCTCCACTCTGAAGCTCCACTCTGAAGCTCCACTCTGAAGCTCCACTCTGAAGCTCCACTCTGCACTCTGAAGCTCCACTCTGAAGCTCCACTCTGCACTCTGAAGCTCCACTCTGAAGCTCCACTCTGAAGCTCCACTCTGCACTCTGAAGCTCCACTCTGAAGCTCCACTCTGAAGCTCCACTCTGAAGCTCCACTCTGAAGCTCCACTCTGAAGCTCCACTCTGAAGCTCCACTCTGCACTCTGAAGCTCCACTCTGCACTCTGAAGCTCCACTCTGAAGCTCCACTCTGCACTCTGAAGCTCCACTCTGAAGCTCCACTCTGCACTCTGAAGCTCCACTCTGAAGCTCCACTCTGCACTCTGAAGCTCCACTCTGAAGCTCCACTCTGCACTCTGAAGCTCCACTCTGCACTCTGAAGCTCCACTCTGAAGCTCCACTCTGCACTCTGAAGCTCCACTCTGCACTCTGCAGCTCCACTCTGAAGCTCCACTCTGCACTCTGCAGCTCCACTCTGAAGCTCCACTCTGAAGCTCCACTCTGAAGCTCCACTCTGAAGCTCCACTCTGAAGCTCCACTCTGCACTCTGAAGCTCCACTCTGAAGCTCCACTCTGAAGCTCCACTCTGAAGCTCCACTCTGAAGCTCCACTCTGCACTCTGAAGCTCCACTCTGAAGCTGCACTCTGAAGCTCCACTCTGAAGCTCCACTCTGAAGCTCCACTCTGAAGCTCCACTCTGAAGCTCCACTCTGAAGCTCCACTCTGAAGCTCCACTCTGCACTCTGAATCTGCACTCTGCAGCTCCACTCTGAATCTGCAGCTCCACTCTGCACTCTGAAGCTCCACTCTGAAGCTCCACTCTGAAGCTCCACTCTGAAGCTCCACTCTGAAGCTCCACTCTGAAGCTCCACTCTGAAGCTCCACTCTGCACTCTGAAGCTCCACTCTGCACTCTGAATCTGCACTCTGAAGCTCCACTCTGAAGCTCCACTCTGAAGCTCCACTCTGAAGCTCCACTCTGAAGCTCCACTCTGAAGCTCCACTCTGAAGCTCCACTCTGCACTCTGAAGCTCCACTCTGCACTCTGAAGCTCCACTCTGAAGCTCCACTCTGCACTCTGAAGCTCCACTCTGAAGCTCCACTCTGAAGCTCCACTCTGAAGCTCCACTCTGAAGCTCCACTCTGAAGCTCCACTCTGCACTCTGAAGCTCCACTCTGCACTCTGAAGCTCCACTCTGAAGCTCCACTCTGCACTCTGAAGCTCCACTCTGAAGCTCCACTCTGAAGCTCCACTCTGAAGCTCCACTCTGAAGCTCCACTCTGAAGCTCCACTCTGCACTCTGAAGCTCCACTCTGAAGCTCCACTCTGCACTCTGAAGCTCCACTCTGAAGCTCCACTCTGCACTCTGAAGCTCCACTCTGAAGCTCCACTCTGCACTCTGAAGCTCCACTCTGAAGCTCCACTCTGCACTCTGAAGCTCCACTCTGAAGCTCCACTCTGAAGCTCCACTCTGCACTCTGAAGCTCCACTCTGAAGCTCCACTCTGCACTCTGAAGCTCCACTCTGCACTCTGCAGCTCCACTCTGAAGCTCCACTCTGCACTCTGCAGCTCCACTCTGAAGCTCCACTCTGAAGCTCCACTCTGAAGCTCCACTCTGAAGCTCCACTCTGCACTCTGAAGCTCCACTCTGAAGCTCCACTCTGCACTCTGAAGCTCCACTCTGAAGCTCCACTCTGAAGCTCCACTCTGAAGCTCCACTCTGAAGCTCCACTCTGAAGCTCCACTCTGAAGCTCCACTCTGAAGCTCCACTCTGCACTCTGAAGCTCCACTCTGAAGCTCCACTCTGCACTCTGAAGCTCCACTCTGAAGCTCCACTCTGCACTCTGAAGCTCCACTCTGCACTCTGAAGCTCCACTCTGAAGCTCCACTCTGCACTCTGAAGCTCCACTCTGAAGCTCCACTCTGCACTCTGAAGCTCCACTCTGAAGCTCCACTCTGCACTCTGAAGCTCCACTCTGAATCTGCACTCTGAAGCTCCACTCTGCACTCTGAAGCTCCACTCTGAATCTGCACTCTGAAGCTCCACTCTGAAGCTCCACTCTGAAGCTCCACTCTGAAGCTCCACTCTGAAGCTCCACTCTGAAGCTCCACTCTGAAGCTCCACTCTGCACTCTGAAGCTCCACTCTGCACTCTGAAGCTCCACTCTGAATCTGCACTCTGAAGCTCCACTCTGCACTCTGAAGCTCCACTCTGAATCTGCACTCTGAAGCTCCACTCTGCACTCTGAAGCTCCACTCTGCACTCTGAAGCTCCACTCTGAAGCTCCACTCTGCACTCTGAAGCTCCACTCTGCACTCTGAAGCTCCACTCTGAAGCTCCACTCTGAAGCTCCACTCTGAAGCTCCACTCTGAAGCTCCACTCTGCACTCTGAAGCTCCACTCTGCACTCTGAAGCTCCACTCTGCACTCTGAAGCTCCACTCTGAAGCTCCACTCTGAAGCTCCACTCTGAAGCTCCACTCTGAAGCTCCACTCTGAAGCTCCACTCTGAAGCTCCACTCTGCACTCTGAAGCTCCACTCTGAAGCTCCACTCTGCACTCTGAAGCTCCACTCTGAAGCTCCACTCTGCACTCTGAAGCTCCACTCTGAAGCTCCACTCTGCACTCTGAAGCTCCACTCTGCACTCTGAAGCTCCACTCTGCACTCTGAAGCTCCACTCTGCACTCTGAAGCTCCACTCTGAAGCTCCACTCTGCACTCTGAAGCTCCACTCTGAAGCTCCACTCTGCACTCTGAAGCTCCACTCTGCACTCTGAAGCTCCACTCTGCACTCTGAAGCTCCACTCTGAAGCTGCACTCTGAAGCTCCACTCTGAAGCTCCACTCTGAAGCTCCACTCTGAAGCTCCACTCTGAAGCTCCACTCTGAAGCTCCACTCTGAAGCTCCACTCTGCACTCTGAAGCTCCACTCTGAATCTGCACTCTGAAGTTCCACTCTGCACTCTGAAGCTCCACTCTGAATCTGCACTCTGAAGCTCCACTCTGCACTCTGAAGCTCCACTCTGAAGCTGCACTCTGAAGCTCCACTCTGAAGCTCCACTCTGAAGCTCCACTCTGAAGCTCCACTCTGAAGCTCCACTCTGCACTCTGAAGCTCCACTGAAGCTACACACCGCGCAGGGCAGCTCTGGATGCTGATGCGAGAGGCCAGCTGGGAGGCGCGCTGCTCGTCTTCCTGCTCGTGCTGACTCGGAGAGAAAACTTGTTTTCATTGGGAGAGCGGCCTTCAAAGACCCGGTCACTGCGCCGGGGCGTTCCCGGCGTCGCGTGACGTCGGCAAAAGGGAAAGAATGTCAGGAACGCCCCCGTGTCTGGTCCGGCATTGACGGACAGGCCCCTCGTCCAATGGCAAGGCTCCGTTTACGGAGCCAGCCAATCAATGACGAGGGCCGACCCAAAGCACCCTACAGTTCTCAACAGGATTTCGCCTGCGCGAAAAGCTGCGCAGAGCGCAGCTTTCGCTAGGCAAAACCTAAAAATGGGAAAAAGCATGGAGAAAGCAGTAACACAAGGAAAAGCAAGGTGAAGGCACTCAAAAACAGAGGAAAAACGAGGAGAAAGCATTGAAAATGAGGGAAAAGCAAGGAGAAGGGATTAAAGAAAACAGGGGAAAAAGCAGTAGAAAGCAGTGAAACATGAGGGAAAAGCAAAGAAAAGGCACTAAAAAAACGGGGGAAAGCCGGAGAAAGCAGTGAGAATAAGGGAAAAGCAAAATGGGAGAAACAGCGAGGAAAAGCAATGAAAATGCAGGAAAAGGAGGAGAAGGCACTCAAAAAAGGGGAACAGTCAAGGAGAAAGCAGTGAATACAAGATAAAGCAAGAAGAGGGCTCTAAAAAAATGGGGGAAAGGCAGGCGAAAGCAGTGAAAAACGAGGGATAGGCAAGGAGAAGGCACTAAAAAGATGGGGAGGGAGACAAGGAGAAGATAGGAGCATAAGAGAAGAGCAATACAGCTGCACAGGGAGAGCTGGGTTTTACACCCCTGGCCGTGCATTGTCAGGCAGCCTTTTCATATGGCCTTCACTCACAACCGTAATTGGGATAAGATTGGTCCATCTTTCCTCCTGGTGTTCGTCTGCCCCCACCTACACCCAGTGCGGTGGTGCCCTGTCTGATGCTAGGCCAGTTCCAATAGCATTAATATTTCAATAGAGAGCCCCCAGCACTCACCCTCTTTCTGAAAGTATGAGAGTAAGTGACTGGTGCCCTTGGTTGGTAGACACATGTGAATGGCAGAAGAGACAGCCAATCAGAGGAGAAGCTTCCATGCCAGCTATCCTCCCAGTATAAATGACTCATCTAGGTAACCTAGGGGCCTATTTATGAGAGGGTTGCATCATGTTTGCACCACACAACATGGAACATGCATGACGCAAACTTCGAAGTCAGATTAGTGAAGTCACACAAAGCCACTTTGCGTGGCTCTGAGTGGCTTCACAAATTTGGAGCGACGCAACGCAGCAAACATTGCTGCGTTGCTTTACTCTGCCCTGGGTAGGCTTTCCATGGGCCTTGCGTGGGCGTTCCCACGCAACTCCCATGGATTTTGATGCATCCCACAATTTACAAGAACTTGTAAACCTGGGGATACACCAAAATCTTATACCTCCCCAGGGAAGGCGTAACGAGGAGAAATATCTCTATATCTGCTTGTTTCTTCCTCTTTCTATGTGTGCTGCGTTCTGCAGCCCATGAGAAAAGAGGAATATACCTCCCTCCCTTCATGCACAAAAGCAATCCTTCCTACTACACAGGCACCCTTGCATGCTGCAAGGGGACCTGCATTGGTGCTAGGCTGCCAAAATGGCGCCAGCGCAGGACAGGAATGCACTGCAGCGAAGCAAGGTGACTTGCGCTGCACTGCGCCACCTGCTCACAAATGTGCCCTTTACTCCATACTGTGTCCTCACTGGCTGCTGGTGTCTGCTGCTCTCTGTCTCATAAAAAGCCTGATGGTCTATTTTCTATGAGTCGGCGTCAGATGTCTGCTGCTCTATTTTCTATGAGTCGGCGTCAGATTTCTCCTGCTCTATTTTCTATGAGTCGGCGTCAGATGTGCATCAGATATCTGCTGGTCTATTTTCTATGAGTCGGCGTCAGATGTGCGTCAGATGTCTGCTGCTCTATTTTCTATGAGTCGGCGTCAGATGTCTGCTGCTCTATTTTCTTTGAGTCGGCGTCAGATATCTGCTGGTCTATTTTCTATGAGTCGGCGTCAGATGTGTGTCAGATATCTGCTGGAGTATTTTCTATGAGTCGGCGTCAGATGTGCGTCAGATATCTGCTGGTCTTTTTTAGGTCTCGCCTAGACGAAAGCAAAGCGAAGCTTTGCTGTCTAGGGCGAGATGACTTATGTTGTTACTTTCAGGGGAATGAGGACAGCAATGTTGCACAAGCTTTCTCTTCCAGAGATTGTACCTCGTGAGCGCGCACGTCGTCACTCACGCATGCGCACAAAGAAAGCCATACACACTGCATATACACACACGCACCCCCCCTTAATCAGACACACAGCGCACACAGACAGACATACGCACGCACAAACACACTCAAACAGACACACGCGCATACACCCCACCCCCACTCACCCCTCCTCTCACTCAACACACTTACCTGTTCTTGCAGTGCTCGGCGGCGGTTCTGCTTCTCCGGCGGCGGTAGCGCTTTGCGGGGTTCTCTCACCACATGAGAGCCCCGCCTTCCCCATGCGCCCGCCCGCCCGCTCTTCACCCGGTCCCCCATCTCGGGACCGGGACTCAATGCGGAGCCTTCGTGGCTCCTCGGGCAGCTCTCTCTGTCTCTCGCGGCGATGGGGCGGGACTTCCGGTTGGGGCCGCGCTGGGATTGGCCAGCTTCCCAACCGCTTCCGGGTCGTCGCGGGCAGCGCGGCGGCCCGGCACAGCCATGATGCGTATGCTTTGCCTCCAATAAATACTATTTAGCTGATCATACCCCACCCCCCCCTTTCACTACTCCATACACATAGAACGCACACTTAACAGCTCGTTCATTTAATTGAAAAGCTGGTTTCCTGTCACGAACAGTGGCTTTCTAGGTTGTGTATCAGTAAAGTCGGCGCCGGTAAGCGGGGGAAATAATGTAGGTGACACTGTTGATATACCGCACAGGGTTTTCAGTTGCCACCTTCTAGGATAGGCAAACTAGTGCAAATAATCCCGTCTCTGGTTCTGTGCAGACCAGGGAAATGTTGGAAGACAGTGTACACACTTTGTTCCCTCCCTAGTTGTTATTTAATGGTCACAGATCACAGGACTACCCTCGAGTTGGATTCTCAACTCATAACTGAATGCACTATTCCCTCACTTCAAGTTAAAAGTGCTGAGGAGAAATGTTCATTCACGTTTCTCTTTCATTTTATGCAAATACCGAGCTAGCACTGCTATCCGACGAGCCATGCACTGATTGATATTTATTTTATTTCCCAAAAGACTAGGGGTATTTTCCATTCGCCCGTTTGGAGTGGCTTTGTCCGTGACTTTTATTTTGTTTAACGGCAGATTCATGAAGCATTTTTTTTCATTGAGCAGTTCAGCTACCAGATAAGCATCTCTTCTATTTTAAAATAAAAGATTCTTCGAAGACGTGTGGAGCAAAAGGTCTCGCATTAATAAATGTTTGAGCTATTGGTGTTGCGTTATTATTAGCAATGCCAATAGCTCAAACTTTAATAATGCGAGACCTATTGCATTGCAAATGCTTGTTCTATGAGTCGGCATCAGATGTCTGCTGCTCTATTTTTTATGAGTCGGCATCAGATGTCTGCTGCTCTATTTTCTATGAGTCGGCGTCAGATATCTCCTGCTCTATTTTCTATGAGTCGGCGTCAGATGTGCATCAGATATCTGCTGGTCTATTGTCTATGAGTCGGCGTCAGATGTGCGTCAGATATCTGCTGCTCTATTTTCTATGAGTCGGCGTCAGATGTCTGCTGCTCTATTTTCTATGAGTCGGCGTCAGATGTCTGCTGCTCTATTTTCTATGAGTCGGCGTCAGATGTCTGCTGCGCTATTTTCTATGAGTCGGCGTCAGATGTCTGCTGCTCTATTTTCTATGAGTCGGCGTCAGATATCTGCTGGTCTATATTCTATGAGTCGGCGTAAGATGTGTGTCAGATATCTGCTGGAGTATTTTCTATGAGTCGGCGTCAGATGTGCGTCAGATATCTGCTGCTCTATTTTTTATGAGTCGGCATCAGATGTCGGCTGCTCTATTTTCTATGAGTCGGCGTCAGATGGCTGCTCTGTTTTCTATGAGTCTGCGTCAGATGTCGGCTGCTCTATTTTCCATGAGTCGGCGGCAGATGTCTGCTGCTCTATTTTCTTTGAGTCGGCGTCAGACGGCTGCTCTGTTTTCTATGAGACGGCGGCAGATGTTGGCTGCTCTATTTTCTATGAGTCGGCGTCAAATGTCTGCTGCTCTATTTTCTATGAGTCGCGTCAGATATCTGCTGCTTTATTTTCTATGAGTCGGCGTCAGATGTGCGTCAGATATCTGCTGCTCTATTTTCTTTGAGTCGGCGTCAGATGTCTGCTGCTCTATTTTCTATTATCTGCTGCTCTATTTTCTATGAGTCGGCGTCAGATGTCTGCTGCTCTATTTTCTTTGAGTCGGCGTCAGATGTCTGCTGCTCTATTTTCTTTGAGTCGGCGTCAGACGGCTGCTCTATTTTCTATGAGACGGCGGCAGATGTCTGCTGCTCTATTTTCTTTGAGTCGGCATCAGATGTCTACTGCTCTATTTTCTATGAGTTGGCGGCAGATGTTGGCTGCTCTATTTTCTATGAGTCGGCGTCAGATGTCTGCTGCTCTATTTTCTATGAGTCGGCGTCAGATGTCTGCTGCTCTATTTTCTTTGAGTCGGCGGCAGATGTCTGCTGCTCTCTTTGGAGCCCTGGCTGCAGGAGCCAGCTCTTACTAGGGTGACTGGGCATTCTTTTGCAAATGTCTGTATTGGGTAGGTGTAGATTGCATTACTTGTGTGCCTAATCACGGGTGTCCAGAATAGGTCTAGGATGGGAGCATGCAGTCATATTTACAGGATATCCATATAAATGTAAATACTACCATTCCAAATGGATTTTTTTACATTGGACTTATATGCATAGAAGATATTCTGAAAATCGCCATGGGTGTGACCCTCCTGGACTTATGTTGGACACCACTGTCCAAATCAGTGGTTCTTCTTAAAGTGTAGACCAGGGACCCTGGGGGTCTGTATTAGTTAGAAAATTAAATGATATTAACCGATTAGTCACTACTTCAGGGTCGAAAGGCATTAACAGCCTGGCGCCACCTCCAAACACCGGCACCCCACTGGTGCAGTCTTGTATATAAATGTTGCACAGGAAGTAAAATACATTATCAATAGTTCATATTTGACTTACTTCTCTTTTCGGCTAAAATAGTCATTTTTTATTTATTGAGTCTTCATCAAGAATAAAACTGGTTGCAAAGATTTCCAACAGATGCAGCCAGCCAACACCTGTTTGGGCTGGGATGTATGACATTACAACGCATGCTTTTACATCGCATGGTTTTACAACGCGGTTTTTACAACGCATACCATTACAACGCATAGTGCTTTGGGGCGATGGATAGTGAATAGTTTAATTTACTATTCCAACTCCAGTCCCCGTGGATAGTAGGGAAGGTGTTGGACAGTAAATTAAACCTATTCCCTATCCTAGAGCGCCCCCCAGCGCAATGCGTTGTAATGGTTTGCGTTGTAAAAGTTGCGTCGTAAAGGCACTGCGTGGTAAAAGTTGCGTTGTAAAGGATGTTTCCCGTTTCGGAGACCACCCCTTTGTCAAGGCTAGTAATTTTCCGTCTCTTCAAAATATATGATTTGTTATTAATTTAAAGTCGGTACACGATTTTTCCTCAGAGGTATATGTGTATGTGAGTCTTATGTGGGACCCCAGATTTTAATAATGATTTGGTGGAGGTCCCCGATTGAAATGATGATTAAGTGGGGGTCCACTGAATTCGAAATTTTAAGAACCACTGGTTTATATCAATCACTAAACCCTTTGGGCCATATCTTTTCGACACCAAAATCATGCCCTCTGGGCTCACTGACCAAGACTTTGCCACTAGACCCCAGATGCCCCCCACAACAACACCCCAAACAAGCCACTGGGTGACAAACCCACCTCGTGGTCGAACTCGCTGAATCATGACAGCGCTATGAGGCCATACGCATCTGTCTGTGCGCTACACAGGTGCGTCCAACATAACATTCACCAACGCGCTCTTCTGGAATTTTAAAGCAATCACCCCCCCCCCCCCCCCCCCCGCCCCCCCCTTTTTATAGCAAATCAAAGAGTTTGCTGTATGGAATCGTCTGTGTAAGCCGGGCTGCCCTTCAAGGCGCTTCCTCTGTTCAGTAAGTCGGTTGAACCCTCGCCTCAGCTTGTTTCCCTGGCAGGGGATGGTTCATGGAGGGGGAGGGGGCGGGGGGGGGGGGGGGTAGGAGTGTTTCCATTGTTCCCATAAGACATCACTGACTCGAGGCCTGCCCTGTCGTCTGATTCTAAAACAAGCCATCCCAGGCTCCATAAATGGCCTTGTTCTGCCAGCAGCGGCCGCTCCTGGTATGTGCCGCCCCCGGGGGCCATGCCCGGCGCATACTGTCTGAGAGGAGCCCGCTGCCAGGTGCAGGCAGGCCGGGGACTGCCATTAGATGTTTATGCAGTTTTATTTAGCGCCAACTCGACCCGAATGCATCGGAGCGCTTTACACGAGCAACAGTTACATTACAAAAGGGCTCGCTCATCCATTTTTTGGGCACGGGGACATTAAGTGATTTGCCCTGAATCACAGGGTGTTTAGTGACGCCGAGACTCGAACCTGTTTCCCTAGTTCCGAAATCGGAGGCTCTGGCCACAACGCCACATCCTCCCTGCATCCACAAAACGGCCTTCAAGCTTGAAGTTTGTTAAAATCTTGTTCCCTGCTTTGTCCCTCTGTTCCTCTTTATACATTTACACTTCTCTAGCTACTGTAACTGTGGCCCCGAGTAAGAGAAACCGAGCAGTACAGAGAGAGCTGAGAAGGATGAGGAGTCAGGGTGTTGAGATAGACATTATGTTGAAATATAAGTGACATAGGGAAGAAAGTAAAGTATATAGAGAAAGGTGAGTTACCCAGAACCAAAGATGAAAGAGAGACAGAAAGAGGAACATGTAGAGAGAGAAAGGGAGGTAGAGACACAGGGAAGATTTTAGAGTGAGGTAGAGAGAGCTAGAGTTAGTGAGAAATGAATGTGGAAAGAGGCAGAAGAGTGTGTCAGTCTAAGGGATAAGGCAAAGAGAGAGAAAGGTAATGTGGACAGGAGGTGAAATAGAACAGGTAATGGCAGCAAGAGGTGGAGATAGAGAGACTTGAGGAAAGATAAAGAGATACAAGGCAGAGAGGGTGCAACATTAAAAAGAGGTATAGGAGAACAGGTATAGGAGAACAGGTATAGGAGAACAGATATAGGAGAACAGATATAGGAGAACGGGTATAGGAGAACAGGTATAGGAGAACAGGTATAGGAGAACAGATATAGGAGAACTGGTATAGGAGAACAGATATAGGAGAACAGATATAGGAGAACAGGTATAGGAGAACAGATATAGGAGAACAGGTATAGGAGAACAGGTATAGGAGAACAGATATAAGAGAACAGATATAAGAGAACAGGTATAGGAGAACAGATATAGGAGAACAGGTATAGGAGAACAGATATAGGAGAACAGGTATAGGAGAACAGGTATAGGAGAACAGATATAGGAGAACAGGTATAGGAGAACAGATATAGGAGAACAGGTATAGGAGAACAGGTATAGGAGAACAGATATAGGAGAACAGATATAGGAGAACAGGTATAGGAGAACAGGTATAGGAGAACAGGTATAGGAGAACAGATATAGGAGAACAGATATAGGAGAACAGGTATAGGAGAACAGGTATAGGAGAACAGGTATAGGAGAACAGGTATAGGAGAACAGGTATAGGATAACAGATATAAGAGAACAGGTATGGGAGAACAGATATAGGAGAACAGGTATAGGAGAACAGATATAGGACAACAGGTATAGGAGAACAGGTATAGGAGAACAGGTATAGGAGAACAGATATAAGAGAACAGGTATGGGAGAACAGATATAGGAGAACAGGTATAGGAGAACAGATATAGGAGAACAGGTATAGGAGAAAAGGTATAGGAGAACAGATATAGGAGAACAGATATAGGAGAACAGATATAGGAGAACGGGTATAGGAGAACAGGTATAGGAGAACGGGTATAGGAGAACAGGTATAGGAGAACAGGTATAGGAGAACAGATATAGGAGAACAGATATAGGAGAACGGGTATAGGAGAACAGGTATAGGAGAACAGATATAGGAGAACAGATATAGGAGAACAGGTATAGGAGAACAGATATAGGAGAACACGTATAGGAGAACAGATATAGGAGAACAGGTATAGGAGAACAGATATAGGAGAACAGGTATAGGAGAACAGATATAGGAGAACGGGTATAGGAGAACAGATATAGGAGAACAGGTATAGGAGAACAGGTATAGGAGAACAGATATAGGAGAACAGATATAGGAGAACAGATATAGGAGAACAGATATAGGAGAACAGATATAGGAGAACAGATATAGGAGAACGGGTCAGGTTTTAATTACTGTCCACAAAACTTTTTGTTTTTCAAAAACAAACTCCAAATGTGACTGATGTTTTTGAAAAACAAATAACTAATCACCCCCACAACCAGCTTTTTGTTAGGTGTAGGAGTCATTTTATTTGTCTGGGCTTCGCTCTCAGGTTTACCCCCGCTGTGATGGACAGAAAAAGGGACATCAAACCATCAGCCCTAAACAGGGCAGGCGGTGTGATGCCCTTTCTCTGACAGCCGGTATTCCATCAAGTCATAGAGTCAGCTGTCTCTGACAGAGCCAATGGGAGCACCGCTGACTCTAGATAGGGCGGGCTGACCGACGGGTTGGCAAACAGGCCACTCGGCCACATTTGCAATGGAGTACCCTGTCCACCAAACTCACATAAGGCCATTAGTGCCTTCAGAAAGGAAGTGAGCTAAAAGCAATGATGCCTGGAGTCCTTTGCAGCAGTGTGGAGTGCCTGTACTTCACTCCAGTGTGCCACAGTGCACACTGCATAAGCATTCAATCACTCATCCTGGTGGCTGTCTTCCAGCTGCGGCCCGTGCAGGTAAGAGCGCTGGGGCGGTAGGGCCGGGTGGGGGGGATTTCGACGGACAATGATGAGGGAAAATTAAATAAATAATGAATATTCTCTCGTCGTCTGTCGAAATCCCCCCCACCCGGCCCCACTGATCTTACCTGCACAGGCCGCGGCTGCTGTCTTCGCCGCGGCCAGGGCGACTGACGCTGGAATCTGGAGACCACGGTTCGATCCCCGGCTCCGGCGGCAGGTTAGCCCAGCACCATGTGACTCTGGGCAATAGCTCGCTTAATCTTCCCGACGGCCCCCAGCGCCTAGAGACCCTTACGGGTGATTGTGCGCTTTACAAATGTGGACTTTACAAATGTGGACTTTCTTCTTGCATGACATGGCAAGTGTACGCGACCCGGGGTGCAGCGCACGTGTCATGTGGGCACTCCGAATCCCATCACCATATTATTCTTGGCGCAGCACCTTGTGTTTGAGATGCTCCTGCTACAATAAAAATGTTCTTTGTAAAGTTTTTTGCCGGTCCTCGGAGCTAGGTAATGCTGTAGTAACTGCCCAAAATAAATTCCATTTTATGATAAGGCTGTGCCATACAGCTGCAGTTTGCCAAACACCTGCAATCTCCCTTTACTCAGCAGTGGCACACTGACTTTTTACCAGTCTTACTGATGCCTTTTCTCACCATAGATTTCTTTGACATAAGTGTCATTTTCTAAGGTTCATAAAAAATAACTTTAATTTAAGAACAAGGTGTCTGCAGGCGTGCACGCGTGCGCACACAGAAACACCCACATCCACACACACACACCCTTTCTCTCTATCTCTCTAATATGGTCATGTATCAGATATTTTAAACATTATTCCTAGTTTTAACAGTTATAGTGTTTTTTTCTATTGCAATTCCCCTCAAACTGCAGACTGTGACAAATCTGTGTATAGAGATAAACAGAATTATTCATCAAAAAGGTCAGATCTCAGTATTACATTTTTACAATAAATGCTTCCTTAGGCAACAATGATATACCTTCTGTAAATATGTTTTTTAAAAACAAGTCAGACACCAGGGGAGGGGGCACGGGGCTTCTATATATCTTAAGAACCCAGCAAAAATGGAGCGCACAATGACTTCTTCCTGCTGGGACAGGCTTGTGACAAAGCCTCTCTTCCCGCTCAACGGAAATAATAGTCACAATAATGGAACTAATGCGGTTGATGGAATGGCAGACGCCGACCTCTGAAGGGAAGTTAGACAAGCCACAAGCTGGGGTCAGGAGCCAGTGAAACTGAAGGTGTCTGAGCAGGAGCACAAACAGAGCCACTCAGCTCAAGGAATACGACCATATGAAACTTTTTATGAAACAAAATTTGATGGGAAACCAGCTAGAAAGTTATGGAGAATGAACTCAAAGCGAATAATATTTGCTGACCGAGGAGCACTCTTCTTTGGGTCTGACCTGCCTGCCTAAAAGCCTACTGCTCGCGGAACCCGCTCCGCGGGTCCCGCTTCGTGCTGTGACATCTGCAGCAGCTTAAAGGTTTGGAGGGCCAGCTGAGGGATTTCTTTGGCGGGGCTGCGAGCGGCGTGCGCTCACGGAGGGACTCCAATTCCCAGGAGCGCCCGCCAGCCCTGAGGAGCAACACCTGGGCCGCTCTCCCCGACCCCTCCCACCCCTTCCACCTTTTGTTAACGAGACCTATAACTGCCAATCGTACTCCCGCAGCGCGGGAGAAGCCCGGGACAAGGGCGGGACCGTCTGTGGCCGTCCGGGGCCGCTGGAGGCCGGGCTGGGCCAGGTTATTAACATTTAACATTTAATATTTTGAAGTATCGGTGTTTGTCGCAAGTTCATCTTATTGTTAACTTTAATACTGTCTTTGGGTTCTGCCATGAGTCAGTCTGCCCCCCCTGGTGTGGGCAACTCGGTTCTTGGTCCACTTGATAAATTTTTTTAAAAATCCACTAAGGAAGTAGATAGGGACCTGTTATTAGCTGAAAGGAGAGCAGAGCGTCGACGGTCAATTGAGCATATAAAGAGAACTTCAATGCAGTCACACACTGTCTTGAATTCATCCCATGAAATGCCAGCCCATGGGCTGAGCTCAATTGAGGTCGATGCCACTGATATCAATCTAACCCCTAATATTTTTAGATTTCCAACCATCTCCCCGCCTTGTGTCAATGCTTCTAGTGGTGATCACCTGGGTTGCCCGCCGGTTGATCATTCTAGTTTTGTGGAGATTAACATTCCTTGTTCTAATCTTATTGAGCTGGAATCTTGTTCTATGCTGCCCACTCCTCCTCTGGTTGGTCTAACCTTAGGTGATGGTATACTCTCTATGAGTGGACGTAATAGTAGAGACAAGCTCTCTGCGGCCAAAAGGGCCGCTCAATCTCCACCCAGGAAAAGAAGGAGGAAGGGGGGGTAAAAAGGAAAGGACATAATGGTCGGACCCCCACACCTACACCACTACCACCTCAACGGGTAGCTGATTCGGCTCTACCAGCTATAGTAGAGACCTCGGCTTTAGATACACAGGGGCTGGTAACCAATGAAATATGTAGTGAAGGGGTTCAGGAGGTGTCCTACGCCAACCTAGAGAAGCTTATTAAATCATACATGCTTCCTGTGTTGGAGCGTGTTAGGATTCTGGGAGACAAACTGGACATTCTGCTAGCGTCCATTGAACCCGCTCATGCCTCTAGCGGGGACAAGGTAAAGGGACCCACTAATTCAACCAACGGTACATCCCAGGCTGCCATTAACATGATTAGCTCTACCAACAGAACTACCAAACAAGCTACCACCAAACAAGCTTCTACCACTAAGTATGCCACAACAATTGACAAAACAATTGATAAAGCTTTGGTCCCAGTGGCTAAACATCCCCCAGCAGTGAGTACTGCTAAATCACATTCCAGGGAGGGAGCTATTAACAAACCCTCAGAGAAGGTGGGTGTATCCCAGCAAAGGTCTGGGGTGAACAAACCCCCCATTCCTACTGGTAAAACTAGCAAACCACTCCCATATAAGAAAAATGTTGACTTGCCCCCGGACTCTACGAACTATGTCATTGTTATGACAGGGGTGCCTCCTGTTGCAGAAGGGGATAGGGAAAATTATGACAGCCTAAAAAATCTTCTGGCTGAAAACAAATAGGCCCTTTCCTTCACATCTTAATGGGGATATTGTTACAGTCAGAAGATGTCGGTGGGTAGGGGTTCGCCCCAAGGACATAGAGGGGGATATAGTTATCATCAACTTCAGGGACCACAAAGTTGTATCCCATATCTCTGATTGGTATGTAGGTAATAATGAGGGTGGGATCTCAACGAGGAACCTTACCTATTTTTACCCAGAGACCTTGCTCAACCCTCTACCTCAACCCTCAACTATTAATAGCAAAAACACTTCTAGTTTTCCCAAATGGACTAATTTTACTCCAAACTTCCACGGCCTTCAGTTCAATCCGGAGGCACAGTACCGATCCTACATCCAATCAAACTATAATTGTCCTGATCAGATTCCAAGTTGGGCTAAGTTCACTACCCAGCACAAGGGCCCCCCAGCTATACCCGACCCTTTATTCCCTAATAGGCCCCTGTATCCACCGACTCCTCAAATCTCTGTCCCTATACAGACTCAGCAGTACCCAGGCACTTTTCCAACATATTCCTTTCCAAATATGTCCACCCAGCCCAAGGAGTTTTGGAAGATCCCCCTGAGAAATTTATACGACCCATTATCCTGGCTGGCGACTAACGATTGACCAGTATGTTTATCTGGGGTTGTTGTCGCTAATCCAGGTGACTGGAGGGGGGAAGAAGTTCCAGAAGTTGTGGGTACCCCTCTTTATGATGTTATGAATCCAGTGGTTCAAGCCTGCCAATCCGTGGAGGGCTGTACTAGTTGTAGGGATGAGCCGGTGCTTCCAATCTTGTTACCCATCCCCGTGAACACCACTGTGGTTAACTCCCAAGGATTATGTAAGGGGCCAACTAGCTCTGTTAAGTCAATGTGTATAACTATGGACGGTTTGTCTACAGAAATTGCGGGATATGTTGAACCCACCATTACGTTTCAAGAACCTAGTCCAAATGTTACTACCAATATGAGTGATGAACCATGTGGGAAGGGTACCACTCTGGGATGCTGGAATGTTGCTGGAATTGCCTCTTGTGTGTGTGTTCCTGAATGGGCTGACTTCATTCGTCAGGGTGATATCTGGTCGTTCCAGGAGACCTGGGCGATTGAAGCAGTTTATTTCCCAGGTTTTCTGAATTTTAATAAACCGGCAGTTAGAGCCCAAAGAGGTAGGGCCATGGGGGGCCTTACTATTTGGGTACGTCAGGTAGTAGGTGTCACTGTAAAGGAGGTCTTTATTGATTGTCCGGATATATTGATAGTCAGAATGGAACTAAGAAGTGGCTTAAATATATTGCTTGTTAATGTGTATGCTAGAGGCACTGCGGGAGGCCGCGTGTCACCCACTCTTTCATGTTTGGATGACTTCCTGGGTTCCACCCAATTATCTGGTCATGTGATAGTGATGGGGGATTTTAACACTTGCTTTGAACCTTTAGGCTGTGATGATGGATTATTAACTGAGGACGAGGATAGGACTTGGGGGATTCCCACTCTTGAGTTACCCCCGATTTCCAAATGGTCACAAACAGCAACTTTCATTAAAGGTCTCTGTCTAAACTGGGGGTTGCCCACGCTGAACGGGCGCACACGCTCCGACATGGTAGGCAATAATACCTTTTTTAATGGTAGACACAGCAGCCGCATTGATTATATCTTAGTTGATATGACAATGTGGCATTTAGTTCGGGACATGATAGTTAAAACTCGTCCAGAAAGCGATCACGAACCGCTTCTAGCGGAACTTAAGGACATGAGCTTTGTAGGGCCGTTTGTTCTTCAGACCGATCCCGTGCAAGAGGCTGTGGTTTTATCTAATGATATGAGGAGGGTGCGATGGCAAAAGGTTTCTGTAGATCTGGAAGCACGCGCCAAGATCAGAAGCCTGGTATCAAATTCTATACTGGAAATTGATAATTGTGATAATCAGGACATGATGATTCTATCAATCTCGGACATCCATGCTAGCTTGTTTCTGTCCCTTAAAACCTTGTTTGTTAAATTTGTGGCCAACAAGGGCAGGGGGTTAGTTAAGAAACCAGCTAACTGGTTTAATGATGCCTGTCGTGAGTCTCATAAGTCTCTGTTTATGGCCTTGAAATCTAAAAATCTAGCCTTAATTAAATCTTGTAGTTGCCAAATATCGGGCCAAAACTGCATGGGACGACGAGCGATGGTGCCTTCTAGCGGAGGCCTGTGGCTCTAGGAACTTCCAACGCTTTTGGCACTTGCTCAGGTGGGGCCAGTCTCTGGATGATCGCCCTAGTCCTGCATCCATTGAACAACAAAAATGGGTGTCATATTTTAAGGATCAATTTAGCTGTCAACGCCCCTCGCAGGTCTCCATTAATTGGCTGATCTCTTTTGACACACTTGTGTTTACGACGAAAGAGGTAGAGTCTGTCCTGAAAGCCATTCCCAGGGGTAAAGCGCCCGGTCCGGATTGTATCCCAGCGGATCTATTCCAACAAGATCAGGACCTTTGGGTTCCATACCTAGTGCGTTTGGTTAATGCGCTGGCTGTGGGTGCCAGGGTTCCTGATTCCTGGGCTGGCGCCGAAATACTGCCCATATTCAAGAAGGGTGATCGGTCGGTTCCTTCGAACTACCGGCCGATCAGCCTAATTGATGCAGTTCAGAAGATCACTGCTCGCCTTGTTTTGTCAAGGGTCCAGGCGTGGATTGAGGAATTCAACATTCTTACCCCTCTCCAAGCAGGGTTTAGATCCTCTGTGAGTACCCTGGACCAGGCGTTTCGATTTATGCTCCTGCATTGGAAGACGGTTACCTTGGGCAAAGGCAATTTATATGCCGCTTTCGTGGATCTTCGTTCCGCGTTCGATCTAGTCCCGAGGGCCGGTCTTTGGAATTGCTTATTAGATATGGGGATGCCTCCCATCTTGGTCCGACTTATAGTGAATCTCCATGCTCAAACAGTCGCATTTGTGCGATGGGGTAAACCGGGTGAAGTGACAGAGAAATTTCCAGTGGACAAGGGTGTCAGGCAAGGTTGCGTTTTGGCACCGACCTTGTTTTCCTTGTATATCAATAGAGTTACCAAGTATTACGACAACTTCTCCACGGATGCTCCAACTTTGGCCGGCATGAGAATCCCCCTGCTCATGTTCGCTGACGACACTCTCCTGATCTCACGCACCAGGCAGGGCCTGCAGAATGCCCTGTCAAGGTTTGAGAGTTTCTGCAGCGAACATGAGCTGGAGGTGAATGTATCCAAGACCAAATTTATGGTCTTAAGGGGGCGTAAGCTGATAAATGCCGGGGTCATGATGGGGGGTACCCCCCTGGAGCAAACACAACACTTCACCTACTTGGGTGTCACATTTAGTGACACTCTGAGCTGGACTCATCAGATTGAATTAATGACCATGAAACAGAAACAGTTAGGCGGAGCACTGATAAAAGAGCACAAAGGGTCATTTACAAGGCCAATGTCTCCGCTTATTAAGATCTACGGCGGCAAGGTCCTACCAGCGATCCTTTATGGTGCCGAATTATGGGGTGGTAGTAATTTGGACTCCCTAAAGCATGCGCATAACAAGTTTTTGAGACTGGCAGTAGGGCTCCCTTTGTCGACTCTTATAATCCCCCTCCTCTATGATCTTGGTTGTCATCCGGTGGTAGACCAGGCAAGACTCCGTCCTCTTACCTTCTGGCGTCGTCTATGGACGACGCCTGAACTTCATTACTATGCAGAAGCCTGCTTGGAGGTTAAGAATAGTCCTGGCGCGACCAATATTGGATGGTTTAGAGACCTCAAGTCTTCCCTATTTGCCCTAGGCTATGGTGATCTGTGGTCTTCACCCGATTCAGCCGTTTTCCCCTCTAAAAGGGATCTTAAATCAAGTTACTGGAACTGGGTGATCCACAAAATGTATATGGAAACTAATCCGTGTAGCCTCACAGGCTTGTTTATTGTACACAAGGATAAACCTATGCTTGAGGGGTTCTGGGATATCATTACTAAACCCCTGGACCGCAAACTATTTTTTCAATTCAGATGCGGTTCACTTCCCATCGGGGAGTTTACAAGTAAATGGGGAACAGATTGCTCTGGCTTTTGTTCTAATTGTCAGGGTATTAGGGAAAGCATAGAGCACCTGTTATATGTGTGTCCCGTATATTCTGCCCCTAGAGCCAAATGGCTAAAGCCTGTGTGTAGGCATCTAGGAACTAGATTGGCTGTCGAAGCAACAAGATTGTTAAAAGTCACACTGGATCCCCTTATTGTTGTTGGGGTGGCTAAATTCCTTGGGTGGGCGTGGGTGCTTAGATGTAGGTCCCTTAAAAACAATCGTACTGTGACTGTATGTTACATGCTGTTATTGGTTGTCCCTGTGCTCATTCCTTTTTTACTGTATAATTTTATAAGAAGCTGATTAGTCTAATAATGATTTAATACTTGTATTAATTGTTTAATATGTACATATATTGTATTTTATTGTCTTTTATGATTGACCAATCGAATAAAGACTTCTTGAACTTGAAGAATAATATTGTGACAATTGGGCTTCTAAAGGGTGTTGAAAACTCTAACCCTCAAGTTTATCCAAGATTGCTGCTCCAAGACTCTGGGCTCTGGGACAGGGATCAAGTATATCCAGGAGAGATTATTAAAGCCTATAGATTTTAAGACAAGATAAGGAGGCAGCCGTGACATGTATAACACTAATGTATTACGGGAAACAGCGTTTACACCACATGCCATTACGACGCGAACCATTACATCGCAAGACGTTACAACGACTTGCTGTAGGGGGCAGAAGGTGTTGGATTTACAACCCAACACCTTCCCTGCTGTTGCACAAACTAGAGTAGGAATAGTAAATTATACTATTACTAAGTCCAGCGCGCCCCCTACAGCAAGTTGTAGTAACGACTTGTGATGTAATGGTTCGCGTTGTAACAACGCGGTCGTTGTAATGGCATGCAATCTAAAGCATGCATTGTAAAGAGATATAATCATTTATTACTGACTCCCATAAGCAAAAAAATAAATACAAAAACACATAAACCTTTTTATTGCTGTTCTCTGTTAATTGCTGTGCTCTAGAGACCACAAATATGCTTTTCTTTCCTTGCCTTCAGTTGTCTCTTAAAGCACCCCTTATCCCTTATCAGTTCTCTATCCCACCATCACCTCTTCACCCTACAATTAGTGGGGTGTGAGGAGTGAGGCAATATTTGGCAGAAGTCCCTTTAAACTGTTTTTTAATCTTCTTTGTTCTGTGCTCTGCTGAGAGCTAATTATGTCAGTTTATTCCAAGCCCTCTGAGGCGCACTGTGTAAAATGTTCAGTCTTTCTGTAATCTTTACTGCAGAGTTCTCCTCCCCACTGTAATTATCTTTAAATCAGTCAAATCTTGGCATGGGACACAGAAGGAACCTTCTGCTAAGATTTAGACTCACACAGTGGCTTTGGACTGCTGTCTGTGACTCTGATTTCAGCTCCCAGAGTTAGGAAAGTTACAGCCCGGAAGTAGAGTGTATTCATAACTAATTTGCGGAAACATCCTGCTTTGTCCTTACCGGGCCCGCGCTCGCTTTATCCGAGGTGTACTGGCCTATGGGGAAATTGGTAAACTTTCGCCCTTGCGATGAACATTCGAGCCAAACCATTCTACATTTTGTATTTTTTTTATCAGTTTTATCTTCCATTTACCAGGAAATTTTTCATACCTCTTTTGCGCAGACACAAATTTTCTGAGTGCAAAGCAGCTTTGTACTTTCTGCAGCAACTCAATGGTCTGTTCTGACGTTTTGAAGTGTATTCTAGCAAAGAGAAGGAGTATGCTGTTTTAATTTTAATGCATTTTATCACTTTTTGTATGGATTGTATTAGTATTTCTGCTAAAATGTTTACCCCTGCTGCTAACTCCTTTATAGGATTGATTTTATCATTCATGTATTTTTGGATAATATTTGCTGCTACTGATGTCTGCAGTTGTATTTTTTGCATTATTGGATAATATCTGCTGCTACTTACGAACCGAATCGTTTTGCACTGTCACTTTAGCTCCGTGAAAAAAAATTACTGTATTTGTTTGCTGGTGTATTCTTTTTAAACAGAAAATGACTTTGCATTCGCTGAGATAAGTTTGATTTTATATGATGTTTTTATCCATGTGTATTTTTTATGTCCTGTCTTTGGAAGGAACAATAAAGAATTGAGCACTGTGGTAAACTTTCCAACAGTCAGTGTCTTTGAAAAGCTGGGGGCATATTATCAAGGGGGTTTATCTCTGCTTTTTTTGGCTTTAAAAGCCAAGAAAGCGGAGATAAAATTATCTCCCTATTACCTAGCTGTCGCTAACACCAGTTAGCGACGGCTAGTAGGAGATAGCGACCATCTTGGGCCCCGCTTTCAATATCAGTGAAATTTATCACTAATGACATGCAAAGTGGGCGTGCCAAGATGTTAGCGACTGGAAACAGTCGCTAACATCGCTATCTCCTATTACCAACTTTTGGAGATATTCGCGCTAAGCGCGATTATCTCCAAAAACTAACGCCTGCCCCTGAGCAGTTCTTAGCCATGTTATCCAATGGGAGGTGGATAACATGGCTAAGAGCATTAGCTCAGTAATGCATGAATATCGCGGACTTTTCAGAGATATTCATGCATTTCGGCCGATTTTTATCGCTTAGGAGATAAACCTTGATAATAGCAAGGTTCCTAAGCGATAAAAATCGCCGCAGCTCGGCGATAAAAATATTGCCGCTAAGCCAACATAGCGATAATTATCGCTAGTTGTTGGTAATATGCCCCCTGGTTCGGCTGGAGGAGAGTCAGTGGAGCTTTAGGCACCTAACTGTGCCTAAAACTTCCAGCTCACATTTTATTTGTGGATTTTTTATGGCACTGTTTAATTACTAAAGAAATGGTGCAACAAATGCATGAAAAGGTGACAAGAACAGAAAGAAAAGAAAGATGAGTCAACCTTCCTGGTTTAGAGTTTGACAGAGAGGTTACAGATATTCCAAAGACAGGTTTTAAGGCATGGGCCAAGTGGGCAATTGCCTAGGGTCGCCCCCTTCCAAGTGACCCCAGGGCAAATTACCTTTCTCTCTTTGATCTCTCTCTATTCTATTTCTCTATCTAAATCTCTCTCCCTCTCTGTCTACTTCTACCTCTGACTCTGTCTCTCTCTGTACCACGTGTCATCCTAAGGATTTTTGGGGTCCCAGGAAAGATATATTTCAGCTTTTCTTAGCGACCCTCTTAATGTTTAACATATAATTACTATTGTTTGCCATCACGCGGGCTTGACTGAGCAGGAAACATATGAGTAATACAATTCAAAATGTGTTTTGTACAGGGGCCCCCCAAATATTTCTTTCCCAGGGCCCCCAAATCCTTAAAATGATAGTTGATATCCCAACTTCCTTATTATAAATGCCATCGGATGCAATGCACTTGTAATAAGACGAATGGGATAGTCTCCAGTTTTGGGCAAAGGGAAAAGTGAGGGGTCCTTTAGCTTTTGACGGACAAGGTACTTCCTGGCAAATGCCACAGAGTATGTTGTCTGTTCAACTGATGGGTCACACGCCCTATAAGTTTCCTCCGACGGCCCTACAGAGATGGGGCCATCGGAGAAAGACATTACACCACCCCGCCACAATTATGCCGCTTTTTTCATCCCTAGCCACCGGGCAAAACCAGGAGGTGAGGGTCAGAAAAAAAGAATCACTCCCTCAGCATGGTAACAACTCCCTAGCTCTGGAGGTCAGTACTTTTTTAGGGCTCGGCCTCCGCCCACGAAGTGGGAGGAGTTTCGAGCTCCTAATGTTAAAGAGAAAAAAAAGTATCTCTAGGGCTTTGGCGACACACATTCCACACATTCCTTAGTGTGTTATGTCATCTGGCCAGTGATTCGTCTTCGCTGTGGTGTCTTTTTAATAGGCTTGAAGTGATAGGCTAAATGTCGTTTTGGTCGGCCATGTTTGGCATTTTTCGTTCGTGTGCGCGCAAAGAAGTACATTAATTATAATTAGGAGCTGTCAGGGTGCCTCCGTAAGTGAATCCAGATGGCCGGGCGCGTTCACCATTCAGCAGCGCTCAGCGCGCAGCTGCTGCATGCCAGGCCGGGAAAGGGCTTCATTAGTTCAAGAACAAGAGTCTGACGTTCTGTCATGGGCTGTAGAAAAGAGAATTCATTTTACAACTTGTAATAATGTCATGCCTTTTATTAGGCATCACCTAACTCGTGTTTTAGTCATCACAGGAAAATTGTATTATTTTGTTAGTGGGTCCAAAAAAACAACCACGCGCCTTCTACACACAAACTCATTGCACGAGTCTTCTTGAATAGATGCAAATGTTTTTCCAAAACGTTCTCAGAAGAATTTCTGTGACGTCTAACTGTCTGATGTTGCTTCCTTCCTTCCTTTATTCATTGCATATTAATGTTTTCTTATGAGCTATGTACAGACCAGAGCCGTGCAGTGGAAAGATCGTTGTGTGGACTTCTGTTGACATTTAATACTAACAACCAACCCTCCAGACCCTCTTTTTTTCCATGCCTTTCCATTCTGTTGATGTTTTTCTATTTTTTTTATCCGATCCAGCGACTATCGTTAAAAAAAAATGTTAACAGTTTTTTAAACTTTGTTCATAACTTTTTGTCAAGACGCAGTTGAGTGCATAGTAACTTAATTAAGGCTATTGAATTACTATTTCTTTCAGTACTGCTTCACATTGTATTTTTTTTTTAGCAGCATTGGTTTTCGAGAAAAATTATTGTTTTTGTGACATTCGATTACACCCAAGAGCTTTTCCTACACAATACGGAACTCCCACCCGCCTTTCACAATTCCAATCCCAAACACAAGTGCACAAGTTCTTGCTGCTGAATTTTGAAAAGGCACGTGAAGTGGGAATCAGAGTGCAGAATCAGAGTGCAGTTTGAGAGTGCAGAGTGCAGTTTGAGAGTTGAGACTGTAGTTTGAAAGTGCAGATTGAGAGTTGAGAGTGCAGATTGAGAGTGCAGTTTGAGAGTGCAGAATCAGAGTGCAGAATCAGAGTGCAGAATCAGAGTGCAGAATCAGAGTGCAGAATCAGAGTGCAGAATCAGAGTGCAGTTTGAGAGTGCAGTTTGAGAGTGCAGTTTGAGAGTGCAGTTTGAGAGTGCAGTTTGAGTGCAGTTTGAGAGTGCAGAGTGCAGATTGAGAGTGCAGTTTGAGAGTGCAGATTGAGAGTGCAGAGTGCAGATTGAGAGTTGAGAGTGCACGTTGAGAGTGCAGTTTGAGAGTTGAGAGTGCAGTTTGAGAGTTGAGAGTGCAGTTTGAGAGTTGGGGGTGCAGTTTGAGAGTTGAGAGTGCAGTTTGAGAGTTGAGAGTGCAGTTTCAGAGTTGAGAGTGCAGTTTGAGAGTTGTGAGTGCAGTTTGAGAGTTGAGAGTGCAGTTTGAGAGTGCAGTTTGAGAGTGCAGTTTGAGAGTGCAGTTTGGGAGTGCAGTTTGAGAGTGCAGATTGAGAGTGCAGATTAAGAGTGCAGATTGAGAGTGCAGAGTGCAGTTTGAGAGAGCAGAGTGCAGTTTGAGAGTTGAGTGCAGATTGAGAGTGCAGTTTGAGAGTGCAGATTGAGAGTGCAGATTGAGAGTGCAGATTGAGAGTGCAGATTGAGAGTGCAGATTGAGAGTGCAGTTTGAGAGTGCAGTTTGAGAGTGCAGATTGAGAGTGCAGTTTGAGAGTGAAGATTGAGAGTGCAGGTAGAGAGTGCAGGTAGAGAGTGCAGGTAGAGAGTGCAGGTAGAGAGTGCAGGTAGAGAGTGCAGGTAGAGAGTGCAGTTATAGAGTGCAGTTTGAGAGTGCAGTTTGAGAGTTGAGAGTGCAGATTGAGAGTGCAGATTGAGAGTGCAGATTGAGAGTGCAGATTGAGAGTGCAGTTTGAGAGTGCAGTTTGAGAGTGCAGTTTGAGAGTGCAGTTTGAGAGTGCAGATTGAGAGTGCAGATTGAGAGTGCAGATTGAGAGTGCAGTTTGAGAGTGCAGATTGAGAGTGCAGATTGAGAGTGCAGTTTGAGAGTGCAGTTTGAGAGTGCAGTTTGAGAGTGCAGTTTGAGAGTTGAGAGTGCAGCATGAGAGTTGTGAGTGCAGCATGAGAGTTGTGAGTGCAGTTTGAGAGTTGAGAGTGCAGTTTGAGAGTGCAGTTTGAGAGTGCAGTTTGAGAGTGCAGATTGAGAGTGCAGATTGAGAGTGGAGTTTGAGAGTGCAGATTGAGAGTGCAGAGTGCAGTTTGAGAGTGCAGAGTGCAGTTTGAGAGTGCAGAGTGCAGTTTGAGAGTGCAGAGTGCCGATTGAGAGTGCAGTTTGAGAGTGCAGATTGAGAGTGCAGATTGAGAGTGCAGTTTGAGAGTGCAGTTTGAGAGTGCAGTTTGAGAGTGCAGATTGAGAGTGCAGTTTGAGAGTGCAGATTGAGAGTGCAGATTGAGAGTGCAGATTGAGAGTGCAGATTGAGAGTGCAGTTTGAGAGTGCAGTTTGAGAGTGCAGTTTGAGAGTGCAGTTTGAGAGTTGAGAGTGCAGTATGAGAGTTGAGAGTGCAGTTTCAGAGTGCAGCATGAGAGTTGTGAGTGCAGTTTGAGAGTTGAGAGTGCAGTTTGAGAGTGCAGTTTGAGAGTGCAGATTGAGAGTGCAGATTGAGAGTGCAGTTTGAGAGTGCAGATTGAGAGTGCAGAGTGCAGTTTGAGAGTGCAGAGTGCAGTTTGAGAGTGAAGAGTGGAGTTTGAGAGTGCAGAGTGCAGATTGAGAGTGCAGTTTGAGAGTGCAGATTGAGAGTGCAGATTGAGAGTGCAGTGTGAGAGTGCAGTTTGAGAGTGCAGTTTGAGAGTGCAGTTTGAGAGTGCAGTTTGAGAGTGCAGTTTGAGAGTGCAGTTAGAGAGTGCAGTTATAGAGTGCAGTTTGAGAGTGCAGAGTGCAGATTGAGAGTTGAGAGTGCAGATTGAGAGTGCAGATTGAGAGTGCAGATTGAGAGTGCAGATTGAGAGTGCAGTTTGAGAGTGCAGATTGAGAGTGCAGTTTGAGAGTGCAGTTTGAGAGTGCAGTTTGAGAGTTGAGAGTGCAGATTGAGAGTGCAGATTGAGAGTTGAGAGTGCAGATTGAGAGTGCAGATTGAGAGTTGAGAGTGCAGATTGAGAGTTGAGAGTGCAGATTGAGAGTGCAGATTGAGAGTGCAGATTGAGAGTGCAGATTGAGAGTGCAGATTGAGAGTGCAGTTTGAGAGTGCAGTTTGAGAGTGCAGTTTGAGAGTGCAGTTTGAGAGTGCAGTTTGAGAGTTGAGAGTGCAGTATGAGAGTTGAGAGTGCAGATTGAGAGTGCAGAATCAGAGTGCAGATTGCAGTTTGAGAGTGCAGTTTGAGAGTGCAGTTTGAGAGTGCAGAGTGCAGTTTGAGAGTGCAGAGTGCAGGTTGAGAGTGGAGAGTGCAGATTGAGAGTGCAGTTTGAGAGTGCAGATTGAGAGTGCAGATTGAGAGTGCAGAGTGGCAGTGAGTGCAGAGTGACAGTGAGTGCAGACTGAGTGCAGAGTGACAGTGAGTGCAGACTGAGTGCAGAGTGACAGTGAGTGCAGAGTGACAGTGAGTGCAGAGTGACAGTGAGTGCAGAGTGACAGTGAGTGCAGAGTGAGTGCAGAGTGAGTGCAGAGTGACAGTGAGTGCAGAGTGAGTGCAGAGTGAGTGCAGAGTGAGTGCAGAGTGAGTGCAGAGTGAGTGCAGAGTGAGTGCAGAGTGGCAGTGCGTGCAGAGTGGCAGTGCGTGCAGAGTGACTGCAGAGACAGTGTGTCAGGGTGCACATTGTGTGAGTGTGCAGAATGAGTGTGCAGGGTAAACAGTGTGTGACTATGCATGGTGACATTGGGAGTGTGCGGGTGAGCAGTGTGTGAATGTGTAGGGGCAGTGTGTGAGTGTGCAGAAAACACCACACACACATACACCACACACACATAACGCACAGACAAACCACACACCTCAGTCTCTCAACACCACACACTTGTCACCACTCAACACAACACACTCACCACCACACTCACTCCCCAGGCTCACCCCCACAGACTCACCACCACACACTCACCAGCACACAGAAAACAACACACACAACAACACCCCCCCAGCCGTCAATGAATGCTTTCACCATGCACAAACACCAACAACCATCATCCTCTGTGCACGCTTTTACCAAGCACACACCCACCAGCCGTCAGTGCACCCTTCCACCAGGCACACACACCTCCAGCCGACAGTGCACTTTTCCACCAAGCAATCGCAGTATGGTACACTTTACTTTTAAACATATTCATATAAAGCACAGCATGCCACCATTGGTAAAATTACAATTCAACCAACATACTTCCACTACTACAGTTTGAGAGTGCAGTTTGAGAGTTGAGAGTGCAGCATGAGAGTTGTGAGTGCAGCATGAGAGTTGTGAGTGCAGTTTGAGAGTTGAGAGTGCAGTTTGAGAGTGCGGTTTGAGAGTGCAGTTTGAGAGTGCAGTTTGAGAGTGCAGATTGAGAGTTCAGATTGAGAGTGCAGTTTGAGAGTGCAGATTGAGAGTGCAGAGTGCAGTTTGAGAGTGCAGAGTGCAGTTTGAGAGTGCAGAGTGCAGTTTGAGAGTGCAGAGTGCAGATTGAGAGTGCAGTTTGAGAGTGCAGATTGAGAGTGCAGATTGAGAGTGCAGTTTGAGAGTGCAGATTGAGAGTGTAGTTTGAGAGTGCAGATTGAGAGTGCAGTTTGAGAGTGCAGTTTGAGAGTGCAGTTTGAGAGTGCAGATTGAGAGTGCAGATTGAGAGTGCAGTTTGAGAGTGCAGATTGAGAGTGCAGATTGAGAGTGCAGATTGAGAGTGCAGTTTGAGAGTGTAGTTTGAGAGTGCAGTTTGAGAGTGCAGTTTGAGAGTGCAGTTTGAGAGTTGAGAGTGCAGTATGAGAGTTGAGAGTGCAGTTTCAGAGTGCAGCATGAGAGTTGTGAGTGCAGTTTGAGAGTTGAGAGTGCAGTTTGAGAGTGCAGTTTGAGAGTGCAGTTTGAGAGTGCAGATTGAGAGTGCAGATTGAGAGTGCAGTTTGAGAGTGCAGATTGAGAGTGCAGAGTGCAGTTTGAGAGTGCAGAGTGCAGTTTGAGAGTGCAGAGTGCAGTTTGAGAGTGCAGAGTGCAGATTGAGAGTGCAGATTGAGAGTGCAGTTTGAGAGTGCAGATTGAGAGTGCAGATTGAGAGTGCAGATTGAGAGTGCAGTTTGAGAGTGCAGTTTGAGAGTGCAGTTTGAGAGTGCAGTTTGAGAGTGCAGTTTGAGAGTTGAGAGTGCAGATTGAGAGTGCAGATTGAGAGTGCAGATTGAGAGTGCAGATTGAGAGGGCAGTTTGAGAGTGCAGATTGAGAGTGCAGATTGAGAGTGCAGTTTGAGAGTGCAGTTTGAGAGTGCAGTTTGAGAGTTGAGAGTGCAGATTGAGAGTGCAGATTGAGAGTTGAGAGTGCAGATTGAGAGTGCAGATTGAGAGTTGAGAGTGCAGATTGAGAGTTGAGAGTGCAGATTGAGAGTGCAGATTGAGAGTGCAGATTGAGAGTGCAGATTGAGAGTGCAGTTTGAGAGTGCAGTTTGAGAGTGCAGTTTGAGAGTGCAGTATGAGAGTTGAGAGTGCAGATTGAGAGTGCAGATTGAGAGTGCAGAATCAGAGTGCAGAGTGCAGATTGCAGTTTGAGAGTGCAGTTTGAGAGTGCAGAGTGCAGTTTGAGAGTGCAGAGTGCAGTTTGAGAGTGGAGAGTGCAGATTGAGAGTGCAGTTTGAGAGTGCAGATTGAGAGTGCAGATTGAGAGTGCAGATTGAGAGTGCAGAGTGGCAGTGAGTGCAGAGTGACAGTGAGTGCAGACTGAGTGCAGAGTGACAGTGAGTGCAGACTGAGTGCAGAGTGACAGTGAGTGCAGAGTGACAGTGAGTGCAGAGTGACAGTGAGTGCAGAGTGACAGTGAGTGCAGAGTGACAGTGAGTGCAGAGTGAGTGCAGAGTGACAGTGAGTGCAGAGTGAGTGCAGAGTGAGTGCAGAGTGAGTGCAGAGTGAGTGCAGAGTGAGTGCAGAGTGAGTGCAGAGTGGCAGTGCGTGCAGAGTGGCAGTGCGTGCAGAGTGACTGCAGAGACAGTGTGTCAGGGTGCACATTGTGTGAGTGTGCAGAATGAGTGTGCAGGGTAAACAGTGTGTGACTATGCATGGTGACATTGGGAGTGTGCGGGTGAGCAGTGTGTGAATGTGTAGGGGCAGTGTGTGAGTGTGCAGAAAACACCACACACACATACACCACACACACATAACGCACACACAAACCACACACCTCAGTCTCTCAACACCACACACTTGTCACCACTCAACACAACACACTCACCACCACACTCACTCCCCAGGCTCACCCCCACAGACTCACCACCACACACTCACCAGCACACAGAAAACAACACACACAACAACACACCCCCAGCCGTCAATGAATGCTTTCACCATGCACAAACACCAACAACCATCATCCATCTGTGCACGCTTTTACCAAGCACACACCCACCAGCCGTCAGTGCACCCTTCCACCAGGCACACACACCTCCAGCCGACAGTGCACTTTTCCACCAAGCAATCGCAGTATGGTACACTTTACTTTTAAACATATTCATATAAAGCACAGCATGCCACCATTGGTATAATTACAATTCAACCAACATACTTCCACTACACACCACATGCACACACTCCATAACACATGGCAAAAAGACATTGGCATTTACAATGCCATTAGCTCAAACTTAAATAAATCCGAGCCCGATTGCATTTCTAATGCTTGTTTTTTCAGTACCCACCTCCAACCTTGGGAGTTTGGTTTGAAAAGCAAAAACTTTGTAAAAGTTTGGCGGACGTCTGTCAAAACCGACGAAAGCTGCTCAGCAGACTTTTTGTACCTTTATAGAAACCTCCATGACCGCGGTTCCTGTCGAAGTTCAGAGGTCACCGCACTGGCCAGCGGTAATCTCTACATTTTCCAGACAGTAGTCGATCAGGGTGGACTCCAGACTGTAGATGTGGCCTCAGCCCCACGTCAGGTTGAGCACCGTGAGGGATGCTGAGGTGTGCCACGCTCTTCCCATCAGGTGACTGACTCTGCCCCAGCCCTACAGGGCTCTCAGAGGCAGTGGTCGTTTGTGAATTCTCCCCGTTTCCATGAGCCCCGTAGCCCAGCCGTGCCTGCTAGAATATTTCGTGTTTGGGTTTGGGGCACGCAGGGGTCTAGGCCTCGCTGCCTTTTACAAGCCTGGACTGGAAGAGGTGAGACAATGAACTGCACAGAGCAGGGAGGTGCCTAGCTGCGGCAGCTCAAACAGTCTTGGCATCTCTCCCTAATAACCCTGGCAGAGCTCTGAACCCAGACAGGAAGAGCTAATCACAAAGGTCTTACCTGCAGCTTCACAAAGGCAGCCTTCATTGCATCTCCAGCACCGGAGGCCTGGCTGAGACCCCTGCGCCTGCTGAGACCCCAGCGCCTGCTGAGACCCCAGCGCCTGCTGAGACCCCTGCGCCTGCTGAGACCCCAACGCCTGCTGAGACACCTGCGCCTGCTGAGACCCCAGCGCCTGCCTGGCTGAGACCCCAGCGCCTGCTGAGACCCCAGCGCCTGGCTGAGACCCCAGCGCCTGCTGAGACCCCAGCGCCTGGCTGAGACCCCAGCGCCTGCTGAGACCCCAGCCCCTGCATGGCTGAGACCCCAGCGCCTGCTGAGACCCCAGCGCTTGCCTGGCTGTGCTCGGAGCGTGCTCTCTCTGACATGAGGGGTGATGGGGACACGCACACGACCCTCACAGCAAGGACACGACCATCACCCCCCCTGCTTTCATTAGGGTCCCGTCACCTCTACTGGTAACAGAGACCTCCCAGGTATCATTAGGGTTGTACGGCATTACAACGCGGGCTTTTACCCCGCATGAAATTACAGCGCAGTTTTTACAACGCAAGTCGTTACAACGACTTGCGTTGGGGGGCGCTGGATAGTGGAATAGTTTAATTTTCTATTCCAACTCCAGCCCACGTTGACAGTAGGGAAGGTGTTGGATAGAAAATTAAACTATTCCCTATTCTACAGCGCCCTCCAGCGCAAGTCGTTGTAACGACTTGCGTTGTAATAGCAGCGTTGTAATAGCAGTGCGGGGTAATGCCCGCGTTGTTATGGATGTTTCCCATCATTAGATACCCCCACCTCTCCTGGTGCAGAGACCCCTCACCCCTTCCATTGGTGGCTCCTCAAGGGAGTGCTGCGGGCAGTGGGGCGGGGAGGGCAGGATGGAGGGTAGTAAACTCCGGCATACGGCCAAATGAAGTTAAGTAAATAAATAAATAAACGAAACAAATGACATTGCGTGTCCAGCAACGCCAAATGGCGATGCAGTGTGCACAATGTTAGTCGTTTTATTTCTCCCCGCCCCACCGCCCCGAAGCACTCCCTGGAGGAGCCGCCACTGGGTTCAGGGCACTGGCGGTCAGGTCTGGTTAGCAGACCTCAGTACGCTCTCAGATTTGAAAAACCAGCAGCTTCAGTCAAAAAACTTGGGGGTGACCATACAAAAAGAGGCAATTCCTTACAGTGTTAAAATGACAAAATACAGAAATATTACAGCCACAGAGTGCGGCACATAATGCCACATAATTTGCATTTTCTGCTTCTTAATGTTGTCTGCCATGCTACATAATTTGGTCTTTCATTGCTGCATAAGTCCAGACTGTAGGAAGGTGGATCCCTGACTATGGTTACCCCAGATTTTTTGCCTTGCGTTTAGCTGGTTTTCGACTTAGTTGGCCTGGGATCCTGCTAATCAGGGCCCCAGGCTATCTGCTCTCTCTATAAAATGGACTCTATGTACCTTAGGTACATGCCTAATTGAATATTGGGTCACTCTTATGAGTCCCTGTACAGTGTACCATAGGTACCCAGGGCATAGGTGCACCCAAGGCCTACCAGGGGCTGCAGCATATCTTATGCCACCCCTGGCTGGCCATCCAAACTGACACAACTGGCTGATCACTCAGCTGGGGCAAGGTCGTGTAATCACCCCTTGCTTAGGTATAGTATTCCTATACCTGCCCTTATATATAGACACATATGCACCTATAAGTCACTCCTATGGCAGCCCTTAACAATCCTTAAGGCAGTGTGCTTCGTTTTATGTGAGATGGTGCTCTAGCATGAGCTGAGTCTGTCTGCAGCTTTCGGAACCATGTCCTTCTAGCTGTTCTATGATATAGCCATACCATATACTCTTAAGTGCATTATGAACCTCGCGGTTAAATGCTAACTTTGGTTTGGCTTTATCAAAACATGTCGTGTAAGTTGTCATACACTTTGGAATACTACCCCCTCGCCAGTTCTGGCGACGGGGGTAGCATTCCACCCTTCTAGAGGGAGAAGACATGTTGTTCCTACTAATCCCGGTTAATGTTAACCAGAGCCTCAGCATCACAAAATGGATGCTGCTGCCACAGACACAAGTCTGACCTCCTGCTGCTGGGAGTCCTTCCAGCGAAGGAGGATTGGACAATAGGTTTCCTGTCTTAGGAGGTGCTAGCACCACCCCAGACAGGCTATAGTGTATTGGGGCAGGGAGGGCTGAATGAAATGAGACACTGCCTGGGGCACACAAGGTGTCCCATGCATAGTCCAATTCAAACCGGTGCTGGGGCACTCCAGCCCCAGCTCTGGCGCGAAACTGGACAAAGGGAAAGGGGTGTAACCACCCCCTTCCTGGGTCCCACCCATAGGAGGGACCTAGCAGGTAATCCAGCCCCTAAATTTGGTATATAGGTAGGAACTGAGTCCCAAGACTTTAGATTTTATCCTGACTGAAACTCTGATACGAAACTCTGGACCTTCGACATCCTACTCAACGTAGAAGACTGAAGAATCTCCCTTGTGGTCCAGGAGTGACCACCCTGCACAAGCAGGCACCATCAAGCGATCAACGGTTTGCTTTGTCGACGCTCCTGCCGGAGCCCGAGCACAGAGCCTGACAAGACCTGGACTTCCAGACTTCCTTCAGCCCGATCCACAGCCACAGCAAAGCTGAGACCCGTGTAAGCGACGCGAGACGTGGGACCGGCCATCTTGGAAAGCCAGCGAATTGCTTTCCGTGCAACTTCTGAGGCACCCTCGAAGTTGTGCATTGGGGATTGAGAAGCCCCAGCCCCGAGCCCCAACTGCACCGAAGATCAGCCCTCCACACACCACGAGTTCTGTGTGGAGCTCTTCTGCATTTTCCTGCTCGACGCATCTGTCCGGTCACTTGCCCGTTGGCTAGTGGCCTCTGTGACAACGAAACCTGTGATTTACTTTGCTAGTCTGGTTGCTCCAGACTGGCCCTTGCTCCCCTGAAAAGGAGCAGCCCATCAGACCTTGCTGGTCTGATTAAGAAGCCATCTTCCTTTTCTGAATGGGTTGCCTTTGCCAGTCTTAAATTACGAATCCGTGATGTTTCAAGGTGTAGATATAGATTATTCAAAATCTCGAAAAGACGGATATTTCCACGGTAATTACCTAGTTTGTTGATCAAGATAAACCAACACCGCGACGTTCCACCAGTTCAGAAAACCGCCGCCCCTGCTTGAGCACTCAGCGTATATATACAAGGATACCAAGAGAGTTATTTATCGCTCTCATTTGATTGGACTAACTTATCAAGCGGTGCTTTTCCAAATCGGAAGCAAAGCTTCACGACATCACCTGATTGCTTCACGACATCGCCTGGTTCCTTCCTGTTTACATCCTGGTCACTGGCTAGTGACCCAGACTCTGTCCCCTCTGCTTTCAGGTACTCTTCATCCTCGATCCGCCCTTGGATCCACCCGGACACTTGTCTCCTGGTCGCCTGCAGCATCTTTCTCCAAGGCTCCATAGGAATCAGAGACGAAACCCGACACACTTTGACACCTATGCACCCGCTTCCTGTGGGTGAGGTAACGCGAGTATTTCGGTACTCCTCTGGGTATAGACTATCCTAGTGTCCTAGTTTCAAGTAGCTTTTCCCTAGTCCATCCGGAAGTGACCTAAAAGAACTCGTTTCCAATTCTTTCGTTCCCATTCTAACTCTATGGTAACTTGCATGCGTGTAAAGACACTGCACGCGCATCCCGTGGGCCTCCTGCTCTCAGTGATTCTCCAGGCCCTAGGCCTTTCCTTTGTTCGTGCCGTGGTTCTTATACCACTATTTTAGTATATGGTTCGAAGTGCCCCTAGGGCATTATTGTATTTTGTGCAACTTATTGTATTTTAATTAAGTATCTTGTATTGTGCTGGTGCCTCTGACCTCCTAAAGAGTTCAGAGGATTTTGTTAGAAATACATACATATATATTTTGATATACAACCTGTGTGGTGTCCTTTCACTTGGTATTAAAGGGATTGCATATGGTAAAACAGCCTGCTTCACATGCCCTCTCGAGTTTAGCCTAAGACTGCTTTTGTCCATGCTACCACTAGGATAGCTAGTCTATAAGGTTGACTTTACAACCATCACCATAAGGGTTGTTTGGACTGGTGCAAGGTGCTCACTAGAATAGTGAACATCATGTACCAGGCCAACTTCTCACACAGACACCCTGCCTTTCCCGCTCTACCTCTCCTGGTGTAACCAGGAAGAGAACACTCACCTCTTCGGGTCCCATTCGCCTCTCCTAGAGCTACGAGAGATGGACAACTCATACTTTTCTCCAGGTGTAGAGAGACCCCTCACCTCTCCTAATCGGAGCCTGCTCCCGCCTCTTGGTACTATCAGAGATGCACAGCATAAATGTAAATCCAGTATTTGTAAAGTGCACAGCTACCCGTAGGCATCCCGGCGAGGGGGCCGTTGGGAAGGTTAAGCAAGCCATTGCCCAGAGTCACATGGTGCTGGGCTAATCTGCCGCCGGTGCCGGGGATCGAACCGTGAGACCCAGCGTCCGGTGTCAGTCGCCCTGGCCGCGGCACCACACCTCTGTCCCTCTGGCTCTCTCCTGGTGTAATGAGAAAGAGACTCCTCACACCCCACAGTACAGTCAGAGATAGACAGCTCACATCTCTCTTGTGGTGTAGCTAGCGGGAGAACCAAATCCCACTGTAACTATTGGTATTGTTCACAATAGATCTTTGACGACAGGGAGCTTATACCTGTCAGCAGGTGAGACCTAAAAAGGATGCAACATAATGCTCTTGAGAAAAGCTAGAGCGCGAAAGGCAGGGTGTCTGCAGTTATGCAGCAATGGAAGACCCAATAATGTAGCATAGCTGACAAAATTAAGTAGCAGAAAATTGCAAATTATGTGACAATATGTGCCACAGTCTGTGTCTGTAATATTTCAGCATTTTGTCATTTTAACACTGTAATGAAATGCCTCTTTTTTGTATGGTCACCCCCAAGTTTTTCGACTGAAGCTGCTGTTTTTTCAAACTTCTAACCAGACCTCACTGCCAGTGCCCTGAACCTATTGGAAATGGCTAACTTACCTGTAAGTTCATAGTAAATGGTACCCTGGTACTCAGGGAATGTAGGTAAGGGGGGGACCCAGGGCTTGCAGCACTGATTGTGCCACCCTGGAGGTCCCCCAAGTAAAGCAAGTCCCCCAGTCCGCCACTGCAAACTGGTAGAGCCGCGGTTCACTGCTGACCGACTTTTCCATTTAAATCAACGTTAAAGCCACCACTTCCCCTGGACATGTGTGTAAATCACCGTTCTGGCAGTCCTATCGAGCCTTAAAGGCAGGTGCAACATATGACACAGGCAGGACATGTACTTTACATATCCTGACAGTAAAACACGCAAAACAATCATTTTACTGTGGAAAGACTTGGTCGCCCAATTGGCAGGTACAGTGTTACACACGGAACCCCTCAGCTGTGCTAACTCTGGAACAGTGCGATCAAAGTGGGCCCTCCAAGGTATCAAACAATTTATTACATTAACCCCAACTTGTATCTCAAGTCGAAATTAATGTAACTTGTTGATTGTGCAGCTTTAGCAACGCTGCCACTTTGTTGCCTTTAAAACTCCTGTGCCTTCCTGGTCGCACACGGAGCCTGCACCACGAGACAGCTTTCTGCCCTCCTAGACGTGCCAACAACTCTCAGGAAGGAGAACAATGAAGGATTGCAGGCCAAGGAGGTGTCACCCCCACTCCTGCAGGAAGCCACTTAGATGTTACCCCCAAAAGGCAGACTTCAAAGGCAAATCTGCCTTTGAAGAGCAGAGGTGGGACGCCAGGGAAGGGCTGCCTCATTGGTAAGGTAGACAGACAGGCTGTCACGAGGAGCAGAGAGGGAAAAATAGATGCCAAACCGTTTTGCCCAGGGGCGTGTAGCTCTGAGGTAGCCACAACCCAGGGGTGGGATTGGGAGGTCTATACACCGAGAGAGGGGTCTCGCCATCCTGGGAGTGGGAAAAATGGTGCATCCTGGGATCGCCAGTTGCCACACTCCACAGGAAGTAGTCACTAGACGTGGGGGGGGGGCCTGGTAGCCCATTGACTACCAACTGCATCTTGCCCTGAGGGTATTTTCCGAGCCTATGATGAGCACACCTGGCAGCCAGACCTCAGATTCCATCCGACTTAGAAAAAGGACAGAAGAAGGACTTCTTTGCTGCACAGAGGGACCAGCAAAGGGAGGCTGTACCTGCTGCACCTGGTGGTTAGCGCAGAGAGGTACTGTGCCTGCCATGTCCTGCTCAAGGATGTCATCTCCAGAGCCCTGTCAAGCCAAGAGAACTTCAAGGGCCATCTGACTGGCCTCCTGTTCGCAGCACGGGGACCCAAAAGCTGAAGAAGCCTGCTGGGGCACGTTGGTAGCCCAAAGTCTTCTAGCTACTACCACCGCTACCATGCTGCAACGAGGACCAAGAGCCAATGCACAGAGTTTGCTGAGCCCGGGGGTGCTGTCAGAGAGTAGTTGAGACCCTCAGAAAGCGAGTTATTGACCTAGGAAGGATTGGCCTGTGACCACGACCATGGGCGACTGGACAGTAGCAACTGGAATTCGGACAGATCAGAGAGGACCTTGTGGGATGTCAACCCAGCAACCAGGACCCCCTCACCATCTTTGTGGACGAAGAAATCCCTGCATGAAGACCCTCATCGACCACATCGCGTCCGCAGTATCCTTAGAGCAACTTCAGCATCCTTCATCCCTTGCATCAGGACCACTCCAAAGGAATCCATTGCAAGGTGGAGAAAGTGCCTGGAGCTGTTGACTGCTTCTCCTGTGAAGGTAACTCTTATTGAGGATCCTGCTCATCCCCCTTATTAGCTCCCTGCTAGCCTTTGTCACCCTAAGTGCTTCTAACCAACTGCATTGGCACTTACCTAAGTTTTCTTTGAAAAAGTTTCTAAGTGTACAATTCATTGGCTTTGCCAAGGCTCGTTCGCGGTTTAATGAAATTGCTTTTATGTATTGTTGCATGTTAAGTATATACCATTGGAACCCTCTGGTGGATTTGTCTCATTTCTTGAGTATTGTGTCGATTTCTTCATTTGCTTTGGTGCTGTATACATGCTTAACACTGGTTCCTCTATGTAAACCTTGCTGCTCAGTGCCACAGACACCCAGGATTGAGCTGAGGTTTTGACGGACAAAAAACAAGGGTCCTAAAGGGGTTGATAAGTGTACACAATGAGGTTGCTCTACACACCATATAATACACCCCATTACCTCACAAACACATATTAAACTTTTCTGAAATCGCAATCCAAGCTACCTTCTTATATTGGTGATCTGAGTGCACTTAAATCTAAAAGACACAGGGGGCATATTAGCAAGGAATAGCGATATTTATCGCAAAACCCGCTTAGCGCATTTTTTTAATCGCTGCCTATTGCTGGATATGTTAGCGGAGAAAACATGCTATTAGCAATGTTTTTATCCATTGTGCTAAAATATCCAGCGATCGCGGCGAAATGCATGAATATCGCTGAGAATACAGCGATATTCACGCATTAGCGACGAAATGCTCTTAGCCATGTTATCCACCTCCCATTGGATAACATGGCTAAGGACTGGTCTGAGCAGGCGTTAGCTTTTGGCGATAGCGGGAATATTTCCATCGCTACGCCTGCCTTGCTAATAGGCGATAGCGACGTTAGCGACTGCTTGCAGTCGCTAACAGGTTGGGTACGCCCACTTTGCATGTCATTAGCGATAAATATCGCTGACATGCCAAGCGGGTCCCAAACCGGCTACTATCGCCTAAAAGCTGTCGCTAACATCAGTTAGCGACAGCTTGCTAATAGAGCAATAGAATTATCGCCGCTTAGCGGCCGAAAACGGCTGCTAAACCGGCGATAATTGCCTATCGCCACCCTTGGTAATATGCCCCACAGTGAATAAACTAAAACAGGCTTTCAAAAATGAAACATGAAATTGATTCTCACTTATCCGTAAAGGTTAGTAAAAGCAGTTCTAGAGTTCCAGAGTATTTTATTCACCATGGCAATAATTTTCAGATTATCGTGATTTATAGACCAATAACCAAAGGCTGTGTCAGTGATGAAAAAAATGGAGCATGTTCTCTGTTTATCTCAATATTTGTTCTGTCAAAGAGTCAAGTATTCTTTGGGTTACTTATGTTTACCCGTGCAGGAGTCAGAAGTGTCAAATCAGCAGTTTTTATTGTGTCATCAAGGAACAGCCAGTCAAATAAAGAGTTGAAAAGTCATATCTCTCACTGTTCCAATGAGCTTCTGAAAGCTAGCGGTTGCTTTGCAGGGGGTTGTTTTTTCCTGTTATTTGTTTTATTTTCGCCAAGTAATTGCTATGAACATTTCTAATTTCTGTCATAAATAAGACAGTTTCTTGAAAATATTTTTTGTAATACATTCCATGTAGCAACCGTTTTTACAAACACAGCTACACTATTATCCTATTTGATATGACGTTATCAGACAAGAAAGCATATTATATACCCACATGCACATTGATGCTGGGTAAGGAAATGTGCCACTCAGTCAGTTCCAGTTTAACAACCGAATACAGCAATCAACGCCTGAAATGTGACCGTTTAACACTTGCAAAGGGTCTGCAACCGCGCATCACAGTGCGTGCCACTTCCTTGGTAACTTTTGACCCATTTAACCTAGAAACTTAAAGGCAGATTTATCAACACTTTGAACCGGTGCAAAGTCAGAAAAGTGACACAAACTGGAGCAAAATGTTGATTATCTATTTATTTTCCAGCACACTTTTTTTGAATGTTCTGGGAGGTTGCCTTACAAATTATGCTAATAGTGCTTCGCACCACTTTGTGTTACTTTGTGTCAAGTGGGCATTCCATGTGTGGTAAATGGGTATTCCCATGCTACAGCCCATGATTTTTGACTCAAAGCCCTATCTACTAACAAGCATAGATATGTCTTTGCGCCAGAAAGTAACACTCGCCTGAGGCAGGCGCTACCTATGAAAAATATTTTTATTTCTCCTAACTTTTCAAGTTTTAAAGGTTGTCTAAATTTGTCTAAGCACAGTCTTCTGTGATGGTAGGGCACCCTTGCAGTGCAAACCCACTGCTAGGCTTCACAGTTCACACACATTAGCCTGTGCTATAAATAATAAGCATTTGCAATGCAGTCGGTCTCGCCTTTGGGACCTTATATGTATTTAGCTATGCAGCGCATTAGCCTGGGTGCTGAAACATCTACTGATCTTTAACATGGAGGGAAAGTAAGCACAAAACTGCGTGACACGCCAGGTATGGGAACACATGGAGAGAAATATTGCCTTTCAGCGGGAAATGGTATAGTCAAAAGCTCTGTTTTCAATATAAAATCAGGGACTTCAGTGGTCATATCACTGAAAAGACAAAATTTGAAAAAAAATATAATTTCAGTTAAATATGTCAAAAACAGAAACAAACAAAGACAGAGAATTGATCCCTCTGTGGTGTGCTGTCTATTATTGAAAATTAACAATCAAATGACAAATTTGAGTGTCTTATCATATTCCTTTCCAGGAGGTTGTTGGAATGTTCATAATTTATAAAAGTGCAATACATTATGTTTTTTATGGTATATTAAATGTACTTTGTAACATTCCTATTTGTATGTTTTTATCAAATTATTGTGGGATTTTGTATTAAATAATCATATAAGTGCCTTGACATCCTGAGTTAGTGTGTTCCCTTGATGATGCTTTGATGTGTATATGACTATTGCGGATATCTGTATATTAATGTGTGTTTGATGAAGTATCTCAAAAGGGAGAATTGATTTTTTACTTTATACTAAAGAATATACAAGAGGTCTCAGATGCTCAACCTAAAAACGTGCCTTTGCTTTATGCTGCAAAGACTGCATGGCGCTACGCAGCCTGAAAGAGAGCCAAAGAGCCATGTTTAGCAGATGCGGCACTGCCTTTATCTCTCCTAGCACAGCAAAGTAAGCAACATTGGTTTTTGCGCTATGCTATTGATAGAGCGCGCGGGTCACCCGACCAATAATTTCGCCGCTTCCGGCTTCGGGCCCATATATTTCAAATCACCATATACATTGATCGGATGACCTCACGGTCTGCTATCAAAGTTTGTGAGTTCCTTTCGTTATTCCTCAGCGTACCCGACTTACCATCCACCGATACGGGTACCTATGACCACAATGGATCAGGGAGCTAGCTGTAAAAGGAAAGGCAGCAAAATACAAACCCAACCAATAACCTTAAAAATATTCTTAGCAAATGACCACGGACAACTGGAAGTTTTAAAGTCTTTATCTAAAGTTCGTTCTCAGAAATCATTAGGTTTACAAGAATAAGACAATCAATAATCAAGATAATGAAAAGTACGTAACTATAGAGAAATAAAGTCAGGGTAATCATTGAAGTGTAAATATGAGATATAACGGGAATATGCTATGCATTCAGGGCAAGAGTTCTTTAGACAGTCTAAGTAAGGAGGTTCTAGACCATATCAGGAAATGACAAACTGCAATGCAAAATATAATTTCTAGCAGGTAGGGTAACATAGGAACTCTTTATGAAATAAATGCAAATGACTTTATGATTTCAATGGATGCGAAAAAAGCATGGAAAATTAACATGTGCAAAAGGTATGTCTTTATTAAAGCAAAAGACAGAAATTCAGAAGGTGCAAGATTTTAAAGATTTCAGAGCAATATTTACCTAGACTGGTGTGGAAACCAAACCCTGGCCACGGGTCAGTTAAGGACAGGAAACCCTCAAGGAAGGATACCCCTCAGTGGACAGCAGATGCAGAATGGACACCCAGGACAGGACAGGAAACCCTCAGGACAGGAATCAGGACAGGAAACTCTCAGGACAGGAAACTCTCAGGACAGGACCGGCACCCGCAGTTCGGAAGCAACGCCTGCGCTCCACCCTCTCTGCAGCTATCGATCAAGACCCCGACTGGGTCAGCGAACTCCCAGCAAAGTGCTCCGCCAGCACTTTTAAGGTTTAGTAAAACCTTAGTCTATGGTCAATTTCGGACAGAGTGCTCCGCAGTACTCTGTATCTTCAGTCACCTATTGAGTGCGTTGGGTCAGTGACAGGTCAGCTAAACCAGACAAGTCGGACAATTTCCCTAGGTGAACCCAGGGTAGTTATACTGTTTTGGGACGGTGTACCACCCCCCAATGTTGCAAAGTGTCAGAATCCCTCAATTTGGATTGGTCCTAAGGTAGGATTTGGGTAACACACCAATCAGAATAGACTATTTGGAGGCCTAATTTACATCTCTGGGCACCGCCTAGCAAGATTGGGGTTCCCATGAGAAAGACGCGCAGAATACAATGAAAGAATACAATTGTGTTACATTTAAACAATATCATGATGCCTCGGCTGGGCGAAGGTGTCCTCTTCCCAGGGTGGCTCTGGCATCAACCTTCTTTGGCCTCAGTTCAATGCCATAGTAACTTCTGGCGAGTCTGCGCAGAAATACCCTCCAAGATGGACTCCCCAGCCCAGCACCCCTCCGAGTCGAGGATACATGAAAAGTAAGCGAAAATAAATCAATAACACAGAAGTGACAGTATGAAAACACATCATGGGTTTTATACTTTAAACTTATCATTGTAAAAATATACTATGCAGTTTAAATGTTAGCAACATATATACTTGTCACAAGAGCATCAGCACGTTATTCACGAAAGCTGTGTATTACGCATGCGCACTTTTTCCCACCTAAACTTATAACTACGTCAGGTCACGTGAGTGTGACTGACGCATGCGCAGAAGAAATTTTCCAAGCGGCGGCCATGTTTTAGAGACATGGATTAGTTATATTAGAAAACACATAGAAAAGCTTCATCTACTTCGGTCGAATATAAAAAAATATAAACATTAGTAAGACGTACAATTTATTAATTGATTACACACGGGCGAGGTTCATGACTCGAGCAAGTCGCGATGCGAATCTTGCTCTATCAATCCCCTCTTTGATGATATTTACTATCATCACAAAATTATGAAACCAGATGCCAACTTCTCACACCTTATACAGCTCTATTTTTTCCAACAATCGATTCAGCTTTTCTTTCTCATTTTTGGTAGGGTGAGAATTTTTCACCCTTTTGTATATCTGATTATTCATTTCTTCTAATTCAAGTTCATCCACACTTCGTTTCACTCCTCTGGCATTCACTTGATGCTTTCTGGTGTGCTTACGACATTTGCAACAGACAAATATGAAGAATAGGATAAGACCTATAATTCCAATTGGCATCAGTACCTTGAACAATAAGCTTTTACCTAAGCTAGCAAGCCAATGACCTACGTTTGAGAGACCATCTACTAGTCTCTTCCAGGCACTGTCAACCTCGAGTGGTTTGAGTTCCTTTTCCAAATTAGTAATGTTTTTCACATATCTTTTGAGCTGCACACTTTTGTCCGGAATATAAGTGCAACAATGTTGCGCCTTCAACATCCAGCAGACTCCGCCCTCTTTTGCTAATAAGGTGTCAAGAGCAAGTCTGTTCTGCAAAACCATTGATCTGATCGCAACCATTTCGGTATTGACCAGCAGAAATCCATGAGCTGTGTCAGTAGACAACACATCCACTATTGTGGACAATTTGCAAATTCTGTGAGTGTTCAGAACCACTCCCACTCCAGGTATCAGTGCACTGAAAATACTAACCATTATTTCACCTACGCTTTCTCTTTTACTACGCACTAAGCCATTAGTATTTTCATTGCTTCCAGCAACTTCATTCACATGGTATATTTTCGGGAAGACAATGCCAAAATAGCAGCTTCCATACCAGTGATCCGGCAATTTGAAATAAGCCTTGTCTCCACATATATAATAAATTCCGGGAAACACAGGCTCTGACCCATTTTTGAAACCCCAACCTCCAATTACTTTGTAATTATGTTCACATTCACTGGAACCAATGAAAATGTTATTATAGTAGCTAGTCTTCTCGCGGTGAAGACATAGCTTTCCTTTCTTTTCAAAATCCAGCAACAGAGCAGGACCCGCCCCACCATTTGAGGTGCCTTCCATGTTCTCAGCCCATTTTGGCGTTTTCTGTCTCTCGTCATCTGCCTTTCTTTGTATTTTTATTCTCCTTTTCTCTGCCATATTCAGGAACATCTTTTCCTGTTCACGCAAAGAGCAGGTCAAGTTATCTCTGTGTGCGTCACCTATGTCGATATTACCTATAGTCAGGAAGTATTCGCCCATGTAGCGAGTAACGTCACTTTTGGTATGTACAGGATTCAGGTTCCCACGTATAGGAAGTTCAGAAAAGATCACGTCATTGTTAGAGTAGTAGTACTGTAACGGTCCTCTTTTGTAAAATAAGCTTGCTAAAATGCTACATGATATTCCATATGTCAGGGGCAGGTGATGGTATGTCACGGCTTCAGCTACAGAGGTAGGTAGCTTCATGCAGACATAGCAATCTTCAATTTCCATAGTCTCTACGTAGTGTATTAACAAGTTTGCGAAAACATTTAAATGTGTCCTGTTTTTAACTCCATGATAATGTAGTCTTCCCTCATCTGATGCTTCTAGGTCTCGTTTTGTTTGTTTCAGTGCTCTCTCATGTCTTGCTACACTCTGTGTTGTCAGCTCCTCATTGTCAGTATTTACAATTTCAGTAGGGTCAATATTAGTATTTTTGCTCACCGCAAAAGGAATGAACACTGTTAGTCCTATCCAAACTAATATCAGCATAATTATACTACATACACATACCTTGCAGCATGTTTTGCAACAACTGCGACTAGGTCTACCACTCACGCTTGAATCAGACATTTTGGCTCAGAAAAAGTTTCTCGACCCCTCTTTGTGTCTTTACACGAGTATCTTACTTTGTGCAAATTCACGGTGGCTCGTCTTCTTCTTCGGCAGAGTACTCAGCGACTGGTTCTCCGTCGCTTTCGTCAGTGATATCAAGATCTTCAAATTCTTCCAAAACGAGCGTCCATTCAGGAGACTTGTACTTTTTGTTCTGTCTTTTTATTCGATCGCTCCTTCTTTTGGAAGTGTCTTCTTGTTGCTCAGCTATGCGAGCACTTCTCCTTTCTTCAGCACGTTTTTCTTCCACTGTCTTTATCCTCAGCCTCAATTTCTTTACGAAGCCAGGCTCAATGTGCTTTCTTTTCTTAAGTCTTTTAGTTGGCACTTGTATTTCGTTTTCTTCTCTTGCTCTTTTATTTTCTTTAGTTTGTGGCAACTCTGCTTCTTCTATTTCCCTTCCTATCTGACTAGTTCCAGGGGTTGCATCTATTTCTTCTGCCTGGTTACTAATCTGGCCTTGTTCAGGAGTGTCTTCAGCTTGCTTATCAAATGTCTCTGTCTCTGTGTCCTGAACACGTTTCTCTAATCCTGTCTGATCCTGTTCGAGCACTTCGATCTCTTGATTTTCTTCCGCTCGAATCTCTTTACTAGGTCTAATCTGTCCCTTTTCGATATCAGGAGTCAGTGGAGGAGTATCGACCACTTGTTCTGTCCCTGTCTGACCTTCTCCTTCCTCAGTTTTGATGTGAATCTCAAGAGTCTGAGGTTCTTCGCCTGTGCCTTGCTTTGCCTCTCTATTCCACTCTCTACCTTTCCAAATTCGTTCACTTGTTCTGATGGGGTCTTCGGTAAGGTCAATCAATGGTATCCACTCATCTGGCCATATGCTTGTCAGCTCGTCATCAGCTACTTCCAGACCAACTTCTGGGAACCCTTCAGCAGGCCGGACTCTTGGTAGCTCGTCATCAACTACTCCTGGACCAACGCCTGCAGACCCCTCAGCTCGACTGGTACTGGGCTGTGCGTCGTCAGTTACTTCTGGTCTTGCTTCTGCAGGCCCCTCTGCTGGACGGCCTTCTTCTTCAGGCTCCTCGTCTGGTAATACCTTCTGGGTGTGGCTGGCGTGGATCCAATGGGGAACACCGGCACACTTCACTGCTGTGGTCGTTACCAGGATCACTTGGCGCTTTTCTCCCCACCTTGGTTCCAGGCAGCTCGATCGAGTATGCTTCTTTATCTTGACCCAGTCCCCAGGATCCAGTTTGTGGAGAGGGGTCGTTGGATTGGCGACGGCGTCTTCTCCGATCTGGCGAGAGATATAACGCACTTGGTCACCTAATCTCTTGCAGTATTCAAGCACCAAATCATCAGTAATACTCAACAGTTTGCTTCCTGGTACCCACGCTTGTCTCATCACTCTTCCCATCAGGATTTCATGGGGGCTCAGGCCTGTCTTTCGGTCTGGAATACTTCGAAGTCCCATCAGGACCAGAGGCAGGGCCTTCACCCAGGTCATACCAGATGCATCACACAATTTCGCTAGTCTGTTTTTGATAGTCCCGTTTATTTGTTCCACTACTCCAGATGCCTCTGGACGATATGCACAGTGGAGTTTTTGCGAGATCCCAAATGCCTTACAGAGTTGGTCGATCACATCATTCTGAAAATGTCGGCCTTTATCTGATTCAATCGTGACTGGAACCCCGAATCGAGGTATCAGTTCTTTCAGTAAACACTTTGCTACTGTCAGTGCGTCGCTCTGGGGAGTAGGGTAAGCTTCCACCCACTTTGAGAATAGGCAGACAATGACAAGGACATAACGCTTCCCTTCACAACGTGGCATGGTGATGAAATCAACCTGTATTTTCACAAAGGGACCCCCTGATCTCCCAATTTTCCCCAGTTCCACCATTGTTCTCTTGCCTGGGTTCATCTTTTGACATGACAGGCACCTCTGGCAGAGAGACTCTGCTACTTTCCTGAACTTTTTACTGTACCAAGTCTGTTGGAATACCAGAATCATGGCGTCCCTACCAATGTGTGATCCCTCATGTATCAATCTCGCCATTGTGCCAAGCAAGTGTCTGGGTAACACAGGCATACCATTTGGGCCCAAGATGACACCATCCTCACGTCTTGGTCTACACCCTTCTTCCTTCCACTTCTCTCTCTCTTGCCAGGGTGCCGCCTGCTGCCATTCTCTCACTTCATCCTATGTAGGCACTTCTTCAAACACTCGAAGTTGGCAGCTGGTTCCGGCCCCCCCCCGCTTTGGATTTATAATATATCGATCTCTGGCGCACAATTGGGCCACTCGATCAGCTAAATCATTTCCCAAAGATACAGAGTCAAAGCCCTTCTTATGAGCAACACACTTGACCACTGCCAGTTCCTTTGGTAACTGAATTGCCTCTAAAAGGTCTTGAACAACTTTTCCATTTCGAATAGGGGTACCTGATGAAGTCAGGAACTCCCTCTGTAGCCATAATTGGCCAAAGTCGTGCACAACGCCAAAACAGTACTGACTGTCAGTATACACTGTTAGGCGTATGTTTTTCCCAATTTTGCAAGCCTTTATCATAGCGATCAATTCGGCTACTTGTGCAGACTTTACTTCAAATAAATAACCTGCTTCTACAATTTTTGTTAAGGAGACGACCGCATAGGCAGCACTCAGGCCTCCTTGTTCATGTCTTAGGCATGAACCATCCACAAACAATTCCATGTCATGTTTAGGCAAAGGTGTTTCACTAATGTCTGGGCGTGGTTTTGTGCACAATTCTGTCAGATCAATGCAGTTATGCTCATCTTCTTCCCCATCTTCCATATCCATTGAGTCGGGAAGCAGAGTGGCGGGGTTCAGAATGTTGCACCTGACAATTGTTATATTTGCAGCACCCACGAGAATCCTCTCGTATTTAGTCAGCCGACTAGGGGTGAGATACTGAGTTTTCGTTCTGGTTAGTAAAATTACCACTCCATGTGGAACATACACAGTTACAGGATGTCCCATGACAATGGACTCACTCTGTTCTAAACTTGTGCAGGTAGCAGCTACTGCTTTCAGACATCCTGGTAATCCAGCAGCCACTGGATCCAGGGTGGCAGAGAAATATGCCACAGGCCTTCTTGTTCTGCCATGTTCTTGGGTTAGGACTGACAATGCACAATTTTCGCGAGTGTCACAGAACAGGGCAAATTCCTTGGAATAGTCTGGCATTCCCAACGCAGGGGCTGTGCACAGACAATCTCGCAATTTGGTGAAGGCTGTTAAGCTTTCATCATTCCATTCTACAACATCTGGTGATCCTCTCTTGGTCATTTTTATTAAGGGCCTAGCTAGGACTGCAAATCCCACAATCCATTGCCTGCAGTATCCTATCACTCCAAGGAACATTCTGATTTCTTTCTGAGTACGGGGTAACTGCATTTTTTGAATTATTCTTACTCTTTCTGACGTTACTTTCCTGATGCCCTTTTCTATCTGGTGCCCCAGATATTTTACTGATTTTGCACAGAACTGTAATTTTTCAGGGGCCACTTTATGTCCCTTCTCACCCAGGTGGTTTAGTAGGGCAATGGTGTCAATCACACAGTCCTTATGACTTTTGGACGCTACCAAGAGGTCGTCGATGTATTGCACCAAGACAGAATTTCCAGGTAGGACCAAAGTTTCCAAACATTTTTTCAAGATCTGATTAAAGATAGAGGGGCTCTCTGTGTACCCCTGGGGGACCCTGTTCCAGACATACACGTGACTGTTGAAGGCAAATGAGAAAAGAAATTTGCTGTCTGGATGCAAGGGAATGGAAAAGAATGCATGACATAGGTCTATCACAGTGAACCACTCAGCATCCCAGGGAATCTGGTACAGAATCACTGCTGGGTTCGGGACAATAGGGCAGCAAGGAACCACTATTTTGTTTACCTTTCTTAGGTCCTGCACTACTCTGTACTTGCCACTAGGCTTTTTGATGCCCATAATCGGTGAGTTGCAGGGGCTACTCATTACTTCCTGTATGATGTTTCCTTCTAGCAATTTTTGTATTTCCAGGGCAACACCTGCTCTCACTTCTGCATTCATTCTGTAGGGTTTAGTATTAGGGTATACTGCATTGTCCCTTATTGCTATCTGTATGGGGTCTACGTTTTTCATTAATCCTACATCTTTTCCGGTAAAGTCCCATACCTCTGGCTTCACTGTTTCTTGGAGTTCTTTGGGCAAATCCTGCATAGTCATTCGTTTTATTTCTGAGTCAAGTCTGATTAACATTAATTTATAAATGCCATCTTCATCTGGGGTCTGAATCTCAACACCCTTTGGTGTGCAAAAGATGGTACAGTTCATTTTGCACAGCAAATCACGTCCCAGTAAGTTCACTGGACTGGTGTCACAAACGACAAATCTATGCATTTCTTTAAAGTTTCCAATTGAGATCTCCATGGGCTCGGTAACAGGAGTACTAATCAGTTGATTAGATACACCTACTACTTGGATGGCTTCTCCCGAGAGGGGTAGGTTTGGAACGTCCACTGTTCTTACAGTAGAACGGGTAGCGCCAGTGTCCAACAGAAAAGTGACATCATTTCCGTCAACCTTTCCTTCAATGTATGGTCCGGACTGGTCTACCGGCAAGGAGGCGCCAAGTACGCACTCCTCGTCCTCCCCTCTCAGGCCCCGTCAGTACTGGTCATCACAAAGGAAGGTATCGTTTAGTAAATACTGCGAAGTTGCTGTATTTCTGTTCTCATTGCTTTCCCAGACTTCTACGTCATCACCCTGCGTGGACTTTCCCTTAAATACTTGCTTTGGTGCTCGGGGCAACTGAATCGTTTTTACCTGTTGTTGGGTCTTTCTCGTTCTTTCTTTCTGCGTCTGTGGAGTTAAATCAGGTGTTTGGGCGTTATCATCCTGCAGATAAGGACACTCGTTTCGCCAGTGTCCAATTTCCCCGCACTGGTGGCAGGGAAATTTCTTCTTTGCCTCCTCCCTGCTCATTTTGGGCCGGGGCTTTCCTCCACCCCCACCCCCAGGACCTTTATTCTGAGTAGATTTAGCCATTTCATTCAATTGTTTTTCCTGCTGTTCTGCGAGCTTCACTTGAGCCCACATAACTTTCTCCTTGAGAGCCTTTTTCTTTTCTGCCATCTCGTCCTCACAGTACTTTGCGTACCGTAGGACCTCATCCATCTTTTTAGATTGCCAACAAATTTTGTTATCTTTTATCCACTGACAAATTTCGGGTCTTAAACCGTTTACAAACCTGTAAATAAAATGTGTCATATCCTTCATCTCGATGTTATCTATACCACTGTATGTTTTGAACACCTGCAACGGCCTTTCATAAAAGGAGTGCACTGTCTCTTCTCTTTCCTGTGTTGTCCTGTCTATTTTGGTCCAATCAGTTTCCTTTGCGGGCACCTTATTTTTCAAATGCTGAATTACTTGTTCATACTTTCTCATCACTTCAACAGACGGTTCCCCTGTTCTGGAATCCCTCGAGTACTCTTCACTAGGCCAGGCTATCGCTATTTTACACTCGGTCCACAGATCTACCGGAACCACAATGTCAAAGAACCCATCCAGGTCCTTCCACAGGCATTTTTGCACCTTTACAAACCTTTCCACCTGTCTATACCAGTCAACTGGCTTTTCGCGCAATTTCGGGAAATCGTTAGTAAAGGACACAATATCCTGTCTGGGCCATGGAACGTGCACATATTTTCCACCTGGTACTTCGCGCATGGGGCATAACTGTTCTGGTTTCTCAGTTTCCCTCAGAATATATTCGGGAGATACCTCCCTAGTCCTGGCCTCATCCTTTTTCTTGGTCCACCTGGCTTTCCATCTATCCACATCTCCCCATTTCTGCAATACTGACAATAGTTCCTTGACCTGTGCTTTCTTCCCTGAAGCATTCAAGTTTTCCAAATCTTTGTCTGAGAAATCTGCCCTATACGGTTTTTGCAGGGGTTTCGATCTTGAAATATCTATTCCCATGCTAGCAGCAGTGTCTGTCAGTTTTTCATGAAGTATTCGGGTATTTCGGGTGAGACTTTTGCATATAAACAGCATTTCGTCTTCGGAGTAGGTATTTAATCTGTCTAATCCTACGTTTCCTGCCATCAATTCCTCTATGTCTATTCTCAGTTTGTAGAGATCTAAAGGTTTCGTTGGGGACGCTGGTTTTTCCAATTCCTGACTCCACCTTTCAATTTCTTCAGGAGTCACCAATGTGACACTCCTAGTGCCCGAGGTTGATTCCATCTGAATTGCCCTCGTACTAAACGTGTGCGGCTTCGGTATCCTTTTCCCGTTCTTTCTAATGGGCAGATCTAGTAGCGAGACCTCCGACTCGCACTCACTTGTCTGGTCATCTATAATTAAGGGTTCTGGTCTGGACGGTGCAAGGACAGGAGTAATTACGGGAGGTTTCGGACTCCCTTGACGATCTCCATACAACGGAACCACCGGTCCGATTGTTACTGGGATTGTCAAGGCTTCAGGACTTGCATTTAGTTGTGACATTTTCCGTATTATTTCAGCTCTCTGATTTCCTAGCGCTTCTCGCTCTTTCTCTTCTAATACCCTGTCCAAGGAGTTTCCATGTAACACCTGCGGGGTCAGAATGGGAGCATAACTCGGGGCAGTGGGATGAGTCTCACTCGGCCCTCCGCCATAGTTAGGCTTCTGAAACAAACTTCCTGTGCCTAGAATTCTCGGATCTTCCTCGTCCCGGGGCTGTAATAACGGCATTTCTGAACCTAAGGACCTCGCTTCGCCTCCGTAGGGGAGACGCGGGCAAAAATCTCCTTCCCGTGAATATCCCATCTCCCCACCTGCCGGTCTCCGGGGGTAAATACTTCTGGTTTCTACGGGCCCTAGATTCTCAGTATAAGGAGGAATTAGATAATCCCCTCCTACACTTATGGGCCTGACCTCTTCCCTTTGTAGAGGTCTCCGGGGAATATCTCCTGCACTGGCAGGTCGGTGTCCTTCATTATAAGGAGGCGGACTTCTCATGCATAAATCATCTAATAATTCATCATCTGATTCTCCCGGGGGCCCCCAATGTTTGGTCTTTTCTGTTCTTTTTCCCCCCCCAGGAGGATCCTCTGGTTGCATCATGGGAAACAGTCCCTCAACAATCATGCTCTGTCTCCACTGCTTCATCTTTTTATCTCTGGTATCTTGTTTCAGTTTTGGGTAAAACTTGGTCAGCCCTTTGTCCATTCGGGGTTTATCTCTTTGGAAAGCCTCAATCTCCCATTCCTCTAATGCCTCGTACTGCGTTAGTCTCGGTCTGGGATGTAATTCATTCATTCGGTTTCTTAAATTGAATAGGATCCTAGCATTAAAGGTACCCTCTAACGGAAAAGCCATTATCCCGTCGTCTTTGGTGTATTTCACCCAATTTTCTAACCACACACATGTATTGTACCCTCTATCAAACATCATGAAAGAGGCGGGAGTATTTGGTGATGGAATAATAACGCCTTCTCTAGTTTGAATCGGCTTATCCTTTTTGAAGTAATTCTTTACCTTATTTACAAGGGACATTTTTCTCTTAGTTCCGTACATAATATCGTATCTATTAGCCTTCCACTGATCTCTTTCAAAACCTAGGTTTCTTGGATCGGGTCTAGTTTCTGGAGTATACGAGTGCCACATACGATTTCTACGCTTAACTTTGTTTACAAAATTACCTCCAATCAGAATGCGTCTTGCAATTCCGTGCGACCAATGGGTTCGCGAGTTCAAAATATTTTTCGGCCAATGGGTGCGCGGCCCCTTCGTGAGACAGTTCTCACTCTTCGGCGCTTACCCCTCCTTCACAATTCCAGCCCCGTTACCCGCCCGCTGTTTCTACCAATCCCAGCGCGGCACGGAGTGACGTCAGAGACGCTTCGCGACTGACTCCCTCCCTTCACAAGGTAACGGAAACTTTCTTTCTTTCTAAAGTGCTAGTGCTTGGTTATTTTACAACGAATACACATTCGCCACAGTGCTCAAGTGTCTAGACAGGAAAGAGTTGTTTTACTGCAAGTAAACTACTTCCATTTACTTTTCACACGCTGCGGGTAGATCTCTTCCGCCTACCCTTCGCTCTAGCATCAGTGAACCTGTTACTTCCCTAGACCCATCCACTTGTTCCGGGATATATCAGAGTCTAAGGTTTCCCAGCGGACCCCTTTGCTTTCACTCAAGCTCCGATGAACCTGCTACTTTTCCGATGTGACCCTTTGCTAGGTTGCGCCACTATTGGAATTTTGCCAATGAACCTCGTTACTAACATTTATTCACACATGTATTCAGAAAAAACCCTAGTTAGTGCTTCTGGGTTTACCTAACCTGCACCTAACTTTCCTTGAGCCTGCGACCTCAAGGCAATGGATTCTATTCACCACTTGCCATTCAATTCCCCGGGGAGTTCTGACAACATTTAACGAGACGTTTTACAAACGCGTGGATTAATACATATAACAATATAAGAACAAGAATAACAATTTTAAAACAATTCATAAATTTAAAAACAACACATTTCAAGAGAGTGATCAGTTCTTCGAAACGGTCGCTCTTGTAGCAGCATCAATACTAGCAGCTACCGACTTGACTAGCCTAACTAGTTCTACCTAACCTTTAACTAGTCCCTAACCATAGCTCTGCTACCAGAAAAACTGATAGAGCGCGCGGGTCACCCGACCAATAATTTCGCCGCTTCCGGCTTCGGGCCCATATATTTCAAATCACCATATACATTGATCGGATGACCTCACGGTCTGCTATCAAAGTTTGTGAGTTCCTTTCGTTATTCCTCAGCGTACCCGACTTACCATCCACCGATACGGGTACCTATGACCACAATGGATCAGGGAGCTAGCTGTAAAAGGAAAGGCAGCAAAATACAAACCCAACCAATAACCTTAAAAATATTCTTAGCAAATGACCACGGACAACTGGAAGTTTTAAAGTCTTTATCTAAAGTTCGTTCTCAGAAATCATTAGGCTTACAAGAATAAGACAATCAATAATCAAGATAATGAAAAGTACGTAACTATAGAGAAATAAAGTCAGGGTAATCATTGAAGTGTAAATATGAGATATAACGGGAATATGCTATGCATTCAGGGCAAGAGTTCTTTAGACAGTCTAAGTAAGGAGGTTCTAGACCATATCAGGAAATGACAAACTGCAATGCAAAATATAATTTCTAGCAGGTAGGGTAACATAGGAACTCTTTATGAAATAAATGCAAATGACTTTATGATTTCAATGGATGCGAAAAAAGCATGGAAAATTAACATGTGCAAAAGGTATGTCTTTATTAAAGCAAAAGACAGAAATTCAGAAGGTGCAAGATTTTAAAGATTTCAGAGCAATATTTACCTAGACTGGTGTGGAAACCAAACCCTGGCCACGGGTCAGTTAAGGACAGGAAACCCTCAAGGAAGGATACCCCTCAGTGGACAGCAGATGCAGAATGGACACCCAGGACAGGACAGGAAACCCTCAGGACAGGAATCAGGACAGGAAACTCTCAGGACAGGAAACTCTCAGGACAGGACCGGCACCCGCAGTTTGGAAGCAACGCCTGCGCTCCACCCTCTCTGCAGCTATCGATCAAGACCCCTACTGGGTCAGCGAACTCCCAGCAAAGTGCTCCGCCAGCACTTTTAAGGTTTAGTAAAACCTTAGTCTATGGTCAATTTCGGACAGAGTGCTCCGCAGTACTCTGTATCTTCAGTCACCTATTGAGTGCGTTGGGTCAGTGACAGGTCAGCTAAACCAGACAAGTCGGACAATTTCCCTAGGTGAACCCAGGGTAGTTATACTGTTTTGGGACGGTGTACCACCCCCCAATGTTGCAAAGTGTCAGAATCCCTCAATTTGGATTGGTCCTAAGGTAGGATTTGGGTAACACACCAATCAGAATAGACTATTTGGAGGCCTAATTTACATCTCTGGGCACCGCCTAGCAAGATTGGGGTTCCCATGAGAAAGACGCGCAGAATACAATGAAAGAATACAATTGTGTTACATTTAAACAATATCATGATGCCTCGGCTGGGCGAAGGTGTCCTCTTCCCAGGGTGGCTCTGGCATCAACCTTCTTTGGCCTCAGTTCAATGCCATAGTAACTTCTGGCGAGTCTGCGCAGAAATACCCTCCAAGATGGACTCCCCAGCCCAGCACCCCTCCGAGTCGAGGATACATGAAAAGTAAGCGAAAACAAATTAATAACACAGAAGTGACAGTATGAAAACACATCATGGGTTTTATACTTTAAACTTATCATTGTAAAAATATACTATGCAGTTTAAATGTTAGCAATTATCATTGTAAAAATATACTATGCAGTTTAAATGTTAGCAACATATATACTTGTCACAAGAGCATCAGCACGTTATTCACGAAAGCTGTGTATTACGCATGCGCACTTTTTCCCACCTAAACTTATAACTACGTCAGGTCACGTGAGTGTGACTGACGCATGCGCAGAAGAAATTTTCCAAGCGGCGGCCATGTTTTAGAGACATGGATTAGTTATATTAGAAAACACATAGAAAAGCTTCATCTACTTCGGTCGAATATAAAAAAATATAAACATTAGTAAGACGTACAATTTATTAATTGATTACACACGGGCGAGGTTCATGACTCGAGCAAGTCGCGATGCGAATCTTGCTCTATCACTATAAATTAATCACCCCCATAGTTTTTTATTGCAATCTGCAAACAATTTCTATTTTCCAGGATATAGCGTATGGCTACCCAACAGGCCTTCCAGCACTGGTATAGACCTTCGCTCTGCATAAGATTTTTCTAGGAGTCACTAGAATAGATGGGGTTTCAGTAGTTTCCTAAAGGAGATTTCTGATTTCTCCCATGTAGTGTGAAAAGGGAGCTCGTTCCAGGGCTTAGGAGCTAGAAATCTAAAGGAGCTTCCGCCTCTCCCTACTTTCTTAATCCTAGGAACCAGAAGATAGTTTTGACCCTCGGAACGTAGGGTTTGTTTGGGGACGTACGGAGAGATTAGACCCGTAACTGGCAGGGGTCCTTTTCTGTGCCCAGCTCGATGGACCAGGCAGAGGGACTTGAATTGTATTCTTTCTTGGACTGGCAGCCAGTGAGGAGCTGCGGAGCAGGGGCAGCTGAGGTGTGTTTGTGGATCCTGAAAAGCATCCGTGCTGCTGCATTCTGTATCATCTGCAGTCGGTTGGTAACATATTAGGGGCTGCTGAAGTAAAGGGAGTTCCCGTAGTAAAATCGCGAGTTGATGAGCCCCTGAACTACTATTCTATATTACAAAAAACAGTGGACCCTAGTAGTTTGGGTGATCAGGGTAAGAATAGACACAAACTGGAATAGTATTTATGTCCTTTGTCCAGCCGGACAGGAATTCATTTGGCGATGCACACAATCAGAAAGTAATGTCAAGGGGGCACAGCCCGTGACCCACAGTGAACAAGACAAAACAACAAGTATAGGCAAGAGCGAGCAAATCGGTCTGTATACTTATAATCATTGAACAGACTTGATTGTAGTTTGAGTGACCATTGTACATAGTATTCACAAGCATATTCAGTACATATGATCCTATTGTGTCAACGACGTTTCGATCCCGAAAAACAAGACAAATGGCATCATCTTCAGGACAAATATATAAATCATGTTTGTCTTGGAATTATAAACAATTGCCTTTCATGCAAGACAGATCCTTAGGCGGGGAGGTAGTACAGGTCGAGAGAAGTGAATCGATTTGGACCAATGATAGCGTGTATTTCAGATTATCCCGCTTTTGAGTCAATTAGACCGTCCAAATCACGGCTCGAGTTGTGCCGGTTGCAGAATCGCAGGACGCGGCATCTCTGGCGGGGATCGCCCTGAACTACTATTCTGCACAAGTTGATAGAAAGCCAGCTCAAGAACTTTCTTAAGGCCGCAAAGAAGTCCGAAGCAGCACGCTGCCAACATTTTTGCCTGGATTTCCATGGTGAGCCTTTCATCGATCCAGAAACCTAAACTCTTCACTGATGGAGCAGGTGCAGGACCAATCCTAGCTCAATCGGCCAGCTAAGTTCATTCCAAAGGGAGGGGTCGTTTCCAACCACCAGCCCCTCTGTTTTGTCTCTGTTCAGTTTTAGATGACTGTCCGACATCCAGCTAGTTACATGCTTGAGACAAGCATCTAGCTGCTGCGAGGTGTTCTTAACCCCATCCGTGCTAGGCACGGTGCTCGGGTGCTCATGACGAGTTGAGCTCGTCATGAGCCGCGCAACGCTCGCACGCTGGGCTAATTCCCCAGCTGTACTGTGCGTTCTAAGAAACGGGCGCGGTCATGACGAGCTCAGCTCGTCATGAGCACAGCGCAACCGTGCTGCGTGACGAGCTCAGCTCGTCACAAGCACCGTGGCGCTGCGCGCACCCCCCGCTCCCCAGCGCAGCGGGGGAATTACCCCCGCTGCGAAGGGGTTAATGTCTGTAGAGAGCGAGACAACAATCAAAGTGTCATCTGCATATGAGACAGGCGCAAACCCATATGTTTGCAGAATTTCAGCCAGAGGGTGTATATAAAGATTAAAACTGTGCTGCGAATGATGAATTATGTGGCACGTGTGGTCAAATCTATAATCATGATGAAAATGCAGTTGCCACTGAATCAAAAAATTCCAGTGGACCTGTGTGAAGAAGTGTTGGAGATGCAAAATGAGGGAGCATCTAGGCTTCCCCTGATGATTAGATTACATTTTAATTAATAATAAAAACACAATTCTGTTAGTTGAAATACATTATTTAATACACGTTTTCAGTAAGTTAATTAATTACGTATTAATTGACCAGGTGATATATATTATTTTTTTTCATAAACTTTATTCGACGATTAAGTCATAAAAGTATACATAAAAATAATTAGTATTTTAAAATCCATTAAAATTCATACAGGTGATATTTTAATTCAACTATGTAGGTTCCTAATTTAAAATCATAATTGATTATTCAAATTAAGTATTTAAATAAGTTGTAAAGAATTGGTATGTTGGAGAACAAATCTTGCAGTTTAAATGAAAGATACAGGCTTTATTTTAGGATTTAGCATTGAACTCTAATCAAAATTAATTATTTCGACACAACAGATTTAGTCTTAGTTTTCAGTAGTTTACATTTCTCACTAGGATATTTTCAAAATTTGTGGAGATGTCTGAATCAACACCAAGGAACTAAGTAAATAGTCTCACAAACAAGCTCTACATTAATAATTTATAAGCACTACCCACAAGGACATCTCTTAATGCTGGCCAAATATATTTGTATGGCCTGGCTCATGGAGATAGGCCATATAATATATTAAAAAGTCTATAGCAGTTTGTCAAAGACACTTTGTCCAGGGTCAAACTGGGACAGAAAGTGGTCACAGGCACCAAAATAAAAGTAGCCAACATAAGTGAATCAGATTGTTAAAGAAGTGGTGATATGTGGTAAAATGAGGGAAATCCACAGTAAAAAAAACAGCCCACCAGATCATAAATAAGGCTCCTTGCTTTCCGTTTTCACTGTTTTTTTACAGATAAATACAGACAGAAAAACATTTATTTTCTTGTCTGTATTTATTTTTAAATGTGGATAAAACCGAAATTGGGTGCTTTTTGTGTGATTCTAAATACACTTTACCATGACTGCCAGGCCATTAACTGTGTGTATTGATAGGTAAGGGGGTTAAAAAAGAAAGGAATTTTAGTAAAGAGGTTTAAACAGCAGTAGATATGCACAAGGCTGATACTGAAATCTGTGGGGCAGATTTACAAGCCCCTTGCGACACTTTTGCGTCACTGTTGCATCACTTTTGTGACGCAGCGGGGGCGTAAACAATGCTGTCAATTTACAATGTGACGCATCAAGGAAGATGTCGCACGTTGTAAAGCCCTGCGTCACATTATGCCTACGTCAGGTATAATGTATGCAGGGTGGGCATTCCCATGCAGGAAAGCCTTGTAAAAGTGACGCAGTGAAATCTACAAGATTTCACTGCGCCACTTCTAGGACACCACTGCGGTAAAACCTTACGCCTGCCTGAAGCAGGCGTAGGGAGTGACACACTACAATAAGTATAGGCCTCAACATGCATTGCTGGAGTTGCGTCGTGCTTGTGACACGACTCCAGCAATGCGTGACTTTTGGGCCAACAGATGCATCAGAATTTCTGACGCATCTGTCAATCGTTGCGCCATGGTGCGCCGTATTGTAAATACGGCGCATCCATGGTGGCGCAAGGGTATCGCAAGCTGGCGCAGGGAAACTGACGCATCTCTACAGATGCGTCAGTTTCTTGTAAATCTTCCCCTGTATATTTTCATATAAGTGTATTGATTTATCTTCTGGGGGTGTTCATATCACTGAAACCAGGCAGGCATTCATGCATGACTGCATATTTATTGGTTGAATAAATGTGGAAATAAACCAGTTTCCTCTTAATTGTTTTCGCAAAGCCCGTAATAAATATGGATAAATACAGATAAAGTTGACAAAAAATAAATATTGATAAATACAGATAGAAATGTCAAAAAGATAAAAACTATAAAACCAGGACTCCTAATCATTAAACAGGACCACAGACTGACAGAAAAAGGCCCACACACTGACCTGCTAGACTAGCCCTTTCTGGAACTGCCCGATTGCCCCAAGGGCCAGTCCGAATAAACCAGTTTCCTCTTAATTGTTTTCGCAAAGCCCGTAATAAATATGGATAAATACAGATAAAGTTGACAAAAAATAAATATTGATAAATACAGATAGAAATGTCAAAAAGATAAAAACTATAAAACCAGGACTCCTAATCATTAAACAGGACCACAGACTGACAGAAAAAGGCCCACACACTGACCTGCTAGACTAGCCCTTTCTGGAACTGCCCGATTGCCCCAAGGGCCAGTCCGAATAAACCAGTTTCCTCTTAATTGTTTTCGCAAAGCCCGTAATAAATATGGATAAATACAGATAAAGTTGACAAAAAATAAATATTGATAAATACAGATAGAAATGTCAAAAAGATATAAACTATGAAACCAGGACTCCTAATCATTAAACAGGACCACAGACTGACAGAAAAAGGCCCACACACTGACCTGCTAGACTAGCCCTTTCTGGAACTGCCGATTGCCCCAAGGGCCAGTCCGAACAAGACTTTGTCCAAAGTCATGCCCGATCGAGCTGTATTTTAGATCTGGTATCGATGCGTAGTTAATGGAACGTGGAGCCAGAGCTTAAAACACCTTGTTTTAGGTGGAGTTAGTTAATCCACACTACTGAGTGAGTGGTTGTTTTAAGGTTGGGCTTGTTTTCCGGCTGGAGCTGGTTTGTCACTAGTACTTGGTGAAGGGTGGATTCTGGGTGGATCTGGCTTCTAGGCAGATTTAATTCATCCTGGGTACTGAGTGAATGGTTGGATTCTGGGTGGAGGTGGCATATGCCCAGTATTGGGTTAGTGGTTGGCATCTGTGTGGGGTTTGTATATTCCCAGTATTGGATGGATAGTTGGCGTCTATGTGGAATCAGGGTATTCCCATTATTGGATGAATGGGTGGCCTGTGGGCAAAGGAGGTTTAGCCACATTATGGAGGGAGTCAGTGACTTCTGGGTGGAACTGATGTGTTCCCAATACTGGGTGAATGATTGGATTCTAGCTTCTGTGTGGAGTTGGTTTGTGTGCAGTACTGGGTATATGGTTGGCTTCTGTGTGAAGTTGGTGTAGCCCCAATACCGGGTGAATGTTTGTCTTCAAGCTTCTGTGTGGAGTTTGTTTATGTGCAGTTTTGGATATATGGTTAGCTTCTGTGTGAAGTTGGTGTAGCCCCAATATCATGTGAATGTTTGGATTCTAGCTTATGTGTGGAGTTACTTTGTGTGCAGTAATGGGTAAATTGTCGGCTTCTGTGGCTTACTCCAGTACCGGGTGAATATTTGGCTTCTAGCTTCTGTGTGGAGTTTGTTTGTGTGCAGTACTGGATAAATGGTTGGATTTTGTGTGGAGTTAGTGCATCCCAATACTGTGTGAATGTTTGGATTCTAGCTTCTATGTGGAGTTTGTTTATGTGCAGTTTTGGATATATGGTTAGCTTCTGTGTGAAGTTGGTGTAGCCCCAATATCATGTGAATGTTTGGCTTCTAGCTTCTGTGTGGAGTTACTTTGTGTGCAGTAATGGGTAAATTGTCGGCTTCTGTGGCTTACTCCAGTACCGGGTGAATGTTTGGTTTCTAGCTTCTGCATGGAGTTGGTTTATTCCCAGTACTGGGTGATTGGTTGGCTTCTGTCTGGAGTCAGTGTATCACCTAGTACTGGATGAACACTACTGGTGAACAGTACCTAGGACTGTGTGGGGGTCAATGTGTTCCTAGGAATGTGTGAACTGTTGCCTTTTGGGTTGACTTTCTGCTCTCAATGACATTTTACTTTTTTCTCCTCAGCCCTGGTGGTGGGCACCCTGAGCCAGGATTTCCCACAGCTGCATGGCTGTGCCCAGGGGAGCTGCTACCCGGCCACAGGTGACCTGCTGGTTGGCCGAGCGGATAAACTCAAGGCGTCGTCCACCTGTGGCCTAAGGAGATCGCGGCCATACTGCATCGTGAGCCATCTGCAGGTGAGTGGTTCCTGACCAGCTGTGCCCTCATGCTACAGGAGATGTTCTCGTCTATTCTATCCTTGGGATTTATATAGTGCATGGCTACCCAACGGGCCTCCCAGTGCTGGTAAACCTCCACTCTGAGATGTAGAGTGCCTGCTTGATATTAGAATAGATGGGTTTTCAGTTATTTCCTGAATCTGACTCCGGATCTGTCCAGCCCGATGTGGACGGAGAGCACATTCCACAGTTTGGAGGCTAGAAATGCGAAGGAGCTTCCACCACTTTTTGTTTTCTTAACCTTGGTGACCCAAAGTAGTTTTTGACCCACCGATCGTAGGTTGGGATTTGGCGCATAGGTTGTTGGATGAGATGGGGCCTGTTTTGTGTATGGCGTGGTGGACTAAACAGAGAGATTTTAATTGTAGTCTCTTTTGGATTGGAAGCCAGTGAAGTGCTGTTGATGCGGGTGTTGCTGAAGTTCGCTTGGGGATGTTGAAAAGTGTGCATGCCGCTACATTCTGCACTACTTTCAGGTGATTGATTATGTATTTGGGACTACCTAAGTACAGGGAGTTACTATAGTCCAGGCGTGAATTTATTAGACCCTAAACTACTTCTCTACGTGAAGGAGCCAAAGCCAGCTTAGTATTTTTCTTAGGGTACCAAGAAGTCCAAAGCTGCAGGTCACCCTCTCGGCCTGGACTTCCATGGATCGCTTCTTGTCTATTTAGAACCCTAGGCTCTTAACTACCGGGCGGGTGTGGGGAGGGGCCCTAAGTTGACCGGCCAGTTAACCTCATTCGAGATGGAAGGTTAATCTCCCATGACCATGATCTCTGTCTTGTCTCCGTTCAGTTTTAAACAAATCCAACATGCAGTTAGGGACATGATTGAGGCATCCGCTGAGCTGATGGGAGGTGTTCTTGATGTCGGTGGATAGAGAGATGACATGTTGTGTCTCATCTGCATAAGAGACCAGAGCAAAACCATATCTTTGTACTATTTCTGCCAGTAGGCTGACACAAAGGTTAAAAAGTGTGGGACTCAATGACGATCCCTTGGGTACTCCGCACTTTAATGCAAAATTTGCAGAGACGAAGGAGTTTCCCAGCACTTGGAAGCTTCTTTAGTCTAGAAAGTTGGTAGCCATTTGAGGGCAATTCCACCTATTCTAGCCTCTTTTGCTCTTTGGATAAGGATTGTGATACCATGTCAAAGGCCACACTCAGGTCGAGTAAAATCATTGCAGCTGAGATGGTCCAAAACGGCCCTCAACTCTTCTGTTGCCGCTAGGAGGGCCGTCTCGGTGCAGCTGCCGGGTCTAAACCCTGTTTGAGTTGGGTGCAGGATTGCATATGTTTCCAGCAGGGCCGGACTGGGAACTAAAACCGGCCCCGGCAAAGTGCTCGGCCGGCCCCTGCGGGGGAGGTTGGGGGTGCGACCGAGCTCTTTGCCAGGGCCGGTTTTCGGCCGATTTTGTTACAGGATCGATTTTGCAGCTATGCTGCATAAATGGCCCTGTATCAAAAACGGCCCCCAGGGGCACAAAACCGGCCCCCCACCCGTGCGGCGCACCGGGGGATTGCCCGGTGTCCGCAACGGCCAGTCCGGCCCTGGTTTCCAGGAAGACGAAGAGGTGTGCGTTCACAAGCTTTTCAAGGATATTGCTTACCCTGGAAAAGGGTGAAATGGGGCGGTAGTTCTCCACCCGTAGAGGGTAGGCGGTGTTTTATTTTTAAGAGGCGTTCAACCACCACATGTTTCCATACCCGGAGCACCGTGCCGTTGTCTACAGACTGATTGAGGAGGTCTGCTAGTTCGAGTAGTATGGTGTTTCCTTAAAATATCTGGAGAGGCTGGATCACAGAGTGAACCAAATGTAATTGTCTTTAGGGTATCCTTGGCGGTGTTAGTTCTCATTTGGGGGAATGTGGTTAATTTAGAGTGTGTTGGACAAGGTGTGGATGGTGTGGTTGGGGAGGGTTGGATTGAGCTGGGGCTTAGGTTGCTGACTGTGCAGCCAACCTTCTGATGTTGGCTTAATCCATTGAATGAACTGTCTGAACCTGGGCAATCAAGTCCATCTCTACTCGGAGTCAGAAACCAGCTGCCTGACTGTATTTCCTTCTTTGTCAAGAACACCCCCTGTAACAAGCACCTTTGGTGACAGCGCCTTCATTAATAGCGCCACCGGTGTGACCTGCTCTCGCTTCATTCCTCTGCTGTGTCACTGCAACTATGGTTAACAAAGATGGTTATAAACCCAGGGATGAAATTAAATCGAACTAAAATTTGTTTAGTTTAATAAATGCAGATATTCGTGCTTCACTATAATTTAAGTGTACTACAACCTTGCATCCCAGAGTTATTGTGCCTTGCAGTACTATACCTTTATTTTGCTTCATTCTGCTATATTAAGTGTTATTTATTCCCTGATTTCTGGTCTTTCTTTATTGTACCCTGCATATATATCAGAATTCCTGATTTTCAGACACGGTACCCACTCGCTGTGACTTTATTTAATCTCCACGACTTTAGCTCTAGTTTGCTTTGCATCACCGTGCCTTAATTTACACAAACAGAAGAATGCATATACATTAATGTACCCTACTTCCTCTCTAATACACCTCGGATTTAATGGGTCACTTCTTATATTGTATTCTAACATTATGCTTTGCTTCATTAAAACTCTGCTTTGTTGGTTGCCTCTTTTCATTATCCGACTCCTTTAGTTATTTTTTTTTTTTAGCCTTGTGTACTCCTTACATTTCACTGTACAACAAAAATATAATTTACCACAATATAATGGTAAGGACCAAAAGAGCGGGAAAACAATATTGTTGGCAATAATATCATCCAAAAACAAATGTATGATGTTACATCGCATACATTCACACCGCGGTAGTTTACATCGCAGTCATTACAACGCAAGTCGTTACAACGACTTGCGCTAGAGGCGCTGGATTTAGGAATAGTATCATTTACCATTCCAACTCCAGTGTGTGCAACAGTAGGGAAGGTGTTGGATTAGTAAATCACAATATTCCTTAGTGTAGAGCGCCATCCAGCGCAAGTTGTTGTAATGACTTGTGTTGTAATGACCGTGTTATTCTAGTAACACGGTGTAACGACCGCGTTGTAAAGGCCGTTCTCCTCCAAAAACATACAAAGATATCCATTTTTTAAATATAAATTGAGTTTAAAGTAGTAAATGTTAAATATTTTAAAATATACATTTAAAATAATGTAAATTAAACAAATTCCACTAATATGTAATACTATATATAAATATATACTTATATAAACCAATATGTGTGTGTTTGCATTTCAGCCTCCAAGGAGACAGGCCATAGGGTCATCCTTAGCTATGTGGTCGCCACTGCTGTGTGCTTCAGCTTGGACTTGCCAGTCTTCTTTGCTCCATCAGCTGAAGGCCTCATTGGGTGCCCTGTTCACTGTCTTAAGATGGTCAAGAGATTCAATAGCTTTTCTGATCAAGTGAGTTTTGAGGAGTTTTCTGGACTGCATGTGGTTGGATGCTGCCTCTGGGGCTAAGATGTAGAGGATGAAAGAGACTTTGTCTCAAGGGGCATGCCGCCGTGCTTATGCAGCCTTTATTGCGATTGGTACATAGAGAGAACGGTGGAGAAGTGTGGCTCAATGGTTAGAGCGGCAGACCCTGATGCAGAGGTCTAGCCCGGGGCCAGGGTTCAATTCCCCGCCTCGGCGGGTCTTGGGCTCAAAATTCCACAGACCTGATAATTCTCACCTCGGTGCCTATTCCAATCATGGAGTCCCACTCTGCAACTCTGGGCAATAGCTTGCTTAATCTCCACAACGCTATGGATGCCTGGCCTCCACCTTGGGGGTGCCCAGGAGTGGACCCCTCACAGGGAAAGCAAGGATGGGTTCCACAGCGGTATTTGTACAAGCGCCTTGAGACCCTTGCGGGGGAGTAGTGCGCTATACAAGTATCAATTTACAATTTTTTTACCAAGCAGAGATCTCTGGTTGCATGTCATGGAGACTGGTGTTTGGAAGTCACCTGGTCCAATGCTTCGGTGGACTTTGTGCACCGTGCAGAGAACCTTGAGTTGTGTTCCTGTCTGAGATTGGAGACAGTGAAGTAGCACACTTTACGGATCAAATTTTTTTTAAATACAGGCTAAGACTGGGTGCTTGATTTTGGTTTCTTTGTGGCATTCGGTGAGTTTATTGGGAATGCTGGTGGACGCCAAGCACAGCTTTAGACGGCTCTCATCCGTTCATCAGTTCAGCTCGCGAGTTCATTTGAAGAAATGGCAGCATCGCACTGACCGGTATGGGATTAAAATTCATACCGATGGCCACGTCATTTATTTAGGAACAGAACTACAGTCTGGTTTTATAATTATAGACAGGGTTGGTCTGTTTGTGTTGACGCTGAGATTGTCTCCATGGCAGTTGCTCTCTCAGCACCAATATCTCAATCTAGGTACCATTTAGGCATAGGAAGTCCCCCTTCATCCAGATGTAAATATGGTCATTACACTTTGGGAATGCCCAATTTGTGAATTTGGCTAACTTTGATTTACATCTCAAATTGAAGCAGGCATTGTTTATTTACTTTGGTCTATTGGCTTAAGTCAATATTGACCAACAGAGGTGAAAGGGAGGAATTCTGTGGTAGGCGACACTAGACCACGGGCTTGGTCCATTCAGGGCACACAACTCGTATTTATTGTCTTCAGTTCTTGGGGAGTGAGTCATTTCAATCACAGTGTTCTTCCAGTGCCTTGAGGCATACTGTGGAGCAATACACTGGATGCACAGGGCACAGTGAACAATCCTTTGATGAAATAAGAGCTGGGTCAAAAATTCCTATCCTTCTTGGATTCTGTTTATTGGTTTGCTGAAGTTCAGAGCATTGAAAGGTGACTAAAATGAAGGATCATTTGTGCTAATCCACCCACATTCACACATCGCGGATGCTTGCTCAGATGGTCTCTGTTTTTTTCACTGCTCTGATACCTGAATGGTGGATCTTCAGAAGATTGGTTTGTTCAACAGGCTCCTGCAACTGTCTTGAAACTTGCCTTATTAGACTTTGCTGGGATTTTGGAGATTTAGGACTGCTCAGTATGTGAGTAGGACCTGTGGGCCAACATTGGGGTTTTTGTACCATGGGTTATTGATTGAATGCCTTCAGGGCCCAATCATAATCCACTTTAGGGTGGACATCGTCATATTTGTGATATTAACACCATGCGTGGAAAGAATCTCTAAGGCAATGTGTGGGTAATCGCATACCCAGTTAAAAGTGACACCAATGATGTAGAGTATCACTATAGTTATGATAGCAACCATTGTAATATAGTTGATGCTTTATAGTAATACTTGATGATTTGCACCACTTTTGTTCTATTCCACTCTTATTATTCCATCCACTTTATTTCACCCCTGCTACGTAATAACTCCTGCATTACAACATCACACGCTTTGTTTTGATCATTTCATTACACTACTTAGTTGTATTCGCTACTACCTACATTACTGGACTACCTCCATTACAACATCTACTTTTTAGTATTACCCTTTTTAGGTCTCGCCTAGCAGCGCGCATGCGTTGTCCTGCGAGACTTATTGCAAGGGGGCTTCAAAAAGCTCACCACACGCTCGTGAGTGAGTGGCCTATTGCTTGCGGTTACCCGCACGGGCGCCATATGTTTTGAATTATCGTGCCCAGACATGGGCGCAATAATTCAAAACGTATGGCCTGGTGCTCACTCTCGCACGCACTGGCTTGTTTTAATTAGCAGTGGGGAGCGCTCAGGCTGCCATGTGTTCCGGATCAGGTTTCAGCTTTCACTTTCGCGTCTTGCGCGTGCACCACTCGTTCTCTTACCTTCTAGGTCACAGGAAGTTAGCCCGACTTTAGTTTTGGCCAGAGGTCTTCAAACTGGGGGGCGGGCCCCCTAAGGGGGCCTCGAGTGACCTCAGGGGGGGGGGCGCCAGGCTCTGGTCAAAAGAAACATTATGCTTTGTTTTCAGCCTAAAAAAATGAGCAGTAGTAAGCACGTCTGTAATGGGCCATCATTCACATCCTTTGTCATTTAAATCCTGGCTGGGGGAAGGTGTCAAAAGGGAAGGGACTTCAAATTTTCTCCAAGACCCACACTGCCATTTTGAATAACCACACTGGATCCTTTGCACATTAGTAAGGCCTGCCTCACCGGAATAGTATGTTTGGAAATCATGTATTTGTTTGCATTTCTAAAACAGTGACAGAACTTAGCTGCAATGTTTAAATAAGTCTAGACATATTTAAACATTGCCAGTTAAATAAAATAATTGTGAAATATTTTGAGGGGGGCCCGGCAAATTGTTTTTCTACACTGGGGGGGGGGGGGGGCGCGGAATAAAAAAGTTTGAAGACCACTGGTTTAGGGTGATGCTCAAAGCGTTTTCCTCCTGAGTTAGTGCTTTGCGGATTTAATTCCTGCCACGAACGTAGTAAGCAAGTCTACGATACCGCTCCGATACCGCTGCACGAGCACTATTTCCCACAACTACTGGTCACCCAGTCCGCTCTACACAAACACCAGAAATCCTCACAGACACACCCCTTCCAGCTGTATCCTGGAGGCACCGCTCAAACAGTGCGGGTGGGGTATCGATGTCCACTTTTGGCCGTTGGGATTCATAGTTCATAGATCCTCTTTCCAATGTTAAGTCTGGATCTAGGGGCAAATAGTAATTACATCTCCTGTCGTGACCCACGCGGCTCGATGTCTGCAGTTTCCGATGGGAATAGTAGTGTTGGTGCTCAAGCACAATGTGAGGCAGCACATTACTCTTTGCGGGTGGAGGCCTATGTTTCCAAGAGTGCCGTTGGAAGACGTGCCAAGCGGAATGTTCCAGTCAGAGATGAGCACATGCTATGGATAGGATGCCGCTGACAGGGCTGTAGCTGTGGTACCTGAGCTGCGCCCTTCTTGGTAAACAAGCTTTAATTACGGCTCAGAATTTGTTTTCTTTTTCCAATGGAACCATTGTTCATGAAACGGCCTTTTGTTCGCGTCCAGATGTAAAAAATATCTTACCAGGTGTCGTTTTTCGCATAACATGTTTTGTGGACACGTATATTTCAAGAAAGGCGCATCCCAGGTAATATTAACTTCAAAACATACCTACAAAACGTAGAACACCGTCTTCCTCCACCTTTTGCCAAGGGATAACAGCAGTAAAGGGATGGAGTCATGAGGGGTGGAGTCTGATAGTCGATTTACATTTTTGTTTTGCCCCTGTTTCAAAAAAATTAGTACATTTGTTCGGGGTGAATTAATTGGCCACATAGTGCATTAAAAATATATTACGCATGAATGCACCTGCTGCAGAGACCCGTGTACTCTTAAATTGATAGCTGACAGTCATAAATGTGTATCGTAATCCAGGCCGGTTTGGCAGATTGCTGCTCACCCCTCACTGTTACCTCTGTAGATCACAATAAGATCACACAGTGGGTAACCTGCCACAGCCAGCATAGCAACACAACACATACCAACACAAAAAGGGACACGTAGAGCTAATCAGAGCTGCAAGCAAAACAGATATAAAGAGTGTTAGAAATGGGATCCCTGGCTGGCCAGGGCTTGCGCCAAAGTCAGTCAGAGACCACCACTTCCACGTCAGGGCAAGGGAGTTACACGCCAAGATAACCCCTGCTCACCCCCTTGGTAACGTAGCACGAGCAGTAAGGCTAAACTCGGAGGCAATGTGAGTTAAGTGTTTGCGCACGCACCCCCAGCAACAACACCCAAGGCCCACCACAAAGGAAACTCCTCACAAGGTTATGTATAAAAATAGCCTTTGTATTACACCAAAACACATTAGATAAAACACACACTTTACAATGTGCCAACAGGCACGGGCAGAATTTACAGGGGATATGTACAAGACAGGGCCACCTGGACCACTGTCAGGAAGAGGCACTTTTAGAACTTACCACTTGGTAGAATTAGCACTTAGAACATAGAATATAAAATCACTGTAGCACAAATTAGCACACAACCAGTAACTACTGGTAACAGGTATGTACCACCTATGCAACCCTAACCACCTTAGGAAAATGTCACGCAGGGAACCGGGGCCTCACTAGCAACACCTGTACTAGGAGAAAAACAACCACCTAAGTATCACCATACATTTAGGGGTATAAGCATAGGAACATTACACATGATGCATAAACATACATTCAGCGGTGTAAGAACAAGGCACATGACGCATGAAAACACATTCAGAGGTGCAGCACAGGAGAACACATGATGTATAACCAACACATTCAGAGGTGTAAGAACAAGGCACATGACGCATAAAAACACATTCAGAGGTGCAGGAAAACACAATTGCGCAAAACTGACAATAGTCACTACCTGTGACTGTCCCTAGGCCCTCTGGCCTTGTTGGGGCTAGGACACCCTGTGTCCCAATGTCAGGGGGGGGCCTACACGTAGCAGCTGCCCACTAAGTGCTGGGCAGCTGTAGCAACACTGGTGGGGACAACGTTGGAGCCTCACAGGCTCTGGCGAAAGGATTGCCCCCCTGAGCCTCTCGGGGGCTCTAAATAACAAAAATGCTGCCTGAGCCTCTCATGGGCTCGAGAACGCAAAGAACTGCCGCTGGGATGGGGGAGTCCCTCTCTGGGGACTCTAAGCAAAAATATGCCCCGTGGAGCCCTTGTGGGCTCTAGAACAGTTGCGGGGGCCAAACAGCGGTGGAGCCTATCAGGCTCGAAATAAGGATGCCCCGGAGCCCTCGCAATTGGTAGAGTCCCCCTTGGGGACTCGGAATCACACTGGCCCCTTTCCAGGTGGAGCCTCTCCGGCTCTAAACAAATGCCCCCTCAAAGGTGGAGCCTCGCTGGGGGTCTCGTTGGAGCGGCCCGCTGACCAGGTGGGGCCGCTCGGTGGCACTGTGGCTAGGTCCGGAGCTCTCCTCCCCCCACCTGACAACACTCATCGGGCTCGGCTGGCGGGGGCTACACGAGAGCTCCCGCTCCGGCTGTCCCTCGTCCCGCCCCTGGTCTGCCTGACTTCCGGTGCGAGCCGGGCGGCGAATTCTCCGCAATGATAAAACCACGGAGTGAACTCCCGTGTAGAGGCACGAACGCAGGGTGGGTACCTCCTCTAATTTAAATATAAAGCGAGGTGGGAACTCGCTGGAGAGCCACAAGAAATAGCGGCAAGGTCCCTGGCGGGGTGGGCACCTGCCAGGGGACTTTAAAATCGGCAAATATGCGGGGCAAATGCCGGGTGGCACCGGCTGTGAACAGAAGCGCTCCCAAGCGCTTAGGGGCAATATAAAGCGCTCTCCAGCGCTATGGGCAAGATAAAGCTCCAGCAAAGTTCTAGAGGCAGGCAGGGGGGCAAGGCTGGGCCCAGAGCCAGCTCACTGGGCCTCCAGGCAGGGAGGCAGTCCAAGTGGCGGTCCTCCTGGCCCTCAAAAGCAACAGCCCCCCTCAGCAAAAAGATCCTGGAAGAGAACAACTGTAAGGGGACACAGCCCCTTCTTATACTGTAAAATCCTTTGTCTGTCTTCAGGGTGAGGGGAAAAACCAGTCGCAGCTGGTTTGTGAGCACTCTTGATGTGCTCAGCCCCTCACTCTATTCACTGGCAGGGCTAGGGTCGTTAGACGCACCGCAGGGGGCGGAGCCAGCATTGTGTGGGGAAAGCCCAGCCCTATTCAGGACCCAGATGCACCACTCCCTCACATCAGCATTCTAATCTCCACACTCACCACCGGGCAGACCCATCATGACTCATGGAGCCTGGCACCCCAGCCAGCTCCAGCCAATCACGTGCCAGCACCTTTACAGCACACGCACAGCCATGTCTAGAAGTGGCACTTCTCCACTAGACACATACACGCCGCATACATCATTTCGCAGCATTCAATCACACGAGTCCGCACATACCAGACTCGAGCCTGCACACCCCACGCATCAGGAACTACCAGGGACACATAAATTCCCCATGCATTCCTATGGGAGGGCAGGCCTATCTCACACACGCACTCAGAGTGTGCACGCACTTTCCACTGGTACACAGTGAAAGTGCGCAGAAACCAAAAATCACCATCACCAGGTCACCATTAAAAGCAAAAAGTTTAGGGTGAACCTGCCAGAAGGGCCAAGTCCAACAACAAGCATTGGCACAGCCAATAGGTCTCGTCTTTGGGACCTTATAAGTGTTTAGCCATGCAACAGTTGATGTTGCACCAAGTATATTGTGCTGCATAACTAAATACCTATAAGGTCCCAAAGGCGAGACCTATTGGCTATCCCAATGCATGTTCTTATAACTAGTCCATCATGCAAACCCAACACATGAGTAACTGTGGATCTGTCCCACGACACCTATAATTAATAATTAATGAGATGCAGAACATAGCCAGTTCTATCATCTCAGACTTTGCTATATGACAATAAATGTACCCAGTGCGAATGAACAACAGTTTTGAAGTGTTTTGAAATTCTATTTGCCTAAAGTCTCATGGCTGGCATTCCACTCTGTGCCATCCGGTGCGCAAAGCCTTCTTAACCTTCATCGGTCCATCTCTAAGACAAAGGGTCATGGTTGAGAAGTGAGTGACCCCATCTATATTTGGGTATTTCATTTTTTGTTGGTCTCTCCTTCCATTCTAGGAAGACAAGAAGTGCTTTGTGTGCGACTCAAGAAGACCGTACGACCCACTCTACAACCCCATCAGCCATCGCATCGAAAATGTCATCACCACCTTTGCGCCGCAGCGCAAGAAGGCCTGGTGGCAATCAGAGAACGGTAAGAGATAGCGCACTTCATGTGCATTAAAAGAGGTCTCTTTCACTCAATGCGGCATATGAAGAATTACAAACAAGAATCCCAGAGTGTCCTTTTTTCCAGGAGGTCTGATAAGTTTTAGATTCAAAGAAGGGACTTTCTTTCATAATGTTGGGTTGGGGTTTTTGGCTCCAAAATGCCTTGTAGTTACTAATGTCTAATTTGATTTCAGACTCCTCAATGTCCCTCTGTTTGATGATATTTGCATGAGATTTGATTCCAAAGTGATCTTTTTTTGATGGTTCTGGTAAGATTTTAGATTTTAGGATGTCCCTTTCTTTAATGATGTCAGATAGGGATTATGATTTCAGAATTTGCTTTTCTCAAATTGTGCCTTCTTGGAATTTAGAATTCAGATTGTCCCTTTGATGATATCAGATTTAGTTTAGATAAAAAATTGTCCCTTGTATGATGATGTCAGTTGTGCTTTAGATTCTCTGCTATCACCATTGTTGGATGGCCTCCGGTTGGGTTTTAGATTCCATAATTTGTCTTTGATTGAGAATACCTGTGTGGGTTTTTCAGAAGTTTTCTTTCTGGTTATGTCTGGTTGGGTTTTAGTTTCCATAATATGTCTTCGATTGAGGATACCTGGGTGGGTTTTCCAGAAGGTTTCTTTCTCGTTATGTCTGGTTGGGTTCTAGATTCCATAATTTGTCTTCGATTGATGATACCTGGGTGGGTTTTTCAGAAGGTTTCTTTCTGGTTATGTCTGGTTGGGTTTTAGATTCCATAATTTGTCTTCGATTGATGATACCTGGGTGGGTTTTCCAGAAGGTTTTTTTCTGGTTATGTCTGGTTGGGGTTTAGATTCCATAATTTGTCTTCGATTGAGGATACCTGGGTGGGTTTTTTAGAAGGTTTCTTTCTGGTTATGTCTGGTTGGGTTTTAGATCCCATAATTTATCTTCGATTGATGATACCTATGTGGGTTTTCCAGAAGGTTTCTTTCTGGTTATGTCTGGTTGGGTTTTAGATCCCATAATATGTCTTCGATTGATGATACCTGGGTGGGTTTTCCAGAAGGTTACTTTCTGGTTATGGGTTTTAGATTCCATAATTTGTCTTTGATTGAGGATACCTGGGCGGGTTTTCCAGAAGGTGTCTTTCTGGTCATGTCTGGTTGGGTGGTAGATTCCATAATTTGTCTTCGATTGAGGATACCTGGGTGGGTTTTTCAGAAGGTTTCTTTCTGGTTATGTCAGGTTGGGTTTTAGATTCCATAATTTGTCTTCTATTAATGATACATGGGTGGGTTTTTCAGAAGGTTTCTTTCTGGTTATGTCTGGTTGGGTTTTAGATTCCATAATTTGTCTTCGATTGATGATACCTGGGTGGGTTTTTCAGAAGGTTTCTTTCTGGTTATGTCTGGTTGGGTTTTAGATTCCATAATTTGTCTTCGATTGATGATACCTGGGTGGGTTTTTCAGAAGATTTCTTTCTGGTTATGTCTTGTTGGGATTTAGATTCCATAATTTGTCTTTGATTGATGATACCTGGGTGGGTTTTCCAGAAGGTTTCTTTCTGGTTATGTCTGGTTGGGTTTTAGATCCCATAATATGTCTTCGATTGATGATACCTGGGTGGGTTTTCCAGAAGGTTTCTTTCTGGGTATGTCTGGTTGGGTTTTAGATTCCATAATGTGTCTTCGCTTGATGATACCTGGGTGGGTTTTCCAGAAGGTTTCTTTCTGGTTATGTCTGGTTGGGTTTTAGATTCCATAATTTGTCTTCGATTGAGGATACCTGGGTGGGTTTTCCAGAAGGTGTCTTTCTGGTTATGTCTGGTTGGGTGGTAGATTCCATAATTTGTCTTCGATTGAGGATACCTGGGTGGGTATTTCAGAAGGTTTCTTTCTGGTTATGTCTGGTTGGGTTTTAGATTCCATAATTTGTCTTCGATTGATGATACCTGGGTGGGTTTTTCAGAAGGTTTCTTTCTGGTTATGTCTGGTTGGGTTTTAGATTCCATAATTTGTCTTCGATTGATGATACCTGGGTGGGTTTTTCAGAAGGTTTCTTTCTGGTTATGTCTGGTTGGGTTTTAGATTCCATCATTTGTCTTCGATTGATGATACCTGGGTGGGTTTTTCAGAAGGTTTCTTTCTGGTTATGTCTTGTTGGGTTTTAGATTCTATCATTTGTCTTCGATTGAGGATACCTGGGTGGAGTTTTCAGAAGGTTTCTTTCTGGTTATGTCTGGTTGGGTTTTAGATTCCATAATTTGTCTTTGATTGATGATACCTGGGTGGGTTTTCCAGAAGGTTTTTCTTCTGGTTATGTCTGGTTGGATTTTAGATTCCATCATTTGTCTTCGATTGATGATACCTGGGTGGGTTTTCCAGAAGGTTTCTTTCTGGTTATGTCTGGTTGGGTTTTAGATTCCATAATTTGTCTTCGATTGATGATACCTGGGTGGGTTTTTCAGAAGGTTTTTTTCTGGTTATGTCTGGTTGGGTTTTAGATTCCATCATTTGTCTTCGATTGATGATACCTGGGTGGGATTTTCAGAAGGTTTCTTTCTGGTTATGTCTTGTTGGGTTTTAGAGTCCATAATTTGTCTTTGATTGATGATGCCTGGGTGGGTTTTCCAGAAGGTTTCTTTCTGGTTATGTCTGGTTGGGTTTTAAATTCCATAATTTGTCTTCGATTGATGATACCTGGGTGGGTTTTCCAGAAGGTTTTTTTCTGGTTATGTCTGGTTGGGTTTTAGATTCCATCATTTGTCTTCGATTGATGATACCTGGGCGGGTTTTTCAGAAGGTTTCTTTCTGGTTATGTATGGTTGGTTTTTAGATTTCTTTGTTTCTTTGTTTCTTTGACGGATGACCTTGATGTCCATTTGTTTGATGGAGTCATGATATGTTTTCCCAAATGTTTCCTTCTTTGATAATGTCTGTTTGCGTTTCAATGAACATCCATTTTAGTGAAGAGTAAGGTATGAATGTGGGGTCTGACTAGCCTACAATAATATAAGGAACTTACTAACAGGTTCTGTGGACTACCCTCGGCTGAGCACAGCCAAAAGCTGTGCTCAGTGGAAGAGTAGGGTGAATATGTTGGGAAAAAAACAGAAATTCAATGAAAAACTCAGGAATGTCATTCAAGTCTCACAAGGTAAATAAATAAAAAACGATGGCTTGGGGCACATGTCAGAGGACAGCCTGTGAGTCGCCTTACTTGGAGGGACTGATGTATCAACTATTTGCACCGCCAGCGTGCAAAGTGCTAATGAAGTATTTACTTTCCAAAGGAAATGTGTTTTTGCACTGAAAAGTAGTCCTTAGGGTAACACAAATAATGTGTTCTGGTACTTTACGTCAAGGGGGCATCCCTTGGAAGGTACATGAGCATTCCCACGCTACCACCCACGGTTTTTGACGCAAAGCCCTGTCTACAGTAATTCCTAGACAAGGCTTTGTGAAAAAAAATAATGTCTTCAGAGGCAGGTGCTAAGTAGGCCTGAATGAAATGTTTAAATGTGTTGGAGTAATTGAAGGAAATGTTGGTTACTTTGCTTAAGTCTTGTGACAAGAAATTACTGAAAATTATGCCATTACGCCTCTTGTCTAATTCAGACCAATCTGGTCCAAAAATACCAACCGCAAGAGCGCAGGAACAGAGGGCCCGATTCACAGAATGAACTTAAGACTCAATCCTAAACTTACTACTTTTGGCATTCACAGAAGTTAGGATTTTGTCTTAAGTTTGTCTTAAGACAAACTTAATACAGACTTAAGACAGACTTAAGTTAGGATTTTGTCTTAAGTCTGTCTTAAGTTTGTCTTAAGACAAACTTAAGACAAAATCCTTACTTCTGTGAATACCAAAAGTAGTAAGTTCATTCTGTGAATACCAAAAGTAGTAAGTTCATTCTGTGAATACCAAAATAGTAGTAAGTTTAGGATTGAGTCTTAAGTTCATTCTGTGAATTGGGCCCACAGTGTGAGTGGCCTCCGGCTGCTGCTGTTCATGGTCTGAGGCATTTAGTGCTATTTTCTTAGCGCAAAATGAATCCGCTCGTCCATTTTGGATGTAAGGGAGCATTTTGTGCTAATAGTGTTGGGTTATGCTCTCAGCTCTCCTCGTAATTCCGCTTAATTTTGCTATAAATGTGTGTAATTACACTACAGCAAATTACACGTTACACTCTCCCCTAGTGATAAGTAGGTAAATCTTTTTCATTTCTTCTAACCTTTCGCACATTGCATACGTGCTGCACTGTACAGCACACGTCCAATTGGTGAAACGTTTTAAAGATAGCCTAAGCATTGGATTCTGTACTGGAAAGGTGCCCTTCGAATACAACCCCATGCTAGACATCGCACACACCTCTGGGCTGCGGTGAAAAGTGTTGTGCATGGAGCTAGGCAGTGTGTTTACCCGACAGCGCTGAGAAGACAGCAGTAGCACTATATCTTAGTAGGTATGGCTCTGTGATGCTCTCTACCGCAGGGCAACAGCTTTGGCTGCTGTTGCGCGTCGCACTATTTTTTTAATTAACGTACCCTCAGGTCCTGATTCATAAAGGTAAACTTACACCACTGTTTTAGTTGACTTTTTTTTTGTATCCACAATCCATGAGGTAATAGTAAGTTTTCAACTGCGGGACTCCGCACATAAAACGATAGGACGGGTATCTGGGCCCGATTCACAGAACTAACTTAAGACAAAATCCTAAACTTACGACTTTTGGTATTCACAGAAGTTAGGATTCTGTCTTAAGTTTGTCTTAAAACAGACTTAAGACAAAATCCTAACTCAAGTCTGTCTTAAGTCTGTCTTAAGACAAAATTCTAACTTCTGTGAATACCAAAAGTAGTAAGTTTAGTATTTTGTCTTAAGTGAGGGGCATATTATCAAGGACGGGCGATACATTATCGCCGCTTTTATCGGCAGGAAACTGCCGATAAAGCGGCGATAATGGCCTTGATAATATGCTCTATAGAATTCCTATCGAAGCCCATTTTAGATGTGAAGACATCTAACATGGGCTTCGATACGAATTTTATAGAGCAAATTATCAAGGCCATTATCGCCGTTTTATCGGCAGTTTCCTGCCGATAAAAGCGGCGATAATATATCGCCCGTCCTTGATAATATGCCCCTTAGTTCTGTGAATCGGGCCCTCTCTTTTTATGTACAGTTATCTGTTCCGACTGCAGAGTCTACGCAGTCGAAAACATACTATATACTCGTAGTTTGTGAATACTGAAAAATACGTAAACTTACACAAAAGTGTACTTTTACCTTTGTGGATCAGGCCCTGAAATGACTACAAAATGCAGATTGTGAGCACTGAAAAGTATTAAACTTACTCAAAGCTGTAAACTTACTCAAGAGTGTAAAATGAACAAATAAATAAATAAAACAGTTAAGTTGGTGAATGACGCCCACGTTTCTAAAAGGAGGCTGATGGGAGCGTCAGCTGGGACTGGCAGGACAGCGTGACGTCACTAGCCACCTGCACTGACAGGCGACGGAGATGTCTACTGCTCACAAGCAAGCTCTGACGTCAGCAGAAGCCTTAAGACAGGGGCGTCTTTGTAGGGAGATGAGACTCTCCTGCGACGTGTTACAGGAATGTAACCCCCGGCCGCCCGTTGTGTGTTCTATATATGTTACATCTTCACGTGCCATATGTCTAGACAGATAATCCTGTGTTTGTCGGCCCGATTCAGCCCTTTAGGTCCTGGTGTAGTCACTCACTCACTATATATTAAAAGCACCTTCTCGCCCTGCCAGGCCCCGCCCCACAGCGCCTCAGCGCCTCCCGCCCGCCTCTTGGCGCTCGGCCCTCTCGCATCCTCTCTGCTCCCGTTTCCTTCCCATGACCTTCCCAGCAGCTCGTGGCGGGGTCTATTCTGGTCCATCCACGCCCTTGCTGTGGGTCACTTCCGGTACATAATACCACCCCAGGACGCCTGTCCAGCAGCGACCACACGTGAGGCTGGGGGAGGCCTCCTCCCGGCTTGTCTGTGTGCAGAAGCGCACACGGAACAAGTACACACGGTGAAAACTTAATAAAGAGCGAATCACACGACCTGTCTGAGACATCCTTTGAAGCAAGAGATTCTGTAGGAAGAATTGGATTCTTTGCTTCATGTCTTTAACACCATTTTTATGTCATATTGTAGCATAAACAGTATCACACTGTCCCACAAACATCACACTGTACCACAAACAGTATCACACGGTAACACAAACAGTATCACACTCTAATACAAACAGTATCACACTGTACCACAAGCAGTTATCACGCTGTACCACAACCAGTATCACACAGTATCACAAACAGTATCAGATTGTACTACAAACGGTATCACACAGTGCCACCAACTATATCACACTGCACCACAAATATTATTATCACACTGTACCACAAACAGCATCACACTCTACCACGAAGAGTATCACACTCTACCACGGGCAAGCAGTATCACACAGTACCACAAAAAGTATCACACTATGCCACAAGCAATCTGTGTGTAACTATCTGAAATCTTCACAAAGGAAGTGAGTTGTATAAATTCAGTAGACTAATAGCAAAGCTAAACCGTCATCAACACAAAAAAGAGAAATAAAAAAGTCTAATGTCTGGTGGACTTATGAGTGACATATTTACCCACGGTGGTCCTATCCCCCCTCACCTCGCCCCCACCCTCCCCCTCGGAGGCAATATTTCACACCCGCAGGGGAATCTGAGCAGCAGACAAGGCATTTCCTAGCTCTGCAGTTGACCCGAGTTGGCCGGAGAGGTGTCAGCCCCAGGAGAGGGCAGAGGTCAACACAGATGTCCGTCAGCGAGCCGGACATGTCGACCTGCGGGTCATCTCACCAATCAGTGACTGTCAGGCGAACACAGCGGCCATCTTTGTTGGAGAAGAATGTCTTTGATTGGTGAAATATTGCGAGAGCTTCATGTCACAAATGCAGGCAGTGCCAATAGCCACATTGATTTGACCACAATCAAAACAAAAAAAAATTGCTTTATTCGATTTCAGAATAAATAAATCATAAAAGCCACAAATATATATACAGCATTTCATAGTGAATAACAACCAGGCTTTTTTAAAAACGTTAAAATAGTATTAAATTGGTAATTTTTTTTTACCACAATCATTTGGGCACAAATAAAAAAAAACGAGGGGGCAGATTTACAAGCTCCTTGCGCCACTTTTGCGTCACTTTTTTCCATGTTAAAAGTGACGCAAAAGTGGCGCAAGGGGCTTGTAAATCTGCCCCCTTGTTGTAAAAGTGACGCAAAAGAGGTGCAAGGGGCTTGTAAATCTGCCCCCTTGTAAAAGTGACGCAAAAGAGGTGCAAGGGGCTTGTAAATCTGCCCCCTTGTTGTAAAAGTAACGCAAAAGAGGAGCGAAGGGGCTTGTAAATTTGCCCCTTTGTTGTAAAAGTGACGCAAAAGAGGCGCAAGGGGCTTGTAAATGTGCCCCCTTGTTGTAAAAGTGACGCAAAAGAGGCGCAAGGGGCTTGTAAATCTACCCCCTTGTTGTAAAAGTGACGTAAAAGAGGCGCAAGGGGCTTGTAAATCTACCCCCTTGTTGTAAAAGTGACGCAAAAGAGGCGCAAGGGGCTTGTAAATCTGCCCCCTTGTTGTAAAAGTGACGCAAAAGAGGCGCAAGGGGCTTGTAAATCTGCCCCCTTGTAAAAGTGACGCAAAAGAGGTGCAAGGGGCTTGTAAATCTGCCCCCTTGTTGTAAAAGTGACGCAAAAGAGGAGCGAAGGGGCTTGTAAATTTGCCCCTTTGTTGTAAAAGTGACGCAAAAGAGGCGCAAGGGGCTTGTAAATGTGCCCCCTTGTTGTAAAAGTGACGCAAAAGAGGCGCAAGGGGCTTGTAAATGTGCCCCCTTGTTGTAAAAGTGACGCAAAAGAGGCGCAAGGGGCTTGTAAATCTACCCCCTTGTTGTAAAAGTGACGCAAAAGAGGCACAAGGGGCTTGTAAATCTGCCCCAAAGGGGCAGATTTACAAGCCCCTTGCGCCACTTTTGCATCACTTTTCCCATGTTATAAGTGACGCACAAGTGGCGCAAGGGGCTTGTAAATCTACCTCGAAGTATCCCAACTCCTGGACACGTTCTTTGTCTTTAAGACCAACCATTTACCTGTGCTTGGCTCTGTGTTAAGAAGAGCAGAATCCAAGACTAGGTAAGGTCCCAGGCTGTCGTGATCCACACCTTTCATGTCTGTCTTTGCACGAAGACTTGGCTTAATTTCCAACTTTGCACTCTACTTAGCCCCCCTAGCCTTGTCGTGTCCAAATCCTTTAAGAATCTAAGCATCTGATTTTCTAATAAGTGGGTTCCTCTGCTGAAAGGAGGCGCCCCACCTGTGTACCTCCAATCATGGTGAAGGTAAATCTTGCCCACTTCTGGCACCTTGGGCGGTGACAGGTGGTGGTGGTCTGTCTAGGGTTGTGGGCCCTGGACCCACGTGCTACTAATAACTAACACGGACCCCGGGTTGTACGGTACTGGAACTGGCCCAGGGCATGTGCGCCCGGCCCCTTTTATTATCAGGGTCAACTGACTGGTGACGCCTGTGATGGGTGGGTGTTCAGAGTGGTACAGCAGGAAAATGTGAACACTAGAATGTGTCCAGTAGGACACTACATCCCTCCCAAATTTTAAAGAAAAAAGAAACGAACAAAAGTCCAATCTATGAAGAAAACAAACAACAATACACATCTCCAGTGAGTCTCTTCAGGCCATCCGCCAGGCGGTGCTGGAGCTCTGGACCGCACGGTCAGGACGCTTTGATCTGCCTCAGCGATGAAGTTCAGACCGGCCTGGTCTCGCGGTGTTGGAGTCTATTTACACAGTTCAAATAGCGGTGCATCTGGAGCGGTGGTGGAGTCCATTTTGGAGATCCTCTTGCAGGCGCTCAGGCTCCGGTGGACAGCAAACCTGCAAATACTGAGGGTGACCTTGGTGGATGAGGGCCTTCCTTGGAGGCGATGGTCCTTTCCAGTTCCCACTGGACGAGCAGCTTCAGACTTGTCCCTCCTGCCTGGACTCTCCTCTCACAGGAGTCTCCTGGAGGGCCTTCCTGCCGGGCTGCTATGGGACCCTGTGGACTGTGCGGGCCTCGTGTAGGCCTCACGAAGGCATCGCTGTGGAACTGCCAACAGCCGTGGAGAATGTGCAATCAAAAGAACTTTGATGACATCCCTTAGGCACTCAAAACAGGTGAAATCCTCCAACAAATTCAGTGGAAAATAAGTTCTTTCAACTGAGTTTAATTTTCATTTTTCATTTTTCAGTTTTTCATTATTTTCATTTCAAAAGAAAATATCCACTGCCAAATGCATATTAATATTCAAAATCCATATTAATGTTGCTGCTCCAATGCATTTCGGGCTAACAGCCCTTCATCGGGGAGCCTATACAAACAAAAGACGAACATATCTGTCATATGGTGGTAATTGATTGTCAATTGAAATTAAAAAACAGTGATTGTAAAGTGATGGTGATAGTGAAGATAAAACCTTATTTCCAGGTGTTCACCAGGTAACGTGAAAGAAATGGTGTCAGCTACGTGATGCTAGATCTGAGGGTAACTAATGGGTGAGTTCGGCAGAGCGTTAAAATAACGTGGTTCACCGGTGGCTTGTAATGGAACTAACTTGAAATACTACTCAATACGGAGAAAGTGAAACCCCAAAGGTAAAGGCGTGCTATACTAGCAATGCAGAAATTCTAAAGTGGCGTGCAAAACTTACTTTTCTAGCAGGGTTCACAGCGTTTCTGGAAACGCTGACCGCAGATCGGCGTGTTAGTCCGGAAATGCGGTGAAAGTAAATAAATGGCCGTGAGTGGTTAGTGCTAGGGCACGTGATCGCGACTAATGAAAACAGAAAGTGGACTAATGGTAAACATGTCGAACAATGAGATGCGCCTAAACAATGTATAAAATAAAATAAAATAAAATAAAATAAAGAACTGGCAAAACTGAATAGTAAAATAGTAAATTAGTAAAATGGTAAATTGACAAACGTCTGTGATGAAACCACTCTGTGGATTTGGGATCAGAACAGATGCACCCACATGGTGCATTATATACAGTAAACATTGTTACAAATAACACGAAAATTCGATCCGTTCATTTAAACCGAAGGGCTTGATCGAATTTAATTTGTAAATCCAAAAGTTTTCTCTTTGTAGCAATGCCCTGTTGTTGTCTCTTCCTTCCGATTTAGGGACAATTTCCAGTGCCATGAATTTCAGTTGGGCTATGGTATGGTTAGAGTCCAAAAAGTGTGACGCTATGGACGATTTAAGATTTTTAGTTCGAATGTTCGATTTGTGTTCGTTGACACGGGTTTTTAACTTGCGCTCCGTCTTGCCCACGTATACCTTCCCACACGGGCATTTGAGGAGGTAAATTAAATTGGTGGAATCGCATGTAGCCGTGACTTTCAAGTTAATGTTGTAACCTTTCATAGGATGTGATAGTTTGTTGCCTGTAATTACATTATGACAATTATTGCAATTATTGCATGGTCTGGTGCCTTTATGGATCACTATTTGTTCTGTCGGTTGTTTGAGAATTTCTCCTAGGTTTTTGCCCCTTGTGTGAGCAAATATGGGTTTGGCTTCAAACATATTATTGAAGTCTGTCTCTAACTGTAACATTGGCCAATGTCTTAGGATGATCTTTTTGTACTTCGAGCTGGCATTGGAATATTTGGAGACAACGACCATCCGGTCTTCATCTTTTTCCTTTTTTGAAGGTAATAGAAGTTTCTCTCTGGCGGTGACAGGTGGTGGTGGTCTGTCTAGGGTTGTGGGCCCTGGACCCACGTGCTACTAATAACTAACACGGACCCCGGGTTGTACGGTACTGGAACTGGCCCAGGGCATGTGCGCCCGGCCCCTTTTATTATCAGGGTCAACTGACTGGTGACGCCTGTGATGGGTGGGTGTTCAGAGTGGTACAGCAGGAAAATGTGAACACTAGAATGTGTCCAGTAGGACACTACATCCCTCCCAAATTTTAAAGAAAAAAGAAACGAACAAAAGTCCAATCTATGAAGAAAACAAACAACAATACACATCTCCAGTGAGTCTCTTCAGGCCATCCGCCAGGCGGTGCTGGAGCTCTGGACCGCACGGTCAGGACGCTTTGATCTGCCTCAGCGATGAAGTTCAGACCGGCCTGGTCTCGCGGTGTTGGAGTCTATTTACACAGTGCAAATAGCCGTGCATCTGGAGCGGTGGTGGAGTCCATTTTGGAGATCCTCTTGCAGGCGCTCAGGCTCCGGTGGACAGCAAACCTGCAAATACTGAGGGTGACCTTGGTGGATGAGGGCCTTCCTTGGAGGCGATGGTCCTTTCCAGTTCCCACTGGACGAGCAGCTTCAGACTTGTCCCTCCTGCCTGGACTCTCCTCTCACCGGAGTCTCCTGGAGGGCCTTCCTGCCGGGCTGCCATGGGACCCTGTGGACTGTGCGGGCCTCGTGTAGGCCTCACGAAGGCATCGCTGTGGAACTGCCAACAGCACCACTGCCAAGTCCCTTATGCAGCCGCAAGGGGTGGCGTCTCAGAGTCTGTGAGCTCTCGCCATCAGGACTCCGGTTCTACGCCTTCCTCAGATGGTCTTTGGGTGACCAGTCTCCATCTGTGACCTCCGTGCTTCCCGGTGCCTGTCGTGGAGCTGCTGCCGACGCATCTCTCCAGTTAGGATTCCCCTCTCACAGGAACTCCGTTGAGGCCCTTCCCCCTGGATTGCCACGTGATCACGTGGGCTGTGTGGACCTTTCGTAGGCTGCGCTGAGGGGTCGCTGCAGACCTCCCAACAGGGCCACAGCCAAGTACCGTGTAATCCCAAGGGTGGATAGTCCAAATGTCGGGTATGCTCTTCTTCAGCAGGCTTCAGGTTCACAGGGGTACACAGAAGGTTCCTGGGTGGATAGCCTCCCACGGCGCCTGGGGTGTCTCGTTGAACTCCAGATGTCTTGAGTGTTTGGATCCACTCTGGTGGTGCGATGCTCCTTAGATATTTTTGGTGGTGATGCACCTTGATGATGAATACGATGATTTTATTTCTTTTTACATTCGGGCAATAAGCGGCGATCTCTTGCTTCAGTTGACTTTGTGGAGTGAGGAGGACTAGAGGGACTTTGTGGTCACTTACGGTTATCTTCTGGTGGAGGCACTTGCTACACGTGATGCCATCGATGCCAAGCAGCCTGTGACAGGTGAGTGGATGGTCAAACTGTGGAGTGTGGGGCCTGGACGCAGATCACGCTGGCTAGCAGCTTACGGTAGGTCCTGCCACGGAGCTGTCTCCAGGGAAGTCTCTGCACCCCGGTGGCTGGCTTGTGTTGATGAACACCTTCTATAGTGCTGGCATGAGTCTTCTGTCTTATCACTCGTCTCCTTTTCCCTCTTGCGTGCCTGTGGTCGTTTTTCGCCCTGTGGCCACTCTCCTCTCCTCCTTCACAAAGTGGCGTCCTGCCACGCTATTCTCCTTCTTCCAACCAGGTTCCTCACTCAGATGTGGCATCCTGCAACATTTCTCACGTTCGCGCCACATGGACATCTCGCTGGTCGTGTCTGGTTCTTAGGACTGTCTTTACTTTGCTGAGGACTTGTCACCGGTCTGTCCTGATGGTAGGACAGACTTCTTCTCCTTGAGGACCTTTCGTGGGTCCCATCCCCTCCTTAAGAATTTTCGCAATGCTCCTCTCCCAGGATGGCAGGTTACCTCTTCGCTCGAGGGTGTTGTGCTTGCGCCTTGAGCCTGCGCCGTCGTGGCACCTACTCCTTCCTCCGTTTAGGCATGGTTGACGGGGTTGGTCACTTCGTGTGACGTGCTCCTTGCTTGCGGTGCGATGTGGCATCCGGCCACATGTTGCGTGTCCTTGGAGCACATGTAGTGGTGGCAGTTTGTCACGTGGAGTGTGCAACTCTACCCATGCCTGTCTTTGGCCACTGGCGACTCTATCTTGAGGCAGTGTGAAGGAGGACACTCTGTGCTGTGTTGTCTTTGGCCCACTGTGGGGCTCCACTGGCGCAGTGGAGATGTAGAGGCTCTCCCTGCTGCCTTCAGCATTGCTTCTTCTTTCGGATAGGTCTCCGTGCTGTCAGGTTTCTTTTTTTTTTGTAGAAATTCTTTATTTAGATATAACACAGATATCTTTAAAAGAGGATTACATAGTTCACGTTGTATACAACTTATTAAAAATAAAAACAACAAGACAGTCAATTAGCCAGGCATGATAAAAATAGGGGTCTTCCGCATCCTCAACCTCCTAGGTCCATAAAAAAAAATTATTTTTATAAAGGATAAAAACCAGAAGAAAAAAAAAAAAAAAAAAAAATAGTACAAAAGTTAAAATCTAATATACTGGGAACTTCACCCCATTTTCTTTACTCTCACTGAGTTGGATATCAAACAACTAAAAAACGACCCAATTCTCCTAGGGGTACTACTCATATTCTTTTCGTTTCATCCCCCTAGAAATTTGGGATGTATCGTAAGGGTCATTAAGTAATAAAAAAGAAAAAGGAAATAAGAGGGAGGATTTAGCAGGACCTCTTTAAGTTAAAATTACGATAAGCTTGCTGGATGAACTTTGTGAGTCTGATATTCAAGTCAGTGTTTTCAGGGTTCAGAGCCACAATGATGGCTTGCCTGCAGGTTCGGGCGCCCAACCTATTCCATTCGGGTTTTAGTTTGCACCTGCGTTGGAGGTTAAAGGCTGGGCAAAGGCAAACCACGTGTAGCAATGTTTCGGCTGTTTTACCGCACCCTCTGCAGGTTAGATCTTCCACTGTCCGTCTCCAAGGAGGTAAATCTTGCAGAAAACGCCAATCACCCATTCTAATGGCTATAAGGGTTCGTTTTAGATACAGTGGATATGTGCAGGAAAAGTAAGCGGCGGGGAGTAGCCGACTGTAAGAATTTACAAGGGCCCAAGAATGGCTGCGTTTTGAGAAGTGCGCTTTGTCTGTGATGAGTGATCTCATTCTTACACATTTTTTGATGGCGATTTTAAACGCTGTCTGACAGGGGTTAAGAGCCCATAGGTCACCTGCTGACATTTGTTGAATGTAGTCCTTAAAAAGGCGACCAAACGTTCCACCTGGATTTTTCTGGGAGATTTCCAGCCAGACTAGAGATTCTAGTGAGCCTGGGTTAGCCTGCCTCAGCTTGTGACACAAGTTTAGATATGCACCAATATTCAAAACCTCATAGTTTGGTAGCCCCATCTCCAGTCTTATCTGTGCAGCAGATGCAGAAGTTGGCAACTGGAGGACCTTTTTATAGATTTTGGTGGTATGTTGATTTAGGGCCGTATTCAATTTACCCTTGAATGACTCTATCCCGTATGATAGGGTGGGGCCGATTTTCGCTCTCAGGACTTCCAGGAGGGGCGAAAGGGTTGGACCTGAGAGGTTTTTCGAAAGCTTGGTTAAAGATACTGCAAGGGTCGTGGCTTTAACTGCAATCTCGTGACGCTGTTTTAAAAGGTTGCCCCTTGAATCCAGGTGGACACCAAGATATTTATACGATTGACCAATCGCGAGGCTTATGTTGTTGAAAGTCCACCCACCGCAGACATGTCGTTTCTTCCCAAAGGGGACTACTTGGGTTTTCTTTAGATTGACTTCTAATTGATTCGCTATTGTGTAGCGAAGCAGTGTGTCAAGGAGCCTTTGCAGCCCGACCTTGGTGAGGCTGAAAAGAACTAGGTCATCGGCATATAACAGATTGCTGAGTGCCGTGCCGCCCACCTTTGGAGGATGACTATTAGTTTCATCCAGGGTCTGTGACAGATCTGCTATAAACAGATTAAAGAGAAGGGGGGCCAGCACGCATCCCTGTTTTACACCTCTCGTTGTCATAATTTTCCGGGAGAGATGCGTGCCGGACCCTAACTTCACTCGTACCCAGGTACGAGAGTGAAGTTGAATCATGGCCTCCAGTAGTTTGTCAGGGATTCCCCACTTCCTTAGCTTTTCCCATAGGGCCGCCCTAGGAACCCTATCAAATGCTGCTTTGAAATCGACAAAGCAGCATAGCACTGTCCTGGATGTTAAGAGTGCTTTGTCGACGATGGTTGACACTGCTAGGAGATTGGTCATAGTCCCTGAGTTGGCAACAAACCCCGTTTGATTCATCGGGATCCGGTTGTGTTCCGTTGCCCAATGCTTCAGGTCCTCCAAGAGGAGGCCTGCATAGTGCTTAGCCTCAATGTCCAAAAGAGCTATGAGTCTGTAGTTGTTAGGGGCAGCGCGAGATCCTGATTTATAAATTGGATGTATTATTGCACCCCGCCATGAATCTGGGATGGTTGCGGTTCTCAGGGCGTAGTTGAAAAGGTTTGTTAGAGTTCCTGACCAAAAAGCTACATCAGATTTGAAAAGGTTCTGTGGCAGGCCATTTGGGCCCGGTGCTCCATCTGATCTTGCTTTAGTCACAACCGTCGCTACTCTGTCTTGGGACACCTGAAGATCCATATTGAGTGAGCTTGATGGCTCATTGGGTGTGTTCCGCTGGGTGCTGGCCCCGATCGCGGTCTCTCTCAACGGTCCACATCCTATGGGTCCTAGATGTTCTGGGGAACTGAAATGGTCTGTGAGGAATGATGCCCATTCAGACTCTTGGATATTTGCTGATCCGAAGCTGGTGGTGCTCGAATTGGTGTGGTTTATTAGGGCCCAGAACTTTCTTGGGTTTTTGCTCTTACTCTCCCACACCAGTTTGCACCAAAATTGATTTTCGTGGTTCTGTTTGTCTTTGAAGGTCGCCAACCTAAATGACTTTTGGGCAGCTTGATAGAGATTTAAACATTCGCTGTTCCCAGGATTTTTTGCAAGTGACCGCAGGGCCTTATTCCTGGCTTTCTTAAGTACATGTTGCGTGTCCTTGGAGCACATGTAGTGGTGGCAGTTTGTCACGTGGAGTGTGCAACTCTACCCATGCCTGTCTTTGGCCACTGGCGACTCTATCTTGAGGCAGTGTGAAGGAGGACACTCTGTGCTGTGTTGTCTTTGGCCCACTGTGGGGCTCCACTGGCGCAGTGGAGATGTAGAGGCTCTCCCTGCTGCCTTCAGCATTGCTTCTTCTTTCGGATAGGTCTCCGTGCTGTCAGGTTTCTGGGTGCTAGTGACAGCACACCTCGTACTCCACGCTTTTGGTCCTTCTTCAAAACGACAACAAAAGCAACAGTGCACCACAGAACAAGGAAAAGTGTTCAATCCGTGTCCAGAGTGTATTCTTCAAAAAGTTCTTCTTTTATTTAGGCAGGGTTAAAATAACAATATTGGTGAATTAAACAGCCGACGCGTTTTGTCCATACACATTGACTTCTTCAGGGCATGAACTGTATAAATGCAATAGGAAACGACGATTGAGTCAACAAGTTATAAGCAGTAGCTGGTGTGGTCGAGGCTTTCTTACAAACTTAATAGAAGAACAGAACGCCTATATTAAGCTAAATGAATATCGTTCAAAGAATAGACCGCCTGAGCCACAAGAAATATTTCAACATCCAAAGTGATATTGAATCAAGCTTTTCAGGAACCCTCAATTTGGGTAAAATACATAAGCTATGGGTCAAGTTGCCATAACCAGGGTTCGTTCTGACGCTATCCAACGGGAGACGGGTTCGACCATATCCTCCGGCGTATTGAGGCCGGTTACGGCGTACAGCTACTACTCTTGGGCCCACGATAATTTTGGGTGGACCCAGACTCATCGGGACTTGACCCATAGCTTGTGTATTTTACCCAAATTCAGGGTTCCTGACAAGATACCTCCGACCCACACCTTTTTAATAATACCGGCACCATGGAATATTAAAGTTTCTACTCCGTAGGAGCTATGTATTTTTTAACACTCACTTTTCACTCACCCCTGACCCTTCCACTCACTCATTCCTACACCACACATAGTGAACAATACTAGTGCTCCCGCGTATTCATAGGTAGTAGCACGCCGTGTCCAGTAGAGGGACGCGAAGACCCCTATGATGAAGCCTGACTCCAAGGGCCCTTTTGGTGTGTGAGGGGTATTTAAGAAACACTATGTGCTTAGGTAATGCATATGATCCTTGATTTAAATAATCGGTCACGTGGCCTGGGTCCCACAGGCGGCGCAGAGGTCAGCATGTGCACACTTCTGGTGGTCACACCTCTACCCTTGCACCACTGCGTGCCTCTGACTCTGCCCAGCTCCTCTGCACCCCCTCTGCTTCTGATGGGAGGGTTTGCTTGTAAAAGGTGAGGAGGTCGGGTGAGGCGGCCTCTCCTCCCACTCAGGGAGGGGCGCGCCCAACCCACACAGCTGCCCTTACAAAGAGGATGCGTCGGAGACCTCAGGATGGGACCGGAGGGGGAGGCAATTATCTCCAAGGCTTCATCTCCCCCCCCCCCCCACTGGTCCCACATGGAACATTCCAGGAAACACTGACTCATTTATTAATAAATGAAAACGATAAAATAGCCAGTGAGCCATGTTTGGCTATTTCTGGCCCCGTGTGTTTCTGCTGTGAAGCTGAACGCTGTCTGCGCTGATTAGAAATCCCAGCCTGGACTTTCCATCAGAGACGGACAGGCAGTGGAGGCCCCCTGGGCCCTGGGCCAGACCCTTTGTGGCCCTATCCTGGCTTTCCACCAGAAATGAACAGGCAGTGGGGAAGTGCGCATGCGCTTTCCTTGCCCATACACTGTGTATACCGCTCTTCAAACTGCAGTATATAGTCCTTACCCCATCACATTCCCGTGGTACCCAGCCTAGTCGCCAGGCCTTTATCTGGTGCTTTCACCCAAAAGTGCCAGCTGCAGGTTCCCCTCCAGACTCTGTTGACCCTGCCCCAGCCCTAACCGCCTCGCAGTAAAGTGTGCCTGTCCGTGCACCGGTGCCCCAATGGAGCTGTCTGTGATACGACACCACACGTAGAACACGACAATGGTTGCAAGGGCTTGGTAAAGTCGTGATGCTGTTTTTAATCCAATAATACCTTGGCTATCACTTTGTGGGCAAAGCTGAGACTGGCTCTGCCTACCCGAACACGTGGATTGCGTGCGTTAACTACTATTATTTGCCTCTATCCTGGGTTGCGTTAGCGTGTGGAGCAGGGACTACAGCCGGCAGGGACAGGTGACGTGGCTCTCTGCATGGGTTAGGGTGAGATTGGGGCATGGGTGCCAATCCAATCACTGCTCAAATGCTGTCGGCCGTTAACAGTTGTTAATGCCCTTCCCATCACTATGGACCATCATCGCCTTCCACTTGTGCCCATAATTGGGTGGTGGGCAATTAACATCACTGGACACCATCTGCAGAGGCCTGAAGGCATTAATCTTTGTTAAAGCCCTGGAGAATAAAAAGTAAGGGTTAATCGGTTGGGTTACGCAGTGCTTCGTGATGGGACTGAGGCTATGTCGCTAGAGTGTCGCGGTGCGTAACCCCACTATGGCCACGGTGATGGGGGGCCCCCAACACTGTGGCTCGAAAGGAGGTGGGGGGTGAGCCAGAGTGGGTCAGAAGACACCCTGGTGCCCCCTGCCCGTATCTGCATGATCGCCCTCAGTACTGGCAGTAGAGGGCTCCCTCCTACACTTACCTACTTCCCCTTTCGTCATCCCCCAGGAATGCCTCATTCTCTGAAGTGCGTGAAAAGCGCCAAGAGGACGTCATAGCCGCTAGGACTGGTGGGGGTGGGGGCATTCTAAGGACAGACCCCCTCCTTATCAAGACAGACAGACCGCGAGGAAGGGATCTTACCCCTGAGTGGAGGATAATACCAGGAGGGGGCGGGGCTGTTCAACCACTGCTACGTAAGCGCCGGCATTCCACGTAAGCGGTGACATCATAAAGACTTGGTGATTCTGAGCTGGAATGCAGGGAGGCCGGAAGGAGGGCACATACTCTTTCGTCTGCAAGGCCCTGGCAGCGCCTAGAGGAGGAGCTACGAGGCCCTGGGAGCGCCTAGAGCTGCAGATAACTGAGGCACACTCAAAGAGGCGGTCACCAGTGGAGGGCGCTGGTTTATCAGAAGTTGTAGGCGCTTCGTTTTCTGGCCCTGTCTCCGCTGCTTTAACCCGGAGTCAGCCCGGGGCAGGCGCCTTCCTGCCCATCACCAGATGCGGTGTCTGGGGACAACTTACCTAGGCACGGATCTGACAGCCAATCACTGAAGGGTTCAGGTGACCCCGGTGCACTTATGGAGATAGTTCCTGTGTCAGAATTAAAGACAGCGAGAGGACAATATCGGACCCATATCAATGTTACCTTGGTTGAGTAAAATACTGGTGGAGCTGGCTAATACGCAATTCAACGATTTCCTGCAAAAAAAGATCTCTTACACACCAACAATCTGGCTTCAGAGCAGGGCATTCACTCAAGTTGAGTGGCGTTACTGATGAGGCGCTCGCTTGGTTCTCGTCATTTTTAGACAATAGACGGAATATTGTGACCCTCGACTGCCACAAATCCTCAGAAAAACAGCTATCAGCAGGCGTGCCGCAGGGTTCTTCTTTGAGCCCGACACTGTTTAATTTATATATGACCCCATTGCTTACTTTAATTGACTCCTTTGAGGTAGAAGCTATTACATATGCAGACGACACCCAGA